>NC_081840.1:187074795-187734572 GCF_963259705.1 Myotis daubentonii
CTGCAAAATCAACCGCACATTAGCACCTAGATTAGTATTTGATTAACTGAGAGAAGGTATTTACAAAATGGCTGCTATTCTCCTTTCTTCTTGGTTTAGCCCAGTGCTGGGCAAACTGCAGCTCGCGAGCCACATGCGGCTCTTTGGCCCCTTGAGTGTGGCCACGAAGTTTCAGTCGCACTGTACGTGTACGCCCGCTCGTGGTATTTTGTGGAAGAGCCACACTCAAGGGGCCGCAGTTTGCCGACCACTGGTTTAGCCTAACCAAGCTGACACACAAAAAACCATCAAGGGTGAAAAAGCAATACTCAACCTGATTTTTGTTAAGTCAACTTGTTTTTTTAAAGAATAGTTCATTGATTTTTAGAGAGAGAGGAAAAGAGAGAAACATCGATGTGAGAGTGCATCATTGGTTGGCTGCCTCCTGCACACCCCTGACCAGGGATTGAACCTGCAACCTGGGCATGTGCGCTGACCAGGAATTAAACCCACAACCTTTCAGTACATGGAATGATCCCCACCTACTGAGCTACACAGGCCAGAGCAAAAACCTTCTTATTTTTAGTTGAATTGATCTTTCTGGTTGTTCTTTAAATAGCCAGAACATACCAGTATTCTGAGTTTTTCTAACTGCTTTTCTTAGAGGTACATTTTTGTTAGTCATGTGATATGCCGGCTAGGCAAGAGTTTTAATGTTTTGCTACTACATAACTGAGGTTATTAGCTTTCCAGCCTGAGTTATGTTTCTTTGCTACCTGTCCTCTAAGCCTTATCAGAGTTTTTAGGAATTTGTTATAGTAGCCCTCCACTTCTGTTCTATTGTTAAAGTATAGGATTGGTTGTTTGAACAGAGAAACTTTAAAACACATGTGGTTCACGCAACATAGATTATGTGATACTCTGGGGCAGTGGTTGGCAAACTGCGGCTCGCAAGCCACATGCGGCTCTTAAGCCACATGTGGCTCTTTGGCCCCTTGAGTGTGGCTCTTCCACAAAATATCAACTTCTAAGCATGGGCCACTAGGTTTCAATCGCACTGTACAGGCGCGCCCGTATGTGGCATTTTGTGGAAGAGCCACACTCAAGGGGCTAAAGAGCCTCATGTGGCTCGCGAGCCGCATTTTGCCGACCACTGCTCTGGGGTATAGTCCTCAGGTCACGTAGATCTAAGATTCTACTGTTTTGTTACATCACCCCTTAACTTGTACTGTCCAATGTGGTAGCCATTAGCCACATATGGCTATTGAGCTCTTGAAATGTGGCTAGTACAACTGAGGATCTGGATTTTTAATTTTATTTATTTTTAATGAAATAGTCACATGTGGCTAGTCATTGCCATATCGGACAGTGCAGATATAGAATATTGTCATCACAGAAATCTTTTTGGACAGTTCTGCCTCAGGGTGTTATCTTCATCTACAAGGTCTTATGTGGCTCACCAGTATCACATCTATTTTTCAGCCAATTATGGGCCAAATTGTCTTCCCTCAAAATTCATGTTGAAGCCCTAACCCCTGGTATCTCAGAATGTGACTGAATGTTGAGATAGAGTGTTTGAAAGGTAATTAAGGTTAAATCAGGTGATGTGGGTGGGCCTTAATCCAATTCGACAGGTGTCTTTATAAGAGGAAATTTGGACATGAGTCGAGGCCATGTGAAGAACATATTGAGAAGGTGGTAATCTGCAAGCCAAAAGGAGAGTCCTCAGAAGAAACCAAGCCTGGTGACATCTTGATCTTGGACTTCTAACCTCAGGAACTATGAGAATAAATTTCTGTTGTTTAAGCCACTTATCCTTAGGTATTTTGTGTGGCAGTCCTCGCAAACTAATACCCAGCCCATGTGAAATAAGAAACAGGTGAGCACAGATAGCTTCCTTTTAAAGGAATTAACCAAGAAATTGAAAAAACCAGTTCTTGTTATATTACACTGGCCAGAACTTAGTTATATGCCCATAGCTAAGATTTTGTTTTGCTATGTGACCATTATACCCAGCCAGAGCTTGAGAAGTGTTTTAATGAAAGAAAAGGGGGAGTGTGGATATTGAGGGATAATGTCTTAAGCTGATGTAATTCTAGGATTACATTGTGTGGGTTTTTTGTTTTGTTTTTTGTTTTTGCTAACAATACAAGAAAAAAAAAATCACTCTGCATTTATGAAACAGTCTTATTGGCCTGGCTTGGCTCATGTGTCCATTCCTGAACCAGCCACTGTCACTGAGGAAAAAGATGCTTTGCTTAAGGCTATGTGTTACATGCTGTTGAGTTGGCTCTGACTCCTGGCAGTCCTGTGAATGAATGAGTGATGGCTTCAGTGTTTCCTGTCTTCAGCAGCTCTGCTCAGCTCCTTGTAGACTTATTCCTGTGGCTTTAAAATAAGTCAATCCATCTCATCTCATATTTAGTCTAGGTCATATCTTCCCACACTGTCTAGGAGAGGTCATTTCCACCTGGGCCTCATGGGATGGTTTCCCAAAGAAAGAATTTTTCTATTACCAAAATGTGAGGTGCAGGAGTGGGAAGGGAAAGGATATTGGACATAAGACCTCCAAAATACACCGTGAAGCTTCCCACTTCTCTCCATCTTGGCTGTTCTTGCCCTAGTCCAGGCTATTACCTTACTTGAATATCATAGTAGCCTCCTAATTTTCCCTAGCTCTCTTCTCTCTCTCTCCATATTTCATTTTTCATGCAGCAACTAGGCTAACCTTTCTGAAATATTACTCGTTATTTGACTTCTCCTGCTCTTAGAATAAAACCCAGAGTCCTTAGTTTGTAAGATACTGTATGGATGATCCTTCTTACTGTTCTATCCTCATTTTATATCCCTTTCAGTTCATTTGCTATCTTTTAGTCACCTTCTGACCTTTCTGTTCTTAGAACATGCAGACTTTCTCACTTGGGGTCTTTTTACTTTCTTTCTGGGATGTTCTTCCCTTGGCTCTTTGTTTCTACTCTGCTTTTAGGTTTCAAGTTAGAAATACTTTCTTTTCCAGGATTGTTGGAAGAAACGTTTCCTCCCAGTGCCTCTTCTTTTTCTCAGTTCTCCACTTCCATTTTATGCCCGTAACTGGGTAAACTGAACTGTAGTGAGCCAACTTTATTAGTATTATATACTTTGTGGAATCTTCCCTGTTTCTTAGCACTTACAGAGGGATTTGTGGATGGTGGGAAATTTCAATGTTTTAACATTCCCACATTCCTAACAGCCATTTGTTTATTTCTTTGTCTGTACCAATTTAGTTATTAGAACATTTTGAAATTGCTTTGTTTTGTGCCTCAAAAGTTACCAAATATCTGTGATTTCATATTGTTCAACCTAATTTGTTAGCATGCTTTGATGTCTTATAAGGCAGTTCTCCCTCATTGATCATCTTCGTCAAGACTTTTGGATATTGTAAATTTAGTTTGTCAGATAGCTTTTGTAAATTGCTGTAATATATGTCCATTGAGATTTTGATTGGAATTACATTAAAATTTGGATTAATTTGGGAAGAAATAGGTATGTATCCGCAAACATGGCATGCCTCTTTTTTTTCAGGCCCTTCATCTATCTTTAATGAACTTTTATAGTTTTCATATAGGTTTTACACATTTCTTGAGAAGGTTATTCTAGATTATTTTGTAGTCCTTATTGCTATTTTGAATGGTATATTTTCTTCCATTACATTCTTTAATTAGTTATAGTTGGTGTATAGGAACCTATTGATCTTGAGTATATGGCCACTAAACTGAATTCTCATGTTAAGCCAGTTTAGTCTGGGTGTGTTTTTTTCTAACCTGCTCAATGATTTTGTCTTTTTTCTCTTTTTCAACATTTATACCTCTTATTTGTTTTTCTTTTATTGCATCAGTTTTGAACACTCCCTAAATGTTAAATAAAAGTAGTAGTAGAGGTTGTCTTTTTTTCCTTTGTTTATTGGGAGTTCTGTTGTGTCACTATTAAGTATAATGCAAATAGCTTGTACCAATTTAGCATATATTAGCTTACTACATTATATCAGAAATATATAATGAATTCTATCAAATGTATTTTTGGGATCTATTGAAAGAGGTATTTCTTCCCCTCTTCTATGAAGTCTGTTTATATAATTAATTGTAGTAATACATTTCCTAATATTAATGTGTTTAAAGTACTTAGTATGGTATTATTCTTTTAACACACTGTTAGATTTGATTTTGTTAACATTTTAATTTGTATTTTCTGTGAATATTATTCACTTAATATTAGATTTTCAAAGTTATTGGAAGAAACTAATTTCCTTCCTAACATCATCTCATAAAGATTTATGCTTTATAGATTCAGTTTATATGCATCATATTTACTCTTAATCTTACATGTTATATTTTAAATTGTATTTGCCATGGAGAAGTTAGAAAAGAGTTTGATCAAGTGCTTTATCTGATCTCTTTATAGTTTAGTGATTTTTAAGCGGTTTATGTAATTTGGTTCATACCTCTTATTTTTGTAATGATTAAAAAACTTAATTGTGATAAGCAACACACATAAAATTACCATTTTAACCATATAAATGTACAGTTCCTATTGTTGTGCAACAGACCTTCAGAACATTTTCTCTTGCAGAACTGAAACATTATACCCATTAAACAACTCCTGGCAACCATATTCTGCTTTCTGTTTCTATGAATTTGACTACTTTTAGATACCTCGCAGAAGTATAATCATACAGTATTTGTCTTTTTGTGACTGCCTTATTTCACTTAGCATAATGTCCTTAAGATTAGTATTAAGTGAGCTGTCTTTGGATTTGTACATTTCTACAAATACTATTAGGGCAGGACCTATAAACTCTATGAATAATGTTTTAGTTCTTTTGCATTATTATTCCAGTGTTCTTTAGTTTTGTTTCCATGTTTTAAAAATATATTTCAGATAAACTGGTAATATTTTAAAACCGACACAGTTGTTATTCAGGCAGTGCCTGAATGAAATAAAAGAGCTGCTATAAGACCTGAGGTAGATGAGTTTTAATTCTATTATAGGGATGATAGATCTTTTAAACCAAACCTATTCTAAAGTATGCAGCAATGATACTAAAGTGTGACTGGTGTTTTATTTCTGCTTATTTTAATTCATTTATGTGGGAGGAATCTTAAAGGGAGATTGCATTTTTTTCTGTTTTTATTAAACATGTAGTAAATGTAAACTGTGGAAGAAGAAAAACAGTAAGAATTGGAAATATCCCTTATTTTTTATCCCAAGGTACAGATTTTAAGTGTATATGTTTCATGCCCCATTTTTTGCATTTTCACATATCCCCATGCATATTTTTGTAAACAAATTTTGTTTTGTGTAAAATGGGGTCATGATAAAAATATTCTGAAGCTTTCTTTTTACATTAATAGCTCATCATAGACTGCCCATATAAATACATGTATAGTTAGATCTTCTTAATGACTATGCAGGATTACCTTGTCAGATACCATGATTTTCCTGGTTTTATCTAGTATTTGTAGACAATGTTTTGGTTGTACTCAATGTTCTGCCTTTACAAATAATACTGCCGTAGACTCTTTTTGACTTTCATCTTTGTGTATGCATTTCCATATTTTGGAAAGATACATTCCAGTGATGAAAGTGCTAGACCAAAGGTGCATTAGTCTGTTTCTGGAATTCTCATTTTATTATATATGTCAGTGCCATATTTTAAAAACTACAGTGGTTTCATAATGGTTTAGGACAGCCGTGGGCAAACTACGGCCCGCGGGCCGGCCCGTTTGAAATAAATAAAACTAAAACTAAAAAAAAAAAAAAAAAAAGACCGTACCCTTTTATGTAATGATGTTTACTTTGAATTTATATTTGTTCACACAAACACTCCATCCATGCTTTTGTTCCGGCCCTCCGGTCCAGTTTAAGAACCCATTGTGGCCCTCGAGTCAAAAAGTTTGCCCACCCCTGGTTTAGGATGTGCTAGGTCTAATGTCAGCTTTCAAGCCCTGTTAGTATTTATTTTCTCTGGATGTCACTGTCTTTTTTTTTTAAGTCCTGAGGATTCTTTTTTTTTTTTTTTAATATGTTTTTATTGATTTTAAAGAGAGGAAGGGAGAGGGAGAGATAGAAGCATTGATGAGAGAGAAACATCAACATCTATCGGCTGTCCCCTGATGGAGATCAATCCTGCAACCCGGGCATATGCCCTGACCGGGAATCAAACCCGGTGACCTCCTGGTACATGGGTCGATGCTCAATCACTGAGCAACACTGACTGGGCAATGTTATTCTCCTTTGACTGCTAATTTGTCTCTAAAGTACCAGATAAAATATAACTTCTTTCCTGGGTGTTCATAACACTTAGCAAATAGGGTAATTATAACCTTAATAACTAATATTTTAATAACTAATACTCTCATGAATGCTAACCATATGCCCGCAAGTTATAATTGCTTTACATATAGTAACTCATTTAATTTTATGACAACTCTAAGATAATATTATTGTCCATATTTTATAGTTAAAAAATCAAGGCAAAGAATAACTTGATCAAGGTCACAGAAATGATGAAATAAAACATGAACGGTTGGCAACATCAAAGTCTGCTTTTTTAATTCTTGAAATCCACTGCCTCCTTGATATTTTTTCTCTTGTTTTCAAAAATATATTTCATTGATTTTTTTTTTTTTTTTTTTACAGAGAGGAAGAGAGAGGGATAGAGAGTTAGAAACATTGATAAGAGAGAAACATCGATCAGTTGCCTCCTGCACACCTCCTACTGGGGATGTGCCCGCAACCAAGGTACGTGCCCGCAACCAAGGTACATGCCCTTGGCCGGAATCGAACCTGGGACCCTTCAGTCCGCAGGTCGATGCTCTATCCACTGAGCCAAACCGGTGAGGGCCTCCTTGCTATTTTTTATGGCTTCCTGGTATTTGCTCAAGGAATATGATTTGTGTGAGTTAATAGAGTTCACTAGCTCATTTCATCTTGCATCTAGGTCCTCTTTATAGATCTTTGTGAATGACATCTTACTTTCATTTAGGTTCTGCCTCTAGATCATTACACTTAAGTGGTAATAATCCTGGAACATTTTAAGAGTTAGTTAGAACACCAGATTATAACACCCTCCCAAAACAAAACAAAACAAAACAAAACAGAACTTTAGCAGAGTGTGGCTAATTTTGTTGCTCTGTTCTGTTACATTTTGTTTTACTAATCCCATCCATTGAGAAAAATTCATGTGATTGATCTTGAAATGGATTTCATAGACTATGAGTGAATGGTGTACTATTTTTCACCTTTTCTGGAACATCAACTCAAAGTATGTATCTTGTAGAAGACCTCTTTTATAGTAAGTTCTCAAAAATGTGAATTAAGAAGAATGCTGTTTTAGACCTGTTACATCTCTTAATTCAGGCTGTCAAGTACGTATGATATGCAGGCTGAATCTTAGAACCTCACATAAAAGGGACATAAGAATACCTTCTTTTGGAGGGGTTAATGAGATAATATATGAAACATTTTTAAACTAAGGGTTTCCATAAAGAACTTAAAACTGAAATATGAGGAACAATGGAGAGTGAAAGTGGGGTTACTGATTAGTAAGGTGTGTGGCTATTTCTAAAAAATAAAATTAAAAATCTGTAATTTAGAAAAATATAGTTTTTTTTCATCCCAATTCCATTTAATTTGAGTTTTTTATTGAATTTATAGATAGCTAATAAATCTCTTTAGCTGTAATTGTACATTTGGGTTAATTTATTTTAGGTGGAGCCAATGTTAGTATAGCGAGTGGGATTCTGTAATGAAGATTTCACAAGTGATAGTTGTGTGGGATAGATGCCCTTTTAGGATTATATTCTGGATTTATTAGATCTTTAGTATTTAAATAGAATATGTTTATAAATTCCCCCAGAAATTAAAAATGTATAGTACTTTATCATAAAGATAGAGTGACAGATAAGATTAATAGGAAAAAGAGATAAACATGTTGAAAATGTTTATTATGAAGCAAATCATATTTCTGTGACTTCTCTGCTATAGACTTAGTAGATGATTCTGTGGTTCTAGATAAAATGGCCAAGTATCAAAGGAAAGATTAGACCATGCTCTTTTCTAAATCTCAGAACCTAATTTGCTGTGGATTATTCTTTCACTTGTTCCTTTTATACTTTTCTTTTCTTACTCTGCCCCTATATAACCACCTCATAGTATAAAATCCTCTCTACCATTCAGTCCAACTTGCTAGCTCCAACCCAAGCTCTAGTACTTAAGTTCTCTTGACTAGATCTAAGTATTGGGATATGTTTTAAGTTGTGAATGTGCCTTAGTATGTACAAGGTTTTCAGCCATTGTAACGTTCCAGGATTATTACCACTTAAGTGTAAGTTTTTTGTCTTACGTGCATGAGCAACTTCATTTTGTATTTTGTGGAGTCCAAAGGACAACTTTGCTTACAAGAGGTCCCATTCATTTAGTTTAGGCAGTCTTGAACATTAATAAGATTCATTCATCTTAATCACATACTAAGGTCCTCCTGACCTCACCACCAGAAGCAGAAGTTTCCCTGAAAATCTTAAAGGGCAATTAGGAAGAAGGGTCATATTCCAGTTTTATTAAACCCCAGGAATGTGAGTGCTTGGCAGTTTCTGTGCTGGATATAAAATTATAGTCATTATGAAATAATCCAATTCTTTTCTTACCAATATTTCTCCTAGAAAAAGCATTGTATGGAAAGACTTTGAAATCAAGTTGGGAAACTTACTTTTGAATCCTGCTTTAATACTGTGTGACTTTGGAAAGTTACTAAACTTCATTTTCTTCATTCATGTTGATATCAATAATTTTTTTCTGACAGTGTTGTCTGGGTATTATTCATTACTTAGATATTTTTCTGGATTTGTCACTTATAATTCTTTCTTTCTTTAAATATATTTTATTGATTTTTACAGAGAGGAAGGGAAAGGGATAGAGAGTTAGAAACATCGATCAGCTGCCTCCTGCACACCCCCTACTGGGGATGTGCCTGCAACCAAGGTACATGCCCTTGACAAGAATCGAACCTGGGACCCTTCAGTCCACAGGCCGACGCTCTATCCACTGAGCCAAACTGTTTAGGGCGTCATTTATAATTCTTGAATGAAGTTGTCATTGGAGTTTTTTTGCAGTCAGGAACAGTTTTCTTTACCTTTTTTAGGTCGTGGATTTTAGTTAGATTCTAATGAAAATTATGGAACTGTTCTCCCTCCTACCCCCCCCCCCCAAATGTACTTAAATATATACATAGAGCATTTTATAAATTGTTTCAGGAGGGTTATAGAATTCTTGAGGCATAGGTTTATGAACCATGGATTATGAATCTCAGGTGAAGATTACTGGATTTCATTTTATTCATTGAGGAGTTCAGTGACCTTTGTGCTTTTTATCAGCTCCAAAATTAAAAATTAAACAACCTTTTCCCTACCTATGTCCCAATAATCACACCAATAGTTAACGGATTTTTTCTTCCAGGGATTGCCACTGCATAACCATTCAAAGTGGGGGTTTTTTGGGTAATAGTAGATTAGAAAATTTTCAATCTCTAGACAACCTTCCCTTCTTCATTCTCTTTGTAATCTTGCCTCAGAAAAGAACTAATTAAGAGAGAATTATATTTTATATTTGCTCCCCCCCCAGTGGTATGAAGACTACCTTATGTAATGATAAGATGTACTTATAATAAAGTTTACATCTATTTATTCACTATATGTTTAACATCAAACTATAAAGCTTTAATTTCATTTTTTCAGGTTTATTTTACAGTTACTGCCCTAACTTTTCTTTTAAATACAGTAGATTGAGCAAATTTTGGTTTTTTGTGTGTGCATGTCATTTATTGATTTTAGAGAGAGGAAGGGGAGAGAGAGAGAGAGAGAGAGAGAGAGAGAGAGAAAGAAAGAAACATGGATTTGTTGTTCTGCTTATTTATTCAATTGTTGTTTTCTGAATGTGCCCTGACTGGAGATCAAACCCACAACCTTGGTGTATCTGAATGATGTTCTAACCATCTGAACTACTTGGTCAGGAAACCAAATTTCTTTTCCTTCCCTTTCTTTTGAACGTCCCACTGATATTGCTTAAAGATTCAATTTAATTACAGTTCGGAAAGCAGGAACAGATATTATTATATTAGTCAATCTACTACAAAGAGGAGAAAAAGGACCTCATTAGCTCTGTAACTTTAATGTATATTTGCATGTGTGTGGGGAAGGAGAGGTGAAGATCCAACTTAAACATGAATAAATCCAGATTTGAATAATGTCATCAGTACTGTTTTTCTTTCAATATTTTTAGTCTTTCCTTCTGTATTAACTTTATTTTCAGCCAGGCAAAGATGGCTGCAAAGGAGAGAGGGTGGGGTATTCTAGCCAGACATGGGTCATGTGGTCACCCCTATGGTAGTTGGAAAGAATCATCACCCAAATCACATGGAATATTTTTCCTACAGACAAGAGGGATTATGTGACTAGAAAAGGGGGTAGGGAAAAAAACATGTTGAGCAGTAAAATTATAGTTCATCAGAGGACCAGAAATTTTGAAGATAGAAAGTTCACAGGAATGGATTAACAGAAAAATCTTAGAGGAAACTGGAACCCAAGATAACAGAGTTAAGCTCAGGTTTTCCTAGGAGAATCTTGGAAAGGCTCCATGCTTGGAATCAACAAATACAAAGAACAGTAGCGGGCAATCTATTTAAACTAATAAAAGGGTAATATGCTAATTAGACTGGGAGACCTTCCAGATGTCCTTCCGGACAAAGCCATGGTGGGCGGGGTTGAGGCAGAATCGGTTAGGGGCGATCAGGCCAGGAGGGAAGGGCAGTTGGGGGTGATCAGGCTGGCAGGGGGGCCAGTTGGGGGCCAGCAGGCCAGCAGTGGGGGGCAGTTGGGGGTGAGCAGGCCAGTGGGGGGGCAATTGGGGGTGAGCAGGCTGGTGGGGGAGGGTAGTTGGGGGTGAGCAGGCCAGTGGGGGGGGCAATTGGGGGTGAGCAGGCTGGCGGGAGGGGGGTAGTTGGGAGCGAGCAGGCCAGCAGGCAGAGTGGTTAGGGGTGATCAGGCAGGCAGGCAGGTGAGCGGTTAGGAGTCAGCGGTCCCGGATTGCTGCCAGTTGGACATCCCCCGAGGGGTCCCAGATTAGAGAGGGTGCAGGCTGGGCTGAGGGACACCCCCTCCCCCATGCACGGATTTTGTGCACCGGGCCACTAGTTGGGTAATAATCAAGAATTTTTAAAAGAATTCAAAGTGCTAGGTTAGGTGGGCCTCCTTCCTGCCCTTTCTACAGTTAAACAGCTCCAGTAGCATTGATGCCTGTCCTTGGGCCTGAAGTCTAAGATCTGATCTCTTAACAAAATAGACCAACAGTTGAGTAGGACAGCTACTGAGATGTTGGAACCTGAGAGAAGCAGAAGCACTAAAGCATGCTACTCCAGAGAAAAAACAATTTTGGCGGTACCTAGCAAGCTCAACTTCATGTTCAGGTACCTTCATGTGGCCATCCCTATGGTGGTTGGAAAGACTCACCCCACCCAAATCACAGAGAATATTTTTCCTACAGACAAGAGAGAATATGTGAAAGAAAAAGGGGTCGGGGGAAAAGCATGTTGAACAATAAAATTACAGTTCATAGTCCACTACAGGTACCATTAGAGGACCAGAAATTTTGAAGAAGATAGAAAGTGTGCCTTCTTCTGTGGTATCTGCTTATCCATATGCCCTGTCTGTTTAAATAGTATACATTTCCATTTAAGTACTACACTTCCAACTGGGAAAATAAACCTGAACAACCTCAGAGAAAGCCCACATTGGCTTCCTGTACTCTCTAAAGTAATCTTTTGTGTACCAGTATAAACAGGGATAATCAGACAATTGAGGAGAATCACAATGGAAGAGGACTAAGATAATAAAAGAACAATTGACCTCATATAATTCAGAAGAAAACTTCAAAGAAAAAGTACAATTGTATTTCATTTAAGATTTAAGAATGTGTTGTAATGATTAATCAAAGTTTCACTGGAAAGGGGGCAGAGAACCAGAAAAGATTTAGAAAATTATAAAGAAAAAATGTAATGGATGGGTTAAATCAGTGGTTGGCAAACTGTGGTTCGGCAAACCGTTGCTCACGAGCCACATGTGGCTCTTTGGCCCCTTGACTGTGGCTCTTCCACAAAATACCAACTTGTGTGCATGGGCCACGAAGTTTCAATTGCACTGTACGTGTGCGCCCGCAGGTGCTATTTTGTGGAAGAGCCACACTCAAGGGGCCAAAGAGCTGCATGTGGCTTGTGAGCCGCAGTTTGCCGACCACAAGGCTAAATAACAATTTAACATGAATGAAGATTGATTTGTTGATTTGGAACTAAAAAGGAACTCTGCATGTGCAACAACAAAAAAATCTGGAATAAAACAGAAAATTAAAGAGGTATAGAAAATACATCACAAAGTCTTCACATCTGTAAATAAAAGTTCTTTAAGCCGAGAACAGGAACATGGTCGGCCGCCGGCAGGATGGTGGAGTAAGTGAGCAGGGGGCACCAGACCAAGGTAGGGCGCTGGTCGCTGTCATCGGGATGAGCTTCTGGTAGTTACTGAAAATTCTTTGCTCCTGTGCGCCACGGTCCCTCCTGGCACTCACACCTGCTGCTAGTGCTGGCCCCACTTGCATCTGCTGCCCGCGCCTGGCGCCAGCCCCAATTGCTCGGTGCCATCAGCGGGTGTGAACGAGGCCAGTGCCATCAGCGCATAGGAGCAGCAGCGGCTGTAGCGGGGCTGCTGACAGGGGACCAGGGGCCATGGCGGGAGGGGCCAGGTGGGGGCGCAGAGGATGGACTGAGACCTGCCCCTGTGCCCACTGCAGCCACATGGCCCGCAGTTCCTTGCAAGGTGCATGAATTTGTGCACTGGGCCCCTTGTTTGTATTATAAATGAATGATGAAAAATAATAGTGATCTTTAAAGCCCTAGCCGGTTTGGCTCGGTGGATAGAGCGTCAGCCTGCGGACTGAAGGGTCCCAGGTTCGATTCTGGTCAAGGGCATGTACCTTGGTTGTGGGCACATCCCTGGTGGGGGGTGTGCAGGAGGCAGCTGATTGATGTTTCTCTTTCATCAATGTTTCTAACTATCTCTCTCCCTTCCTATCTGTAAAAAAATCAATAAAATATATTTAAAAAAATGATCTTTAAAAAAGAGTTTACTAGGGCTTATAATAATGCTAGCCTTGAGAAAAATTTTAAGCAATTAAGTAAATTATTATAAAAAAACTAGAGGCCTGATGCATGAAAATTTGTGCAAGAGTAGGCCTTCCTTCCCCCGTCTGCCAGCACCAGCTTTCCTCTGGCACCTGGGACCTCGGCTGCTGGCACCGGCTTCCCTGTGGCACCTGGGACCCGGGCTTTCCTCCTCTGGCCACCAGCAGGCACCCAGGACCCAAGCTGCTTCCCTTCTCCGGCCGCCTGCAGGCACGCGGGACCCGGGCTAGCTTCCCTTTGGCCCTGGCTTCATCAGGAAGGACGTCCAGAAGACGTCTGGTCTAATTAGCATATTACCTTTTTATTATTATAGATTCACACCTAACCTCACATTTAGAATATACTACGTGATGGAAAAAAAAATAAGAATATACTATGTGATGGCCTCTGTATTATTTTATTTATGAAGTTATAGTTTTATATATTATTAATTCTTTGTTACCTAAGTCTTTTAGTTATTCCTACAGGTATCTAAAAGAGTGTCCAACTGTTAACATTGATTTTGAAGGTTCTGGTGAAAGTTTAATCATTGTTTTTAAATATTATCAAAATTAGATCTGGGATATATATCTAGAAACTGTTTAGGGATCTTTATGTTAATAAACACTGCTTATGTGTACCTGTCCTCTTAGTATACATTTGATTTTGGAAGGATTACTTTAGAATTTTATACTTTAAAAGTGAATAGTATGAAATAAATGTGGAAGATAAGCAAGTCAGTATATCCAACAATACAATATTTTATTTACTTTAGTGAGAATATACACAAAGAATTCTCGATCTTTAGAATGCTATATTCTGGCAGAAACTTTAAAATTTACTCTTAAATTAAAAAACCCACTAAACCCAACTGGAATTTTATTTTAGCAGAAGTAGATTTTTTTTTTTTTGCAGACATACCATTTGTCTTCTTATTCTCTCTTCTCCACCCACATACGTATACATAGAGTCTGCATTGTGGCTTAAAAAAAAAATTGAAGCTCTTAATCTGTCAGAGAATGAATTTATGTGATTTTTTGGGGGTTAAAAGGTGAGAGGAGGTAAACTTTCACTTGAGATTTCTTGAAAAATGGAAATGATGAGGAGCTAAAAATTAGTCTAGATACATGTTTTAAAACTGATGCTGTTTCCTGAGCTGGGTTTTTAAATAGAATTGTATCATTAATACTTAATATTTTTAGGGAAGCAGGCAGTCTTTTTTCTTCACTGTCAGAGTATACATTAGTTCAAGCTGTTTAGAGGGTAATTTAATAACATTTTAAATACATATACCCATCAAGAAATTTACTATACAGTAAGTAATATTGAGGCATGGGCAAGGTATGTCCCCTTTCATTAGGCCTGTTCATTGCAGCATTATGAAATGTTAGAAGCAACGCAAGTGCCCGTCAGTGGGGAACTGATTAAATAAATTGTAGTACAACTCTTCAGTGAAAATTTAAGCATCTATCAAACTCAAAGAGATCTAATGTACATGTGCTGATTTGAAGCAATTATGGAGTATTAAATTTTAAAAATAGGAATCCAGAGAAATATGCTTAATATGCTTCCATTTGTATAAAAACAATTTACACTAAGATATGCTTCATATATGTAGGTTATTTCTGGAAGAATATACTAATTAGTATTGTCTTTTAGCAGTGTGAGAAGTTGGGTTTCTAGGTCTGTATAATTTTTTCAGGAGAATGTATTACTTTATAGATAAAAACCATAATTACTGTGGAGATAATGAAAGAATATTACTGTGCTACATTAGGCATGTATTTAGAGCCCTCAATCATATTATGGCATGATTGATTCAGGAAAAATAAAAGGTAAAATCTTGGAGATAGTGTTGTTTGGTAAATGTATGGGCTTTCAGAAATTTGACCAGATTTTATTAGCCTTTTAATTTAATTTTTGTTTAACCCTTTAATACCTCTATCTCATTTATATTTCATCCAGGCTGTTTTACAGTCGGGATTCATATTTCTTCTAAAATATAATTTACAGAGTAAAAAGAGAAAAATAGATACTATAAAGTAATGACTATACTTCATACATTTAGTTTGAGAGGTGAAGTGGGTTCAGACTTCGTTTTTTTGTAGGTAGGTGAAATCATTACATTTTTCCTACGACCGATTATCTGTCCTTGTTTGAAAATGTAGATTTTGAAAAGTCTTATCTTTCCCTAAATTGAAAAAAAATTGATGGGAACAGAACTCTTTTACAAGAATTTTTGACTAAAAAAGTTTTATGTGGAGGAATAAACATCAACAAAATGTTAAATCTTACAAAATAGGGTTGCTTGCTTGTTAATACATTTCTGTTTGTGTGTGTGTGTTTAGTTTTTCTTGTTCCTTGTTCAAAAACCCTGTGCTGGTCCTAAATAAAGTAGTAAATTTTAGAGGATTCCTTTATCGAGCTTTTTCTGTCCTTTCCCCTCCTTTTTTATAGCAGGCTTTTCTCTTCAGTTTGGACATTTGAATCTTCTTATTTTAATATTTTATTTTATGATTTAAGTTATTTATATACTAGAGGTCAGGTGCACGAAATTCATGCACTCAGGAAGCCCCGCCATTGTTCACCCCAAAGAGGTAGGCCCCGCCCACCCAGCCAGGGCCCCACAATTGATCGCCCCCGCAGAGAGAGTCCCTGCCCACCCGCTGCAGCACCACAACTGGGTAACCTGGGCCTCCCTCTGTGGGGCCATCGATTGTGGGACTCCACCATCAATTGCCCCAAAGAGGTAGGCCCTGCCCACCCGGCCAGGGCTCCACAATTGATCGCCCCCACAGTGGGAGATCACGCCCACCCGCCACAGCCCACCGGTAAGTGGCCTGGGCCTCCCTCTTTGGGGTGATCATGGAGCCCCCTGATTGATCGATTGCCCCACCAGCCGGTGGCCTGGGCTTCTCTCTGCAGGGTGATCATGGGACTATGGCCGAGCCCCCAACCAATCGCATCTCACCTGCCTTGGCTGGGCTGGCACCAGTGGGTGTCATAGCATGGTCGTCGGATGGTCATTCCGCTGTTCTGCTGTTTGGTTGATTTGCATATTACACTTTTATTATTATAGATGTACTAGAGGCCTGGTGCATGAAAATTCGTGCCCTTGGTGGGGGGCGGGGGCAGGTTCCTCAGCCCAGCCTCTGCCTTCTTGCAGTCCAAGACCCCTCAGGGGATATCCACCTGCTGGCTTAGGCCTGCTCCCAGGGGTCAGACATTCCTCTGGCAGCCCGGGAGCCCTCGGGGATGCCGATCAATGATGCTCTCCCATCATTGATGTTTCTCTCTTTCTCCCTCTCCCTTCCTCAATTTAGGCCTGCTCCCCGGGGTATCAGGCCTAAACTGGCAGTCAGACATCCCTCTGGGAGCCCGGAATATCCTTAGCACTGCCGAGGAGGCGGGAGAGGTTCCTGCCACTGCTGCTGTGCTCACAGCCATCAGTCCGGCTGTGGCTGAGCAGAGCTCCCCCTGTGGGAGCACACTGACCACCAGGGACAGCTTCTGCATTGAGCGTCTGCCCCCTGGTGGTCAGTGATCATCATAGTGACCGGTCATTCCTGGTCGTTCCACCGTTAGGATCAATTTGCATATAGGCAATCCTCAGGTTATGTAGGACTTGACGTATGTTGTTTCGTGGTTACGTCGCCATCTCCCATTTACAGTATTTATCAGAAAAAAAAAGTTCCGTCATTTTGATGTATGTACATATATGCTTTATGTTTTTTATTATTTACTCACCACAAATAAAAGTCAGGAATTGTTATCTTTCTTTTAAATTTTTTTTACTGTTTCACTTCATTACTGCTGTGTATGTGCTCCATGTTAGTGATGTAGGTGCTTACGTAGGTGGGTTCCAACTTGAGGCGAAAATCGCATTATGACGTAACCCGAGGACCTACTGTATTACCCTTTTATTATATAGGATTGGTTTGTATTTGAGTAACTGTTAGTGTTAACTATTTACCTTTAATGCTTTTTCCATCAGCATAAATAAAAGATCTTGTAACACTGAAATCCGTTTTAGGCAAATGGAAAAACAGGTTATTTTGGTCTGCAAATGAAATGGAAGGTGGCTCACTTTTAAAATGTAGCGTCTTTTTTTGTTTTTGTTTTTTAGTTCAGAGAGGAAGGGAGAGGGAGAGAGAGAGAAACATCAATGATGAGAGAGAATCATTGATTGGCTGCCTCCTTCACAACCCTTATTGGGGATCGAGCCCGCTGGGCTTGTGTCCTAACCTGGAATCAAACCTTGACCTCCAAGTTCATAGATTGAGGCTCAACCCCTGAGCAACACCAGCTGGGCCAAAATGTAGGGTTTTAAGGCAGAGTATATGAATCTTCTTTCACATCCATGTGCCCATAGTATCTTATGCTGTGGCATAGGTCATCATATTAACAAAAAGGACCAGAAAATAAAATTAAGAGGAAATACTTAATTTGTTGTATAACAAAGAATTACAAAATTCTGAAATATAAATTCTGCTTATAGTGACTATTTCTTATTGTGACCTATAGGTAGTAGTCACAGAACAAATGTTTTTGTCATTAGAAATTATTCTCATAAAATAATTTAAAAGGAATTAGGATAGATTACTGGATATCAAATGATTCCTTTATTCATACATTTGTTATTTATTCAACAAATACTGAAGTTCCTGGCCTGTGCCAGAGACTACTGCCTATATATATAGCTTAACAAAGTGTTGCCTACTTTCATCAAGCTTCTGCTCTGATAAGGGAAAGAGATGGCAGATGGTATATAAACACCCATAATTCTGTAGAAAAGCCATAATCACATATTTATTGGTAAGAAAGAAAGAAAGAAAGAAACTTAACAGTAAATGTCAGAAAATATAAGCATCCTTAATGATCCTAGAACAGAAGGGAAGGCGAGAGTGAGTGGTTTGATTGACTTGAGCCTAGCGTGCTGGGTTTCTTGTCATATAACATTGGAAAACCTACTTTTGGCTTATGGGAAATGATTGCTCCAACATGAGAATTCTTTGAACTCAAACCTATCTTTGCTTGTTTATGTTAGAGGAAGGTTTAAGAAAAGAGAAACTTTATTGATGACTTCTCTTAGTGTAAGGATGAAGCAGTTTATTTGAAGCATAAAATAATTGACCCGGAAGGCAGGAAATCAGTTTGCTAATTCTTTGTAAGCTAGGTCATTACATTGGAAATTATTTTGTTTGAGAACACTCCAAATGCCAGACATACCCACACATAAGCATTATACATAGTCTGAAGGAAAACATTTTTAATGTCATTTGTTTTCCATTAATTTCACACAGCTTTGGAGTCAAATTGTTCTTGGGTAAATCCCAACTCTGCTATATAACTGTGTGTACTGTCTGAGACTAGATTTCCTCATCTGTAAAATAGGGATAATATCACCTGGAGGAAGTATAGCAGATGGATGGACTCTGGAACCAACGGCTTGGATTCAGATGTTAGCTTCTCAATTTAATTAGCTAAGGAGTAAGTTGGGTAAGTTACTTAACCTCTCTGTGCCTCAGTTTCTATATATGTAGCATAGAGATAATAATAATAGTACCTTCCTTTCTTTTAGGGTAGTTGTGAGTATTAAATGAGTAAATACAATGGCGTATGGCATATAGTAAGCAAAATGTAACTATTAATGCTATTGTTCTTTTAAACTATCCTTTAGGGTTATTGTAAGGGTTAAATAGCATTTATGAAAAAATATACATATTGCCTGCCTAGCCAGTATGGCTCAGTGGTTGAGTGTCTGTCTACCTATGAACCATGGTCAGGGCACATGTTCAGGCTGCAGGCTTGATCCCTAGTAGGGGGGCATGCAGGAGGCAGCTGATCGATGCTTCTCAGCAGTGTTTCTATCTCTCTATTTCTCTCCCTTCCTTTCTCTCTCAAATCAATAAAAATATATTTAAAAACAAAATAAAACACATATTGCCTGACACAGTACGGGTGCCTCCTAATATCAGAACCTGAGTAGTAGATACTTTATCTCATTTGATCTTAATACAAACCTGTAAGAAGAAATTATGTCTTATTTACTGTACCTTGAACATGTTCTGATAAACAGTACATATTTCATGTTGAATGAATGTTACCTCATTTTACAGATTAATAAATTAAGGCCCAAGAGAACTATAAAATCTCTTTCTATTAAAACACGGTGTTACTTTGGGGAAGGCATTATTGGCAATGTCATTCATATCATCTTTCTCAGCATAGACTTGGCCGTATGTGTTAATAGCTCCCTCTAATTTTTTTCTTCAGTTTTAAAAATTATTTTTTCCTTTTCTTTTTCCCCGCGCACGTGTGTGTGTGTGTGTGTGTGTGTGTGTGTGTGTGTGTGTGTGTTTGGGAAATTTTAGACCAGAAGAACTCTTCACTTTAGAATTAAAATTAGATTGGTTAATCTGCACATTAAAATTCAGTTGTTTATGTGGCACTCTTACAAGTGCAGGGTTATTTTATTAATGCCCATAAGAGCATAAAACATCATTCTTACTGAATTTTTTAATATTTCAGATTACATAGGGAAGAAATTTGACAAAGTAACAAATTTTTCTAAACTGAGGAGCAGTTACAATAATGAATGTAATATAAATTGGCTCTACTTCACTCACTCACTTTATTTGCTCTTGAATGTCCAGATTCAATGTTTCTGAATTTTGGTTATCTGAAATATTTTAGTCTCTTGTAATATTTATGATGCGGGGGGGAGCATGTCTTTGGTTATTAAATGAAGTTAAACGCATTTCTAGAAAATGAATATGACCATGTGTTATGTCTTGCTTTAATAATTGTAAATTAGTTGAATGTTAATCTCATTCTCTTAGATATTTTCAAATAGATTAGTTTATAGAAAACCAGTTTACCATTTAAAAAACATTTACATTAAGATAGTTATTTTTGACACCCTCATGTCAACATCTGCAGTATATATGTTATATAATGCATTAGCAAATTCCTAACTTGGTATTACCTTGCCTCCTTTGAGTATTTAATACAGCCATTAATTTTACTACAAGGCTTTACTAAGGACAAATTACTACGTAACCCACTTCAACCTCTTTTGTTCAACCAGGAAGCCAGGCGTGTTAAATAGCTTTTAAAAATATATATATAATGATGTCTTTTGGAATTTTAAGATTTTTATTTTTAAAATGATAAAATGAGAGACTTTATCAATTTTGTCTGTTAAAATTACTTGCCCGAAGTTTGCTTTGGAATAGAGCGTCTGTATCTTTAAAAAATACACAGTGAGTCACCCCCTGCTCTTTTGGTAGATGCCTGGCTAGTGAACAGCTAAGCTGCTTTAGGCATGTAATAGAACATTCCATTTCCTGTTCCCTTGCTGACACAGAGGAGTGTTCCTGCTGGCAATGATCTAATCATAGTGCAGTAAGAAACATGGCAGTTTGATAAAACATGGTGGAGACAGCGGCTGAAATGGAAGCATATGTTCTAGAAGACATTCTTGAGGTAGGGCTAGATTTGTAAATGAAATGAAAGTTGAAATCTAAACAAAGAAATCTATCTGACGGAATTATTTTTCAGATGAATAGATTAGAGGAGAGAGCAAAGAGAGGCAGAGCATAAAAGCAAGATACAGTCAGACCTTACTCCGTGTGAGAATGTGGCAATCTGATTCATGTGTTTACTAAACAAGTTTGGAATTATTTTGTTAAAACTTCATGTTTCATAAATTGTGAGATATATTTTTGATAAGAAATTTTAAAAAAGAGAGCAGGCCTGGGACTTAATAAAAGCCTGTGCTTGTGGTGACCTTTAGATTAACTCATTAAAAGGTGGGGTCTGAAAAGAAGCTTTGAGTAGGTTTAGTATCATATGTCTTAGAATTCATTTACATATCTAAGCCTAAAGCTCTGCTTGCAGTTAACTATTAAAAACTGCTGGTTATTTTAGTTTTGGGGGTGAAAATAAGCATATATGCATATCAATCTAGTTCTAGATTTTTCATGTGACTTTGAGTATTATAAAATAAATTAGTAAATAAAAAGTAAAGGATCCTAAAATGTAAGGCACTAAACCTTCAGAGCTCCCAGGAAGACTTACATTTTGAGTTATAAGAATTTTGAATTATGTTTTCTCTTTTCCCTAGTTGTATCAATTTTATAAGAACCTATTTGAGTATAAATCAATTCAAAGAAATATGTGTCTAAGGGAAACTATAATTGGTTTTGGCCTTGGATGTGTAGTATATTATCAAACATTTGTATTTATAGGTATAGATATTTAAAACCCATTTTCTTATCTATACCTTGTAAGGTTCCCCCCCCCCCCCCCCCCGCTGCCCCCCATTAAGAAAAGACTGGCTAAGTCAAATAAAGAGGTCTCATGATGGTAAATGGTATTCCTAATATTCAAACTGTTAAGATAATTTATTAAATATTTACCTATGTTCAGGAAGTGATTTGATTAGAGGGTGAGGGCTTGAGAGAATAAACTGCAAAAGGAAGCTAGGCAGGGTTAGCAGGAGAAAAAAGCCTATGCGCATTATAAAGTGCTGCATGATCAATGAGCATTTTCTGGAGTCCCTCAGTGTGTGCTTGGAGCTGACATTGCAGCAAGCCTCATGGTTGTTCTGCAGAATGAAAACTGATTCCATTGTATTATCTAGCTTCTTGCAGACACACCTGCCAACATACATACTCCTTATTCTTCTCCTAAGAGCTTATTATCTGAGTTTTAAATCCTCTAGTTAATTTCCATTATTTCCTTTTCTTATTCTTTTTAAAATACTGTTTGTGAGTTTCCTTAAAAAATTCTGGTATGGTGAATTATCTACTTAGAAACAGTAGTATATATACTTTTATTAAGAAACTTAAGTAAACAGGAGTGGTCACATGACTTTAATGGTTGAGTTTAAACAAGTCTAATTGGATTATGAGTTTCTAGTGGTACATTTTCATTTGCTTTTTAAAATTCTGCTTTGGATTTAAAAAATGTGTACTTAATAGGTTTTAATAGATCTATTTGACTTTTTGGACCATTAAAAATTACAGAATATAACAGATTTTGAAAGTGTTATTTATTTTCTAGGAAAACCGACTTAAGCATAGCTTTGTGCCTTAAGTATAGGTTTTTCAATGGTATTTTAGAAATTTTCTTTTTATGATATCCACTGAAATTGTTTAAGATTTTACCGTACCTAATTTGTTCTTAGTAGTTATTAAAATAGCCTGTAATTTTAATTATTTGTTCTAATTTTTAATCTCTTAATTTGGTTCCTATATACCTGTTGCATTAAAACATACTGAGTAGTTTTCTCTTTATTTAATATTACTTGATTTTTCCATATTGGTAGGCCAGATGTAAAATTTTTTCAAGTATTAATAAAAAATGCTTTTATTCCTAAAGTTATAAGTATTTATAATGACCTAATGCTAAAAATAAAAGTTTAACTTGGCCTGTGTGGCTCAGTAGTTGAGCATTGACCTATAAATCAGGAGGTCATGGTTCTATTCCCTTTCAGGGCACATGCCCAGGTTGTGGGCTTAATCCTTGCTTGGTAGGGGTCGTGGAGGATACAGCCGATTGATGATTCTCTCTTATCGTTCATGTTTTTCTCTCTCCCTCTCCCTTCCTCTCTCTGAAATCAATAAAAACATACTTAAAGAAAAGTTAAAAAAAAGTTCAAAGAGGATAAACTTGCTAATAACTCTGTGAAGCTAAGTACCATTTTCTAAAGTAGCTCATATTGCAAGTGAAAAGATACAATTACACAACGAGCTTTCCAGAAAATTATTATTTGTTTAAAGGATTAACTCCTTATACAAATGTCAATAATGAATAATGAAGTTCCTCTTATATCACAGTGACAATTCTATTATTGTACCTGATATTGAACTATTTTAAGTTTGTTACCTTAATTTTCATCTTTGTGATTTTATTGAACATATGAACTTTTATGTAGATTTCTGCTTATTTACATTAAACATTGGAACCCTTCTATTTTTTTCTGTCTTCCAGAGTAGCTTAGTTCTTAAATCAGAATCATCAGTGAATACAGTGCATAATGCTATGGTTTATGGTGATTAATTATTTAGCATCATTTAATTTGAAATTTTAAATGATCTTCAAAAACTTAGGTAAAATATTGCAAGTGTCTAAAGTTTTTAAAACTGGAAGAGAATGATTTTAACTTACATCATTGCTTCTCAGGTATACCAAGGTAATGGGTTAAATAGAAAAACTTGGTTACTTAAGTTATCCAAATCAGTCAGTAAATTTTTCCCCCAAAGCAAAGTAGTCAAAGTGTTTCTGTTCCTTTTGTTAACCTTAACTAATACTGAAGGAAGTAGTCAAATACAAATGATAGAAAAGGGCCTGCTTATATATGTTTTCTTATATTGCTGAGACATTATAATTTTAGAATTTTGATACTTTTCCTTTAAGTCATATATAATGATGGACCTTAGTGCTTTAGAGAGATCAATAAGAAGAGGAAGTCCTCCAAACTGTGTGTGTGTGTGTATTCCAAGTTTGTGTAATGAAGTGCTGTGTATATAAACATGAAGTTTATATATATGTAAGTTATTTTATAAGAATACATGAAACATGAGAGGTTATTTCGAAACATAATTATTTTATATTTTAATTTTATTTACAATTTCACTGGTTTTAGTAGTTGCTGTAAGAGTTGTCTTAGAAATGAGAAATTGTCACAAATATTCCTGTTTTTTAAATTCAGAATGCTTTGTTCAGGGTATAACATTTGATAACATGTTTGCTTTAAAAGGGAGCAATTTTTATGAAAATAAAAATATTTACAATTAAGAGTGACAGCTCTCATGCCCAGTTTTGTTCCTTTGTCGTTGAAGGAAGGGTTTCTGACTTCATCTGTACTTGATTTTACAGGTTGTAATATCCTATATAATAAAAGACTAAGATGCTAATTGTCCAGTCATCCGGTTGGCCGTTCAACCAATCAAAGCATAATATGCTAATGATATGCTAAGGCCACTCAACCACTTGCTATGACATGCACTGAACATCAGGGAGCAGACAGTTGACTGGTCGATCAATCACTATGACGTGCACTGACCACCAGGGGCCAGGCAGTCAACTGGTTGACAAGTCGCTGTGACATGCACTGACCACTAGGGGGCAGACGCTCAACACAGGAGCTGCCCCCTGGTGGTCACTGTGCTCCCAAAGAGGGAGCACCGCTCAGCCAGAAGCCGGGCTCATGGCTGGCAAGTGTAGCGGTGGTGGCAGAAGCCTCTCCCACCTCCAGAGCAGCGCTAAGGATGTCCCCGGGGAGTGAGCCTAAGCTGACAGTTGGACATCCCCTGAGGGCTCCTGGACTGTTAGGGGGTGCAGGCTGGGCTGAGGGACTACCCCTGAGTGCACGAATTTTGTGCACCGGGCCTCTAATAGATTATAAAAGTCTCAAATCTTTACGGTTGCTGTGTAAGAGATACTGTGGGGGGAGGGTTTGGTTGAACCCTTTTTGGTTTATTATGGAACCATGTCTTGACACCAGATGGTTTTTATTTTTTTAACTAGTGGCCTGGTGCACAAATTCGTGCACAGTGAAAGAAAATTAATTAAAAGAAATATTTTAATATTGCTAATTGCCCTTTCTCTATAATAGAAGTGTCAACCAAATTCACGATCGACAATGACAGATCGAAACACACGTGTGCGACTGGTGCCAGTGAGAGCTTTATATGTATCGTGCACGCGCAAGTCAACTGAGCCTTTTATAGATATAGAATAAACTTGCTTAATTAGACCTGCTTTCTGATTTAGCTAAACTTTTTCCATCCCAGTGAAGCACGCCAACTTCTCTTTCAAGTAATTGTCAGCAACACAGCAGTAAATGTCAACATGAAGCAGATTATTATTGTAGACCATGCAGGGAGAACAAAGGGTAAAATATTTAACTGCAGCAGTGTTTGCCTATATTCTGCGCAGTGAGAAAACCTGAAGTCATTCTCAGGGTCCACAATTTCTTTTCAGTTGGGTCAAGTTTCTAAGCCTTCTAAATCTCCGTTTTCTGGCTAATGAAAAAAAAAAAAGGATTCTACCGAGTCTCCTATCTACCTACTGCAGGACTTCTGTGAGGATCAAATGAGATGAGGCACTGGAAAATGCTTCACAGACATTTGGTTAAAGCATAAAATGTTTCCACCTTGCTATAAAGCAATTTGTGTTCCTGGGCTGAAGAAACTTCAAGGAGGCTAGTCGCTAGGGAGAGTAAGCTGGGCATTGCTATGTGAGGTCATTACCCAGATGGACACTTAGCATATTAGCCTTTTATATCTATAGATTAGATTGAAAGAGTCATGAGAATGTTGATGCTTCTTTTTTATTTGTCAGATATTATGGGCTAATGAGAAGTAGTGCATTCTAGTTCAAACAGGGAAAAATCCTCTTGCTATTATTTTAATGATAATATAAAGTTACTTTCAGTAATGATATGAAATCTCCCTGAAATAGACTCTTTTGACAGATACTTGCTATATTTATTTTTATTCTATAAAATGTATTAGCTTAGGTAATATACATTATATATTATGTCAGTAAATCTGGATTTCTAATGTTAAAATCCTAAATTTAGTATAACCAAGGTGATATTTTTCACTAGGAAGAGTTAGAGCACCTTTTTGTACATAAGTGTATATATTGATCTAGAGACAGAAAAGTTAGGTAATGTATAAATTATTTGATTGATATAAATAACATTTTCAATTTATTAAAAGGTTTTGGAAAGGTCAGACATTTTGAGTATATTGAATGTTAAAAATTTCACTCCAATACTTAATTAAATACCTTCAATGTTCTAGGCACTTCAAATTCAATGAGATTGAATTTTGCTTCACGGAGGTAAAAGTTCAGAAGACAAATGTCTACCATTGGTAATGAAACATTCTTGAATTTAGGATGCCTACAGATATGTATATGAATACTAATATTTTACTTCATTTGTTTATTTGAAGATTTGGAAACCCATGTTTTCAGCATTCTGAATCTATCAACAGACAGATATTTTTCTTTATCTAAGCACCTTTAGGTTGTATTTTTTATACTTATATTTTTAAATATGTATTATCATGAATGTTGGGCTATCTAGTAGTTTTCCTGGATCCCATTTTTACCTTTTTATCCTTAAAGATTTTTCTATTAACATTTAAAAAAGTATACGGAATATATGTGTATATGTACATATACATACAATACACTCACATATGTGCTTACATATTCATGTTCCTGCTATAGTATGCATTATGAATATGTACTCTTATTTGAAAGTGAAGTTTATCCTGGAGGGAGGGGTAGAAGTTGTAACATTAATTTTATACTCCAACTTTAGGGGGAAGTGGGAAAAGTAGTAGAAGACACTTATGATAGCTAATAATCCCTGTAAAGAAGACTATTTTAGTGGATTATGAAGGCTTCAAATGGCTTTTAAAAGGTAGTGTAACTAAACATCTATGAATTAATCTATTACTGTTGTATGAGAGTAAAGGCCAGGTTGTCCAAATGCCACTAGTCCCACATTAATTCATCATAGTTCAGTGGTTAATGCATGTTGTAGAGAATGAGTTAGGAAAGTTCATCTATTATCTGCATGTACGTGCAACAACATATGCACTTTTCCTGGTTCTGAATTGTTAGGGGCTTTGTTCTGACACTTGACCTAAGAACTTATTCTTACGTGAAGTGAATTGATCATGACAAAGTTGGTGATGCAAGAGAGACAATGTTTGCCTCCCACATGTGCCCATACCGGGGCCAGAAATTGAGCCTGCCACTGAGGTACATGCCCTAGACCAGAATTGAACCCACATCCGTTCAGTCCACAGGCCAGTGCTCTGACCGCTGAGCCAAACTGGCTAGGGCAATTTTCTAACATCATACATTGGTCATTTGGAAAATACTGGTTTACTTACTGAGTTTCCAATACTGCTGCATTTTATTCTACAATATTTTTTTTAAAGCATATTTGCTAATATTACCACTGATCTCCTTAGAAAAGTGAAAAACTGGGAAGATGTCACATTCACAGTGTCATATATGTTTGCCAAATTTTTAATTTTGTTTTCCATTGATAGTTTATTTAAAAGCAAATAAAATACAATCATATATCCTATTTAATTCTGTTTGTAAACATATACTTTTTAGTGTTTATTTGATTTTCATTGGGATGACAAATAATTTTAACACCCATTTAAATGCCCAATGAAATTTTATCACAGATGACAAAGAGTTGTTCACTTGAAATGACAGGCTCACTTCATTCGTTCTGAAAAAAATGTCTGGCAAGTAAGTCTGAACTCTGTCTTTTTTTTTTTTTAAATTAAATCTTTATTGTTCAGATTATTACATTTGTTCCTCTTTTTTCCCCCCATAACTCCCCTCCTCCCAGTTCCCGCCCCACCCTCCACCCTCACTCCCCACCCACTGTCCTCATCCATAGGTGCACGATTTTTGTCCAGTCTCTTCCTGCATCTCCCACACCCCTTTCCCCCGCAAGAATAGTCAGTCCATTCCCTTTCTATGTCCCTGATTCTATTATGATCACCAGATTATTTATTCACTTGATTCTTAGATTCACTTGTTGATAGATGCAGGTTTGTTGTTCATAATTTGTATCTTTACCTTTTTCTTCTTCTTCCTCTTCTTAAAGGATACCTTTCAGCATTTCATATAATACTGGTTTGGTGGTGATGAACTCCTTTAGCTTTTCCTTATCTGTGAAGCTCTTTATCTGACCTTCAGTTCTGAATGATAGCTTTGCTGGATAAAGTAATCTTGGTTGTAGGTTCTTGGTATTCATCACTTTGAATATTTCTTGCCACTCCCTCCTGGCCTGCAAAGTTTCTGTTGAGAAATCAGCTGAAAGTCGTATGGGTATTCCCTTGTAGGTAACTGGGTTTCTTTCTCTTGCTGCTTTTAAGATTCTCTCTTTGTCTTTTGCTCTTGTCATTTTAATTATGATGTGTCTTGGTGTGGTCCTCTTTGGATTCCTTTTGTTTGGGGTTCTCTGCGCTTCCTAGACCTGTAAGTCCATTTCTTTCACCAGGTAGGGGAAGTTTTCTGTCATTATTTCTTCAAAAAGGTTTTCAATATCTTGCCCTCTCTCTCCTTCTGGTACCCCTATAATTCTGATGTTGCTAGGCTTGAAGCTGTCCTAGAGGCTTCTTACACTATCTTCGTATTTTCGGATTCTTTTTTCATTTTGCTTTTCCAGTTGGGTGTTTTTTGCTTCTTTGCGTTTTGAATCTTTGACTTGATTCTTGCGCTCCTCTGGTCTGCTGTTGGGTGTCTATATAATATTCTTTATTTCAGTCAGTGTATGTTTAATTTCTAGTTGGTTCTTTATCACAACATCGAGGGTCTCATTAGATTTCTTGAGGATCTCACTACATTTATTGGCGGTCTCACCAGTCTTTTCGAGGGCCTTACTAAGTTTATCGGCAGCTTCTAGACAGTTCTTGAGAGACCTTAAAAGTGTGGTTTTGAGCTCTATATCTTCCATTTCTGACATTTGCGTCCTGTTTCTTTGTCTCCGCATTTTTTTATCTTTTCTTGGTGCACCCCCTAGTGGTCTTTGTGCGCAGTCTTGTTGTAGTTAAGCCTTGATTGTCCGCAATACCAGGGGTGATTTGACCTCCAGGCTAACTGGCTATGAGAGTCTGCTGTGTCTGAAGTGGGAGAGCTTCTGTGCTGGATCTCTAGGGCGGTGCTAATCTAGCGTTTGCCTGAGGCTATCTGGCAAATGGCTCACCGCAGGGCTTGGGCGGGGCGGGTCCCTCGGGATCTACAAGGCGGGCGGAGCAAGCAGTTATGGCTGCTCTCAGTTCCGTCCATAGGGGCTCTGCCTCTCAGAGTCCCAGCAACCGCTGCAAACCTCGGAGAGAAAGCTGCCTTCGAGTTCCGACCGAAGCCAGACAGTCCCGCTTCTCCCGTTTGAGTCTGGGTCCCCAGAGACTTGCCCGGATCTGGAGCTCAGAGTCTGAAACTCCCTCCCGATTGAAAACAACAACCGAGCCCCTGCCACCAGCCCGCTCCGCGCACGCACTCCTCACCTGAGTATTTCACTTCAGCACTGCGCCTCCTCTGAGTCTGGGTATGATATTCTCTTTCCTCCTAGTTGTAGAATTTCCACTCAGCCAGCCTTCCTGTGGTTCTGGATGATGTCTGTTCTGTCCTTTAGTTATATCTCTGAAGTGGTTGTTTGAGGCAGCAATCTCCGGCGTTAACCTATGCCGCCATCTTGGTTTTCTCTCTGAACTCTGTCTTAAGTTAAAATTATATTCCATCAGGAAAAGCTACTGGTTTAGCTCACATTTACACAAGTGTTTTTGTTGCGATAACTACATACTTAGGTATACAGTAGAGATTTTTTCATTTTGTTACAGAGAATATTAAAAAGTCATGCTCATGATTAAAAATGTAAAAATTCGTATTTTTTACTACTTCATAATAGAACTAGCCATTTCACCCCTTTTTTTCTTTTAATTATGAGTGCATGGCAGAGAAGAATGTGATCAGTATCATGATTTGTATTAAGTGGGCCAGCAGTTTTATCCACCATTACTTTTGTTTCATTAGAGTAAATGTAAACACAGTGAAATGGACAAATGACATTGTAGGATTATAAAAGTGTTTTGACCTCAGATCCTCTGAAAGACTTGGGGATCGCCATGATTTCTATCCTTCAACTACAGTATAGCAGGTTTAAGAAGTGGGAAAAACTTTGTAAAGGAATTTGAATCCTGTTTCTTTTCAGTATACTATCACAGACAGGTGCCTGGTGGTTTTCATAAATCAAGGGTTTTTTTTTTTCTCTGATACTAGTTATCTTTTCTATTGTCTATAAAAATGCACAGTAAGATTCTAATAATCTATATCTTGGTTATCTAAAGACTAAATAAGCTGTTTGTTGCAAATTCTTTTGATTGGTAGCAAAATTGAATTGTTTAAAATCTGTACCTTCTTTTTGTACTTATATTTATATACCTGTGTATATTTGTATTATATTTTTTGCCATAATTTGAGATTGGCATGGAAATCTTGTGTTTCTATAGGAAAAGAAATGTCAGTAAACATCTGCACATCTCTTTCCATTTTTCAAATACTAACCCTTCCCAACTCCAATTTCTAAGCAACTGTTGAGATTAGTGTTAAACTGCTTGTTGGTGTTTTCTGCTGCCTGAATTCCTTGTTTAATCTCTAACTTTTTATCAATTAGCCCCTTTCTCTGAGTTTTGATACCTGCTGCTGAGTTCAGTTTGATTTATTTTTCCTGCTGTAGATTGTCCAGATTCTGATCTTTTACTTAATGTTTGGATATTGTAACACAGACCTCATTTGTTGACTGCATTCATCTAACTAGTGTTTATTCTTAGCTGGTTCTAACCTTGAATTTGTTCACTTTCCTAGTCCTTGTCACATGTCTGCATTTGTAGTTTATGCCCTGTCATCATAACAAAGACTAACATATATTTGTGTGAAATGTTAAGCAGATTTGAGAAATACAATTTCTAAATTCTTGTATTTTATAAGGAAATACTATTTAAGATTTTCTAAAAACATGTGCTGGTGTTTTAAATGTTTACACATATGGGAAATTTTTCCTTTTTAATATTTTATCACATTTGTATAATATTTTATCTTATAAAAATATTTTTCTGAGTTTCCTATTGTTTATAGTATTCTTCATGAAATAAATGGAAATAACAGTAGATAGAAAGGTTTCCCTTCTATAAGACTGTACCCAATTAATAAACCAAAATATTAACATTAAACCTTCCATGTGTCATTTAATAAATCTTGTCAGGTGGATCATCATTTTACATTTTATGAATTACAAAGAATATATCTTTCATAAAGTGATAGGTAAGGGAGAATGCTGAATTATGTTGACATTGATTTTTATGATTTTTCTAGATTATATTCAATGGGATTCTTTTTTCATTGTCTTGAGCTTTTAGTGTTATTGTATGATCTGCTGTGAATAGTTTTATTCTTCTTGGTGTTTTCAGTGACTTAACATTGTATCTCAAACACAGTAAATGCTTGTTTTTTGTTAATCCTCACACGAGGATATTTTTCCATTGATTTTAGAAAGAGAGGGAGGGATGGAGAGAGAGAAGGAGAAATAATTGAAGTGAGAGAGAGAAAATGATTGGTTGCCTCCCATACACGCCTCGCCATCCTGAACCTGCAACCCGGGTATGTGCCCTGGAATGGGAATCTAACCCATGTCTGCTGGTTTTCATTCCTTTTGATGAGAAGTCAGCAGTTATTCTTTCTTTTCTTTTGTACATAGTGCCTTTTTTCCCCTTCTGGCTTTTTAAAGATATTTTTATTACTGATTTTCAGTAGTTTTATTGTGACATGCCTTTGTATAATTTTCTTAGGGATTATCCTGTGTGAAGTTTGTTGAGTTTATTGGATTTGCGAGTTTATATTTTTTTGTTTAATTTTGAGAATTTACAGGCATTATTTCTTCAAATATTTTTTCTACTTTTCACCTACTCTCTTCCTGGGATTACAGTTACACTCGATGTTATTTTCTTTTAAAGGTAATATTGCCTCTGGACATTTTTTTCTGTCTCTGCTCTCTGTGCTTCTGTTCACATAATTTCTGTGTTCTGTCTCAGGTTCACTGGTTTTCTGCAGTGCCATCCAGTAAATTTTTGGTACCAAAGACTGTATTTTTTCAACTATGAAAATTCTATTTGATGCTTCATTTTTATAGATTTCATTTCTGTCAATATTATGTTCACATTTTTCTTTAAATCTTTGGCCATGTTTTAAAGGAGTTTTAAGTCCCCCCTGGCTGGTGTTGCTAACTGGTTAGAGCATCGGCCTACGCACTAGAGGGTGGCGGGTTTGATTCCTTCTCAAGGGCATGTACCTGGGTTTGGGGTTCGCGCTCCGCTCCTGGTCAGAGCTCTTGCAGAAGTCAACCAGTTGATGTCTCTCTCTCCCTCTTCTGATAGACATAATAATATTACGTTGTTGAATGTCTGAGTGTTATTTTCCTTCTTTAAAGAATATTGGGTTCTTTTGTTGTTTTTTGTTTAGCAGTGTGAATCAGCTTCATTCTTTTTAAGCATTCTTTTCTAGGAACCTGTACTGTACAGTTAGGTAATCTGCCTACTCTTTTTTTAAAAAAATATATTTTATTGATTTTTTACAGAGAGGAAGGGGGGAGAGGGATAGAGAGTTAGAAACATCGATGAGAGAGAAACATCGATCAGCTGCCTCCTGCACACTCCCCACTGGGGATGTGCCCGCAACCAAGGTACATGCCTTTGACCGGAATTGAACCCGGGACCCTTGAGTCCGAAGGCTGATGCTCTATCCACTGAGCCAAACCGGTTAGGGCTGCCTACTCTTATATGTGGCCTTTCTGGATTCTCTACAAATACTCTCAAGTATAATCCCTCTTCTCTGGCTGATTTGATCTCCATACATACATCCCAACCCTGTAGGAACTCCAGATAGTTGTTTATCCTATAGTTCCCCAGTAGTTCTTTTCCCAGTTCTTCCCTTCAGTATTCTGGCTCCCAGATTTTAGCTTTCTCAGCTCTAGTGTCTGATCTTCATCTCCTGAACAAGTAAGACTTCACTTCTCAGCTGTGTTTTCCTCAAATACTGCTGGATATGGCATGCGGATGGGGAAGTAGTAGAGTTTATGTCTTGTTTCTTTTGAGTTGTGTTACCATATACCTGTTTTGCCTGTTATTCATTGTTTATAAAGAGACAGGAAGCCTAGTTAAGTACCAGTTACTTTGTCATGACCAAACAAGGGGTGGGGAAGTCCAGCCCACAAACCCTATAAGGCCCCGGAAATCATTTGGTCTGGTCCTGCCAAGGATGAAGGGGTAAAATGTTTGACCAAATATAGTGGGAAAATAGACTAAGTTGTGGTAAATTGCAATGAAATATTTTTCATAGCTAATAGAGTTCCACATAGCTAATGGAGCTAAAAAGAGCTCTTATCTTTTTAGTTATAAAGTCATTTCATATCATGTACATGCAGTATGTACTCAGCTTATACAGTATCATGCAGTTCCATTGCAGATGCTCCTACTACAGATGACTGTCAATGTTAACTTTTGAAAGTATACCATGTTTGTTTAGCAGCATCTAATATACTTATGTTTTATGGTGCATTTTAAGGAGGCCTAAACATATTTAGTGAATTTTTTCAAAAATTGCTCTTGGCTATGTTTAGAGGAGTGAATGAATTTCGAAGCAATTTAAAATAAAATGTCTTAGGTTATTATAAATGGCAATCACTCTATTTTTAACTGTAGGGAAGGGATGGAAAACTTTTAAAATTATATACTCTCATAGAAAACTTGGAAAATACAGAGTGGTTCAAAGAAAGTTAAAATGAATGATGCTATATTTTGGTATTTTTCTTTCAGTCCTTTCTTTATGCAAATACATATGCTCATTTTAAACATTGGGACCATATTATATATATTAATGTTTTCCCCTCACACATTTATATTTTCTTTATCATTTAATATTTGGTGGAAATATTAATTTAAATATGTCAAGTTACTTTTTCTTTTGCTATTATAAATAACTAGAGGCCCAGTGCATGAAATCTGAGCCCGGGTGTGGTTCCTAGGCCTGTCTGGCGATCGAAGTGTGAGCGTCTGGTGTGGAAGGATAGGTTCCAGCTGATCTCTGGGCCCTGGGCAGCACCTGGGCCCCTGGGCCCCCATGCACACCCCTCCACCTGAGTCATTGGGCCCCTGCACAGCTCCCTCAGTGCCTGGGAGACGGGCAGTGGCCCCACCCCCTGCCACTGCCGCTGGTCGCCATCTATGGGGCAGTAGGTGGGCAGTTGGGCCCCCGCTCACACCTACCTTGGCCTGGTGCCGCCTGGTCACCTGCTCCACCGTCGCGCCATGGTCCCGCTTTTGTCGGGGCCCATTGGGGCTGGCAGCACCTCCACTGCTGCCCACTGCCAGCACCACGTTGCTGATGCCTACCACGTTCTGCACCGGCCTCTGGTGGTCAGCGCACGTCATAGCGAGCAGTCGAACTCTCTGTCAAACTCATGGGCGAGAGGACAATTTCCATATGAGGCTTTTATTATATAGGATACTGCATTGAGTATTTTTCTGTGTTTTCTCTGGATTTAAAAAAAATTCTAGGAGATTTCTAGGTCAAAGGATATTGATTTTGGTACTTTTTCTGTTAATTACATGAATACATATTTATTGTAAAGATTTTGAAGCATGAAGGAAAAACATGAATGTTTTAATATTTGTATCCCAGTCTTTATGCTCACGTCTAAAATATTTTTACTAGGCTTGAGAATTTGATGTCTTAACTTACTATGTTTTGAAGCATATTTATGTTTTGAACTTTTACTATTTCATTTATGTTTTTGTCTCCGCATTTTGTTATGCTTCCTTGGTGCACCCCCTAGTGGTCTTTGTTCGCAGTCTTATAGTTAAATCTTGATTGTTGTAGCTAATTCCAGGGAGGGTTTGACCTCCAGGCCAAGTGGCTATGAGAATCAGCTGTGTCAGCAGTGAGAGAACTTCTGTCCTCTAGGGAGGTGCTAATCTAGCCTTTGCCTGAGGCTATCCGGCAAATGCCTCTGTGCAGGGCTTGGGCGGGGCGGGTCGCACAAGATCAACAGGGTGGGCCAGAGAGAGCAGTTATGGCGGCTCTCAGTCCTGTCCCCAGGGGCTCTGCCTCTCTGAGTCCCAGCACCCGCTGCAAAGCTCGGAGAGAAAGCTGCACTCGCTCTGACCGAAGCCAGACAGTCCCGCTTCTCCCGTTTGAGTCAGGGTCCCTAAAGACTCGCCCGGATCTGGAGCTCAGAGTCTGCGACTCCCTCCTGATTGAAAACGCCAACCGCGCCCTCCGCCGCCAGCCCGCTCCGCGCACTCCGCACCTCAGAATTTGACTTCAGCACTGCGCCTCCTCTGAGTGTCCGTGTGCGTTTCTCTTTCCTCCTAGTTGTAGGACTTCCACCCAGCCAGCGTTCCTGTGGTTCTGGGTGATGTCCCTTCCGTTTTTTGGTTTCACTTTTGAAGTAGTTGTTCAAAGCAGCAAACTCCGGCGTTAACCTATGCCGCCATCTTGGTTCTCCACTATTTCATTTATGTTTTTGAAAATAACTTTTCTGGTGATTGCACACTATTTTATCTTGAATAATAACTTACTGTGCACTTATATTATTGGATATCTGGATTATTTCCAGTTTTTCTGTTACAAAAATGTTTTTTAAATATCCTTTGGCCATTTTTTATATATATATATATATATATATATATTTTATTGATTTTTTACAGAGAGGAAGGGAGAGAGATAGAGAGTTAGAAACATCGATGAGAGAGAAACATCGATCAGCTGCATCCTGCACATCTCCTACTGGGGATATGCCCGCAACCCAGGTACATGCCCTTGATCGGAATCGAACCTGGGACCTTTCAGTCCGCAGGCCGACGCTCTATCCACTGAGCCAAACCGGTTTTGGCACCATTTTTTTTTTTTTTAAGAGAGAATATGTATTGATGTGAATCTTAGTCAAATGTGATAAAAATTTTTTTTCTGATTTTATATATCCTTTTTTAAAGGCGTTTTTTAGAATACTTTTATATGAGCATGTCTTTTTCTTTGTGATTATTTTCTCTTCTTTTATACTTGGAAAAATCTTTCCCTTCTGGAAATCAGATAATATTAATCTGTTATGTTTTTAATTCAGCCTTGCTAGCATTTATTTTATATTGTAAAACATGATGTAATGAGATAAGATTTTTTTTTTTTTTTTACTACCTGCCACTATTTAAGCAGATTAACTATTGACATTATAACTTTTATATTCTGGGATATCTGTTCTTTACAGAATTAATTTCTTTTTTAGGATTTACCAGACCCTATAAATAATCCTTGAGTAAAAAAATCAACAAATCTGTAGTTAAATCTGAACATTGTCCCCAAAAGGTAGATTTGTATTTGTCATTGCAGTTGTACTCTGATCCAGTGCAACCCCTGAGGGAAAGGAGAAAGTGATGATAGTGGTGGTTGAGTTGGGGACACCTAAAAGGTATAGGTGGATACAAGAGTACAGTTTTATCCATCAGTGCTTAGCATAGTGCTGAGTACATTGAGGTATTCTGATGTGTTTGTTTAATAACTAAGAAATAGCATGAGGAAAGTTTTCATGTCTTTTATGAGACTTATAAAATGGATTATTTTTTAATATAAACCAATCTAATAGTTAAAATGACTAAATGCCTTTTAATTAAGGGAAGTTATTTTTATCATCATATAATAAACTACTTTCATGATACAGCTATTAATTTTTATCTGTTAAGCATTGGTTTAACCTTGGTCTTGCATTAGTATTACCTAGGGGGCTTTTAAAAATCCTTTTGCCCAGACCAGCCACCGTGGTTCAGTGGTTGAGCATTGACCTATGAACCAGGTTGCTGGCTTGAACCCCCTAGTAGGGGGTGTGCAAGAAGCAGCTGATCAATGATTCTCTCTCATCACTGATGTTTCTCTCTCTCCCTCTCCATTCCTCTCTGAAATCAATAAAAATATATTTTTTAAAAATCCTAGCCGTAACCTGTTTGGCTCAGTGGATAGAGCGTCAGACTATGGACTGAAGGGTCCCAGGTTTGATTCAGGTCAAGGGCATGTACCTTGGTTGTGGGCACATCCCCAGTAGGGAGTGTGTAGGAGGCAGCTGTTTCTCTCTCATCGATGTTTCTAACTCTCTATCCCTCTCCCTTCCTCTCTGTAAAAAATCAATAAAATTTATATATTTTAAAAAATACTTATGCCCAAACCAGTACATTAATTTCAGTATAGATACAAAATTTAGAGCCACTGCTCTTAAGACTGTATCAAGAGAATTTAAAGCAATGTGTCCCCAAACTTTCCAAGTGTCTTAGTCAATTTGGGCTGTTAGAACATAGTACCTTAGACTAAGTGGCTTATAAACAACAGAAATTTATGTCTTATAGTTCTGGAGGCTGTAAGTCTGAGATCTCAGGGTGTCAACATGGTGTTGGGTTTTGGTGAGGACCCCCTTCCAGGTTGTAGACTGCCAACTTCTTGCCTTACGCTCATGTGATGGAGAGCAAAGAGAGGAAGCATGTTCTCTTGTGATTTTTATAAGGGTACTAATTTCATTCATGAGGGCTCTGCCCTCATGACATATAATCCTAATTACTCCCTAAAGGCCCCATCTCTTAATACTATCATATTGAGGAGAGTAGGATTTCAACATGTGAATTTTGGGGCACACAAACTTTATAACACCAAGGAAGTAAAGTTGCCTCTTTATTAAGAGGGATGGGGGGATTGGATGAAAAGAAGGTGAAGAGATTAGCTAAAGTACACATATATAAAACCCATAGACATAGCAACAGTGTGATGATGGCCAGTGGAAAGAGGGGTATGGGAGCTGGGTGGAGGTGGACAAAAGGGGGAAATGGGGACATCGGTAGAAGTGTCAACAGTAAAAATAAAGTTTGAATGAATGAATGATAGATTGAATGGAGAAGTAAAAAGCAAGAAGGGACATGGAGATATAACCAGAAAACAACTGTAAAATTCTGGTCTATGTGTGATGTCAAATAAAACCAAAGTGTAGAATGAGAAGAGGAAAAACAAAAGCTGAATGGAAGCAGACCTTTGAATTGATCTTTGTAAAAAAAATTCTGGTGGGGAGATTCATACAAAAGTCTATCTTGGAGGGCTTACCCCCCCCCCCCCCCCCCAGTATTTAAGTAATCTGGACAAAAATGTTTTTGCTGTCTATTTCAATTTGTAATCCAAACCTGTTTTATTTCTAATACAGAGTCGGAAGCTCTTCTGTGATTCTCTGTTGGGATTCTGAAATTCATGATGGATTTAAAATATAAGTAAATCTCTGTTAGTGCAAGAACATTTTTGGGGTTAATGTTTTTCTAGCTTCTAAAAGGGTATGTACTGATATAAATTTTCATTGTAATGGTACTCTTCTAGAAGAAAAAGATACACTTCACGGATATACTTGTTATCAGAAACTTTTTAAGGAAATGAAAAAATACGGGAGGCATAGAGGTGTAGTTTAGGGTCTCCAAGTAAAGGTCTTGTCATGGTTAAATATATTTAGTGATATATATATAAAATCATTCCACAAATATTTATTGACTGCCTCTTAGTTGTCCAGCACTGCTCTTGGCTTAGAGAACAGCAGTGAAAAAGACTGATGAAGCTCCTACTTTCATGGAACTTACATTTTAGTTGGAAAGACTGAAAATATATAATTAATGTAGAAAATAAATAATATAATTTAATATAGTCATCAGTACTATTGAAAAATCAAAAACAAGTTGATGGTCTGACAGAGGGGAGAAGCTGTTGTTCATAGCGTCAAAAAATACCTCTCTGAGGAATGAAAAAATTTAGGCAGATGGAACTGTAATTGTAAATTTCTGGGGTATGCCTCTAAAGTTAATGTTTTGAAGGGGATTTGACTAGACAGACTTAATGAGGGTATTTTATATAGGATAATCTGAGACATTGTTTTCCTCAGTTAAATAGAGGATTTCTTGCTGCAAGGTGCCTAGTACTGCCTTTCTCTTTGTCTTTTTGTTTCTATTTTCCTCTCTTGTCTCCCTCCTTTCCTGGAAACACACACACACACTTTTTAGCAGCCTATTGTCTCCCTCCTCTCCTGCAAGCAAACACACACACAATTTCTCTCTCTCTCTCTCTCCCTCCCTCCCTCCCTCCCTTTCCCTCCTTCCTCTCCCTCCCTCCCCCTCCCTCCCTCCCTCCCTCCCTCCCTCCCTCCCTCCCTCCCTTTCCCTCCTTCCTCTCCCTCCCTCCCCCTCCCTCCTTCCCTCCCTCCCTCCCTCCCTCCTTCTCTCCCTCCCTCCCTCCCTCCCTCTCCCTCTCTCTCAGCTTATTAAAAAGGGCCCAGGGCAAGCATGTGGCATGATTGCTGATGTACTGTAATGATAATCTTGAGGCACTTGGATCCATGACTAGAATTGAGATGTGTTGTGAAGAGAGTGGGGAATTTTTAGAAGGTGCTATATAGCCACTTTCTCTTGGATTTTCACTCAGATAGGAGTTTGAGTTTTTTGATACTGAACTCACCAAATTTTTGTATTTTTTCTTTTCTTTTTTTAATAATGTTACAAGTTTTAGGTCACCTTCCTTAGCTAGGATGTTTAACTTTCACAAAATTTGTAATTTGTTTTGTTCATGATTCATTTATTATGTCATTCATGGAGAATGTATTTGGGTATCACTGTGGGGAAAGGATGGCTTTGATATTAAGGGATGTGTGAAAGACGTCAGATATCCAACAAAATGAATTTTATAATTTTGGTTTAATCTCTTATGATTTGTGGTGAAGCTGTAATTACTAAAGTAAATTATTCTTTTTTTATCAATATATATTATATAATATCAATATAATATATTATATTATCAATATATATAGATTGATTGATTTCAGAGAGGAATGGAGAGGGAGGGAGAGAGAGAAACATCAATGATGAGAGAGAATCATAGATCAGCTGCCTCCTTCATGCCCCCCACTGGGGATCAAACCCGTAACCCGGGCATGTGCCCTTGACTGGAATCAAAACCGGCACCCTTCAGTCTGCAGGCCGATGCTGTATCCACTGAGCCAAAGAAGCTAGGGGAGCTAAGTAAATTATCTTTTAATTTGTTTCTTTCTGTTATTACTCTTCATACAAAGGAATTGCTTTTTGAGGTTTTAATGTTGAATCATGTGACTGTTAATAACATTCAGGTTGTCTTCTTTGACAAAAATATGGATTTTGGATGAAATTTTGCATAGAAATAATATTTCAAAGACATTTTACTAATATTGCCGTATTAAACTACTTAGGTACATTTTTTTAGGAATTCTTGAGCTTTTGAGTGTCAAGTAGACCTATCCTTAATCTCTTTATCAAATGGAACGTATTACCAATGGCTAGTCATTTTTTTGCATTGTGCCAAATGTAGTTTTCATTTGCATAAAGAAACTAAAGTAAATGGTGTTGGATATTTTAAAGGTTTCGGTATATAGAATTAAATCTTTTTATTGCTAATTAAGTGATAAGTCATATTTTGTCATCATGATTCTAGGTAATGGATCAAAGTCAGTGATATTTTAGTAAAACTATTCTGTTCCACTGAATATTTCTATAAAATGAATGCTTATATATAATTAGTAGGTGGTTGGAGTAACATGTTTCAGTTTGCTTGGAGCAGTTCTAGTTTACACTTGTTTTCCTGGGGTAATTTCAGAGTTTTTTTTTTATTAGATTATACACATACTAGAGGTCCGGTGCATGAAATTCATGCGGGGGGGGGGGGTCCCCTCAGCCCGGCCTGCACCCTCTCCAGTCCTGGACCCCTCGGGGGATGTCCGACTGCCTCTCGCAATCCAGGACTGCTGGCTCCTAACCGCTCGCCTGCCTGCATGCTGCTTGATTGCCCGTAACCCCTCTGCTTGCCTGCCTGATTGCCCCTAACTGCTCCCCTAACCGCCTCTGCCTCGCCCCACACCAGGAACCCAGGATTCCCTCCTCCAGGCGATCGCAGGCACACGGGACCCAGGCTTCCCTCCCTCTGGCTGGCTGCAGGCACCCAGGACCTGGGACGGCTTCGCCTGGGCTGGCCACAGCCGCAGGGGACCATGGGACGGTGGCTTGTCCCTCTCCCGGGCCACAGCCACAGGTGCTGGTGCTTGGCACCACAGGACGGGCGGCTTGTTCCTCTCCCAGGCCGCAGGCACAGGTGCAGCCGCAGGTGCCCAGGACTGTGGGGCGGGCGGCTTGCCCCTCTCCTGTGCCTCAGCCTGGCTGGTCCCCATTCCTCTCTCGCAGGCTCATTTGTGCCTGGCTGGTCCCCTTTCCTCTCTCCCCAGTGTTGAGTGAGCTGTTATGGTGTGAGGGCGTGATGACCATTTGCATGTTAGCTCTTTATTATATAGGACTAGTGGCCCGGTGCACGAAATTCACGCACGGGGGAGGGTGTGTTCCTCAGCCTGGCCTGCACCCTCTCCAATTTGGGACCCCTTGAAAAATGTCCTGCCAGTTTACAGGGATTGGGCCTAAACCAGCAGTCGGACATCCCTCTCGTAATCCGGGACTGCTGGCTCTTAACCGCTCACCTGCCTGCCTGCCTGCCTGCCTGCCTGCCTGATTGCCTCTAACCACTCTGCCTGCTGGCCTGCTCGCCCCCAACTGCCCTCCCCCCCGCTGCTGGCCTGCTTGCCCCCAAATGCCCCCCCCGCCAGCCTGATCACCCCAAACTGCCCCCCCTGCTGGCTTGCTCACCCCTACCTTCCATTCCCACTGTCCTGGTCATCCCTAACTGTCCCCCTGCTGGCCTGCTCACTCCAAACGGCCCCCCCCCCACAGTCCTGATCACCTCCAACTGACCCCCACTGATGGCCTGCTTGCCCCCAACTGGCCCCCCTGCTGGTCTGCTTACCCCCAATGGCCCCACCCCCCACCAGCCTGATCACCCACAACTGCCCTCCCCTCTTGGCCTCTAACCACCTCTACCTCGGCCCCACCACCATGGCTTTGTCCAGAAGAACATCTGGAAGGTCTTCCTGGAAGGTCTCCCAGTCTAATTAGCATATTACCCTTTTATTAGTATAGATATATTTGTCTGTAAATATGGTTATGATTGCAGATATGAGTAGGACCAGGTAAAATTTTATAGAATGGGCCTTTTATTACAGATGGTTTGCCATGTATGCATTTTTTCTTAAGAAGTAAAAATTACTTTAAAAAATGTCTCAGGAAGACTTTGAGAAATTTACAGTATCTGCTTTTCTTCCAAGAAAGTTGTCACTTTTATGCCAGAGTGAGAATTATTTGTATGCTTTGTATGTCAGCATTGGGCCACTGTGACTGGGGGGCACTTAGCTTGACTTGAGAGTAATTATCTTGCTCACTGGCTGGGAGGGAGGGTGTGTGGCAGAGGAGATAAATACTGGGTTCTGGATTATTCATAGATTGCTGAATTTCTGGATTGATTGTGCAAGCCCCTCCTTTTATTGATGTCCACCTTCTGTTGACGGACATCTACCCTGGGAGAAAAATGAGATGAAACTCTCTTTTCATTGTAAAAAGCATTTGAATCCCTAAGGTGTGATAAGGCCACCCAGCCATCCACAGCCAAGGTACACATTTTCATGGAGGATGTTCCCACTCTTGAGTAAATTAAAATAATTTTTTTCTTTTAATTTAAACTTTCTTCTACAACTGTTTTCTTGTTACTTAAAAGCTAGTGTGTGTGTTTTTTTTTTAAACTGCTTCCAAAGCTTTTCAAGCTGTATATGTCCTTGGAATGAATTTATAAATAAGAACTGAGCACGGCAGGTGTGACTTAGTGGTTTAGCATCGACCTATGAACCAGGAATCCACAGTTTGATTCCAGGTCAGGCCACATGCCCAGGTTTTGGCCTGATCCCCAGTACGGGGCGTGTAGGAGGCAGCCAATCAATGATTCTCCCTCATCATTGATGTTTCTATCTCTCTCCCTCTCCTTTCCTCTCTGAATCTGTAAGAATATATTTGAGAGAGAGAGAGAGAGAGAGAGAGAGAGAGAGAGAGAGAGAGAGAGAGAGAGAGAGAAGAGTGTATATGTTTGTAAATAAGAAAACATGTATTTGATGCTCTTAGAAAGTCTTATTTTTTTTCATTAAAACTTGTGCAGTATAGGGAACTTCATAGATTCTCTCAATTTGAAGAAAGTTAGAGGGAATGGTACTAATTCAGAGTTCCTTGGGAAGATGTATCACATGTATTTTTTTATGTTTATTTTTTTAAAATCAAAAACAAATATTTTCTATTCAGAAAATATATTTGGATCTAAATATCTTCTAATTTTAACCCTAAAATATCAATTTAAATATTTTAAAAATGTTTGGGTGTTTGTTTTTTTAAATATGTTAGGTTACTGGAGTTCTACATGTTACTGAATCACCTGGGGTAATTTTCTGATTGGAAAATTAAGAATTATAGTCAGAGGGGAGGACATGAGAATTTTTTAAAAATATATATATATTTTATTGATTTTTTTACAGAGAAGAAGGGAGAGGGATAGAGAGCCAGAAACATCCATGAGAGAGATCGATCAGCTGCCTCCTGCATGCCCCCTAGTGGGGATGTGCCCACAACCAAGGTACATGCCCTTGACCGAATCGAATCTGGGACCCCTGAGTCCGCAGGCTGATGCTCTATCCACTGAGCCAAACTGGTTCAAGAACATATTCAATTTACTTTAGAAGCCGAACCTCTCTTATCATGTGACTTGTTTTGTTTGTTAAACTATATTATCACATAAGCATTGCTGTTATTGGGACAAACAGTGACAGTTGATTCAGGTCATTTGAATGTCCACTGTCTGTTTTAATTTGTATGTTCGTTTTGACTGTCATATGCTCAATCTTCAGTGGAAGTCATGAGAACCTATTATTTTTGCCTGCTCCCTCCTTTACGTTGGAAATAGTCTTTTTTACCCAGAAGGACCTTAACTTTGATGTAAGGGATTGTTTCTGTTGCCAACTTTTTTCTTCCTTGATAAGTAAGAGAGTTGTGAACTCTTCAGTGATGCCTTCCCCAGGATATTTGTAGTTGTGGTTGGGAAAAGTCATTTCATCCCCGACTTTTGCATGTCAGGTGCCCAGGTGTCGCCTGGCCTGTGCCCCGGCCCTCCCTCCCTCCGATCGCCATTGCAATCATGGGCCGCAGGCCAGCCGGCAACCCCGGCCCCCCAGGGGTTCGGGGTTGCCACCTGGCCTGCTGCCCGGCTTTCCGATGGCAATCACCGGCTGGGGGGTGGGGAAAGGTGGTATTTGCCCGCCCCCAGCTCTTGTTTGCTGCCTGGGTTGCCGATCACCATTCTTCCGTCTTTCCCCTTTCACCTCCCATCATTGCGCGTATGCAAATTAACTGCCATTTTTGTTGGAGGTTACTGCCATCTTTCTTGGCAGTTAATTTGCATATCGCCCTGATTAGCCAATGAAAAGCGTAGCGGAGGTATGGTTAATTACCCTTTTTGTCTTTAATTAGATAGGACTAGAGGCCTGTTGCACGAAGAGATTCGTGCAATAGGCCTTCCTTTCCCCTGGCTGTTGGCACCGGTTTTCCTCTGGCACCCGGGACCCAGGCCGTTGCTCTGGCTGGGCTTTGGCTGGAGCTGGCTCCGGGCCATGAGTCTTTCACTGCTCCATCGGCCCTGGGACTTTCGCTGCTCCGCCAGAGCCTACGTATGCAAATTAACCGCCATCTTTGTTGGGGGTTAATTTGCATATCACTCTGATTAGCCAGTGGTGGGTGTAGTGAAGGTATGGTCAATTTACATCTTTCTCTATTATTAGGTAAGATATTGATACTCTAAAGTTAGAGAGGAATGGTGGCAGTTTAACTCTGAAGGTACATGGGTTCATACACAGTTTTTCTCATTATTTTTAGGTTTTATACCACTAAATAACAGGAGCTGAATGCAAAGTATACTAACAATACTAACAGTTGATTATATCAAATCGAGGAGTAAATCTGATGTTCAGTGTTCTTTTTTCTTTTAAAAGTTAAGAAATATTTATTGTATGTTTTTATTTGTGGAATTTAATGTCTTTTCAAGTGAGCTCGTATTTTTAATACAATACTAGTGTTTTGATTTGAGTTGCATAAGTTTTGAGTGGAATGCCCTTAGTCCAATTTTGTCTAAGCCATGCTATCATCAATGTGCTATTTTGCATAATGTGAGGATTGTGAGGATGCATTTAATGCTTTACAGCACAATTGTTTTTATTGCTATAAACATTGCATACTTCATACTGAATTACATATACGTGTAACAGCAAGTTAATTCTGTATATCCCAAATTAAATAGTCAAGATAGCTCTTGGAATTTTTTTGTTAGAAATATGGAAATGGTTAGGTTATCCCTGATAGTTTTCTTTGAAGGTCTAAACCAGCCGTTGGCAAACTACGGCCCGCGGGCCAGATCCGGCCCGTTTGTAATGAATAAAACTAAAAAAAAAAAAAAAACCGTACCCTTTTTATGTAATGATGTTTACTTTGAATTTATATTAGTTCACACAAACACTCCATCCATGCTTTTGTTTCGGCTCTCCGGTCCAGTTTAAGAACCCATTGTGGCCCTCGAGTCAAAAAGTTTGCCCACCCCTGGTCTAAACTGTTTTATTAATTTTTTTTTCTTTTTTTCCTTTTTTTTTGTTGTTGCTCAAATCACATACTAGGGAAGTATGTGGTCATTTTTTATAAAGGGTACAGACAAGTAAGAAGTAAAATTCGTTTATTTCACTCTTGATTCCCACTGTTAATAACTTGGGTTTGTACATATTGAAAATTTTTGTTTGTATTTTTGCAAATGCATATTTAAAAAATAAATCAACTTAGAAATATACCATGTGTGTTTCTTTGCAGCTTGCATTTTTCACTAAATATAATGTGGATATCTTTCTGCATCCATATTTGCATTAATCCAGTAAATATTTTTAAGTACTTTATATTTAAGGCTCTATTCTAGATGCAAAGGATAGAGCAAGGAATAAAATAGGGTTCTTGACCAATGAACTTACATTCATTTAAGGGAAGCCAATAAGCAAATTGGGGGGACTAGTCACTATTGATATGTTTTATAAAGGTGAATAGTAAAGGCTTACAGAGATAAAAAATGGTGGGACAGAATGAGCAGGACAGGTTTATTTGATAGTCGTGGTATAGACCTTTATATGAAGATCTACTTACTTTATTCTTCAGATAGCTATTATTTCATAGTATTATTTATTTAATGATTCTGTTGGTGATCATATGGATTTATTTTTTCTGTTATCAATATTGTAATGAACACCCTTGTACCTAAATTTTTGCTTACGTAGATGTATGAGTATTAGTGTGGACTGAATTACAAGAATAAAAATTTCATTTTTAAATGTTGCTTTTTGGTTCTGCCAAATTATCCTCTGAAACATTAGATATCTGTTAATAGGTGAAAAATAATACCTCATTTTAATTTGTATTTCTTGATTCCCAATGAAGCTTAGCATATTGATTGATCATTTACAATTTCTCATATAAATTGCCTACTCATTTTACCCATTGTGTGGTTTGTCATTTTCTTACTGAAATTTTAGGCTTTGTTTATAATTCGGTTTATAATATATACATTATATTTCATCATTTTTTCTGACCTGTCAGTTGTCTTACTTTATATAGTCTATGGATTTTTCATTTTTATACAGTCAAAATCTGTCGGTCTTTTCCTACCTAGCTTCTAGGTTTTGTGTCTTTTAGGAAAAACCTTCTTATAGTGATTTAGTCTCTTATATTTTCTTCTTTTTTAATTTTGTTTCTAGTAGAATTTATTTCATCTGGAAATTTTAAAAAATATTTTCTGTGATAGGGACTTTACTATTTTTCCAAGTATCATAATCATTCTTCCAAAATAATTTATTGAACAATATATCTTTTTGCCCATTGACTTGAAATACTACCTTTATCATATTTTAAAAGCCCAAATTATATGTATTCCAGACTTAATACTTTGTTTTGATTATTGTCATTTTATATTAGACATCTGGTAGGGCACACCTCCAATTGTTTTTTCAAAATTTTTTTTGGCAATTTCTGTGTATTTTCTCTTCCAGATGAACTTTAGAATCAACATGTCAAGTTCCATTAAAAATCCCTTTGGGATTTTGATTGGAAGTGCATTGAATTTACAGATTAATTTGGGGAGAATTGACATCTTTACACTATTGAATCTTCCCATCCAGGAACATGGTATGCCTCTCCATTTATTCAGGTGTTCTTTTATGTCCTTCAGTAAAGTTTTAAAGTTTTGTGTATTTTTTTCATGTAGGTCTTACACTTTTCTTGTTAGGTTTATTCTTGCGTATTTTATAGTTTTTGTTATTGTGAATTACATCTTCCATTTTACATTTTATTTTTCAATTGGTTATTGCTAGTCTATAGGAAATCTATTAGTTTTTGTATGTTGATCTTACCATTTACTTAGTTTTCAAGTAATTCTCTTGAAATTTCTAGAAGGATGATTATGTTTTCTGAAAATGATAGCATTTGTCTCCTTTTTTTTTAATATTTATAGTTCCCTAAGGCTTTTTTTTGTTTTGTTTTGTTCTTTCTGGTCATGTTGCATTGATTAGGTTTCCAGATCTGTTCATTAATACTTCTCATTTGGGCATCTTTCCTGATTTAAATGGAATGGTTCTAATTTTTAAACTTCTATATTTATTTATACTTTAGATTTCTGGTAGACTATATTATCAAGAACAGCAATTTTCTTCTTGGCTTAACAAGCATTTTCATTGTTATGGGTATTGTGTTTTATAATGTGTTTTTGATGAAATGATACATATTCTTTTTTCACCTCTAATAATTTAATGTCAGGAATTACATAATACATTTACTTAATATTGATCATGATGTTTTCATTTTTAATATTTATTCAGCTAGTGTTTATTTGGATATTGTATTTTGCTAGGAACTTTGCCTCACACTGGTGAGAGCTCTATGTTTGAATGGTTCCTCTCTTTTATATATGTGTATATATATATGGAGAAGAGAGCAAATAAGCAAGTATCCAAGAACAATATAATTTTAGGCTGTGAGAGTTTTATGGAGGAAACAAACAGGATGGTGTGGTAGAGAGGTGAGGAGAGAACCTTCTTTTATAGTATCATTTGAGAAGATAAAATATAAACTATGACCTGAAGAAAGAAAGAGGAAGGAAGGGAGGGAGGGAGGGAGGGAGGGAGGGAGGGAGGGAGGGAGGGAGGGAGGGAGGGAGGGAGGGAGGAAGGAAAGGAAGGATAATAAAAGTAAGGAAAGAAGAAGACATTTTACCTTGTCTCCTATTTTAGTGCTTTCTCCCAATGTTGCCTTTCCTCACTCCTTTCTACCCGTTTATTCATTTTTTTTGATAGTGGTCCCCTAAAACCTACTCATTTATTTTAATGTGAATCTTTTAAAAACAAAATATAAATGCACTCCTCAAACCAAATAACGTGCACGAAATTCATGCACTGGCAGGGGGAGGGGGTGTCCCTCAGCCCAGCCTGCACCCTCTCCAATTTGGGAACCTTCAGGGGATGTCCGACTCATGGTTTAGGCCCGATCCCTAAACGAGCAGTCAGACATCCCTCTCACAATCCGGGACTGCTGGCTCCCAACCACTCGCCTGCCTGCCTGATTGCCCCTAACTGCTTCTGCTTGCCAGCCTGATCGCCCCCTAACCACTCCCCTGCCAGCCTGATCGATGCCTAACTGCTCCCCTGCCAGCCTGGTCACCCCTAACTGCTCCCCTGCCGGCCTGGTCACCCCTAACTGCTTTCACCTGCCGGCCTGGTTGCCCCCAACTGGCCTCTCCTGCAGGCCTAGTCCCCCCGCTCCCCCAACTGCCCTCCCTCTTCTGCAGTCTTGGTTGCCCCCAACTGCCCTCCCCTGCCGGCCATCTTGTGCAAGGGCGTGACAGTCAATTTGCATATTACCTCTTTATTATATAGGATTGTCTTTCTGAGTATTCTCTTTATCCCCTTTCTTATTTGTGTTGTATGATATTCTTTTATATAACTGCCAAATTTAATTTTCTAATGATTCAAGTTCTTGTTTAGTGTTTGGTTTTTTTCGCCATTCCTTTTCAGGTTTGCTAATAGACTTATTTAGGCTAGTGAGTTTTCTCATTTGTTTTCTGGAATTTGTAAATAACCTAATACTCTCTTCCTTTTCAAGGGTAGATTTGTGACTACCCTTAAGATTTCTTCTTTGGACATATTCTGTTATGTTTTAATGTTTTCTTTAGTTAATTTTTGTAGTTCTTTTTCTTAGAAAACCATTTTGCTTAGAGTTTCATATTTACTGATTTATAGTGTTCAGTTTTCAAACTTTAATATTGTTTCTTTCTCTCATTTTCATCATCATATTTGCCAAGGCTTGTCTCTTTCTAGACTTATCCAAGAAACAGTTTTTGGTTTTATTAATTCTGTGCCCCTTTAGTTTTTTCATTTCTATTTTTATTATAAGTTATAATTGATACTACAGGCCTGGCACACGAATTCGTGCACAGGTGGGGTCCAGCTGGCCCACCTCTATCGGGGCCAGTTGGGAGGGGATGCAGGAGGTTGGCTGGCCAGCCCCGCCCCTAGTTGAACTCCAGTTGAGGGAACAATTTGCATATTAGCCTTTTATTATATAGGATAATTTGGTTTGTATTTTATTTTTGAAGTGTTTTATGTATTTTAAATGTTTCTAATGAATACATTTAAGGCTCAAATTTTTTCTTTAAGGACAACTATGGCCAAGTCCCATAGGAGATATGCTCACAATTTAAATTTTCATTTCCACTGCACTCTGAGAGTTAATTGGTAGGCTTTTTTTTTTTTAATTTTCAAGTAGAATATCATCTTTTTATTGTTAATTTTTAGTTTATTTTAGCTTTGTAAACCAAGAATATAATCTGTGTTATTTAATTTGCTGAGTCTTTCCTTTGCTTAAGGTATGGTCAGGTTTTTATTTTCAAAGACTGTATATTTTCTATTCATAATATACTAAGTTCCATGTCACTGTGAAATAGAAGTATAGTTTACTAATTTATTTCTGAATCTTTCATATCATTGCATACCTACATTTGTTTTCTTTTTTTAAAACAAGATTTTCTCCTCACTTTTATAGTAACTTGGTCTTTTTGCCTTTGGTCTTTTTCCTAATATTGAAAGTTATGCCATAGATATTGTATTTTCTTATTATCCTCCATCCCACCCCTTGTCTTTAGCTGAATTTACTGAGTTTCCTTGATTTTGTTTCATTTCTAGTTTGAAACTATGTGTCTTTTCCAGTTCTTCTGTAGGCATTAAATTGAATTAAACAGTATTTGTAACTAGTTGCTCCCTTTCTCTGAAAGTAGACTTTTGGCATTATTTTATTCAGTCTTGGCTTTCCTATATTTAGGTAATCTGACATTTTAGTAATATGTTTATTATATTGTAATATGCTTTTAATTTTCTAATTTTTAGGTATCATGTTTTATTTTGTTTTTAATATATTTTTATTGATTTCAGAGAGGTAAGGAGAGGGAGAGAGAGATAGAAACATCAATGATGAGAATCATTGATCTGCTGCCTCCTACAAGCCCCTTACTGGGGATGGAGCCCACAGCCCTGGCATGTGCCCTTGACCGGAATTGAATTCGGGACTCTGTTGCTCTATCCACTGAACCAAATTGGCTACGGCAAGGTGTCATTTTTTATTAACTACCTGAGATGTTCGAGATAAGGAGTAATATTCTAGCTTCTTTTGTATCTGCTTAGTCTTGTTATTCCACCGCTACCCTTTTTTTGGAGTAATTTTTGTTGTTGAAACATAAATTGTCTAAATTCAGAATTGACATCTTTTACAAGACAGAGTTTGTTTTTATTTTATCTCATTTCAGTGTATACATAGATCAGCGTTCAGTAACTACTAAAGATTTTATCTTAATTGTACAGAAAAATATATTAATTTTTGAATAATTTACTCTTTATTAAGAATTGTAGTATTTTAGCTAAAGTTTACTGTATTTAAGAACAGACCAAATATTTTATTAGATTTCAGAGCCATATGCAAAAGAAAATAATTATGGCTATAATTATGAATGTTTTATGTTACATATAATCCTGTTTCTATATTCAAAGAACAAGGAAGAGCAAATACCCTATTTTTCTGGGCTTGTTTGAGAGACATAATGTAAACTATTAATTTATTGCCCTAGCCCAGTGGTCGGCAAACGGCGGCTTGCGAGCCACATGCGGCTCTTTGGCCCCTTGAGTGTGGCTCTTCCACAAAATACCACATGCGGATGCGCACGTATAGTGCGATTGAAACTTCGTGGCCCATGCACAGAAGCCGGTTTTCAGCCTGCGTGAGTCTATTTTGAAGAAGTGGCGTTAGAAGAAGTGGGGGTACGTTCGCTGAGGTCGACCCCTCAGATTGAAGACGTTTTTAGCAAAGGCCAGCTTAGGAGTACCCTAATTAAGTTAATAACAATGTACCTACCTATATAGTTTAAGTTTAAAAAATTTGGCTCTCAAAAGAAATTTCAATCGTTGTACTGTTGCTATTTGGCTCTGTTGACTAATGAGTTTGCCGACCATTGCCCCAGCTGGTTTGGCTCAGAGGTTAGAGTTTTGGCCTGCGGACTGAAGGGTCCCAGGTTTGATTCTGGTCAAGGGCGCATACTCAGGTTTCAGGCTTGATTCTCCAGTAGGGGGTGTGTAAGAGGTAGCCTATCGATGATATCCTCTCTTTTTCTCTCTCTCTGAAATCAATAAAAGTATATTTTAAAAAATAAAATGTTTTTTTAAAAAATAATTTATTCAATCAGTGTTAATAAATTAACAGATTCAAGTTCCTCAACTTTTTAATACCCACCTTCTTATATGCAGCTTTTCAATATATTTTATATGCAACAGATACTTTGATAATGGTAATACCAAGATTCAAAAACTGTTGTTGCTTTGAATTAATGTGTATGTAGGCTATTCTCTGAATATCACTGGACAAGTGACAGCACTTGAGTTTATTATGATGATGGCCTTAAAGTCAAGTTATTCTAATGAACTTTTATGTTTTGTAGGTAAAGTGGTATCAAGTATGAGCTACATCTTTAAAATTACTTTATGTCATAGAAATGACAAAATTGGTTATAAAATAAAAACACTAACACTAAGGAAAAACAAAAAAACAAAAATTCTTTTGGAGAGATTTTTCTTCATTGACTGGATTAAAAAATCTTCACATTTTATGCATGGAGAATTTTGGATTGAAGATACCTTGTTTTTCTGGAGCAAGAGTGGGAAGTCTTTATTATCTTTAAAACATTTGTTAGTTATATAGTCAAGATTTAGATAACATTTCTTAAAATATAGATTATCTTCTTGAAATTCACAGGTAAATGAACAGGGTAGTTTCTAGGACAACAGAAGCAATAATAAATTGGTGGGTAGGGGTGGATTGGGAGGATAGGGGAGTGTTCAAGATCAAGAAGTCCAAATTCTGGAGTTACTGGATTCTCATTTTCTAAGTTATGTTTATGCTCAGAGACTGACCCTTTTTGCCATCCCCACCTTGCATAATATGTCGTTTGACATATTGAAGTAGTAAGTTCCTAACAGATTTTTTTTGGTCATCAATCTATCCAAAACCATCTTTCATATTACCTTTCTCAAATACTGCTTATTTATCTTACTATAGCATTTCTCAGAGATATTGCACGTTTGGTTCTAGACGACCACAATAAAGTGAATATAGCGATATTTGTGAATTTTTTGGTTTCTTGGCACATACAAAGTTATATTTACATTAGTCTATTAAGTGTTAAATAGCATTTTGTCTAAAAAAGCACTTAAAATACTTTATTGCTGTCTGGCTGGTGTGGCTCGGTGGTTGAGTGTAGATCTGTGAACCCAGGATATTACTGTTTGATTCTCAATCAGGACACATGCCCAAGTTACGACTTCATCCCCAGTTGGAACATGCAGGATGAAGTGATTCTCTGTCATCATTGATGTTTCTATCCCACTTCCTTTCTCTCTGAAACCAATAAAAATTTTAAAAAAATACTGTATTGCTAAAATATGTTAACCATTATCTAAACCGTCAGCGAGTCATAATCTTTTTGTTGGTGAAAGGTCTTGCTGATGACTAACCATGGTGGTTGCTGAAGATTAGGGTGGCTGTGGCAATTTCTTAAAATAAGACAGCAATTTAGTTTGACTTACCGATTGACTCTTCCTTTTTCACAAAGGATTTCTCTATAGCATGCAATGCTTTTTGATAGCATTTTACCCTCAGACTTTCAGAATCCTCTCAAACCCTGCTGATGCTCTATCAACAAAGTTTATGTAATATTCTAAATCGTTTTGTTATGTCGTCACCGCCAGATTTCATCTCAAGAATCCAGTTTCATTGCTCATCCATAAAAAGCATCTGTTAAAGTATTATCATGAGGTTGCAACAATTCATTCACATTTCAGTCTTCACTTATAATTCTAGTTCTGTTGCTGATTCCATCATGTCTACAGTCATCCCTGAGGCTTAGAATCAGCTTCTTCCAAACTCTTGTTAATGTTGATATTTTGACCTTTCCTGTGAATCACGAATGTCATTAATGGCATTTAGAGTGGTGAAGCATTTACAGAGGTTTTCTATTTACTTTGCCCAGAATCATCAGAGGAATCACTATGGACGACAGCTATAGCCATACAGAATGTATATCTTAAATAAGATTTGAAAGTCAGAATTACTCCTCGAGTTATGGGTTTCCGAATTGATGTTTTGTTAGCAGGCTTGAAAATAACATCAATCTAAAAAAAGAAAACAACATCAATCTTATTGTACTTCTCTGTCAGAACTCTTGAATGACCAGGTGCATTGTCAGTGAGCAGCAATATTTTGAAAGGAGTTTTTTTCTGAGCAGAGGTCTCACCAGTTGACTTAGAAGTTTGAGTCAACCATGTTGTAAACATGTGCTGTTACCCAGGCTTTGGTTGTTCCATTGATAGAACATAGACAGAGTAGATTTCACCTAATTCTTAAGAATCTTAGGATTTTTAGAATAGTAAATGAGCATTGGTTTCTACTTAAAGTAACCAGCTGCATTAACTCCTAACAAGGGAGTCAACTTGTCATTTGAAGCTTTGAAGTCAAGCATTGACGTTTTCTTTCTAGCTATGAAAATTTTAGATGTCATCTTCTTCCAATATAAGGCTGTTTTATCTTCATTGAAAATAGTTGTTTAGAGTAACAATCTTTAATAGCTAAATATTCTAGATATCTTGTTCCAACTTCTATTTATTTTTTGTTACTGTTTTGTGGGTTTTTTTGCTGCAACTTTTACATCAACACTTACTGTTCACCTTGTATTTTTATGTTCTTTCCTTCAACCTAATGGGCCATCCTGTGTTAGCTTCAAACTTTTCTTCTGTAGCTTCCTCACGTCTCTCAGTCTTCATAGAATTGAAGTGAGTTAGGCATTGCTGTGGATTAGGCTTGGCTTAAGGGAATGTTATGGCTGGTGTGATCTATCTAGACCACTATAACTTTCTCCATGTTGGCAATAAGGCTATTTCACTTTATTTGTGTGTTCACTGCAGTGAAGTTTTGATTTCCTTCAAGAACTTTTCCTTTGCATTCATAACTTGACTAACTCTTTGGCACAAGAGGCCTAGCTTTTGGGCTATCTTGGCTTTTTTTGACATGCCTTCCTTACTAAGCTTAATCATTTCTAGCTTTTGATATACAGTGAGAGCTGTTGTGACTCTTTCTTTTCAGTTGAACACTTAGAGGCCATTGTAGGGTTATTAATAGGCCAAGTCTCATTGAGTAGGGAGTCCCAACGAGAGGTAGAGAGTGGACAGTTGTCGGGGGAGGACTTATAACACACATGACATTTTTAAAAAAGATTTTTATTGATTTTTAGGGAAAGTGAGAGGGGCAGAGAAAGAGAGAGAAACATTGATTTGAAAGCAAAACATTGATTGGCTGCCTCCTGTACATGCTGGGGATTGAGCCTGCAACCTGGGCATGTACCTTGACCCAGAATCAAACTGGGAAACTTTCAGTGCATGGGATGATGCCCAAGCAACTAAGCCACACCAGCCAGGCCACATGTGACATTTATTGAATAAGTTCGCCCACTTATATGCAGTTTGTGGTATACCACAACAATTATAATTGTAATATCAAAGGTCACTTATCACAGATCATCATAATAAATGTAATAATAGTGGAAAGGTTTGAAATATTGCAAGAATTACCAAACTTTGATATAGAGACACAGGGAGTGGTGAAATGCTTTTGGAAAAATGGTGCTGATGGACTTGCTTGACACAGGGTTGCCACAAATATTTATTTTTATAAATGCAGTGCCTGCAAAGTGCAGTTAAGTGAAGGTCAGTAAAACAAGTGTGCCTATACTTACTCCTTCAGCAACCTACCATCCTATATAATAAAAGGGTAATATGCAAATTGACCCTAAAGGTGGAATAACCAGGAATGACTGGTCGCTATGATGCACGCTGACCACCAGGGGACAGACACTCAACACAGGAGCTGCCCCTGGTGGTCAGTGTGCGCCCACAGGGTGATTTCCGTTCAGTTACAAGCCGGGCTGACGTCTGTGAGTGCAGCAGCGGTGGTGGGAGCCTCTCCCACCTCCTCAGCAGCACTAAGGATGCCCCACAGGGAGTGGGCCTAAGCTGTAAATCAGACATTCCCTGCGGGCTCCTGCGCTGCCAGAAGGATGTCTGACTGCCAGCTTATGCCTGATCCCCCAGGGAGTGGGCCTAAGCTGGTTGGTGGACATCCCCCAAAGGCTCCCAGACTGTGAGAAGGTGTAGGCCTGGCTGAGGGACCCCTCCGAGTGCATGAATTTTCATGCACTGGGATTCTAGTCCTATATAATAAAACCCTAATATGCAAATCGACCGAACAGTGGAACAACGGTGGAATGACTGGTCACTATGACTCGCACTGGCCACCAGGGGGCAGATGCTCAATGCAGGAGCTGCCCCATGGTGGTCAGTGCGCTCCCACAAGGGGAGCTCAGCTCAGTCAGAAGCCAGGCTCATGCTGGCAAGTGCAGTGGCTGTGGCAGGAGCCTCTCCCACCTCCGCTGCAGATGGGTGGTAAGGAACAAGGGGTACTGGACTGCAAGAGGGATGTCTGCCTGCCTGCAGGCAGACATCCCCCAAAGGATCCTGGACTGTGAGAGGGCGCAGGCCGGGCAGAGGGACCTCCCTTTCCCCCCAGTGTACCAATTGCATGCACCAGGCCTCTAGTTCTGAGTTTCTCTTTAGCATTATTCTTTTACCACTCTCATTCAGGATTTTTTTTCTCTGTAATCACTGTATTAGTATCTATTTAGTACTATTTTAAAATCTTGTTTGATATAGTTAGCTGTTTGCACTGAGAATTGACTTTCTAGCCTATATTTGTGGAAAACATTGATTATAATAAAACTATTACATTTCCATTCTCTTTTGGCTATCTTACTGTTCTCACATAGTATGTAATTGGTGGTGAATTTTGGTAAATTGAGTGAAATTTGTATATATGATGTCCAGACAATCAGAATATACTATATCTTTATTCTTTGAAATAAATGCCAGTTTATTATACTACAAAATGTTCTGCTCTTTTATAATGGCATTGATAATTTGTCTTTTGAAAAGGAGTTAGTTTGAAATGTAATGCTAATTAATATTTACTGTTAGTACAGATGTATATCCATGCATTTCCATATTTCTGTCTGCCTTTGTGTTTTGAGTATAGAAGTGTACCATTAATGGCACAAACAAATCCAGACCTTGGTTTATTTTATGTTTTTGGGGGGAAGAAAGTTTAAAAAAAAGATTTTAATTACTTTGTTAATCTAATAGTATTACTGTTAAAGAATCATTTTTTAAACAAAAGCAATCTCTGCAGTTAAACATCACCTTTAATCTTTCAAAACCAAAAGGATACAATATGCACTTAAGTATAGAGGCTAGTGTGATCAATCTAAGAATAATAAGTCAATGAAGATAGCATTTTGCTTTAGCTGCTACCTATTGTACAATTTGTCTATATGTAATAAATATATCCTTGAATTTATTTTTTTTGTAACTAACTATGTCGGCTCCAAATGCACTTTAGCCTTTCATAATCTGAAAGGGAAGAATCCCCTAACCACCTTTTATTACTCTAGAATTATATGAGTCCTCACAATGTGATGGGCATAGTTCGACTTGCTGGATATATATCAGTGAACCAAACAAGTTCCTGTTTCCATGAAGGTTAGAAAGGCAATAAATATATGTCATAAGTCATGTGTGATAAATTTGTGGAAAAACTATGCAGAATAAAAATCTAGAGGTAACTTGAGAGACTTGCTTAGATCTCACAGGAAGCAGCTGAAGTAGTTTTGGTCTTTAGGTTAAAACAGTATCCTAGAAATTAGTTTTCTTCATTTATCTTAAACTGGGAGTGTGGAGATTGTAATAGATATTCAATCCTATTTTTTTTTTATCCTCATACCTTTCAAAAATCTGCATATATAGAATTTAATAGTCATTTAAGTGTACTGTTTTTTAAGTTACCACATTTTTCACATAGTATGAAAGCAACCTAAGAGTTATGGACTAAATTTTAAGACAGTTAGAAAGTATTCTGTACTTAGTCTCTCTCATGAAGATATTGACATGCATTCTTCTTGGTAAATTTTTACCAAGCTTAGTTAAGGTACAACCTGGCAATAGGAGACTTTGTGTCTGAAAATCACTTTTGATTGAAATTTAATACCTCCTATAATTTAACTTTTAGCTTTCTGACTTTTCCTACAGTAAATCCTTATATTTGTCTACCAGTGACACATTCTTTTCTTCTCTTATGCAAATTAGTTCAGTAAAAAGCCTTTCATATTATTCTTTCTGCATGCAGTGTCTTCTTTGAACAATTTTAATACCTCTGACCTGTACTTTTAATTTGGCATTAACCATGCACTACTCTTTAAGAACTTTGGTTTTCTAAAACTTTAAAAGATTGTTCTCGTGTTTCTTTTTCCATGTTTATTTCCTTTACTTTGTCTTCTCCCATTGGATTGAAAAGCTGTAATATTGTTTAACAGAAAATTTCATTGTGAAGCAACTTTTTCTTTAGAAACTCATTTTCTTAATGCTCTTAAGAGTATTGACTGGTTAGAGTTAACATACTGTGAAATTTTTCAAATATTTACTGAGATTATTTTCAGAGTGTTCTGTGTATTTGAAATATTAGAAATCTGAAATGTTATCTCATGTTAAACTACATTTGTTTAGGAAATTTAGAGAGAAACATTATTTCCTCTAAATTTAACCTTTAGTATTAAATTTGTTGATTAAATATAGCAGTTATGCCTGTTTACAGTTATGACTTTCAAAGATGGAACAATACAGAGTTTCTGATGTTATGAAGGTTAAGAATGTGATTCTTAAGATGCTTTTTTTTTTCTTTCTTATTCTGACATCTAGATACTAGGCATGAATGTAATTGTGTTCTAGGTTAGTAATTTTTTTAGTTATTGCAGTGTTAGGAATACCTTAGATTTTTTGAAATAAAGTTTCCCTGATCATGTTAAATAGTGATGTTTTATCATAAGATAAGAAAGTATATTGTAGTACCAATTTGTAAGTAGCACTATGATAAAGGATGTCAAAACAAACTTTTCCCGGAGTCTTATGAGTTTGTTATTTTCTAATTCTTTAAATTGTATTACTATCATTATATTCTTCACTGCCATGTACTCACAGTTTTCAAAAAGCCAGTTTCACCTTAGGAATAATCTTGAGCCCTAGCCTGTTTGCTCAGTGATTAAAGGGTCATGGGTTCATTTCCAGTCATGGGTACATACCTTGGTTGCTGGCTGGATCCCAGGCCCCAGGTCAGTGTGTGTGGAGGAGGCAGCCATTCGATGTGTCTCTCTCACATCTGTTTCTTTCTCTCCCCCTCCCATTCTCTCTAAAAACCAATGGGGGGAAAAAAATCCTCAGGTGAGGATTAACAACAACAACAACAAAATCTTGAAGCAATTTTATGAAATCTCCACTTTTGAATACATCCTTTTAATATTGTGTGTGACAAAATGGGAAATACACATAAAGCACTTTTGTGTATTTTAGGTGTCAGGTAATGACACCTTTTAGCTCCCTTTTTTTCATGAAATGCCATTTTTGCTAGGAAAATATACCTGACAGACACATTACACTGATCAAATTGGGATATTTGGCAAAAGTTCTTGGAAATAATAGGAGTGAGTCTGTTACTCTAAGGAAAATGGTTGGTGGTTATTCTTTTGTCAATGATAAAAGTAAGTTTTCAAGTTCAAATTAGAATTTTGGAAATTTATTTGCCTGGGCTTAAAAGCTTTCCAGAACTTAAAAACTTTTCTGATGAAATTAGTGGTGATGTTAATGAATGTGGCTTTTTTTTTTTTTTAAATATTGTAGTTTCACATTTGTAATACCTTAACTAATAATAAAAAAAAAGAAAAAGAAAAAAATATTGTAGTTTAATTTTTAATATGGTAAATGTTAATAAATTTAACCTTTATATGAAGTAGTACTTTATATGTGTAGTAAAGGAGTCCTGATGGCAAAAAATCTAAGAACAGCTGATACAGATTCTCTGCCTAAGTCAAAGGTTTCACAGTGTAACATTATAACCTCTTCCTATCCGACCCTCATCCCACCAAATTAAAATAGAAAAGAATACTACGATTTCTGTTAAAAAGAAAAAGTTAGATTGCATGGTAATAATATATTTTAAAATTCTTTTACCAATGTAATTTTCTCCTTTAGTTATACAGTGGGCTTATATAACCCCATTGCATTTACTTAGGATTGCATTGAATTTATTATTGTTGATATTTACATTAAAATATTTTTTTCTCTCCTCTTCCTTTTTCTTCTGTTTATTTCTCTTCTCACTTTACTCTTTTCCTTTCATTCCTTCCTTCCTTTCTGTTTGTATTTGTTTTCTAGGTGGAGTCTTTCATTTTGGATCAGGATGACTTGGAAAATCCAATGCTGGAAACGGCTTCCAAATTGCTCTTGTCAGGTACTGCTGATGGTGCAGACCTCAGGACAGTAGATCCAGAAACACAAGCTAGACTGGAAGCTTTACTAGAAGCTGCAGGTAAGTCCGCAAAGTCCACATACGTAATAAGTCTACCTAATTAAAGTTACAATAAATCTAAAAAATTTCTGTCATTATCAATGTATGACCTTGGATATTTAGTATAATACTGTTCATAAAGGTTAATGTATTATTTTTTAGAGGATTACATGGAACATTTCATTAAAGAATATTTTTATTACCAGAGTAAAATATAAGGTTGTTGTCAACCTTTTTATAAAGAGGGACTTCTTATACAGTCGATTTTCATTAGTCCTAAATTCCATATTTGTGAATTTGCCTACTTGATAAAATGTATTTGTACCCCGAAATTAGTACTCACAGCACTTTCTCAGTCTTTCATAGAAATGCACAGAATGGTGAAAAATTTGAGTCGTCCTACACACATGTTCCCCGCTGAGGTGGAATAAGGTGATGTTCTGCCTTCTTGTTTCAGCTTTCATACTGTAAACAAGTGTCCTTTTCACAATCTACTTAGTGCCACGTTTTTCAAATTTGTGTACCTTTCGTTGGTAATTTCACTGTTTAAAATGGCCCCAAAGTATAATGCTGAAATGCTGCCTAGTGTTTCTAAATGTGAGCAGGCTGTGATGTGCCTTAGGAAAAATACATGTTAGATAAGCTTCTTTCATGCATGAGTTATAGTACTATTAGTCATTAGTTTAATGTTAATGAATCAACAATATATTAAATAAGGTTGTCTTTAAACAAAAACACACATAAAACAAACATATATTGACTGGTTATTGCAAATATTGTGATCAGAGGCTTGAAGGAACCTAGTCCCATTTTCCTGCAGAAGCAGTAGTTCAGTATTCATAAATTCAGGGTTCCCAGGAACTCTACAGAACATAAATACCATGAATAACGAGAATCGACTGTATATAATTCCCCCCACTTTTTTTGTCAGAGACTGTCTCTTAAAACCCTATAAAATGAATTATTATTTTTGTAAAGTGGGTCATCATTATATTGTTCCTATAGGAGATTACATGACATAATAAAAGGTTTAGCTATATATATATATATATATATATATATATATATATATATATATATATATATGTGTGTGTGTGTGTGTGTGTGTGTATATATATATATATAGTCTTAACTATAAGGGAATAGTAACTCTTGATTATTTAAATAATTGTACTGTGTTCATGGTTTGAGCACCTCTCTGTGCTATATATTGTACATGCAGTGCATGTAAACTGCTACTTAATTATAGAATAAAACTAACCTACTGTTTGATAATCCTTGAGTAAATATCTTTTAACACAGCATCTAATATTTGAAGGACTCATAGTTAAGTTTGATTTCTATCCTGGGTAAAATTCTAGAATGCATTATTAAAAGATTCTTAGCCAGATACAGATGAAAACATAGTAAGGGCACATGAAAGGTCCTGTCCCTGAGTATAGACAACTCTTTGTTACAGTGTAGTAGAGATATAATTTAGCATTGCTAGAAATTGATGTTGCTATAGAAGTTTGTGTGAGGGAAATGGGGATTGTAAAATAATTTGAAAACATGTTGTAAGAGGAACAGGGATTGTTTCTCCTGAAGGTGAGAAAACTCAGGTTGAATACAAGAGGGATGTTTGTTTTTTGGGGCTCCAAGAGGCAAAATCAGGTACAAAGATGTTGCTACATGAAAGTTGATTGCAGCCAAAAAGAGTTACTTTTGGAGGTTGAGTTCCATTTTATTTTCCTTATAGAAGGTAACAAGCTAGCCTGCCCTCTCCCTCTCTTCCTTTCTCTCACTTCTCTCCTTCCTCGTTTATCTCCTTCCCTTTTTAAATGAAAAATCTCATATGCAAACCCAGAAAGAATAGATTAGTGAATCTTTGGCATATCCATCACCCAGCTTCCACAGCCATCGATGTATGGACACATTTTAAAATATATTTTTATTGATTTTAGAGAAGAAGGGAAAGAGAGAAACATCAATGATGAGGGGGAATCATTGATTGGCTGCCTCATGCACACCCCCTACTAGTTATTGAGCCCACAACCTGGACATGTTGCCTGACCAGGAATCAAATCATGACCTCCTGGTTCATAGGTTGACACTCAATCACCTGCTGAGCTGTATGGACACTTTTGTTTCATCTTTACACATAACCACCTCGCTGATTCCCCATCCCACATGTTAATTTAAAAGCAAATCTAAGCATCATATTATTTCATATATAAATAATTCAGTATGTACTTCTAAATTAAGAACTTTAAAAAAGAGAAATAAGCCCGGCTGGTATGGCTCAGTGGTTGAACATCGACCTATGAACAAGGAGGTCACAGTTCAATTCCGTATCAGGGCATATGCCTGGGTTGTGGGCTCGATCCCCAGTGTGGGGCATGCAGGAGGCAACTGATCAGTGATTCACTCTCATCATTGATGTTTCTGTCTCTCCTTCTCCCTTCCTCTCTGACATCAATAAAAATGTCTTAAAAAGAGAGGGAAATAAAACCATAATACCATTGCATATGTAAGGAAAAAATAATAGTAATTCCTTAATAATGCCAGATATCCTGTCAGTGTTCAGAAATTATTTTTTATGTTAATAATTTTTTTGTGTGTCTTAGTCATAACAGTTCCTTTTTCTTCTTCTTCTTCTTCTTCTTCTTCTTCTTCTTCTTCTTCTTCTTCTTCTTCTTCTTCTTCTTCTTTTCTTCTTCTTCTTCTTCTTCTTCTTCTTTTCTTCTTCTTCTTCTTTTGTTAATCCTCACCTGAGGATATTTTTTCTATTGAATTTTTTAAGGAGAGTGGAAGGGAGGAGAGGAGGGGAAGAGAGAAACATTGATAATTGATATGAGAGAGACATATTGATTGGTTGCCTCCTGCACACTGCCCAACAAGGGCTGGTGATTGAACCTGCAACCAATTTACATCCCCTTGACCAGGAATTAAACCTGCTGTTCATGGGTCAACACTCTAACCATTGAACAACACCATCCAGGGCTTTTTATCCTACTTTTTATTTTTATTTTTTTTATTGATTTCAGAGAGGAAGGGAGAGGGAGAGAGAGCTAGAAACATCATTGATGGAAGAGAATCATTGATCAGCTGCTTCCTGCACATCCCCCACTGGGGATTGAGCTGCAACGCGGGCATATGCCCTTGCCAGAAATTGAACTGTGACCTCCTGGTTCATAGGTCAACGCTCAACCACTGAACCAGGCCAGCTGGGCTCCTACTTATTTTTGAAGAAATGAGTCATTTGTTTCACTCTATGGATTTTGCCAGTTGTACCATTGTGTGTTGTCATTTCCTGAATCAGAATTCAGATCCAGATATTTGACCAGATTTCTGTTCATTTGACAAGATTAGTTATTCCTGGTGTTTATGTTTCGTTATGTATCACATAGGTACTTTGGTTGTTTCTCTTTTAATGATGTTGAGATTGATTAGTTTAGGCATCTTGAGAAAAGTTTTTGAGACCTTGTCCAAAATGCCTTTTACACTATCTTCATAGTTGATAGTTTGACTAGGCATAGAAGGCTAGTTTAAAAATCACCTTTTTAAAAATTTTTGAAGTTACTGCTTCATTGTCTTCTATTGCAATTCAGAAGTTTGATGCTACACTTATTTAGGATATTCTCCTAACTCTGCTATTTTTCCTTACTCCTCCTTCTCCAAAGCATTACAGATTTTGGCATTTTAAGGTTTTGATCTTATTTTGAATTTTTTTTGCTATCTTTCACATTTAAGATTTCAAATGCCTGATGAATCCTGTGTTTTGTTTATAGTTAGTAGCAATGCCATTAAAAGATAAATTCAAAGGTGTACATTAATATGTTGTCAACTGGTGAGTTTTATTACATATTATATGTCATATATGTAATATAACTAATTTCCTATTGCAGCATAACAGTTTACAATAAACATAGCAATGTGACACAATACCCATTTACTATCTTTTAGTTTCTGTAGATGAGACATCAGGGCACACAGTGGGGGTTCTCATGGACTGAAGTTAAGATGTCATACCTGAGTTGACTAGGCTGTAGGAAAAAGTCTGCTTCCGAGTTTATTGTTGTTGATAGTAGAATTCAGTTCCTTGGAGTTTTTTAGGACTTAGGTTCCAGTTTCCTCATGGACTATTAGCTGGGGCTGTTCTCACTTCCTTAGGTTGCCCACATTTTATTACATGTGGTATCCTCTATCTTTGACTTCTCCTGCTTTGCACCTCTGACATACTTCCTTTTCTCCATTCTAATCAGCCAGTCTTGTTACGGGTCGTGTGATGAGGTCAGGCCCACCAAGATAATCTCCCTGTCTTCAAGTCTTCTGTGCCATATAACATAACCCTAACCCTAAAACCCTTCTGCTATGAGAAACCTGCACAAATATGTTTGTTATTTCTGGATGAGTGGTCTTTTTGGTCTATATCAGCCGTGGGCAAACTACGGCCCGTGGGCCGGATCCGGCCCGTTTGAAATGAATAAAACTAAAAAAAAAAAGACCGTACCCTTTTATGTAATGATGTTTATTTTGAATTTATATTAGTTCACACAAACACTCCATCCATGCTTTTGTTCCGGCCCTCCGGTCCAGTTTAAGAACCCACTGTGGCCCTCGAGTCAAAAAGTTTGCCCACCCCTGGTCTGTATCTTATTTTAATAGTTTGTTTTAAAACCTATAGTAGTGTTTCTTAAACTGTAATGTGTATCTAAATCACTTGGGGATCTTTTTTTAAAAAATGCTGTTCTTGTACCAGTAATTCTTAGGGCTTGAGATTCTGCATTTCTAGCAAGTTCCCAAGTGATAGCAGTGCTTCCAGTCCGTGTACCACATGTTGAGTAATGGGGGGTTCTATAATATCCATCATAATATCAGATGTTTATCTTAAAATTAGAGTAAAGGTCCTTAATCCTGCCTGTGTATCAGAATTTTCTTAGAGCTTTTAAAGTATGTAGATGCCCTCGCCCCACTTGCTAATGAATTTCATCTTTAGATAAAGGAGAGCTCAGCATCTATATTTTGGTAAAGCTTTGTTCCCTGATGGGCAATCTAGATTAAGCACTACTAAGTTAGAATAATAAAGGTTAGAAATAAGCTCTCTTTATAATGATGTCTGGAAAAGAACAAGTTATATTTTGTGGAAATGGTTATTAACCATTTCTGCTTTTGAAATGTTTTTTTTGTTATTCTGAATTTTGAAAATATGGTACATTTAGATAGGATTTTGAGTATAATAAGTTGCAATCCTAATTTGAAATAAATAGGCATTCAGATATAGTTTATTATAGCCCATAATGTTTTATTAGGCCATTTTTGGTCACAAGTGATAGTAGCCCAACTAAATATCTACAACAATAGAAGCATAATATGCTGATTAAACCAGATAGCCAAACACCTTCTGGACGTCCTTCCGGAACAAGCCGGGGCTGCGAGGGCAAAGCCAAGCCGCCGCGGTTGTGAGGGCCAAGCCCCTTGCACGAATTTCGTGCATCGGGCCTCTAGTTCTTAAATCAAAGTGGGTATTTACCAAAAGTATAGGTTTGGTGCTGGCTTCTGGCACCATTGGTGTCAATGAGTCAAAATAACTTTATCAGAACTCTGTCTCCTTTCTTATTTCTCTATTCTTTTCTTCTCTTTGTTGACTTATTTTTGGGTAGTCTTTTTCATTTGTGGTGTGAAAAGTGACCAAATAATTCAAGACTCTCATCCTAGCAATTTAACATCCTTTGAACATAGGTTGTTTAATTGTCTCAGTATAGCCAAACACCCATTTCTGGCACAGGAGAATCACAGGCTTAAGCAGTTGCAGATCACTTGGAAGGAATAAGATTATCAGAGAATTGGAGAGAGTGATTTTCCAAAAGATTCAGGGCAGAGAATATATACTTATAATGTACCATTTGTAGGTTATTTGATAACATATATAGAGTTAAATAACTTGAATTTTGCTTTATTTCTTCTTTCGGTGCATTCATTTTGGTGTGACAATAATATATAGGAATAGGCAAATTATCTACGGCTGATGGTAAAGCCTTTGCAGATCCTGAAGTGCTTAGGAGGTTGACATCATCTGTTAGTTGTGCGTTGGATGAAGCTGCTGCTGCACTTACCCGTATGAGAGCTGAAAGCACAGCAAATGCAGGGCAGTCGGACAAGTAAGTACACTTTCATTGTAATCAACATAAAAAACATTTTCTTAAAAATAATAAATTAATTAACATTTATTTTGTTCCCGGAACTATACCAGACATATTACATGTGTTATCTTGTTAATACTAACAAAAAGTCTTAATCATGGGTTTTGTTTTTATACCCACTTTACTCATGCAAAGCTTAAGAGAAGTGAATAACTTAAGTTTAAATAGGTGACAAGTGGCAGAGCTGGGTCACCAGTGTCTGCCTGTCTGCAAAGCTGACTTCTTAGCTAATACATTAAAAAAGATATTTTGCTGATTTAGGTTTTCTTTTCTTTTAATGTTTTGGTGACAAAGAAGTAAATGCTTTCTAATTAGTCATGCCATTTTCCAGTTCATGTATATAGTTCTGTTTTAAAGGGCATGGTATTTATTTGTTTGTTGTATAAATGTACAAAAAATATCATAGATCTAGTTCCATTACTTGAATGAAACACTTATATTCAAGCACATTGAAGCATGTACATTTATTTTTGTATGTTCTACAATTCCTTTTATATAGTACTAGAGGCCTGGTGCATGAAATTCAAGCACAAGGTGTGAGAGGGTCCCTCAGCCTGGCCTGCACCCTCTCCAATCTTGGACCCCTTGGGGGATGTCTGAGTGCTGGTTTAGGCCCGACTGTGGGATCGGGCCTAAACCGGCAGTCGGACAATCATCTCGCAGTCCGGGACTGCTGGCTCAAATCGCTCACCTGCCTGCCTGCCTGATTGCCCTAATTGCTCCCCTTGTTGGCCTGATCCCTAACTGCTCTCTCCTGTCGGTCTGATCCCCCTAACTGCTCTCTCCTGCTGGCCTGACCGCCCCTAACTGCCTCTGCCTCTGCCTCGGCCCCACCATGGCTTTGTCCAGAAGGACATCCAGAAGGTCATCTGGAAGATGTCCAGTCTAATTAGCATATTACCCTTTTACTAGTATAGATAGTAAGGGCTCATTCACTAAATATTTTGTGACTTAGCTTTTTAAAATTTTTCTGATGATGCTATGCAATAAAAATCACATTATCTCATATATGAAAGTAATTATGTACATAGTAGTGTGAAAGTGGATGTAAGCCCTAATCGGTTTGGCTCAGTGAATAGAGTGTCGGCCTGCGGACTGGAGGGTCCCAGGTTCGATTCCGGTCGGAGGCATGTGCCTTGGTTGCGGGGACATCCCCAGTGGGGGGTGTGCAGGAGGCAGCTGATCCGTGTTTCTCTCTCATCGATGTTTCTGGCTCTCTATCCCTCTCCCTTCTTTGTAAAAAATCAATAAAATATATTTTTTTAAAAAAGTGGATGTAAACTACAAAGAAATGACTGGGGGAACATCATTAATATTTGTTCCTTATCTCCTCAGAAGCTTCTTTTTTTTTTCTTTAAAAGAAAGCTATTTTATTTATTTTAGCAGTTGCCTTTAAACAATTGAGAAAATAGGAATATTCTTTTTTATATATGTTTAGAGAATTAAAAATAGCATTTAAGAATTGGCGTTTGGATAATAGTTTAGTTTTTGTTTTTTAATGTATTTTTATTGGTTTCAGAGAGGAAAGGAGAGGGAGAGAGAGGTAGAAACATCAGTGATGAGGCAGACAATCATTGATTGGTTGCCTCACGCATGCCCCTTACCTGGGATCGAGCCTGCAACCAAGGCATGTGCCTTGACTGGGAATCGAGCCTCTGACCTCTTGGTTCATAGGTCAACGCTCAACCATTGAGCCATGCCAACCGGGCTGTATAATAGTTTTCTTAGGCATCTACTTTAAGAATGTGAAAGAAGTTATATAGTATTACCAAGCGTATGAATTTGCTATTTCTATTTACTCTGTATTGTCTTTATTTATTTAGATTTTTGTGTTCTTATTAATTTATTTTACCAATCTTCTCATATATTGATTCTTTTTTAGATATTCTCAGATTCTGTTCCTTAGTTAACAGTTCAGTTTTTCTGGCCTACAATATTATTGATCTCCATATATTTAAAAAAGTTTTTTTTACTTTATTGATTTTCAGAGGGAGAGGAAGGGAAAGGCAGAGATAGAAACATCGATTAGCTGCCTCCTGTACATCCCTTACTGGGGATTGAGCCTGCAACCTGGCCATGTGCCCTGACCAGAAATAGAACCGGTGACCTCTTGATTCATGCTCAACCACTGAGCCACTCTGGCTGGGCAATCTCTAGATATATTTTAATCTTGTACCTGCTGAGACTGGCAAGAAAGAAAAATGAGAAAATTATAAAACACGTTGAAGAGAAAATTAAAAACACCCTAATGTCAATTCAAACTGGAAATAAAATAGAAAAAAAAATCATAGATTTTTTGGGGCATTGAAAATACTAGAAGTTATCAACAAAGCAATAGAACATGTTTGTGACAGTCATATTTATTCAGCAAGGCTTGAGAAATATAGTGGAGTACAGTGAGTGCTACATTCCAGATTTTACCTTAGGTAAGTGCAGTATCATGTGCCAGATTTAGCATACCCTTTGTCATGAGTTCTTAAATTCAACTGTTGCTAGAGTAGTTCTTATAAGGTTGTTTTAAAGCTAGCATACACATGTGGAAATTGAATGAAAATCTAAATGGGAAGGTATAGGGTGGTGTGTGCCTGATGAGGGCAGAGAATAAGAGACCACTTGAAAGAGTGAAAGGTAGGGTATGTTTTTATACAGGAAGTGTCTTGTGGGAAAGATATGTTCTAAACTTGTTTAAAGATGATAGAGAACACTGACAGTTTAGGAACAGTCAGTATCCTATAGATTGGAAAATAAGAGATATGCTTATTAACTGCTGTTTCAGACCGACTTTGGTAAGGAAACAATACAATTAACAAGTAGGTAAAATATATAGTATGGCACACAATGAATGGTAAGAATTATGAGTGAGAAAATTGAGTGTGGAAGTACTAGGGCAGTGATTGGCGTTGGAGGTCACAGTGCATTTTTAATGGTAAGAGAACCTCACTTAAAAGGTGGCCTTTTTAGTAAAAACCTGGAATAGTCAAGGGAATGACTGAGTAGTGTTTGAGAGAGACGCTGTCTTGGTAAAAGGAGCTTAATTAGCATTTTTTTAAATAAAAAGCAGGAAAATCAATGTGGCTAAAGTGGAAAGAGCAAGAATGAGTATAGTAAGTGATGAAACAAGAAGATAAAAAGGAAGAGTATGGGATGCTACCACTGGATAGATCTTGTATAGATTTTGGCCTATATTGTGAGATTAGAGCAGGAGTGACATGATCTACTTTTCTTTAAACAAGATCTCTGGCTTTCTCATTCAAAAGAACCTGAAGGAGCTCAGAGCACATACCTGGGTTGCAGGTGGGGTTGGGGCATGTACAGAAGGCAACTGATAGATTAATAGATGATCTTTCTCTTGCATCAATGTTTCTCTCACTAAGTCTGTCTTCAGGTGATTAAAAAAAATAAATTCCAGTTCCTGAACAAAATGAAGTGTAATTATAAATTGTATTTTATTCATGTGATATTCTGTAAAGTTTTATGTCTTAAAATTTTGGTTTCTTTACACTTAGAGTAAATTGGACTTTATCTATAATAATAAAAGCATAATGTGCTTATTAGACTGGACAGCCGGACGAAGCTGCCGTGGTGGGGGCCAAAGCAGAGGTGGTTAGGGGTGATCAGGCAGACAGGCGAGCAGTTAGGGGTGATCTGGCAGGCAGCCAGAGTGGTTAGGGGCGATCAGGCAGGCAGGCAAGCACTTACAGGTGATCAGGCAGACAGGCAGAGTGGTTAGGGGCAATCAGGCAGGCAGGCAGGCAGACAGGCTAGTGGTTAGGAGCCAGCGGTCCCAGATTGCGAGAGGGATTTCTAACTGGCAGTTTAGGCTCTATCCCAATCGGGCCTAAACTGCCAGTTGGACATCCCTCGAGGGGTTTTGGATTGCGAGAGGGTACAGGTCGGGCTGAGGGAACATTCTCTAGCCCCCCCCACCACACACACACACAAATTTCATGCACCGGGCCTCTAGTTTTTATATAACAGATAACATAATGTTAAAAAATTGAATTCAGCCCTAACTGGTTTGGCTCAGTGGATAGAGCATTGGCCTGTGGACCGAACGGTCCCAGGTTTGATTCCGGTCGAGGACATGTACCTTGGTGCGGGCACATCCCCAGTAGGAGGTGTGCAGGAGGCAGCCCATCGATGTTTCTCTCTCATCGATGTTTCTAACTCTCTATCCCTCTCCCTTCCTCTCTGTAAAAAACTAATAAAATATATTTTTTAAAAAAAGTTTAATTCATTGACTTATATTGAGATTAAAAAGCTCAATGAACTGAATTATTTCCAGGTTTTTTCCTATAGATCCTATTGAAATAATTATTCTAGCTAACACTAAGACTGTACAGTGTTTTATAATATATTGTGATATTGCAATATTCTTTCCCTAATAGCCGCAGTTTGGCAGAAGCCTGTTCAGAAGGAGATGTAAATGCTGTGCGAAAGTTACTCATTGAAGGGCGAAGTGTAAATGAACACACCGAGGAAGGGGAGAGCCTCCTTTGTTTGGCTTGTTCTGCTGGATACTATGAGCTTGCACAGGTTTGTATTATCAAAATAAAGCTCATGAGTTTTTAAATTTATTTTGTTTTTAATCTGGCCTGCTTAGTAGGGAAATACTAAAGGCAGCCATTAGGCTTGTTTCAACCAGTAGTTTTGTTAGCTATATTTTGTGTTTATTGGCTCTTCTATTTAGTATGATTGTATAGGTGAAACATGTTCAAATTTTTTAATATAATTTCTAAACTTTTTTTCCCCATAAGGTTTTGTTGGCAATGCATGCAAATGTGGAAGATAGGGGAATCAAAGGTGACATTACGCCTTTAATGGCTGCTGCTAATGGAGGACATGTCAAAATTGTGAAGTTGTTGCTAGCTCATAAAGCCGACGTCAATGCACAGTCTTCAACAGGTTATGTGTATTTTTTAGTTTTGTTAAATTTTAATGCCCTTTGGTAATAATTAGTTAACATGAAAGTGGTCATTAGTGATGCTTTTGTAATTCTCTTATAAGCACTGAATGTTTGCATAAGTCTGTGCACTTGAGGTAAAGTATATATACTATATTTTGAATGATATTTTGTATATAAGGGCAGTTACTTGGCCTTTTAAGGTTCTTTATGATTAAACACTGGTCCGGTTAGAAGGGGCTCTTTCTTGAAATAGGATAGGTGTGAGCTCTGACTTGCAAACCCAGGTTTCCTATTTTTGGGGAGAAGGGAAGAGAAGATATGGAAGTATTGAATAAAAGGCAGGTCTTTTCATTGCCTACTCTTATTAAATTGTGGCCTAAGAAAAAAAGAGTATATGAAAACATTGTGTCCCACAAGAGACATAATTTTAGTCTAATTTTATTTCCTTTTAAATTTGGACATAGATGAAATTGTATAAAAGCTCTAAAATCATATGAAAATATATTTCATGCATTTTTTTCATGCAAGATTTTCAAAACTATTAAATACTAAATAATTTTTAAGATCTACAGATTCTGGTTTGAAGGGATTTTAGAAATCCTTATTTTACTCAGAAAGTAGTTGTTGTTTTTTTCTTTCTCCCTCTGCACACACCGCCCCTCCCCCCCCCCCCCAATATGGAAGAGAGAATATTTTTGAAATTTCTTTAACTTTCATCAGTTAACTGATATTTGAAATTGTAGAGAAAACAAATATGTATGATTAAAAGAATGGTATGAGGTGTATCTTTATATGATGAATAATTACATCCCAGAAAATAAAGCTTGTGAAACATTTCTCTGATTAAAGTTAGAATAAACATAACCTATTTCTCATCTAAAAAGTTAGTTTCAGAATTGCTCAGTTCTTTTATAACTCTACAATCCTGGTGGAGTGTATCTGATTTTTCATATGTATTTGACCCTGAATTTAAATGGAAAGAGTAGAAAGTTGATTTCAGTAAGATAAAATGCAGTAAGGAACAGAGTTATATATAAGTATATTATCTAAACTTATTAAGGCTATACTCTCCCATTTCAGTTTCTTTTTTTATGCTAAATTAGATTCTGTTTTATTTTAGTATTTTATGTTAATGTCTTTTTGCTTTTTTTTTTTCTTCACTAAAATAGGCAATACAGCACTTACATATGCTTGTGCTGGAGGCTATGTAGATGTTGTAAAGGTGCTCTTGGAATCCGGTGCTAGTATTGAGGACCATAATGAAAATGGTCACACTCCTCTTATGGAAGCTGGAAGTGCTGGACATGTGGAAGTAGCCAGATTGCTGCTAGAAAATGGGGCTGGCATTAATACGCATTCCAATGAATTTAAAGAGAGTGCCCTTACATTAGCTTGTTATAAAGGTACAGTATATAAAATATTTTTTTAAAAGAAAGTTTTAAATGTAAAATGACAGTTTGTATTTTTTAATTAAAATTAAAAGTAAAATTAAAACGTAATAGTGTGTAGCATGTAATTAATTGTTTAAAGTCTTTTGAGGTAAAAGTCTAATAAGTAAACTTTTAAAAAAATATAGACTTAGTATTGCCAATATTGTCAATAAAGAATGACTATTGGGCCCTAACTGGTTTGGCTCAGTGGATAGAGCACCAGCCTGCGGACTGAAGGGGGTCCCAGGTTTGATTCCGGTCAAGGCCATGTACCTTGGTTGCGGGCACATCCCCAGTAGGGGGTGTGCAGGAGGAAGTTGATCTATGTTTCTCTTTCATCGATGTTTCTAACTCTCTATCCCTCTCCCTTCCTCTCTGTAAAAAATCAGCGAAATATGTTTTTTAAAAAAATGACTATTGATCCAGTTACTTTATCAGAAAGTCATTTAATTTTAATATGCACTTTTAACTAGTGTTGCATGTTAGAATATTTTTCCTGGTTCAAACAAAAGAATGCTATTGAAACCAGAAGTATTCAGCCTGTGAGTTTAAAAGAAAACACATTAAAAGTAGCTAGAATGACCTAACAAGAAGGTACTTACGGTATTTCTTATGATACCAAAAAGAAAAGAGAAAAACTGAAGAAAAAGGAGGAGATATGAGAAGAAGAATGAAAAAGTGGTATGAAGGGAGTTTGAATTCAAAAGAACAATTTTAGAGTATCATTTAGTAAAGTTAAAAGTATGAGCTAGTTGAGATTGAGAATGCCTCCCCATATATAGCTGTACAAAGGAGATACATAATATTTTAAGTGATGTAAACAAACCTGAAAATACTGATAATACAGAAAAATACTCTTTTGGGACAGCAACACAATTGTTTGAAAAGTTGCTTTGATCTTCAGCTAGCAAATGCTCTAGATTCTGCATTCTAAAAAGACAGCCCACGGAAGCAGATATTTTTCAAACTTCACCTTTATGACAGATAAATGGCTATAAACTTAAGGAACTTTAAAAAAGCAAATTTTATGAAATTTGATGTCTGCATAGCCATTCAGTTCAATGCTCCATAGCTACAGCTGTGCCATTCTTGTTTCATAAAATAAGTGATGAATTGTTGACATTGAGGCATCAAGAAAAAGCTCTTGCAAGGCGAAAATAAAGTTTAAGGAGATCTTTCAGTGGCTGAATCTTCACTTATCCAAGTGTTCCAGTGAATACCTCCTTAAATTTTGTACTCAGGACTTTGTTGCCTACCCTAGTCCTGGCCCTGGTGTTTTGTTCCATTCTATTTCAGAGTGCCCAAGATTGTGTGAGTTCTTTTGGAATAATTTTCTTTAAAATATGGTTAAGATAATGCTTAGATACATAAATGACTAAAATGGAAGTTAAATGTGAAAATATAGTCTATCTGAAGCGTTTTTGATTATCTGGTGGTAACAGATTTTCAGACATAGGGAGATTAGGAAGCACAGCTGAGATCTATTAGTTCCCCAGTTCTGCTGGGTCATTAGGCAGAGGCCATTCTTCTGGAAGGAGAAAAATAAGCAGGCTGGTTGGGTGGCTCACTGCCATTTTCACAAACACTTTTTGAACCTGGTTGCGTTTTACTACTAAGTCCCAGCTAGCCAGAAGAGCATTGAGACGGGCTATACATATATAGCTACTCTTCCTCTTTCCTTTGCTTGTAGCTCCACCCTGCTTTCCAAAAGGGGCACCTGTAGTAGGGGCTTGCAGGCTTTAATTAGAAGCTGGATATATAACTGAACTAGTGGAGGTCTCTAGTACTTTCACGATCTAACAACCCTCTCCCTTTCCTCTATTTCTGGTGAGGTCTCTTAGACCACAGATTGACAAGGAGGAGATGGAGATGGGATAGAACTCAGGCTGAGGCTCAATATTGATGTGGGTATTTAGGAAGGGAGAATGACAGAGAAAAGGTAGCAAAAACAAGATATGGCAGATACTGCACTCACCAAAGTTAGTTTTGTTTAAACTGTTTATCTGTGATTCCACTATCCACTGCTCTCTAGTTCCAGTTGATTGAAAATTGACTGAAGCTCATTCCAAATAATATTGGGGGAAATTATTAATTTTTCTATTTATTATATCTGAAGTCATTTCAAAAATTTTTCTTTATAACTACTTATGTGTTGTCTTTATCTTAACTGAAACATATGGTTTATTTGAGACTACATAAATATGTATGCGTGCGTGGGTATAGTATATTTATATCTAAACTGGATAGCCCTGGTCGGTTTGGCTCAGTGGATAGAGCTTCAGCCTGGGGACTGAAGAGTCCCAGGTTCGATTACTGTCAGGTTGCAGGCTTGATCCACCCAGGATGTGTGCAGGAGGCAACCAATCAATGTGTCTCTCACATAGATATTTCTCTCCCCCTTCCACTATCTCTAACCCTCCCTTCTACTCTCTCTAAGAAACAAAACAAAACAATGGAAAAATGTCCTCAGGTGAGGATTAACAAAAATAATAAATGAATAAATATTGAATAAATGCTGTTGTTTCAAGAATATTATTATGTATGCAGTTCTTTTTTTTTTAAATTAAATCTTTATTGTTCAGATTATTACATTTGTTCCTCTTTCCCCCCCCATAACTCCTCTCCTTCCAGTTCCCGCCCCACCCTCCACCCTCACTCCCCACCCACTGTCCTCATCCATAGGTGCACGATTTTTGTCCAGACTCTTCCCACATCTCCCACACCCCTTTCCCCCCCAAGAATAGTCAGTCCATTCCCTTTCTATGTCCCTGATTCTATTATGATCACCAGATTATTTATTCACTTGATTCTTAGATTCACTTGTTGATAGATGCAGGTTTGTTGTTCATAATTTGTATCTTTACCTTTTTCTTCTTCTTCCTCTTCTTAAAGGATACCTTTCAGCATTTCATATAATACTGGTTTTGTGGTGATGAACTCCTTTAGCTTTTCCTTATCTGTGAAGCTCTTTATCTGACCTTCAGTTCTGAATGATAGCTTTGCTGGATAAAGTAATCTTGGTTGTAGGTTCTTGGTATTCATCACTTTGAATATTTCTTGCCATTCCCTTCTGGCCTGCAAAATTTCTGTTGAGAAATCAGCTGACAGTCGTATGGGTATTCCCTTGTAGTTAACTAAGTTTCTTTCTCTTGCTGCTTTTAAGATTCTCTCTTCGTCTTTTGCTCTTGGCATTTTAATTATGATGTGTCTTGGTGTGGTCCTCTTTGGATTCCTTTTGTTTGGGGTTCTCTGCGCTTCCTGGACCTGTAAGTCTATTTCTTTCACCAGGTGTTGGAAGTTTTCTGTCATTATTTCTTCAAATAGGTTTTCAATATCTTGCTCTCTCTCATCTTCTGGCACCCCTATAATTCTGATGTTGGTACGCTTGAAGCTGTCCCAGAGGCTCCTTACACTATCTTCGTATTTTTGGATTCTTTTTTCATTTTGCTTTTCTGGTTGGGTGTTTTTTGCGTCTTAACATTTCAAATCTTTGACTTGATTCTTGTGCTCCTCTGGTCTGCTGTGGGGAGTCTGTATAGTATTCGTTATTTCAGTCCGTGTATGCTTACTTTCTAGTTGGTTCTTTATCATAACATCGAGGGTCTCATTAGATTTCTTGAGGATCTCACTACATTTATTGGCGGCTTCTAGACAGTTCTTGAGAGACCTTAAAAGTGTGGTTCTGAACTCAGTATCTTCCATTGACAGTTTTGTCCTGTTTCTTTGTCTCCGCATTTTTTATGCTTTCTTGGTGCACCCCCTAGTGGTCTTTGTGCGCAGTCTTGTTGTAGTTAAGCCTTGATTGTTGTCGGCAGTGCCGGGGAGGGGGGGGTGATTTGACCTCCAGGCTAACTGGCTATGAGAGTCTGCTGTGTCTGCAGTGGGAGAGCTTCTGTGCTGGATCTCTAGGGCGGTGCTAATCTAGCATTTGCCTGAGGCTATCTGGCAAATGGCTCTGCGCAGGGCTTCGAGGGGCGGGTCCCCGGGGATCTACAGGGCGGGCCGGAGCGAACAGTTATGGCTGCTCTCAGTTCCGTCCCTAGGGGCTCTGCCTCTCAGAGTCCCAGCAACTGCTGCAAACCTCGGAGAGAAAGCTGCCTTCGAGTTCCGACCGAAGCCAGACAGTCCCGCTTCTCCCGTTTGAGTCTGGGTCCCTAGAGACTTGCCCGGATCTGGAGCTCAGAGCCTGAAACTCCCTCCCGATTGAAAACAACAACCGCGCCCTCCGCCTCCAGCCCACTCCGCGTGCACTCCGCACCTTAGTATTTCACTTCAGCACTGCGCCTCCTCTGAGTCTGGGTATGATATTCTCTTTCCTCCTAGTTGTAGAATTTCCACTCAGCCAGCCTTCCTGTGGTTCTGGATGATGTCTGTTCTGTCCTTTATTTATATCTCTGAAGTGGTTGTTCGAGGCAGCAATCTCCGGCGTTAACCTATGCCGCCATCTTGGTTTCTCTCCTGTATGCAGTTCTTAATGTGTATGCAGATTGTTCCTAAAAAGTTTCAGTTATTTAAATTTAAAACACATTTTCTCATAGAAGTAACTTCAAGGATTATAATCATCCTAGGCTGCTAGTTCATGATAGTTAATTTATTCCACACGATAAATAAAATGACTATAGCATGCCTGGTCTCTTAAAAGGTGGTAGAGGGGATATTCTGGGTGTTGGACTTCAATGGCATCTTTGACCATCTACTGCAACGATACTAGTAGTAACAGTTGGAGGGCAGTGGGGTAAGGAGTAGAACACCAAAGATCACTGGTATAAGTTGTATTCAGCCATTGAGGATAACTTGTAGCTGACCTGAGTATTACTTGTAAAAATGTATTGCTATAATTTAAATAAAACTTATTAAAATAGTATAATATGTCATACATTTTTTGGAATAAGGTTTTTAAGTAATCTTAATACACTTTTGGTTTAGGACACCTAGAGATGGTGCGATTTCTTTTGGAAGCAGGCGCAGATCAAGAGCATAAAACAGATGAAATGCACACTGCTCTAATGGAGGCTTGCATGGTAAGATTGGTGAAATAACATGAAATATATTTACATATTTTATGTAAATAATATATAATGTACATTGAGTGTCTTTTCCTTAAGCTCAAAATTTCTGTTTATTTTAAAGCAAAAAAATAAAATATCTGAATTAAGATAAAAAAAATTCTGTTTATTATAGACTTATTATGGAACAGAACCTCAGCTGTCTTGAATTATCAATAGTTTTCAGAGACAGTTATACAACATTGACTTCTATTAGAAGTGCTTTCTGAAGCTTTACAGCATTACCTTCATTTTCTTAGTCTCACATAACACTACTGGTTTTATGTGGTTGGCACAAAAAGCGACTTTTTTTGTAGTTTTTGCATTTATTTTGCCTTTAAATCTTTATTGATGAAAGTTTTACATATGTCCCTTCTCTCTTCTCTCCCCCGCCCCATTGACCCCGTGTAGCCCACCCCCACCCCAAGCCTTCACCACACAATTGTCTTTGCCCATGGGTTATGCATACATGCATACAATTTAAAGTGACTTTTAAGAAGGTTGATCAAAGATATTAAAGAGAAGACTATAATTCACAGAGAATACACAGATTACTAAGCATAACATGTTTATGAAACCAATAATTTTATTTATGAGAAATTTGAAATTAGACTATTATTTGTGTTACATTTTTCCCTCTCTATCATGGTTTTTCTGGGCCCTGAGTTCCTTTTGTAAGAACTCTGTTTTAGAGTGTGTATGTGGGGATGGGTGATAAGAGTACTCTTAAATTTCTGTATCTCAATCTATGATTTGTGGCACAGAAATGGATCAAAGTGACATTATAGACAGATTGATGAGAAAAACATGCCCAAGATAGATAAAGGCTTCAAATGAATTTGAAGTTTCTGTTCTCAACTTCCCTTCAGAGAATGATTATTAAAAGGGTGTTAATTTTTAATTACTAATTTAAAAATATTAGGTAGTCATTTAAGACTTGAGTTATCTTTGTGTGTGTTTTTGTTGTTGTTATTGCCATGCCAGTGTTTGCTTTAGTAAATTATTCTTTTAAACAAAAAGTTTTCTCCAAAGCTTTTGAGTTCCCTATTTTCTAACATGAGAAATAATACCTTTCTCTGGGGTTGTTATGAAGATTAAATGAGATAATGTGTATAAAACACATCAATAATATCTTCATGATAAAGAACTTAAAATAAAACATCTGCCACCCCCACTAGAGAAACAACCCATAAGTAGATTAAGAAATTAAAATGAAATGTTCTGTACCTCTAACCAGGATGCACTGGAAGTGTTATAAGTAGGTGAAAGATATTAGTAGGGGCCAGGCAATGTAGGACTTGACTACAGAGGGAGAAAATTCTGAGCTGGAGGAACACCAAAGTAACCTCAGTAATAAGACATTAAAGTGGTATCATATGGCAGACATGGAGGCAAAAATGAGTGTGACGTTAAAAAGAAGATGAAATGCCTCTGAGGTAATACATAGAATGGAAAAGTATATCAAAGGAAACAACAATAATGGAAAGAAGAACCTTAGAGTTGCTAATAGTTAGGAAAGCTGTGGTAAAAGGGGACAGAAGATAATCAGAGAGCACTTCTTTTTTTTCTTCTTCATTTTCCTTGGCATTTGAATGTTGAACAACAAAGGAAGTACCATATGCATATTGTGTTCCCCTTTCCCTCACATGCACAATTCTCCCACTCCTAACTGTATTGCATTTTTCTTTACCTAATCTAAAGATTGCTTGTTCTTAAGGTTTCTACAAAAAATCCAACTTTCGCTTTCTAACCTTTATTCTTTTAGCATTTAAGTTTATACCATGCAGTGTTGATGTTATCTTATAGTAGTCTCTTGTTTCATGTACCTACTGGTTTTTCCCCCTGATGGTTAATAAACTTTTTGATTGAATGCATCATTTTCCTACATGTTTTATATCCTCAATCTCTATTTCCTACTCTGTACTGAAGAAATATATATAGATCTTAATACTTGCTTACTCAACTGTTAGTATAGATGAATTTTTATTTGAATGGAGATTAATAAGTTTCATTTGTATAATAAATGAGAAGTCTTCATATTTTTAAAGCTTCTTTAATGGTGCTGATTTAATTTTTTAATTGCATTGTAATTAGGATGGCCATGTTGAAGTAGCTAGGTTACTTCTTGACAGTGGTGCCCAAGTGAACATGCCTGCTGATTCATTTGAGTCACCATTGACATTGGCTGCATGTGGTGGGCATGTGGAACTTGCGGCCTTACTTATTGAAAGAGGAGCTAGCCTGGAAGAGGTCAATGATGAAGGTTATACACCATTGATGGAAGCAGCTCGTGAAGGACATGAAGAAATGGTGGCATTACTTCTAGGCCAAGGTAACCATTCCAATTAAGACACTAAAGCATAAATGTGTAAAACAGTGGTTCTCAACCTTCCTAATGCTGTGACCCTTTAATACAGTTCCTCGTGTTGTGGTGACCCCCAATTTCATTGTTACAAATTGAACATAATTAAAGCATAGTGATTAATCACAAAAACAATATGTAATTATATATGTGTTTTCCGATGGTCTTAGGTGACCCCTGTGAAAGGGTCGTTTGACCCCCCAAGGGGTCGCGACCCACAGGTTGAGAACCGCTGGTGTAAAATGTAAATTATAATTTTATAAAATTAAATTCAGTATTTCATCTTTATAATAGATTTGTAATGAGGATTGTCACAAAAACAAATGATAAAATATTTGCTTTGAAAATGGCTTCTATACTATGCTCAAAATCAAATAGACTTTTTAAATATAGAGCTTTCAGAGTCATCATGTGCTATGTGTTTAAAAACAGACAGAACTGGCCCTGGCCAGTGTGGCTCAGTTGGTTGGAGCGGTGTCCCGTACACCAAAAGATCTCAGGTTCAATTCCTGGTCTGGGCACATACCCAGGTTGCAGGTTCAATCCTTTTATAGGAGACAGCAAATCAATGTTTCTCTTTCACATGGATGTTTCTCTCCCTCTCTCTCTAAAATCAATAAAAACATATCCTCAGGTAATTAAAAGAAATTTTAAAGAAAACAAAACCCACAACAGAGAAATGGAGATGGGGTATTTCTCAAGCTAATATAAGAAAATTTCTCTTGGGGTAGAATACCTGTTAATATTTCATATATCTACTGTTTCATGAAACAGTATGAGAAATCCCGCCATAAAGATTAACTTGATAAAAAGAGTTACTTTATTGTATTAAGATACTTTAAGTTTAGAGTAATCTCCCATCGCTATCCATACTTTAGTTTAATTTTTATATCCCTTTTAATAGTAAAGTTTTTGTTTGGACAAATTTAAGAGGAATGGCCCATTTTACTAAAACCTTTTTATCGAGAGGTAATATTGACTAGAATTTTAAAAACATAGTTTGAGCAGACTTTTTAGGTTTGAATCACAACTCCACTGCTTGTCAATTTTGTAACTTAATGCAAGTTTCTAATCTAATATGCCTTAATTTTGTCATCTTTAGGGTTTTTGTGAAACTATATGTATGTTATATATATACTATTTATCATATAGTACCTATTAAGTGTTAGCTATGGTGATGGTGGTAATAGTGATAATGATAATGTTGTGACCTTGGACAAGTTAATTAACCTCGATTTTCTTAGGTATAAAATGGAGCTAAGCCCTGACCGGTTTGGCTCAGTGGATAGAGCGTCAGCCTGCGGACTCAAGGGTCCCAGGTTCGATTCCGGTCAAGGGCATGTACCTTGGTTGCAGGCACATCCCCAGTGGGGAGTGTGCAGGAGGCAGCTGATCAATGTTTCTCTCTCATTGATGTTTCTGACTATCCCTCTCCCTTCCTCTCCGTGAAAAATCAATAAAGTACATTTTAAAAAATGGCGCTAATATGTAGAATGCTTTCAATATTGCACCTGATTGTACCTCCTGGCTGAATAAAGCTTGCTTCAGCTATGTACATCAAATATCCACTAGTGAATATGGTTTTGATGGTTTTATTTTTAACTGCTTCTCAGAGTAAGGGAGAGGCACTTTATTATTTAGTAAAGTAACGTAAATGTTCATTTTTGAAGTATAGTTCACTAGGAAATAAATATGTTTTGCATATCTCTGGAATAAGTTAATGACTTTCTTTAATTATTTTAGGAGCAAATATCAATGCACAGACAGAAGAAACTCAAGAAACTGCTTTGACTCTGGCTTGCTGTGGAGGCTTTCTGGAAGTGGCAGACTTTCTAATTAAGGCAGGAGCTGATATAGAACTAGGATGTTCTACCCCCTTAATGGAAGCTGCTCAAGAGGGTCATTTGGAGTTAGTTAAATACTTATTAGCAGCAGGTAGGCATTTTTGCATTTGGGAGGAGTTTTTTTACATGATTTACTTAAGTAAAAATGTTATAATGCAAATAATTTTCCTGATCTTATGGTACACTAACATGTGTGATCTTACTGCTGTTTAAGGTATCTGCAACTTAAATTTCAAGCGGTGATTTTTTTTTTCGTTTTGCTTGTAAAGATGCTGACAGTACTCTCTATTTTCTAGAAATGAATAAAGATATTATGTCTAATTAGAGGAGATATGGCTTTTCTGGGAGAAATTTCTGTGTCCTCATTTATATCTTATGATTGTTTTATTAAGTCTATGTATTGTGTAATACTGTTACAGGAGCTAATGTGCATGCAACAACAGCAACAGGAGATACAGCACTAACATATGCCTGTGAAAATGGTCACACTGATGTAGCAGATGTGCTGCTTCAGGCAGGAGCAGATCTGGTAAGCTATGTCACATTTTAAATCCTAATTAAAACTAATGCAAGAAATTAATTTAAAATTTTATGGAGAATATAGACAAAAGGAATTTATTTCTGATTTTATGTTAGCTTTTTTACCATAATTATCTCATTTAGTTATGTTTTGTTTTGTTTTTTTACACTGTTTGGTGACCACATTAGTATTTTCCTTGTTAGCAGGAGTACATAATCTACTAACCCTCATTCCCCACACACACAAAAAAGGGAAAACCATGTGTTCGATATATTAGTACAAAATTATTTCCTCTTGTATATTTAGCTCTTTTTAGAAGCTTTTCTGATTTGCTATAAAAAGGCAAATATGGCTTAGAGGTATTTCACTGAACTTAGGAAATAAATTTTTCTTATACTATTCAAAGCATTAAATAAAATAAATTTTAAAGATGGTATATTTAATAAAGAATATTTTCCCTCAAATAATTGTTAATTAGTAAGAAAGATGAAAGCCCTAGGTGGTTTGGCTCAGTGGATAGAACACCAGCCTGTGGACTGAAGGGTCCCTGGTTCGATTCTAGTCAAGGGCACATGCCTAGGTTACAGGCTCGATCCCCAGTAGGGGGTGTGCAGGAGGCAGCCGATCAATGATTCTCTCTCATTGATGTTTCTATCTCTCCCTCTCCCTCCCTCTCTGAAATCAATTATATATATCAACACTAATAAAAGAGAAAAATGGTAATTGGCGTACGAGCTACCCTTTTCATTGGCTAATCAGGGCTATATGCAAATTAACTGCCAACTAAGATTGACAGTTAACTGCCAACAAGATGGCGGTTAATTTGCATATGTAGGCACAATGCAGGGAGGCGAAAGGGAAAGCAGGAAGAAGCCCCCTGCCACTGACAGTGATTGGAAATTCAGGGGGGAGCTAAGAGCTGGGGGGCATGATCGGAGAATCAGGTGCCTTTGCCGCCCTGGCCAGTGATAGCAGGAAGTAGGGGTGGAGCCAGCGATGGGAGCTGGGCACGGTCGAAGCTGGCAGTGCCGGGAGCTAGGGGTCCCTTGCCTGGGCCTAAAGCAGAGCCCACGATCGCGGGGCCGCTGCAGCTGCGGGTCCCCGCTGCCCGGGCCGGACGCCTCAGCCAGAGGCATCAGGCCTGGGCAAGGGGCCGATCCTGCGATTGGAGGGTGATGGGGGTCAACGCCTGAGGGCTCCCAGTATGTGAGAGGGGGCAGGCTGGCCTGAGGGACACTCCCACACACACACACACCCAGTGCACGAATTTCGTGCATCGGGCCCCTAGTTCCTATATAATAAAGAGGTAATATGCAAATTGACTATCACTCCAACACAAGATGGCTGCCCCCATGTGGTAAAAGATGGCCGCCCCCATGTGGACACAAGATGGCCAGCAGAGGAGGGCAGTTGGGGGCAACCAGGCCTGCAGGGGAGGGTAACTAGGGGTGACCAGGCCTGCAGGGGAGGGGAGTTGGGAGGGACAGGCCTGCAGGGGAGGGCAGTTAGGGGTGAACAGGCCGGCAGGGGAGGGCAGTTAGGGGTGAACAGGCCGGCAGGGGAGGGCAGTTAGGGGTGAACAGGCCGGCAGGGGAGGGCAGTTGGGGGCAATTGGGCTGGCAGGGGAGCAGTTAGGCATTGATCAGGCTGGCAGGCAGAAGCAGTTAGGGGCAATCAGGCAGGCAGGCGAGCAGTTGGGAGCCAGCAGTCCCGGATTGTGAGAGGGATGTCCAACTGCCCATTTAGGTCCAAACCCCGTGGGACATCCCTCGAGGGGTCCCAGATTGGAGAGGGTGCAGGCTGGGCTGAGGGACACCTGCTCCTGCACGAATTTCGTGCCCTGGGCCTCTAGTACACACACACACACACACACACACACACACACACACACACACACACACACACTCTCTCTCTCTCTCTCTCTCTCTCTCTCTCTCTCTCTCTCTCTCGGCCCGGTGCATGAAATTTGTGCACTGGGCGGGGGGGGGGGGGATGTGCCTCAACCCAGCCTGCACCCTCTCCAATGTGGAACCCCTCGGGGGATGTCTAACTGCCAGTTTAGGCCTGATCGGGCCTAAACCGGCAGTTAGACATCCCCGACACAATCCAGGATTGCTGGCTCCCAATCACTCTCCTGCCTGCCTGATTGTCCCTAACTGTTTCTGCCTGCCAGCCTGATCACCCCCTAACCACTCCCCTGACAGCCTGATCGATGCCTAACTGCTCCCCTGCCAGCCCAATTATCCCCAACTTCTCTCCCCTGCAGGCCTGGTTGCCCCCAACTGCCCTCCCCTGCCGGTCATCTTGTGGCGGCCATCTTTTGACCACATTGGGGGGGGGGCGACCATATTGTGTGAGGGCGTGAGAGTCAATTTGCATATTACCTCTTTTATGTACGATATATATATACTTTTTTTTTTTTAAAAGAAGTGTGAAATACCAAGGTCATTATAAGGAAGATTATAAAGAGATGTCAGGGAAATTACAGAGAGTAAACAAGGCAAAAGAGCTAAAAATGTCATCTCAGATTATATTTGGGGCTGGCTAAAATTAAGAAAGGTAGATATGGCAATGTTGTGACAAAAGAGACATTCTAGTGGAGGAAATAATATAGGATAGGCATAGCTTCAGAGGTAGAGAAGCATAAAGCAGATATGTGTGGTGAAAATAACTAGTCTTTAATTTAGCCTAAGAGAGGCTAGGAGTGAGACATGAAAAGGTGGTTTTAGTTTCAGTTAAAATATATGCTCTCATGTGTTCTTGGGATTGATATTAACAAATAAATGAGTTTTCCTGAAGAAGTTCATAGTTTATGACAAATTCATGTATAGGCAGAAATAGGCTCCTCCGTAATTAGTTTTGTAAACTTGATTTAACTTCTTGAAAGGAGAGGTTTGAATTACATTATTATTATGGTCTCTTTCAGCTCTGCATATGTTGGTAGAACTCTTGAAACACTTGTGACACACATTATATTCTAATTAGTTGTATGTATATTACTTTCTAATTAGATTTTGAGCTTCTTCAGTTAGGAACTATATTTTCAAAATTTACCACAGGGCTATGAAACATGCAGCAATGTAATATTGCTAGTTAGTCCATTGCAATTGGAATAACCTAATATATGGCTTAAGAGAAAACCCAAAAGTTGTTCATCAGATGTGAGTGTTGAAAATTCTATATAATAAAAGGTCTGCAAATTGACCGAATGGCAGGACAACTGGTCACTATTATGCGCACTGACCACCAGGGGGCAGGCGCTCAACGCAGGAGCTGCCCCTGGTGGTCAGTGTGCTCCCACAGGGGAGTGCTGCTCAACCAGAAGCCGGGCTTACAGCTGGGAAGTGCAGCTGTGGTGGTGGGAACCTCTCCCGCCTCCCCGGCAGCACTAAGAACCCCTCAGGGGATGTCCGATTGCCAGTGGGGAGCAGGCCTAAGCTGGCAATTGGATATCCCCTAAGGTAGTGGTTCTCAACCAGTGGGTCGCGACCCTTTTGGGGGTCAAACGACCCTTTCACAGGGGTCACCTAAGACCATCAGAAAACACATATATAATTACATATTGTTTTTGTGATTAATCGCTATGCTTTAATTATGTTCAATTTGTAACAATGAAATTGGGGGTCACCACAACATGAGGAACTGTATTAAAGGGCCGTGGCATTAGGAAGGTTGAGAACCACTGCCCTAAGGGGTCCCAGACTACTAGAGGACGCAGGCTGGGCTGAGGGGTCTCCCCTCTCTTCCCCCCCCCCCCCCCCCAGTGCACAAAAGTCGTGCACTGGGCCTCTAGTACATATAAAATACTTTATATTCTCATTATTAATGTTTCTCACCCTCTCCCTTCCTCTCTCTGAAATCAGTAAAATCATATTTTAAAATAAAAGAAATACTTTATCAAAAGTATTTTTCTCAAACCTGTATATTCTAAGGTAGTGATGGCGAACCTTTTGAGCTCAGCATGTCAGCATTTTGAAAAACCCTAACTTAACTCTGGTGCCGTGTCACACATAGAAATTTTTTGATATTGCAACCATAGTAAAACAAAGACTTATATTTTTGATCTTTATTTTATATATTTAAATGCCATTTAACAAAGAAAAATCAACCAAAAAAATGAGTTTGCATGTCACCTCTGACACGCGTGTCATAGGTTCGCCATCACTGTTCTAAGGTCTGAAAACATTTCCTGTAGCATTCTCAATTACCCATTAATCACAAGGAAGCAATAGATTCTCCATCCTTTTGAAATCTAGAAATCTCTAGTAATATTTTATAATCAGTGGTTGTAGAGTTAAGTTTCCTAGCCTTTTGTTTTTATATAAGGTACAATAGAGATAATGGAAAGTCAAAGAGAGAGATGTACTTATAGAAATTCATACATATAGGATAAAAACTTTTGAAACAAAAATCACTTGGAGTGGATGAGATTAATGCTAATAATTTTGATCATTTTTAAAGGGCTATGCTAGAGTGCCATGCTAGAGTGCCATTCACTGTTCAGGTTTCACAATTCTTTTTGTAGAGAAAGAAGGAAAAATTACCCAGATGGATTTAAATTAGGACATCACAATCACATGAATATATCTCTAGTTCTTAAATTATTTCCATAGGGCATGTTTATAAATTTAGATTTCCTAAATTGAAATATGTATTCCTTAATTTCCTTCAAAGAATGATGTTTAATATATTTGGATTCAAAAGTTAGTCTATCATGAGAAAGAATAATTGTACCCTAGCAATTAAATATCAATTAAGTATGTGTTTTTTAAATAGGAGCATGAATCTGAAGGTGGAAGAACTCCTTTAATGAAAGCTGCAAGAGCCGGTCATGTTTGTACTGTTCAGTTCTTAATTAGTAAAGGTAGGTTTGTGTAAAAATAGTAGGATTTTTTTGTTTATTTTGTTTTTTAATCAAAGGTATCTATCCCTGCACTCAGGTATTTAAAGATTGAGGGATAAAGGACATTTTGTTGGTATGCTGAGATTTTGTGACTGGGTATTTGAAAAACATCCTGCAATACATAGAACAGGTCCAAACTATGAAGAATGATCATGCTGAGTATCACCTTTGTCAAGAAACACTTTTATAAAGAAAAATTTCTTTATGTAAAACTTTAAAGGTTTAGATAACTTAAAGTCTTTTCTGTTCATGTAATAATATATCTTGAAATCTGGATTTTTATATTTATGCCACTGGTTAACTTGGTAAAAGAGAAAGGATGTATATAGAAAGACTTTATACAATTAAAAAGGCAGTTTATCAAAAATACTAAAGAACTGTACAGTTTGTAATTGTTTATACATAAAGACAAAAAAATCAAATATCTTACTGATTAAATTATTCAAACACTTACTTGTGATGGATGTTTATACCATAGTTTTTTCAAAAATGGAATTATTTACATACTCAGTATACTCTCTCTCCTTTGCTTAATTTTAATAAATCTGACCAGCTTTTTCCTGCTATTTTGTTTCCATTTTCCACATTGCTTAGCGCAATGCTCCAAATCCCAGACGAATACCTGTTTTCATTCTCAGATATTCCCATTGGAAAAAGATGACATTATTACTCATTATTACTTTCTATGCCATGTTCATTCTCTGCAAACTTATCCCTTGGTTTTTCGTCCACTTCTCTACTAAATAACTTAAAATGTAAATAAAATTACATATCTTAATTTTTAAAAACTGGTTACGTTAGTGTTATGTCCTTTTATTATCTTCTACTGGCACATACTGAAGTGTTTATAGATGAAATTATATCACATTTGTCTGGGGTTTATTTTAGAATATTCAGGATGGCAGAGAATAATTGATGTATATGTGAAAAGAGATTGGACATTTATTTATAATCATTGAAGCTGGGTAATGGCTATGTGGGGCTTTATTATATGTTCTCTTTATGTTTTTGAAATTTATCATAATTTAAGAAACCACACTCTAATAATATGATTTTCTGTGCCTTGTCTGTTTCAGGAGCGAATGTGAATAGAACTACAGCTAATAATGACCATACTGTATTGTCCCTGGCTTGCGCAGGGGGTCACCTGGCCGTGGTGGAACTACTTTTGGCTCATGGGGCAGATCCTACTCATCGTTTAAAAGTATGTAACTCATATGTTTCAGGTAGCACTGTGGATTCTTTATTCTTGTACTAGAAAATATCTACAAGTTCCATTTATAATGGCATTCTTAGTGTATTCATTTACTAAATCAATGATTTTATTGTGCCTGGGACTTTTGGCTTTATTTTCCTTAAATAATTCTGTAAATTAACTTGTTTCAAAAAATGTTTCTTTTCCCTTCCATATCCACTCTTTTAGGATGGCTCGACTATGTTGATAGAAGCAGCAAAAGGTGGCCATACAAGTGTTGTTTGCTATCTTTTGGACTATCCTAATAACTTGCTTTCAGCCCCTCCACCAGATGTCACTCAGTTAACGCCCCCATCCCACGATTTAAATAGGGTAAGACTGAAAATGAAAGCACTTTATATTATATTTTCTTTATTCCCTATTGCTCAGATTTTCAATTTAAACTAGATTATATTTTGTTGTGATACGTAGTTCTCTTTTTAGATGTACTTGATGTGCTAATGAATATCTGGTATAATATGCAGATTATAGGTTGATAGGACTTTTCTCTCTTAGAGCCAGAATAACCATTTGAATTTAAAGTTCATAAATGTCATGAAAAATAATCAGGTATCAACATATTTTAAGTAAATATGTTCTTGTCTGAGAATAATGCCATATTAAAAATACTTTGAAAAAGAATAGAAAAAATATTTTGAATAAGTCTTTGAACTTACAGTTCATTTAAAGCATATTATTTAATGGAGTGTATAGGAAAAGCAGAAACATAATTACTTTCCTTTGTCTTAGGCTCCTCGTGTACCAGTTCAAGCACTGCCCATGGTTGTCCCCCCTCAGGAGCCTGATAAACCACCTGCCAATGTTGCCACTACACTTCCCATCAGGAATAAAGGTCAGTTATACTTCTAAAGACTCTAACATGTTGTTGAGGTAAAAATGATAAGATTACAAAAGCCTAGCTATTTAAAATTATTTTTCCACAAAAATTGCATTTTATTGGCATAATTAAAAAAATTTTTACCAATGAAAAAAAGCATATTATTGGGAGAGAAGATAGTTAATAGCACTAACTTGTGCTAGAACTAGAAATATTAGCAAGAGAAATTCAGATGTTCATCTTTGATGCAATTCTGATTATCCATGATTTCCTCTAATAACTGGTCATTTCTATTTATGTCAAAATGTTAGGCTGGGTATTAGTTGATTAATGTTTTTTTGTAAAACTAAATTTCTGTAGTGATATGAAGCATGAAATTAAAATTAGATTAAAATTTATTTTATAATAACTGGTATAATATATATTTCATATCTGGAATATCTTTTCTCAACCAATAACTAAAAGTTACTTCAGATATGCTTGTTTGTTTCCCTAGAATTTTGGAGGTCCATATTTGACTTGTGGATGTTACACCATGCATGTTCATAAGTTATGTCCCAAAACTTTACAGCTACTAGTTTTAATCAGTTTTTCTTTTTAAAGAGTTTTACCTGAAGAACCAATGTGGTTTTAATTTTTGGTTTTTGGTTACCTATATTATTTTACCAACAAGAATACTAAGTATTTTCACCAGCTCTTTCCAATCACTATTACCAATACTGATTGCTGTACCTGTAGCCAGGTCTGTTTTTTCATCTGGCTATCAGAAGATAGAGTGAATGGTGTAGTCCAACATCTTTTCTTTCAGAGAAACTGAATCCCAATTCTCTGCTGGCCAGGTAGCTGTGGGAATGTGAATTTATGTCTTGATTTTATCAGTCTTGAAGATGATAGGCCCCAACAAAGACATATTTTAGTTGGATTTTAATTTCCTGGCACCTCTCAGTGGTTTGGGTACTCTTTGTGTGTTTGTGTGTGTGTAAGGCACAACTATTAAATATGGAAAAACCTTGACTTAGAGGTCTAAATTTTCCCTACATCTTAATAGTTTAGCATTATCTTTTTATTCTGATAATTTTTTACATCATTATGACCAGGTTACACATAGCCTTATATTTTATTTTAATTACATCTCTTAGATATCACAAACCTGCATTCCTCTATTGTCTAATTTTAGCCATGTGATATTTTTTAAAATTCTTAAATATATTTTCCAAAGATGACTCTAGCACATAAAATACATACATTTTATGTTTATGATAAAGAAGGTGAATTTGTTTTTTAACTCCTTAACACAGTGCATTTTCACCTTCTATGGCTAGGATAACTTGGTGCATAACTGTTGGCACTAAACCTCCCAACAGTAACTCTGTAATGAGGATGCCATTCATGTGCACTTCTGAGGGGGTTTCTTTTTTACACAGCTGCTTCTAAACAAAAGTCCAGCAGCCATTTGCCAGCAAACAGCCAGGATGTACAGGGTTACATCACCAATCAGTCTCCAGAGAGCATTGTAGAAGAGGCTCAGGGAAAGTTAACAGAACTGGAACAGAGGATAAAAGAAGCCATAGAAAAGAATGCACAGCTGCAGTCCTTGGAACTGGCTCATGCTGATCAACTTACCAAGGAGAAGATTGAGGAGCTGAACAAAACAAGGGAGGAACAAATTCAGAAGAAACAAAAGATTTTGGAGGAACTACAGAAAGTAGAACGAGAGTTACAACTGAAAACTCAGCAGCAGCTAAAAAAGCAGTATCTAGAGGTTAAAGCTCAAAGAATTCAACTTCAGCAGCAGCAGCAACAATCTTGCCAACATCTGGGACTACTAGCTCCTCTTGGAGAACAGCTTTCTGAAGGAGACTATGCACGATTACAGCAGGTGGATCCCGTTTTGCTTCAAGATGATCCCCAGCAGACTGCTGCTCAGATGGGTTTTGCACCAATCCAGCCTCTGGCCATGCCTCAAGCTTTGCCTCTGGCGGCAGGTCCATTGCCTCCAGGGTCCATCGCTAATCTTACAGAACTGCAAGGAGTAATAGTTGGACAGCCAGTACTGGGCCAAGCACAGTTGGCAGGGCTGGGGCAAGGAATTCTGACAGAAACACAGCAAGGGTTAATGGTAGCCAGCCCTGCTCAGACCCTCAATGACACGCTGGATGACATCATGGCAGGTGGGTTTATATTGTTATGAGCAGGTATCAAAATATGATTTGCTTAAGGCGAGTAAGAGTGTGCCACAATTTTTTGCCATTGCCCAACTTGAGAACTATTTTTGGACTCTTGACCCATGTATATCTTTAGAAATATTAATTCAATCTCAGAAGTTTTCAAATGGATACAGGTCAAATTAAAGATTAGCTCGTTCAGTGCAAGTGACTGAAACGTTCTGGCTTAGCTGAGTAGACTGGGAATCTAGGCTTTTCAGTAGTGGGGTTGATGTTTGATCTCTGGTTTTTGTTTTTGTTTTTTCTCTTTAAGTTCAGAATACTAAAATTGAATTTTATATTTTTTGCTTCTGTATTCACACCAAGAAACTGGGAAATTGATAGAAGTTGAAGTGCAAAACTTAGTAGGATATCAGGAAGCTTATTTGTAAACAGAAATACTTTATATCCTAATGGATGAGACTTCAAACCTGATGGATATTTTTAAAAAAATTTAAAGCACCTTTAAAACAATAATAAAGTACCAAACCAAATAGGGTTTGATTATACTGTATGTCAGTGATTTTTATCCCCTGTGAATGTTAATGTGTAGTCTCTTTCTAATTGTATTATGGGAAGGTATGGTCGGGTCCCCTCACAATATCACAAATATCTCTTTAAATGTGTAATCAGAGAAGGAAAAAAAGAAAATGTGTAGTCAGAGAAATTTTATTTCATTATAATTAGTTTCGTTGGCAAGAAGAAATATTTTAGAAGGTTGTTTTAATGGTTTCCGGTTTTGGTACCTACTTTTTCATAAATTCTGTAACAAACTAGTGCAATGACATTTCACAGGATTATAAACCATAAGAATGTTATACAGAGACAGATCATTTTCTTCATTAAAAAAAGCTAATGAAAAAGAAAATTGACGAAGAAGGAAACGGGGGGAAAAAAGAGTTAAATAGTTCTCTCCCCCTATTTTCACTCTTTTGTCTGTACTTTAAAAGACTTGAATTTTTCTGATTTTGAAATTATATTTAGTAACATTACATATTATGGTGACATTATATGTGATTTAACGTTCAGCTTTTAAAAGAATAAACTAAATTGTATAGTGTTGACATTCAGAAACTAAGAAACCAGCTAATGAGACAGATTTTGTATACTTAAAATCTGCTCTAAAGTTTCCCAGTTCCCTTTTAAAATCACCTCAACAGTAATATACGGAATGAAAGTCTCTGCTAATCTTAATAGGGTACAATAATTATCTTGGGGGGAAATGGTATTAATCATTAAGAATTATAAAGATTTTCTTAAGAATTTAATTTTTCTATAGATTTGAAAATTGCTCCTAATCACCATTAGCTGGTTATAATAATTGGGAATACAATTTAAAGGAATTTGGTATCTTATGAAAATTGGAGAACAGTAGCCCCAAATTCCAAATTTGATAATTACTTCCATAGCCATTAATCTAGATCATAATGGTGTTCTATTATGTCAGTTGATCTACCAATGAATGTATAGAGTTAAGTGTTACTTTTCCAATTAAATGAAGAATGGACATTCTATACCAAAGAATATTTAATATTTTTTAATGTGCTCCAGAATTTACCTGATGTTCTTGGGCATAGTGATCAACAGTGATTTGTCAGTTAGTTGTATGGTGTTTGTGCTGATGAGAATTATTTGAGGTTTGTAATGTAGTTTTTCTGTTGATGTTTTTGCCAAAGAAAAACATTAGATTCTGCCTGTGTGTTCCAGGTTTTTAAGTATAAAAAAATTTTTTAAGCACATAACTTTTCAGGATATATGACAGATATTTGTCATATTATGAAAATACTTCTTTCTTATGCTTATTTGCATAGGGATAGAAGAAATGGCAGAAGGAAGAACAGGTTTTAAAAAGCCCAGCTACCTACGTGAAACCTATCCATCGTCATGCATGTACACATGCATATATACTCCTGCACTCATTTCTGCAATCTTTCTTTAAAGTTTTGTGGTAGTACTTGTTCTTTCAGTTGACTAATGACCATTTTGTGTTTCTTAATATCTTACAACCTAATTATGCTCAGTTGTCCTTCATTCAGCATAAAACTCTGTTCTTTTTTCCTTATGTCCCATTTACTAGACTGCTCTAACAAGGTTCAGTATCTTTTTCTCTAGTACTTGGCTGGCCAAATTCTATCTCCCCTGCCCTATCTACTTGCCAAAGCAAAATCAGTTCTCTGTTTAACTAGTCTTAGTACCTTATCTTTGCTGTGCTCTCAGATTCCTTCTTTTCTTACCGGGTATTAAAACTTTTCTAAACATCTGGTCTCCCTCTCTAAAATCTAACCCCAAATGTGAAGTCCCACATGTAAAGATCTGTACCAGAGTTTCTTCACATGTCTACGTATTTATAAATATTACTTTAACTATAGAGAATGGATGAGTGACAGTTATTTAGTTTTAAATAAGGAAATGAAATGAGGGAATTGTTTTTTTCCTATCTCCTCTTAGATGAGATGGTAAGAATAATTTGACCAAAAATAAGAAAACCAATTTTCAGTATGTTCTTTAAGGAATTTATTCCAATTGAAATGTAAATAGTCATATATTTTATATTTTTGAAATTTATAGATAAAATATATACATTTAAATTATCTTGATTTTAAAAAAATTAATGTACAGGCTATCAATATGGAGTAATAATATCAAGGTCATTAGATGATCAATTAAATATATTAGTATAAGCCCTTTTCTATTGATCTGATTCCATAAGGCTTCAAAACAGTGTTTTGTGTTTTGATTTGATTTGTTTTGTTTTGTTCCCTTTTTTGTTTTTCGTTTGGCTTTTAAGTGGACTTAAAAAATGTGTAATTTTAGAATGTGTGTTACTATAATGTATAGTATATGTTTGTGCCTGAACTAAGGATTTTATGTAAAATAGATTTCTTAATTGACAATCATGTTTATAATTGTTATAAGATCGATTTTAGTTTTGTTCTTGGTGGGATTATAACCTCTTTTGTCTGGTTTCAGATCCAGTTGTGTATCATGATTGTTTTCTGTCTGATGTAGTTGATAACTAAGTTGGTAACATACACCTGCACTACTGTTGACCATTCAAAGACTAATGCCCAAAATTTAGTGCTACAGCATTTTTAATAGGGGAAAAAAGGATTGGTGTTCACATATCGGCTCCAGAAGTGAGTCGATGAGGGAATAAAGTACCCTTAACTGCCACCACCTTTGGAGTTCTACCACATCAAGTACTGACCTAATTAAATTAGCCCCTCTCAATTTGCATCTTTTTGTGAAAATATCATGTGAAATTATACTTAGAAGAACTAACAATAATCTGTATCTGAAGGATGTTTGTGTGCATACATTTATTTCTACCCTAATCTTTTAATTTTGTCCTTATATGTCAGTGTGATTGCTGGATTGATTGGTAGACATTTTATCCCCTCAGAATACTTCTACATGTGAGAAATTGTATTTCTGTGTGAGGATCAAATTTTTATATTTGACTATGCTGTCATAGTAAGGACTGCAATTCAGAATATAATTCTCCTCCTGTCTGCAGTTAAATAGTAGGAGGCATTTTTAAATGATTAGATAGCAAGGTTCTCCCAAACAGTGATATTACTTACAGTAGTTATAGAATATAAGGTGTGGAATTGGCAGGTAAAATCACATTCTTCTTCTTCTTCTGAACATGACTATTTTATCTTTTATTCCTTTTCTGACTAAGAAGGTATAATGGATAACATATCCATTTGCATTTATATTTAATTTAGATTCATAAAAATATTTTTGTTTTCAGGGTTATTTTGAATTAAGGTTTTATGATTACATACCATAAGAGAGGAATTTGTTTTTCAGGTGATTAATTAGAAAATGGGTTACTCTCGGTATACATTATAATTTTGGATTATTGTCCAAAGTCAGAAATAACCAGGATAATGAGTTACTAGTGCTGTGGCAGTCTACCTCTAGACATTCTGTTTTTTAAGAAGTCTATAAATATTTTCCAATAATTATTTCTTACTGTTACCTAACAATGTTTTATCCTTATTAAGTGCAGTTATTTTGTTCAACAGCAGTCAGTGGAAGAGCATCTGCAATGTCAAACACTCCTACCCACAGTATCGCTGCTTCCATTTCCCAACCTCAGACTCCAACTCCAAGTCCCATCATCTCTCCTTCAGCCATGCTTCCAATCTACCCTGCCATTGATATTGATGCACAGGTAAGCTTCAAATGATGGAAGTATATCTTCATTAGACACATTAATCAGTGATTTAAATGACCTTAGAATGCTTTGTCTCTGGGCAGAGACTTGAGCCACTATTCGAAATAAATTAGAATCTACATTTAAAAATATAAAAACATCAAATATGGATTTTTACTAATAATTATGTGATGGCCTAATTTCTAAGGTCATCAAATAATCCTTTTTAAACACTTTAGTTTACAGAGGATATAAAAAGAAATACCTTAAGATTTGTGTGTATTTTCTTCTACTCTTAAATGAAAAGATATGCTTTAAAATTCATAATGGATTGCATATAAAAGAAAAGATTGAGGGTGATGCTGGCAGGGGCAGAGGGTGAGTGGAAGTGGAAGAAGGCATAGAGGGGATAAATGGTGTATGTGGGGGAGGAATTAAAAAATAAAATAGTAAAAAATAGATTGTTCCATTTATATCACATTTACTCAGAAGCATTTATATCATCTTTGGAAATTGTGATCTTGCTAACTGACATGTAGTGAGTGTGTGTGTGTGTGTGTGTGTGTGTGTGTGTGTGTTAAACACTGTTAAGTAAAAAGCAAAACAACAAAAACCCAGTTCTTAAAAAAGATAGTTTACTATGAAATCTCAAGGCAAAGTGAGGTTAGGAGGAGAGGATAAGTTGTGTTTTATCCTAAAGAAATGCTAAGAGACCTAGCTTAGAAAACAGTTGAGCAAGGTAAAGATATATGGCCTACGTTAGGACTGAGAAATGACAGTTCATTTAGTTTTATGTTTTGACTAGAGGCCTGGTGCATGAAATTTGTGCATGGAGGGGGCGGGTCCCCTCAGCCCAGCCTGCACCCTCTCCAATCCGGAATCCCTCTCACAATCCGGGACCACTGGCTCCTAACTGCTCACCAGCCTGGTCACCCCTCACTGCCCCCCCAGCCAGCATGGTGCTCAGTCGTTTCGTTATCCCTCACTACACCCCTGCCGGCCTGGGTGCCCCACGCAGCCTGGTGCTCAATCATTTGGTCGCCCCTCACTACCCCCCTGCCGGTCTGGTCGCCCCACACAGCCTGGTGCTCAGTCGTTTGGTCGTCCCTCACTAACCCAACCCCCCTGTCGGCCTTGTCGCCCCACTCAGCCTGTTCAGTCGTCTGTTCAGTTGCGATGGCCCTTGGCTCTTTATATAGATAGTGTATTGGGGGAGGGGAGGTTACATGATAAAACTTTGTTTTATAAATGATCAGTTCTTTATTTAAACTTGGATTTCAGGACGTGTGTGTGTGTGTTATTGGACCATTAAGAACATACACTCTTAACATATTTAAAATATAGCTTGTTGGGGGACAGGGGTGGACTGGAAGAGGTAAATAGGGGGGGAAAAGGGTACATATGTAATACTTGCAACAACAAAGATTTAAAAAAAAATAAACTATTGTGATATAAAAAATACATAGCTTGTCATTAAAATGTTTCTTGATAATACTGTGAAAAAGGAATTTCAGTTCCATTCTTACTTGCTTCCCAAATGTTTGTATCTTTTCCATTGTTTTAACTTTATTTTTTAGCACTTAAAATTGTCAGGGAATGTTTTTAAGGAGTTATCTAATCTTCAGACTATATATGCAAGGTATCTACTCTTGTTTTTTTAATATATATATTTTTATTAATTTCAGAGAGGAAGAAAGAGGGAGAGAGAGATGAGAGAGAATCATTGATTGGCTGCCTCCTGCTCACCCCACACTAAGGATCGAGCTCCCAACCCAGGCATATGCCCTGACTGGGAATCAAACCATGATCTCCTGGTTCATAGGTTGATGGCCGGAGGGAGGTAGCTGCTCTTAAATACTCATTTCCCTGAAGAAACTGAGACTAAGAGATTATTCATTTTGCTTACAATCACTTAATTTAGCTAACTAATGGGGCTAGGGGTCATACTTAGGTCAGTTTGACTTCAAAGACAACTTTCTAACCTAACATACTATACGGCCTTCTTTAAAAATATGAGACATTTACTTGAACTATAATGGCTCACTTTTAATATTGGTAGTGTTGTAGAATTGTATTGAATTTGGTATTGAATTTGTATTATTTTCCTCCAATTTCTTTTACTCTTGAGGTTATGTTTTTTCTTGTTTTTAAAAATACATTTTTATTGATTTTTAGAGAGATAGGAAAGGAGAGGATTAGAGAGTTAGAAACATCGATGAAAGAGAAACATCTATCTGCTGCCTCACCAGGGATCGAGCCTGCAACCCTGGCGTGTGCTCTGACCAGAAGTCAAACCTGCACCACACCAGCCGGGCAGAGGCTGTTATATTTTAACCACAAGTATATTTTCTAGTTTTTGTGAGTTCAAGAATTAACCCATAAGCAAAAGTAAAAACTTAACAAGTTAAACGCCCAGCCTGTTTTGTCTTCCAGACAGAAAGTATAGTGTCAGTCACCGGTGACTGACATGGGGCTCAACGTGTTAACTAAAATGTAAAAGAATTTCTTTTAAAAAATGCTTTGCAATAAAACACTGCAGGAAAAGTTCCTCCACATATGATCATGATTTTATTGAATTTGAAATTATTGTAGTGACAGTGAAATTTTACCTGACTATACCACCCAACCATCACTGTATTATAAATTAATCTCTGAGATGTTATACATAGATACTTTAAAAAATAGTATTAGTTAATTTTAAAAAGTGTAACTTATATTTTAAATGTCGTAGACATGCTTATATAAAAAGATTTAACTGTGGTTCCTTAAGAATCTGCTCCTTCTTTACCTGGTCTCTACATGGAGGTCTTTCCAGTAGCCTAGAATGAGTTAATACTACTTTTCATGGAGTTTAGCATAATTGCTTAGTTAGACATTAGGAAGTGTCTTCTTTGGGAAACAATATAAAATGGATATTCAGAAATAATTGTTCACCATTTTTTTCTTTAATTTTAATGTTAACTTTGTATTTAATCTACTAGTTTTTATGATACCAAACAGTTATGTTAAATGATAAAAATAAAGATTCCTTTATACTAAACTAGAGTCCCGGTTCACAGATTCATGCACTGGTGGGGTCCCTTGGCCTGGCCTGCACCTTCTCACAATCCAGGACCCCTCGGGAGATGTTGGACTGCCAGTTTCGGCCTGATCCCCGCAGGCCAGGCTGAGGGACCTCACTGGTGCACAAATCTGTGCACCAGGCCTCTAGAATGCATATAAGATCTTTCGTTGTTAATCTCTTCCTGCCCTCCCTCCTCTCCCCTTCCCTCTGAAATTCATCAATCTGTTCCATGTTCCCCTGCCTGTGCATTGAGCATCTGCCCCTGGTGGTCAGTGTACATCATAGCAACTGGTCAACCGGTCACTTTGGCTTTTATATAGATTCGTCTGAAATTTTTTTTCTAGATTCTAAAATGAAAATTCATTGAGATTTTACTTACTGGATATTTTGGTTTATTTGTGCAAGTACTGTGCCATAACAGACAAGTGATATGATAAACTTTCTTCCTGTTTTGAAAGATGAAACATTCTCTAATAATTTAAGCCTTTATTTGTTTATTCAATAAGTCTCGACATGTATATTTTTCACTTTATAACTTTTAATTGAATCTAGTCTTCATAACAGTCCCATGAAGTAGCTACTGCTATTAACATTTTACATATGAGAAAAGTGAGACTTAAGAGATAATAACTACCTTGCCCAACAGCTAATTTATGGTAGAGCCGGTTTTCAAGCAATCCCTGCATTCAGGCTCTAGAATCTGTGCTTTTAAAGTACTGCCTATGCTACCTGTTTTAACCTGGTAAATTAGAGAAAATGAGCCACCACCTACATGGCAAAAGATCACGTGTCCTTCATCTTTGCATATTTTCTGCATATTCCTTTGGCCATATTGCATATTTATATCAAATCTTAATTTAAGGAAGAACAAAATAAATGTGAATTTTTTTGAAAGCCTCAGCATATGTCTCCTTTTTAAAATGATAATGATTCTTAAAATGGTCAGGCCTTAAACTCCTTTGATTAAGATGCTCAGGAACTAATATTTTTAACAAGAATTAGCAGAAATTATGTTTAATTCCCGGACAGCTGAATGCTTTAGGTAAGAGTTTACATTTTTTATAACGTTCCTCAAATCTTATATAACTAGAAATAACCTTAGGTGTGCAAGTGGTTACCACAGGCTTTTCAACTCTCGTGTAATGGTTTTATTGAATCGGGTCTGAATATTTTCAAAACAAGATTGATACCACATTAAAATTTATTTTAGGAAACATTCATAAATGATAGTTTGGAGGAATTACTTGGGCTGTTTTACTATAAGTTTTGACAGCATCTTTATCAATTTGGGATGGGATAGGTCTCTATTTGGGGGAGGGAGGGTGGAAACCTCATTTCAAAAATTATTTCATTCTTGCCCTGGTGTGGCTCAGTTGGTTGGGTTTCCTCCCATGCACCAGGAGGTTACCTGTTCTATTCCCAGTCAAGGGCACATGCTGGGGTTGCAGATTCTGTCCCTGGTAGAGGGCATACAGGAGGCAGCCAGTGGATGGTGTGTTCTCACATCAGTGTTTATCTCTCTCCCTGCCCCTCTCTCTAGACTATTCTTAAAAAAAAATTGTTTTGCCCTGGCTGGTTTTTCTCAGTTGTTAGAGCATCAGTCTGCAGGTTTGATTTTTGGTCAAGGGTACATACCTAGGTTACAGGCTTGATCCCTGGCCCTGGGGCTGGGGCGCATGTGAGAGGTAACCAATTGATGCCTCTCTGTCTCTCTCTTTCTCTCTCTTTCTCTCTCTTTCTCTCTCTTTCTCTCTCTCTCGCTCTCGCTCTCGCTCTCTCTCTCTCTCTCTCTCTCTCCCTCCTTTCCCTCCCCACCGCCTCCGTTCCACTCTCTAAAAATCAATGGGAAAAATATATCCTCAAGTGAGGATTAACAAAAATAAACTTCTTTCATTCTTATCTTTAAAAGATTGCCACAAAATGTTATACAGTGAAGTTACCCACTCTTAAATTCCCCAAGGAATTTGACCAACTCTCTTTTCTCAGGTTTAAATATACTGTTTCTTCAATTCTCATAATGCATTGTTCAATATTTCTCTCATAGTTTGAGCCACTACGTTTGTCCTATATAGTAATCAGTAAGTTCCTAGTGATCAGGTCAAGCCTAGAGTATTTAGCAGAGTACTTTGATATAAAAGGTACTTAATAAATATCAGTAAAAATGATGTTTTATAATGTGATTTTAAAAAAGAGTATTTTATTAATCCCCTAAAATTTTCATACTTATCTTTTTCAAATTTTGTCTCTTCATTCTCTAATTTTAGATTGATACCAATTTCCTAAATTACTCTTTAATCTTTAACCCCAAGAAGATGTTTAGAAACCTTATAAACTTTATAAAATTGAGTCTTCTACTCATTGAGAGCACCTAAGACAGATAGGCTTATGTTACATTGACCTTAGTTGTGCCTTAGCTGTGATGTAATAGAAAAGCAGGATTTTGTGTGACCATGGGAAGGTTGTTACTCTGAGCCTTTGTCTCCTTTTCTCTAAAATCAGTAATTTCTTCTTATAAACCTGAAATGAAGATCAAAGACTTCACAATCAGAGCTGTCACTCATTTAAGTATTCATGTCCTTCTCCGTTGTTGTAGTTGGTGCATCTCTCCCTTGTGGCCATCCCTGATCTCTGCAGTCAGTAGCTCTGCTCTCTGCCAGCCTCTTCTGCAGAGCAGCTTTTGCGGTCTCCCTCTTCATCACTGACTAGTAGGCTTTTCTTATTTCTTGAATCTTTATCAGTTTTGTCTTTTATCTCTTGTTAATCTTTTTTTTTTTTTTTTGTAATGGAATTTGTTTTTTAGAACTATTGACCTTCTGGGAGAATATGCCTTTCCTTTTGATATTTATTACATAAATATAATAAATAGTATATAAATACACAAATACATTAAATATAGTGTGTTCATATATACAGGGTGGGGCAAAAGTAGGTACAGTTGTTTGTATAGAAAAAAGGTAGGTTTACAGTTGTGAGTATGTGGAATGCAGAGTTTATATTAACATTTACTAATCTATTATTTTTCATGTGATCAACTGGAAACCTACTTTTGCCCCACCCTCTATATAATCCTTTATTTCATTAGTAATAGTCTTCAAATGTGTAACCCTATTGCTGTTCATTTAACTTAATTATTATTTTTTCCTAACAAGGCAACAATTATAGATGGAAGGTACAGACATAAATAAAACATGTTTATTACCTTCTAGGAATCAATAGTCTTCTGAGGTTGATAGACACATAACTAATGTTAGTATAAGGAAGATTGGCATTAAGTGCTGTAATAGAGGTACATATGTAAGATGGCTTAGAACAGCTCTGTGTAATAGAAAAATAATGTAAGACATATATGTAATTTAAAGTTTTCTAATAGCCACATTTAAAAAAGCAAACAAATAGGTGGAGTGAATTTTAAGAATGTATTTTAACTTAATATATCCATAACACTATTGTTTAAATATGTAATTAATATAGCAAATTGTTATTTTACATTTTTATTTCATATTAAAGTCTTCAAAATTTGGTGTGTATTACACTTACAGCTTAAAAGTGATCAAATAAATCAGTCCCAAACTAATCGGATGTTTTGTCACCTTGTTTAAAAAACATCTCAACTTGGACTTCATTGGAAATACTTGATTTGTACTTCAGTTTGATTAAGTAGATTGCAATAGATTTGATTAAGTTGAAAAAGTAGATTCATATACTCACATTGCTCCAGGCATATACTAAAAAGCTTTCTAATAACCAAATCAAGTATCAGTTTTAAAGTTTATATTAAATTAGATAAAATTTAAAACTTAGTTCCTTAGTCACACTGTACATGTTGCTAGTAGTTACCTTTTTTTATATCACACAAATTAGAGTACTAAAAATATGAGGACTTTGTTCACTATATAAGCATTTTAAGTATGGTAGAGATAACAACTGGCTAATCCATTCTTGGTTACTATCATTAGCAGAAGTAAGAGATAAATTGTGTATAAATAGTGTCGTGTCTCAATTATTATAGTTTTTCTTTCCAAATACTCTATTTTGTATATATTTCTTGTTCCTCTAGGTATTTGGGGGCTTTGTTCTCTAATGCAGTAAAGTTCTGTGGGAAAAAAATATTTTCAGTACAAGGCTTGATTTTCAACTTTTTTAACTGGGTCCAGAACAGTTAATATAGCCTCACTGCTGAGGATTTTTACTTAATATTCTTTGTGTTTTGAAATCTTTCTACTCTGGCTGGTCGGAACCAAACTATTCCAGGCCCTGTGTAATCTCTGGGTGTTGTTCAGCCTGATGATACCTTTTGGGGGTCTTTCCCTGACCTCATGCAAATGTGCTGATCAAAACTCAGCTGAAGACTCCAGGGAAAACCCTCTACAGATCTCTGTAGTTTTCATTCTCTGTAGCAGTTTCCTCTCCAGTACTCTGCCCCAAGAGGTTCTAGTCACCGTAACTTCTACAAACTCTGTCTTCTCAATTCAGGGAGGTTGCTAGGCTGTGTTCGAATACCCTCTTTTTGCACTGCAGCCTGGAAACTAGGCAGCAAGTTGAGTAAATCATTCCTGTCCTCAGGGATTACTGTCACATAACTGCCATTAATGGCTGGAATTGAAAGTGAGTCCACAGTATTTCTTTTAATCGTGTTGCTGAAAACAGCATATGGTTGAAAATCATGCTGCTTTTCTTCATGTTTGCTTCAAGAATTGCCCATGAAGTTCAAATATTTGTAACCTTTAAAAAAAGTCACAGGTTGATCACTAATGGAAAACGGGCAACTTACTATCAAGTGTTTGCTAGAGTAGAGGATACATATCTACTTGTGTGTATTTGGTACATGTATATATTATGGAATTGATGTTAACATTTTAAAATTATATAATAAGCTAATCATAAAATGAATTTTTTACAGACTGAAAGTAATCATGACACAGCACTAACACTTGCCTGTGCTGGTGGTCATGAGGAACTGGTACAAACATTGCTAGAGAGAGGAGCTAGTATTGAGCACCGAGACAAGAAAGGTATGGCCAACTTTTGTTAATATTTTTTTCTTCTGGAATATTTGTGTTCTGTAAAGAAATGCTACTACTTCTAGGTCTATTTTGATGGAAAATAGTATTGTTCCTTTGCTTAGCATGTAGTGAGATCATTATTTTTCTCCAGGTTTTACTCCACTCATCTTGGCTGCTACAGCTGGTCATGTTGGTGTTGTGGAAATATTACTGGACAATGGTGCAGACATTGAAGCTCAGTCAGAAAGAACCAAGGACACACCACTATCTTTGGCTTGTTCTGGGGGAAGACAGGAGGTAACAATTTCTCCAGTGTAATTTTTTCTCTCCATCCATTTAGTAAATTTATGCCTTAACTTATATGATTATATGGTGACAATCAATTGACATTTAGATTTATTACAACCCTGGAGCATGCCTTCTTTGAGTGTCTCCACTATTCCTAACTCTGATCTTGAACTAATGGGAAGAGGTTTATACTATCTTGTATCTTCACATATTTGAGTCTGTGTTTGCCAGTCTGTTTATTAACATTTATTTGTTATTTTCCAGTTAGTATTTTAGGATATACTAGTAGTTTAATATTTAATAATAAGAGCAAGGGTAGGAGTTATGATCTTAAACAATCCTTAACTTCTGTGTCTTATCTGTAAAAGGAAGATGAAAATACTAGTACCTGTTATCAGACTTGTTTGGTACAGTAAGTGACATAATGGACAAAAGATTTATAAATGGCCAGTTAGCATTTAAATGCTAAATAATTTGGCTGTCAGAGAATGCAAATTAAGATACCACCACACAGCCACTAGAATGGCTAAAATCATAAAGACGGACAATACCAAATGTTGCCAAGGGTGTGGAGCAACCAGAACACACTCATTATCGATAAGAGTGTAAGTAATACAACCACTTTAAGCAGCTTTATTCAGAATTCTCAAAAACTAGAAATGGCAAAGTTGTTCATCATTGGGATAGTAGGTAGCTTATTCTATATTACTAGAAGCCCGTTGCATGAAGATTTGTGCAATAAGACTTCCTTCCCCTGGCTGCTGGCACCAGTTTTCCTCAAGCACCCGGGACCCCCATGCCTTTGGTCCGGCCGCGGCAGAGAAGCAAAGCCTCTTCAGTCTTCAGTCTTCACTCTAGCCGGAGCCTTCAGTTTTTGCTCTGTGCCTGCGTATACAAATTAAACGCCGTTGTTGTTGGGTTAATTTGCATAGTCACTCTGATTGGCTGGTGGGCGTAGTGGAGTGACACCAATTTGCATGTTTCCCTTTTATTAGTGTAGATTTAATGGAATGCTACACAGTATACACAAATGACTCTCAAAACACTGATTTCATGAAGATCTAAAATAGATTAATCTGTGGGTGGGGTTGCCTGGGAAAGGGCATGAGTAAATAACAGGAATTTAAATTACATTTTGTTTATGAATGTCAGTATTCAGTGAATGTAAATTAAGTTTTGAGCATTTATTGTTTCACCTGAAAAAATTTTACATAAAATTTCACCCAAAAAACCTGAAAACAAGTAAAGTCTAGATAATGATACACTTGCTGATGTATGTAAGGAAAATGGCAAATGTCTGTAATTTACTTTGTGATGAAATGCAAAAAATTATGAAGAAATATGAAAAAGTAAGTATAGTAGAATATTATTTGTAGAATCTAGGTGGTGAGTATATGTATATTTTTTAACTTTTCTGTATGTTTGAAAATTTTTCTGATGTTAGGGAAAAATGTGTTAGCTTTATTCCAAGTTGTTTTTTTTTTAACATTAAGTTAATTGATAGTAAGTTAAAAAAAATATTTTAAAGGCATTCACATGCTTAAATGAAAAAATTGTGTTCTATTTTACCACTGTTTGGTAGAATAACACAGAAATACTATTTCTAAAATAATATTGTACAACAACACATGAGATCCAGATTTCATGAATACACTGCCGTTTCAACAGATTCCAAAGTGGGTTTTTTGCTTGAAAAGCTGTCTCTTTTTGGCTTCTAAGATTTCTTGCTATCAGTTGAGACTGTGTTTGTGCAAAAAATGGAAGAAGGATTTTTTCCTTCTTTTGTTATACAATAGACCAGAACAAAAAAGAAATAAAAATGCCCAAGTTTCAGAATCCATCCCCAGTGGGGGGGCGTACAGGAGGCAGCCAATCAGTTACTCTCTCTCATCATTGATGTTTCTATCCCTCTCTCCCTCTCTTTTTCTCTCTCTGAAATTAAAAAAAAAAAAAAAAGTTAAAAAAAAAATATGTACCTTGCAAATTGTCTCAATGTAAGAAAAAAAATCCATTTCTTCCTTCCTTCCCTCTTTCTCTCCCCCCCCCCCCCCCTTCCAGGTGGTGGAGCTATTGTTAGCTCGAGGAGCAAATAAAGAACACAGGAATGTTTCTGATTACACACCTCTAAGCCTGGCTGCTTCTGGCGGCTATGTGAACATTATCAAAATATTACTAAATGCAGGAGCCGAAATTAATTCTAGGCAAGTTTTATTCTCTATCTATAAGACCCTTAAAAGTGTTATGTTAAAATGGTATTTGTAGAACAATTATATTAAAAAGGAGATGCCTTCATTACAAGTTTAGAATGTAAATTGCTAGAGATTTTTAAGATTAATTTTATTTACATATTTAAAACTGTTGACATAGAACTTGAAAAACTATCAATTACTGTATTTCTTATGGTTTTAAAAGTAAACACATCTTATGAGTTTTTATTAAGCAAGTATGTGCTTTAAAATGTAAAGTCCATCTTAATAGTCTAATGACTTAATAATTATTTTTCAGCCCAAGTCATTATGTTGAATGAGATACAGAAAGTATTCTAGATCTGGGTGGTAAAATATTTCTAATGGAGTCTTGGTATTATCTCAAAGAAGTATTAGACTAGGGCTAAGAAAAATGATTATAATATTTTAAGTAATCCTGCAAAATAAAGATTCTTAAATATATCCTGAAGCAGAATTATATATTGCCATCCAGTTTTTCTGGGACATTTAAAATATGTATTTTCTGTTTTGTTCTCCTCATACCTCTACCCCCAGAACTGGTAGCAAATTGGGCATTTCTCCTCTGATGTTAGCAGCTATGAATGGGCACACAGCTGCAGTTAAACTCCTATTAGACATGGGCTCTGACATAAATGCTCAGATAGAAACCAATCGGAACACTGCCCTTACCTTAGCCTGCTTCCAAGGAAGAACTGAAGTGGTTAGTCTTCTGCTTGATAGAAAAGCAAATGTGGAACACAGAGCTAAGGTAAGAAAACGTTCAAAATTTGTACATGGATTTATTGGTTTGATATTTATGGTGTCTAGTAGCAATATGCTTAATATAGTCTTAGTATTTGCTAGTAACATTTATCACTCTGTAGAACTCATTCAAACATTAACTCTTGAAAATACCTCAAAAATAAATTTTAGAGGTAATAATGATGTTAGAATTACCAGCAGAAAATATGTACCCTTATGAAAGAGAACATGGGGAACATATATTAAGTGCCAGTTATATGCCAAATGCTTACTTGCATCTTACAGATATATATATCTACACTAATAAAAGAGAAAAATGGTAATTGGCGTACGACGCTACCCTTTTCATTGGCTAATCACGGCTATATGCAAATTAACTGCTAACTATGATTGGCAGTTAACTGCCAACAAGATGGCGGCTAATTTGCATATGTAGGCACAATGCAGGGAGGCGAAAGGGAAAGCAGGAAGAAGCCCCCTGCTACTGACAGTGATCGGAAACCCAGGGGGGAGCTAAGAGCTGGGGGGCAGGGCAAAGGCGGCCCTGGGGCCCGCCTTTGCCCTGCCCCCCAGCCATGATCGGAGAATCAGGTGCCTTTTCCGCCCTGGCCAGTGATAGCAGGAAGTAGGGGTGGAGCCAGCGATGGGAGCTGGGCACGGTTGAAGCTGGCAGTCCCAGGAGCTAGGGGTCCCTTGCCTGGGCCTAAAGCGAAGCCCACGATCGCGGGGCCGCTGCAGCTGCGGATCCCCGCTGCCCTCTGCCCGAGCCGGACGCCTAGGCCAGAGGCGTTAGGCCTGGGCAGGGGCGGAGCCTGCAACCACAGGGAGCTGGGGGTCCCCTGCCCAGGCCTGACACCTCTGCCGGAGGCCTCGGGCCTGGTCAAGGGGTCGATCCGGTGATTGGTGATCGGAGGGTGATGAGGGTCAACTCCTCTGGCCGAGGCATCAGGCCTGGGCGGGGGCTGAGCTGGGGATTGGGGGGATATGATGATCCCCTTGCCCAGGCCTGAAGCCTGGGTCAGAGGCGTCAGGCTTGGGGGGGGCGGGTGGAGCAAGCAATCAGAGGGAGATGGGGGTCCCCCGCCCAGGCATAATTCCTGGGCTAGAGGCCTCAGGCCTGGGCGGGGGCCAGAGCCAGTGGTCGGGGGGTGATGGGGGTCCCCTGTCCAAGCCTGACACCTCTGGCGGAGGCGTCAGGCCTGGGCAAGGGGCCGATCAGGCGATCGGAGGGTGATGGGGGTCTATGCCTCTGGCCGAGGCATCAGGCCTGGGCAAGGGGCAGAGCCAGCAATCGGAGGGGTCTGGGGGTCCCCTGCCCAGGCCTGATGCCTGGGCCAGAGGCATCAGGCCTGGGCTGGGGGCAGAACCAGTGATGGGGGGAAATGAGGGTTCTCTGCCCAGGCCTGACGCCTCTGTCAGAGGCGTCAGGCCTGGGCAAGGGGCCGATCCTGCGATTGGAGGGTGATGGGGGTCAACGCCTGAAGGCTCCCAGTATGTGAGAGGGGGCAGGCTGGGCTGAGGGACACTCCCCCCCCCCCCCCCCACACACACACACCCAGTGCATGAATTTCGTGCACCGGGCCCCTAGTGTGTGTGTGTGTGTGTGTATATATATATATAGATATAGATATAGATTTAGATATAGATATAGATATATAGATATATAGATATATGTATATATGTATATATGTATATATATAGATATATATACATACATATATATGTATACATACATATATATGTATATATATATAGATATATACATACATAGATATATGTATATATGTGTATATATATATATAGATATATATACATACACACACACACACACACACACATATATATATATGTATATATTTTTTTTTCAACAAATTGTCATTAGGTAAATTGTCTTCTTTTAATAGATGACATTGTAACTGAGAGAGACTAGCAGTGTTAGTGTTGAACTATATTGCTCCCAGATTTTTATTCTTTAACATTTTAGCTCTTTCCTTTATCTTATGTGTTGTTTTTTATTTTTCACTAAACTTAGACTGGACTCACACCACTAATGGAAGCTGCCTCTGGTGGATACGCAGAGGTGGGCCGAGTTCTTTTGGATAAAGGTGCTGATGTTAATGCCCCTCCAGTGCCCTCTTCGAGAGATACAGCTTTAACCATAGCAGCAGATAAAGGGCATTATAAATTCTGTGAGCTTCTCATTGGCAGGTATGATGTTACCATACCCTTCGTATGTGACCCTGGTGTTACTAGTGATTACTGTTCTCTCTGGGCAAATTGTACTATTAAGAAATCAAATATGACTACTTCTATAAACTACTTGTTTTATTTCTTTAAACCTACCTCTGTTATTGTCCACCCATTCAGAGCTATGCTATGTTGATTTATTTCAATGCAACCTAGAAATACTTATCTTCCTTTCTTGTGTGTGTACACTTTTAAAGCACTATAATAAGCTATCTGAATATCCAGCTGTTGTCATCTACATTTACATTTCCCACAGTGTGAGTTTTAAAAAAGTACCACTTCAAGTCCTAAAAGTCTGGCAATAATCTGTGTTCATTGTTGATTTTCTTGTTCTTTATAGTAACTTGGGCTTTTAAATGACAGTTAAGGTACTGTTCCAAGTTATCAGAAAAGATCCAAGATAGTTTCTACTGTCAGTTACTTAGAAGTTGCCTGCCAGTTTTCCAAAAGGCTTGCCTGCTTAATTCAATCTCCTAAAAACCTTTGCATGGTGTTTTAAGCAGTCGTATTTAGTAGTACTAGTTCTAGCTACTAACAACTACTATTACTCACTGTGAATTTTATCTATTATGCCCACTGAGTTCTAAACCTGCATGTTATTCTGAAGCTAAATACAAATACATGAATACAAATAATCTGAAACTGATGCAGTTGCATCATAGATACTATTTGTGTTTCCAGGATACTGTATTTAATGTATTGATTATGATATTAACAGGATATACTTTTATTTTTCACTAAATAAAATTTCACATTTTCTTGGGGTTTGAAACTCATAATTATACCGAGTCATTATCTATATATATATAAAAGCCTAATATGCAAAGTGTCCCCTCGGGAGTTTACCAACTGGGAGTTTGATCGCTTGCTATGATGGCACTGACCACCAGGGGACAGCGCAAGACAAAGGAAGGCCCTGGCAGCCAGTGATGGGAGGCCCCAGCTGGCAGCTGCTAGGGACCCTACCCGTGCTCGAATTTCGTGCACTGAGCCTCTAGTCTTTAAAATAAAAAGCAATTATTGCTGTACCATTGTTTTTAAATTTAACAACTGGAAATTCTTTCTAATGTTATTTTGAGAGAAAAATTAATTTTAGTCCTTGAATATTAAACAGTTTTTAGTTTTACAAAATATTTTCACTAATTAATAGTTGATTGTTATTGTTAGCTGTGTCTTTCCATTTCATTTTAAACAATGATATCTGTGTCATTTATTTAGGGGAGCTCACATTGATGTGCGTAACAAGAAGGGGAACACTCCATTGTGGCTAGCAGCAAATGGTGGACACCTCGATGTGGTTCAGTTATTGGTGCAAGCAAGTGCAGATGTGGATGCAGCAGATAACCGCAAGATAACTCCTCTAATGGCAGCATTTAGAAAGGTAGAAGTCTTTTATCCTTTTTCACATGAATGTTTTTCATTTAGGCTAGAAGTGCACAGTTTAGTGATTACCAGACTCTCATTGTTAGGATTTAACAGCAGTGATGAAAGCCATCTATAGTAATAAAAAGGGTAATATGCTAATTAGACCAGACACCCTTCCAGACAAAGCCGTGGTGACAGGGCCAAGGCAGAGGTGGTTAGGGTGATCAGGCCGGCAGGAGAAGGCAGGGCGATCAGGCCGGCAGGGGCGAGCAGTTATGGGGATTGGGCTGGTAGGCAGGCAAGCGGTTAGGAGCCAGTGGTCCCAGATTGCGAGAGGGATGTCCGACTGCCAGTTTAGGACTCAGACATCCTCTGAGGGGTCCCAGATTGGAGAGGGTGCAGCCCGGGCTGAGGGACAACCCCTCCACCACCACCACCCGTGCACAAATTTCGTGCACGGAGCCTCTAGTAAAATTATAAGCAAACTAGAGGCCCGGTGCATGAAAATTCATGCACTGGAGGGGGCGTCCATCAGCCCGGTCTGCCTCCTCTCACAGTCCGGGAGCCCTCAGGGGCGGGAGGCGACCCGGCGATCGGGGAAGGCGATGCCCCCATCACACCTTTGCTGCTGCCTCAATCGGCCCTGGTTACCTGAGCCTCAGGCGGTTGTAGATGGCTGGGGGCTGAGGGGATTGGGGGCTCTAGAGGCAGGCACACGGCAAGGCCGGGCCCACCTCAGGCCTGGCCTTTCCACGCGCCTGCCACCCTGGTGGGGCTGAGGGGACTGGGTGCCGCCATCTTGTGTCTGTGGGCACTGCCATCTTTAAAGGCATGGCAGTCAATTAGTGGCAGTCAATTAGCGTATTCCCTCTTTATTGGTTGTGAGCACCACCATCTTTAAAGGCATGGCAGTCAATTAGTGGCAGTCAGCATATTCCCTCTTTATTGGCTGTGGGCACCGCCATCTTTGAGGGCGGGGCAGGCAGTCAGCACATTCCCTCCTTATTGGCTGTGAGCGCCGCCGTCTTTGAGGGCGGGGCAGTCAGTCAGCATATTCCCTCCTTATTGGCTGTGAGCGCCGCTGTCTTTGAGGGCGGGGCAGTCAGTCAGCATATTCCCTCCTTATTGGCTGTGAGCGCCGCCGTCTTTTGAGGGCAGGTCAGTCAGTTAACATATTCCCTCCTTATTGGCTGTGGGTGACACCATCTTTGAGGGTGGGGCAGTCAGCACATTCCCTCCTTATTGGCTGTGGGTGCCACCATCTTTGAGGGCAGGGCAGTCAGTTAACATTCCCTTCTTATTGGCTGTGGGCGCCGCCATCTTTTGAGGGCAGGTCAGTCAGTTAACATATTCCCTCCTTATTGGCTGTGGGTGCCACCATCTTTGAGGGTGGGGTAGTCAGTCAGCACATTCCCTCCTTATTGGCTGTAGGCAATGCCATCTTTGAGGGCAGGGCAGTCAGTCAGCACATTCCCTCCTTATTGGCTGTGGGTGCCGCCATCTTTGAGGGCGGGGCAGTCAGTCAGCACATTCCCTCCTTATTGGCTGTGGGTGCCGCCATCTTTGAGGGCGGGGCAGTCAGTCAGCACATTCCCTCCTTATTGGCTGTGGGTGCCGCCATCTTTGAGGGCAGGGCAGTCAGTCAGCACATTCCCTCCTTATTGGCTGTGGGTGCCGCCATCTTTGAGGGCGGGGCAGTCAGTCAGCACATTCCCTCCTTATTGGCTGTGGGTGCCGCCATCTTTGAGGGCAGGGCAGTCAGTCAGCACATTCCCTCCTTATTGGCTGTGAGCGCCGCCGTCTTTGAGGGCGGGGCAGTCAGTCAGCATATTCCCTCCTTATTGGCTGTGAGCGCCGCCGTCTTTTGAGGGCAGGTCAGTCAGTTAACATATTCCCTCCTTATTGGCTGTGGGTGACACCATCTTTGAGGGTGGGGCAGTCAGCACATTCCCTCCTTATTGGCTGTGGGTGCCACCATCTTTGAGGGCAGGGCAGTCAGTTAACATTCCCTTCTTATTGGCTGTGGGCGCCGCCATCTTTTGAGGGCAGGTCAGTCAGTTAACATATTCCCTCCTTATTGGCTGTGGGTGCCACCATCTTTGAGGGCGGGGCAGTCAGTTAACATATTCCCTCCTTATTGGCTGTGGGCGCCGCCATCTTTTGAGGGCAGGTCAGTCAGTTAACATATTCCCTCCTTATTGGCTGTGGGTGCCACCATCTTTGAGGGTGGGGTAGTCAGTCAGCACATTCCCTCCTTATTGGCTGTAGGCAATGCCATCTTTGAGGGCAGGGCAGTCAGTCAGCACATTCCCTCCTTATTGGCTGTGGGTGCCGCCATCTTTGAGGGCGGGGCAGTCAGTCAGCACATTCCCTCCTTATTGGCTGTGGGTGCCGCCATCTTTGAGGGCGGGGCAGTCAGTCAGCACATTCCCTCCTTATTGGCTGTGGGTGCCGCCATCTTTGAGGGCGGGGCAGTCAGTCAGCACATTCCCTCCTTATTGGCTGTGGGTGCCGCCATCTTTGAGGGCGGGGCAGTCAGTCAGCACATTCCCTCCTTATTGGCTGTGGGCGCCGCCATCTTTGAGGGCGGGGCAGTCAGTTAGCACATTCCCTCCTTATTGGCTGTGGGTTCCCTCCTTATTGGCTGTGGGCGCCGCCATCTTTGAGGGCAGGTCAGTCAGTCAGCATATTCCCTCCTTATTGGCTGTGGGTGCCGCCATCTTTGAGGGCGGGGCAGTCAGTTAGCACGTTCCCTCCTTATTGGCTGTGGGCACCGCCATCTTTGAGGGTGGGGCAGTCAGTTAGCACGTTCCCTCCTTATTGGCTGTGGGCACCGCCATCTTTGAGGGCGGGGCAGTCAGTCAGCACATTCCCTCCTTATTGGCTGTGGGTGCCGCCATCTTTGAGGGCGGGGCAGTCAGTTAGCACATTCCCTCCTTATTGGCTGTGGGCACCGCCATCTTTGAGGGTGGGGCAGTCAGTCAGCACATTCCCTCCTTATTGGCTGTGGGCGCTGCCATCTTTTGAGGGCAGGGCAGTCAGTTAACATATTCCCTCCTTATTGGCTGTGGGCGCCGCCATCTTTGAGGGCGGGGCAGTCAGTTAGCACATTCCCTCCTTATTGGCTGTGGGTTCCCTCCTTATTGGCTGTGGGCGCCGCCATCTTTGAGGGCGGGGCAGTCAGTCAGCACATTCCCTCCTTATTGGCTGTGGGTGCCGCCATCTTTGAGGGCGGGGCAGTCAGTCAGCACATTCCCTCCTTATTGGCTGTGGGCGCCGCCATCTTTGAGGGCGGGGCAGTCAGTTAGCACATTCCCTCCTTATTTGCTGTGGGTGCCGCCATCTTTGAGGGCGGGGCAGTCAGCACATTCCCTCCTTATTGGCTGTGGGTGCCGCCATCTTTGAGGGCGGGGCAGTCAGTCAGCACATTCCCTCCTTATTGGCTGTGGGCGCCGCCATCTTTGAGGGCGGGGCAGTCAGTTAGCACATTCCCTCCTTATTGGCTGTGGGTTCCCTCCTTATTGGCTGTGGGCGCCGCCATCTTTGAGGGCGGGTCAGTCAGTTAACATATTCCCTCCTTATTGGCTGTGGGCGCCGCCATCTTAGAGGGCGGGGCAGTCAGTCAGCACATTCCCTCCTTATTGGCTGTGGGCGCCGCCATCTTTGAGGGCAGGTCAGTCAGTTATCATATTCCCTCTTTATTAGATAGGATAATCACTCTGGTGGCAACATTGAAAGGTGGATATAACCCGTATAGGACATAAAAGCTACATTTTAAACCAGTTTGGTTCAGGGGATAGGACATTGGCCCGTGGACGTAAGGGTCCTGGATTCAGTTCCCGTCAAGGGCATGTACCTCAGTTACAGGCTCAGTTCCTCGCCCTGGTGAGGGTTTGTGCAGGAGGCACCCACCGACGGATGTGTCTCAGTCGCATCAATGTTTTTCTCTCTTCTGTGTCGCTCTCTCTGTGTCTCTCCCCTTCCTTTCCACTCTCTAAAAAAATCAATGGAGGAATGTGCTCTGGTGAGGGTTAACAAGAAAAATCATTTAAGTATAAAAAGTTGTTCTAAGTATTTTCCAAATCTAGGTATAATATTAATCTTGCACAAAATGTAAATCCAATTAAGAGTAACAAATTACTTGTTTATGAATATTTTCTTTCATTAGCACAACATATAAAAATTTACCTTAAGTTGATTTTATATTTATCATTGACTTTCATTACTAAGAAAATGGAATTAAGCCCTGACTGGTTTTGCTCAGTGGGTAGAACATTGGCCGGCACACTGAAGAGTGGTGGGTTTGATTCCTAGTCAAGGGCATGTACCTGGGTGGCAGGTTCAATTCCCAGCCCGGAAACATGTCTCTCTCTCTCTCTCTCTCTCATCTCTCACCTCTCTCTCTCTCTCTCATATCACTCTCTTTTACTCTGTCTAAAATTCAATGGGAAAAATATCCTTGGGTGAAGATACTGAAAAAAGGAAATGAAGGGAGGGAGGGAGGAAGGGAGGAAGGAAGGAAGGAGAAGGGAAAGGAAAGTAAAGAAAAGAAAAGATAGAGAAAAAAAGTCATTAAATGAAAACCCAGCTGCTAGTATTAAAACTACTGAAAGTCAAATATACTAATTCAGAATTAGGAATACATTTTGTGAAAGCAAGAGAAACTCTTTTCCTTTTTCTACAGTGCATAGTATAGAGCTGTGTATAAGTAATTTAATGACTTGGTTGATTTCTTAAATGCAGTTTCAGTTTGTTGCTGGGAAAATGAGATTAATATTTCAGGTATTATAATTTTGAGTTTTGTCATTATGAGACATGTAGGTAAAATCCCTTGTAGATTCCAAAATATTTTGTTGTATTAAAAACTTTTACTACATAAATTGCAAGAAATCATCTTTTTTGTTTTCATTACTCTCTGACTTTGGTTCTTTAGACGAGGGGTCGCCAACTGGTGGAGATTTGGTTGATTCAGAGGTCTGAAGGCTTGGCGACCGCTGCTTTAGACCACATCGTCCCTGGATAGTCCAGACCAGTGATAGCGAACCTATGACATGCGTGTCAGAGGTGACAGGCAAACTCATTTTTTTTGGTTGATTTTTCTTTGTTAAATGGCATTTAAATATATAAAATAAAGATCAAAAATATAAGTCTTTGTTTTACTATGGTTGCAATATCAAAAAAATTTCTATATGTGACACGGCACCAGAGTTAAGTTAGGGTTTTTCAAAATGCTGACATGCCGAGCTCCAAAGGTTCGCCATCACTGTTCTAGACTATCTAGCCACTCACTATTTCTTTTTCCTTAGCAGTCAAACTTACTCTTTCTCACTGGCTACCTGCCTCTTCTCCAAGCAAGTTAGCATATCATTATCAAATTAATCTTTCTAACCACTCCATTTCGTTAACATCAGTCTCAAGAACCTTTTTCTGTCTCTCCAGTTTCTGTAACACTCTGAAATCCACTTTAGTTTGTTATTCAAAGCCACCACACTCTAGTGCTCTCAGAGTTCATCTCCCTTTATGAGTCCGTAATGTGGAAAGTCTTCTTGCTTGGTCTTCTCTTGAGCCCCCTCTCTCACATCACCTTTGTTCTCATCTCAGGAATGCCCATGCCCCTCCTAATTTTTCTAAATGTACTCATTCTTTGGATATAGTTTAAACTCTTCTACAAAACCTCTTCCTATACTATTTTAGCTCACATTGAGATGTAATCCCCTAAAAGTTGTTGAAGTTCTGCAATCCATTATTATCGTCATCATTCACTGTGACATATATATATCTTTTTACTACTCTACTGTCTAAAATGTATATAATTTATCTTTCTGAATTAGACTTAGCTACTTAAGAACAGTGCTTATCTTTTATTAACTCCATTATTTTTGTAGTACCTACCATGTGCAACTGTAATGGTTGGGATATTACCTTATATAGCAGTGATGGCGAACCTTTTGAGCTCGGCGTGTCAGCATTTTGAAAAACCCTAACTTAACTCTGGTGCCGTGTCACATATAGAAATTTTTGATATTTGCAACCATAGTAAAACAAAGACATATTTTTGGTGTTTATTTTATATATTTAAATGCCATTTAACAAAGAAAAATCAACCAAAAAAATGAGTTCGCGTGCCACTTCTGACACGCATGTCTTAGGTTCACCATCACTGTTATATAGGGTGCAGCAGCTACTTTTTAAAGGAGTGATTTAATCAGGGAAGTATAATTCACACATAAAGTCAGATAACTATGAGTTGCCCTGTGTAAATAATTTAAATACTGTAGAAGTCTTGGCAAAATATCAAACAATGATGCAAATGGCATTTGAGCTATGCACTAAAAGATAAGGTTAGTTTTAAAAGTTGCAGATGAAAAGAAATAAATGCAATTAGGAAGTATATAAAATATAAACAGCTGTTTATCCAGACTGGCTAACTTACAGGTGCTATCTCAGAAAGCAGTAGTGTAATTGAAGAAAGTGAAAAGCCTTTTTGAATGTTGGTCTGAACATTTTGAACTTAGTGGACAGTGTTATAGTGAATAATATAATCATAGCTCATGTTTTAGGAAAGTGTTTTATTTCTTTCACACTACCTAATACTACCTAATACAGAGCTGTGCTTTCAGTTTTTATCTGAAAGAACAAAATTTATATTTCTACTCCTTTAACACTTAGAATTGAACAGAATGTTCATTTTTATTTCATTTTTATTTCATTAGCTAGAAAAAATTTTTTTCTTTCAGGCATATTCTCATTTCTTCATATTGATTTTTGGGTTTGGTTTTTTATTTAAATTATTTAGAGTAATTTAGAACTTAAGTCAGGTTATTCTCTGTTTTTTTTGTTTTTGTTTTTGTTTTTTTTGGAGAGTAAGATGAGAATGAACAGTGTAAATTTAATTTATTAGAACCAAAGCCTGTTTTTCATTTACAGTGAAAAAAATATCTAATTAAGTCTTCATTTTGTAGCTTGAATGCCAAAGAAATCTTATATAAGACAAACTGCAGCCCTACTCAGTTTGTCTCAGTGGTTAGAGTGTCAGCCCTAGGATTTGAAAGGTCTCAGGTTTGATTCCCATCAACGGCATGTACCTTGGTTTGATTCCCATCAACGGCATGTATCTGGGGCACACGTAGGAGGCAACCAAATCGATGTGTCTCTCACATTGTTGTTTCTCTCTCTCTCTCCCTCCCTCCCACTCTCTCTAAAAACTCAATGGAAAAAATATCCTCAGGTGAGGATTAACAATAACAACAAAAAAGACAGACTAGATTTACTGAATTCTTTTAGTATGTGTTTTAAATCTGACATTAATATCTATTCTCTAGGGTCATGTGAAGGTGGTGCGCTACTTAGTCAAAGAAGTCAATCAGTTTCCATCAGATTCTGAATGCATGAGATACATAGCAACCATCACTGATAAGGTAATGTGTTGATCAGATTCATCCCACTATATGAGCTAGGGATTTTATTTAGTTTTATGTACATATATCCCACACTAAGAAAAGAGTCTTAGTTTGAGCAGTAATGTGTGCTGTATAGCAGTTTTCATTTATCTATTATTTGGGAATGAAGTATGCTGTTTAAGAGACTCTTAGGATTATTTATTTAATCTAATGAAGTAGTAAAATATTCTTTGTGATTGATTTACTTTATTTTTTTAAAAAAATACTAAACTAATTTTATGTGAACACTAAACAATTAAAGCAAATGTTGTTATTCATTAGTATTATAATCTATATATGTGTATCCAGACTGATAATATATTCAGAAATTAACAAGCCCAGTGGATTTTTTTAATACCTAAACACAGATAAACATAGTACCTTTAATTGTGTGAAGAAATTTTTAATGTCTTCAACATGATATAAAAGTGGGAGTAACTGTCATCTTAAGAATGAACTGGTTAGGATTATTAGAGATTTAATTGAGGTCTTCCCCTAGTGCCATTTTTTATTTTTAGTTTATAAGATGTACTCTGGAAATCCAAAGAGGTCATCAATACATATAAAAATGTCTATTATATTTTCTCAGCAGTTTTTACCTAAGAGTGAGCAGATTTTCGTCATAGGTTTTATTTAACATAGGTTTTATTTAACTTTCACTGTCTTGCCTGCCTCTAGATTTCTCTGATAATTAACACTCCTGGGTACCACTAGGTTTTTTGGAGGAGAGGGGAAGATTAAAATTAAGGTTTTTTGTTTTTATAGGGAAATAGTCCTTTACTGATAAAAAGTGTTCTGAGAATGAAACCACTGAGAAAAATTTGTAATACATATGCCTTTGACATTTCATCAGTGATTCTTGAACATGAGGTTTTGGCAACAAAGCTTAAATATGTGACAGTTGTTATCAGTTAAACACTTCAAAGAATTTTAAATCTGTTTTCTTGATTAACATTGACCTTTTCCTTAAGCCTATTAACTAGCTGATATCAATTATTACACTTCCATTTGCTGTATGATTTATATTCGATTTATAGGAGTAAATAATTTTACTTTCCAAAGTACCAGTCAAATTTATATTTTGAAAAACATTAGAGGCTCTTTCTTGTGTATTTTTATTTGCATTATTTTTTGCCTTACCACTGATCTTAATAGCTTATGTTCATTCAGTGAAGTGCCTTAATTAATATTTTAATATTTTCATTAAACATTAATTATTTTTTGAGGCTGGAAACATCTTGATTTTTTATTTTAGGAGATGCTGAAGAAGTGTCATCTTTGTATGGAATCAATAGTACAAGCCAAAGATAGACAGGCTGCTGAAGCAAACAAAAATGCCAGTATTTTATTAGAAGAGTTAGACTTGGAAAAGGTAATGATAACCTTTACATGTGAAAATACCTACTTTTTTCCCTTTCTGCTATATTCCCTTTAGTTTGTAATCCTCTTTAAATGTTTCATTTTATTGCTTTTGCTTTAAATTATGTACATGGTTTTCCCTCCAAGTTTGGCTCAGAGAGAATTAAGAGTATTTTAAATGTCATTAAAAGAATTTTCTTTGTAATCAAATTATAGGAATTGCATTGACCTGAAAGTCAGAAAACCTAGCTGCTAATGCAGCTTTAGTCTTACCTCAACTAATGAGCTCTTAATCCCCATCCAAACCTATACTTCAAAGATCTTAGATCTTGTAATTTGTTGACCATATATTTACTAGAAGTACCAAATGCAGTACTGAGGCATAACCAACTAGTGAAATACATCTTGGTGGAATGTTTAATGAGTATATCTTTTAAATGGGTGAATTCGCATGTACTTTTCTCTTTCAGGCAGACTACATCATTTCCATCTTCCCAAGGGGAATATAATACTCCAAACAACATATAGTTTGGGCAGTTCCATAGCTCCTTTTTTACTTCCCCTTCCTATCAATAACACTGTCCTCAAGAATGTAATAGAAATAGTAATCATGCAGGAAATTTATAAAGGATAGTGATAATCACAACCTTTTGGATTTGAGTCAGGCCCATTTTTGCTATTATATTTGCAGACTTTGTTACACTATATATTTCATTATTTCATTTTACATAAAGAAAATATGGCCCTGGCTGGTTTGGCTCAGTGGGCAGAGCATTGGCCCGCAGAGTGAAAGGTCCTGGGTTTGATTCTGATCAAGGGCATGTACCTTGGTTGCAGGCTTGATCCCTGGCCCTAGTTGGGGCGCATGCAGGAGGCAAGGAATCAATGTGTCTCTCTCATAATTGGTTTCTTTTCTTTCATTTTGTTTTGTTTTGTTTTGTTAATCCTCACCCCAGGATATTTTTCCATTGATTTTTAGAGAGAGTAGAAGAGAGAGGGAAAAACAGACTTTTTAATCACAAAAGGATGCCTGGCATGTTGTAGGTACTCAGTAAATATTTGGTGAACAATTAAATCTTTATATATTAAATGTAAATTAAATATTTTTTTCAATCCTCACCCCATATGAGAGAAACATATCCATTGGTTGTCTCCTGCATGCTCTCTGACCAGGGCCCAGGCAGGAGAGGAGCCTGCAACCAAGGTATGTGCCCTTGACCCGAACTGAACCTGAGATCTTTTGGTCCACCGGCCCACGTTCTATCCACTGAGCCAAGTCGGCTAGGGCTATCATTGATGTTTGTATCTCTTCTCTCTCTCCCTCTCCCTTTCTCTCAGAAATTAATAAAAATAAAGAAAATATGAAGTATTCTAAACACTTTATTCTAATTTAAGTATGAAAATATCCAGTTATTTTCTGGAAAAATGTATTTAATATTGGGTATTCTTCATTTTAAAACTTTCTGATTTAGATTCTGATCAAACAAAAGTTAGCTTTTTGGCTAATTTGAAGTTTTTTTTAAAAAGCCCATTGAGAGTAATTATGAAAAATACTGTAACTATTACTTGACCTATTTTCACATTTATTTATTAAAAATCTTTATTGTTGAAAGTATTACATTATGTCCCCTTTTTCTCCCATTGGCCCCCCACCTGGCCCCCTCCCCAGGCCTCCACCACCCTATTGTCTGGGTTATGCATATATGCATAAAAGTTCTTTGGTAGATCTCTTCCCATCCCCTCTCACCCCTCCACCCCCACCTTTCCTCTGAGATTTGACAGCCATTTCTTTCATTTTTGTGAATCTAAACATTTTTTCTATAGCTGAACATAGACATCTATTTTTAAATAAAATCTTTATTTTTCTCATACCTTTGATCATACATTACGTTAAATACATTTAGAATTGATTGCATACATATGGATTACAAAGTAGGAAGCAGCCTTATTGTCTATTCTCAATCAACTTCATTGTTTTTTCTTTTCTTTTTTTAATATAATTTATTGATTTTTCACAGAGAGGAAGGGAGAAAGATAGAGAGTTAGAAACATTGATGAGAGAGAAACATCAATCAGCTGCCTCCTGCACACTCCCCACGGGGTATGTGCCTGCAACCAAGGTACATGCCCTTAACTGGAATCGAACCTGGGACCTTTCAGTCCGCAGGCCGACGCTCTATCCCTTAAGCCAAACCAGTTAGGGCTGTTTTTTCTTTATTACAATATTGTGTTCAGTTTAAACTGTGAAATATGCAAAAATGACTAAAGAAAAGCATAGTCATCATAAGTTAATAACTAAAGTCATAAACCTTATATGGTAACTAAAGTTCTCAACTCTATAATTACCTATAAAGTCTTTTAAGAGCCTACATGATGTATCCACCCACACTACTCCTTACACCTCTCTGGTCTTTTTTTTATTCCTTTCTTTTGGTCACTTTGCTCCATCCATTGTCCATCCTCTTTTTGCCCTTCCTGTGCCTTCTGCCTTGAATGTCTCATGCAGATGCGTCTTATTTTATTCTCCCTTCCACAAATACTCTTCTTACTCTTGTAACTTATTTTTGCTTTCAAACATTCTAAATATTTTATTTAGTTATTTTGTTTATCTCTCCCACTAGAATATATGCACCACAAAAGGATGCCTTGCATGTTGTAGGTACTCAATAAATACTTTTTAAGAAAATCATGCAAGCCCTAGCTGGTTTGGCTCTATGGATAGAGCATTGGCCTTTGGACTAAAGGGTTCTGGGTTTGATTCAGGTCAAGGGCACATGCTGGGTTTTCGGGCTCCATCCCCAGTAGGGGGCGTGAAGAAGGCAGCCAATCAATGCTTATCTCTCATCATTGATGTGTCTAGCTTTCCCCTCTCCCTTCCTCTCTGAAATCAATCAAAAAAATAAATCATGCAAGCCCTGGCCGGTGTGGCACAGTTGGTTGGGCATTGTCCCAAGCATCCAACAGTTGCCGGTTCACTTCCCAGTCAGGGCACATGCCCAGGTTGCATCTGATCTTTAGTGAGGGTGTGCAGGAGGCAGCCGATAATTGTTTTACTTTCACATCGAAACACTTTCTCTCTCTCTCTAAAACTCAATAAAAAAATCCTAAAAAGGAATAGTGCAAGCATATTATTGTAATACTTGCTTTTTCCCCTCAGTAACTGATGGATATTGTCAAATGATAGTGACTTAAATAACTGCAGAATATATCCCATAGTAAGTTTGTTTCCAGCTTTTTATCACTACAAAAAAATGTTGCAATAAACATCCTTATACATACTTTCTTATATTTTGGTGCTTTTATTTTTACAGAGTAAGTTTCTTTGCTTGGGCCAATATGTTTTAAATTTTATACTTTCAGAATATTTTCTTACTCTACCATCAACAATACATCACTGTCAATGTCTTGAATTCTTTTTTTTAAACCTCACCTGAGGATATTTTTCCATTGATTTTTTTTTTTTTTTTTTTAAGAGAGAGAATGGAAGAGAGGGAAAGACAGAGAGAAATATCTGTGTGAGAGAAACACATCAATTGGTTGCCTCCTGCATAAGCTGTGACCAGGGCCTGGGCCGGGGAGGAGCCTGCAACCAGGTATGTGCCCTTGGCCTAAACCCGGGACCTTTCGGTTCCCAGGCTGATGCTTTATCCACTGCACCAAATCGGCTGGGGCTTGAATTCTTGCCAACATTTACCTTGATGTTCGTGCTTTCAAGAACCTCAGATTTAAAGCAAGTCAAAAGGAATTTTCAAATTACACATGTTTCTATCATATTAAACCTCAAAGGTGATAAATAATTTTTAATTATAAATTAATTAAACATTAAGTTGATTCGTAATGCACTGATACTTTATAAACAATTTTGAATGGGGGTGGTACATAAAATTCTAAATTATGGAGAAGTTTCTATAATTTCAGTATTTCTATTTGAAGAATGACCAGATTGGGATTTGATAGGGTTTGGTTCATTAGTTTTTAGTTATGATTTACTTCTAGGAAAATAATACTTGCCATTTGAAAGACAGTACATTTTGGCTCCACCATTTCTGATTTAGAAACATCACTGGAGCTGGTCTTATTTGGTCTAAGCTGGATTTCTACATGGGTAACTTGTTGCTTATATAAACATGTTTTTTTGACCAGCCTAATTTGAAAATTTTAGTTAATAGATTTATAAGAACTGCTGTTGAGGATGGTCCCCATTATATTTACCAGATTCATTTCCTCATCATTATTCAGCAAACATTTATTTACTGAGCATTTACTATGTGGCAGAGTCTCCACTTTGGAACAGTTCATCCTGTCGAACTATGGAATTTTCAGTTTATTGCTTGTTCTCTTAGGACATTAACAACTAGGTTTTGTTCTTGGCTGTTAGAACCCTTAGCCAATATTGTTGGTTTGCATTTTTGATATTTGTTTCACGCTTCCACTTTACTACTTAACTGTTGCTCTTCCTACCTTTTCTTTATTAACATTCATAGCCTTTTAGGGAGAAATGTGGGGCACATTTTTACAATATTTGTAATACATATTTTCAGGGTTTTTTTTGCCATTACCTAAAGCTATTAATATGCCCATCCCACAATCTCAATTTTATACATTTCATTCTCTGATTGAGCTTCCTATCTTTTCAGTTTTACTCCCTCTAGAATTCTACCTCCTGTAATCCTGGCAATACTCTGCTTACCAATAAAATACAGGATCCATTTATCCTACCACCCTTCATAGTTCCTTATTCTTTTCTTTCTCCTTATTCTCATCTGTACCCTAGTAACTAAATGTGTGTAGAAAAACAACATTCAACCTTGATGACTAATTTTACTTTAAATGTGTGACAGCGAACCCTTCAATGCTACCCAAGAGTCATTCTCTATTCCCCTAGTTTGGTTCATTCTCCCAGCCACTATTTATTAATTTCTTCTTTAGCCTCTGGCTTTGAGTACATCCTCTTCTTCATTTTCACTTGATGACTTAGCATCCTACATCAGTGATAAAACTGAAGTATCAGAAAACTGCTAAAACTTATCCCACTCTATCTACCTACCCACCAATCCCTGTACCCATATACTTTCTACCAGTTACTAAATAAACTTTGTAACCAGTCCCTGCATTTGGTCTCTCTTGCAAAACACTGGTGTAGCAATTATCTTTTCTATGTCATTTATCCCTCACTCCTGGATTATTCTTATCATCACACAAGCTTATTTATCCCATTTAAAACAACAACAACACTGTTTCTTCCAATCCTCATTCTCCCCAATTTTTAGTTACAAACCCATTTTCTTTACTCCTCGTGTCTAATCTTCAATTCTTTCTTTCTCTTGAATCTACTCCTGCTATGTTCTCACTCCCACAATTCCACCAAAATAAACTACTTTTACGGTCTTCAGTGACTTTCATGTAGCTGAATCCAGTGATTACTACTCTATCCTTATCACTTTCTTCATTTCGCTTTCATTATAATACCTGTCTGCTCTGCTTGTTCCTCCTTGTCTCCCCTCTTAGTTGGTGAGCCCCTTAGCTCATTATATGATCTAGTTTATCCACTGGTCGTTTCATCCTACTTCTTAGCTTTAAATACATACCAGCTGATCCCTACTTTGTATCATTAGCCCAGACACCTTCCCTAAACACTATTTTCGCATATCCAACTTGCTACCCAACATGCCCATTTGGATACTTAAATAAACCTTTCATACGGGTATCCTTAACTCACAATTCTGTCTTGTAATTGCTCAGGCTAAAAACCTTGAAGTCATTGTTGATTTCTGTCTATTCTCTAATGTTTTGGAAAATCTTGTTACCTTTGCCTTAGAACTACGTATATCTAGAATCTTAATCACTTTTCATCACTCCTCACCCTGGTTGAAGTCATTAACATAATTTCTTACATGTATTACCTCAGTAGTTAACTGGTCTCCCAGATTCCATTATTGCTCTTTATTCTCTCTTCAGTGCTTAGAGTAATCCTCTTACATCATTTAAAGCAAATCATCACTCTTCTCAAAACCCTCAGAATAAGAAGATCAAGCCCTGACCGGTTTGGCTCAGTAGATAGAGCATCGGCCTGCAGACTCAAGGGTCCCGGGTTTGATTCCTATCAGGGGCATGTACCTTGGTTGCGGGCACATACCCAGTGGGGAGTGTGCAGGAGGCAGCTGATCGATGTTTCTAACTCTCTATCCCTGTCCCTTCCTCTCTGTAAAATCAATAAAATATATTTTTTAAAAAAAGAAGAAAAAAAGATCAATTCTTTAAAACACCTGCCAGGCCTTAGGTGAACAAGCCCCCTAATACTCTTTTTTTTAAAAAAAAAATATTTTATTGATTTTTTACAGAGAGGAAGGGAGAGGGAGAGGGAGTTAGAAACATCGATGAGAGAGAAACATCGATCAGCTGCCTCCTGCACACTCCCCACTGGGGATGTGCCCGCAACCAAGGTTACATGCCCTTGATTCAAATCCAACCCGGGACCCTTGAGTCCGCAGGCCGACGCTCTATCCACTGAGCCAAACCAGTCAGAGCCCACCCCCGCCCCCCCTAATACTCTTGACAGTCCTTTTTTACTATTCTGAGCTACACTGGCCTACTTGAAAATACAACTTATGCACTGGCTGTTTTCTTTGCCTGAAATGCTGCATACCTTTTAGATGTTTGCTTAAACTTCACTTTCATGAGGCTTACACTGATCACCCTGTTTAAAATTAAAACCCCTTGCCATAGCCAGTTTTTCTTAGTGGTTAGAGTGTCAGTGTGTGGACTGAAGGGTCACAGGTTCTGTTCCAGTCATAGGCACTTACCTTGGTTGCAGGTTCCCCAGGCCCAGTCAGGGCACCTGTGCAACCAGTCAATGTGTCTCGTATCAACATTTCTGTCTCTGTGTCTTTCATTCTTAAAGAAAAAAAAAAAATCCAGTGGAAAAAATATCCTCAGATGAGGATTTACTGTTTTCGTATACACACTTCTTTTCCCCCGTTCTAGTATTCCTGTTTTACATTGTACGTAACACCTCTTTAGAAACTAGGTACAGTGGGCAGATTTTGCATATGTAAATACAGCCACTGTGGATGGAACATATTTGTGGAGGGAAATATTATGTTGTTGCTCACATATACCGTGTAGTTAGGCCTACCATGGTTACATCTGTACCGAACATGTACATGCTCTTTTTTCTTGTAATTATTTTCTAAAAATTACAGTGTAACAACTGTTTACATAGCATTTACATTGTATTGATTATAAGTCATCTAGGGATGATTTAAAGTATACAGGAGGATGTGTGTAGATTATATGCAAATACTAAGCCATGTTATATAAGGGACTTAAGCATTCTCAGATTTTGTTACCTGAGGTGGGGGGTGTATGTGTGTGATGGAACCAATCCCCCATGAATACCGAGGGACAACTGTAATGTTTTTTATGATTATCATCTGCATATCCCCCAACCCCCAATTAAATGTTAGCTTCTTCAGCTTCATGAGAGCAGGGATAGTTTTGTTTAGTTTACTGAAGAGTTTTAAGAGACCTGAACCATGCTGAGTACATATAGGTTATCAATAAATTCTTGTTTGATTTTGCTCCTCACATTTTTATCTCTTTTCTGTTGATGTCACTTCCCATTATTCAGAAATGAACTCTTGATGTCACTTTCATCTTCTCACTTATCTTACTTCCCATTCCCTACATCCACTTAATGACTTAGTGTTGTAAATTAATTTAATCCAGTGCCTGAAACGGTAACTCCCCTACATATTAACTGTATTGATGTCATCATCATCACTTTTACTGAGCTTTGGCAATTTCTGTATTAGCTTCTGTTCCATCCTCTTGAGTCATCTCTTCTCATTATTGCAATAGGCTTCTTAACAGTCTCCCTTTTAAATAACTAGCTTTGCCTCTGTCACTTTTTGCCTTCATTCTAATCCTTCATCCTAGTGTAATTTCTTTCACAGTTCCCTTAGTTTTCTAATACGCAGGTGGGATTGCCTCACTCCCTCTTCAGAAAACTTTCCGTCTCTTCATTATCTACGTGGGACATTCCGAACATTCAGGTTCTCCTATCTTAATTTTCCAGATCCATCATTCACTATGGTTTTCTACTCCTCACATATCTCATTCACTTTCATATATCTACATTTTTGTGCAGGTGGTATTTCTTTAGTCTGGATTACCTCTTCCTAAATCCTTAAGTTCTCATTTTTAAAATCTTAACTCTTAAATGGTACTTTGTTCCTGATTCCTCACTTAAAGGGCACCAACCCAGCTGGTGTTTTTTCCTTTTCCACAGTAAGATTATTCTACAAGTTGACTCTTCAAAGCCTCTACCCTCCCCCCACATACTCCTAATCCCCTGTAAGTGAAATGAGGCCCAGGCAGATTTCTTGTGAACAAATTAGGATGTAGACTAAATATCTTACTGTTTTCCTGTACCTCCAGACTTATTTGAATCTTAATGGTTTTATTCTGTTTGTTTTCTTTGGGGTCTTGTATCAGTTTTTACCACCTCCCCCATACTCCTTTATCTTTATCTTGAGTATCTGCTATTTCATCAAGTACTACCCTCTGCCTACAACTTAAGGTAACTATCCTAATGAAACTTTACCTCAAACTTAGTATTTTATTTCCTTCTCCAAATATTTTAAGAGAATAATCTTATTGACTCTGTTACCAGAAAGGGGACCTAGCTCTGAGTGGATCTGCCTAGGGCCAGCTAGTAAAGTGTGACTTCTTGGCTTCGTACAAAAAATAAAATCACAACACAATCCAGGTGAATTTTAGAGGACTAGTATTAAAGCTGGGGGCAATGAAACAAGGAAGGGCTGGGGAAATGAGCCTAGGCTGATCTGCTTTGGTTCACTAAGAAGTCAGAGAAAAGGGGGTCTTGGGGACAAGAGCAGGGGATTTGCCCAGGATGAACTGCCACTGCCCCTTGCTGCCCTGGTTGCAAGCCTTGTGGGGTTCTTTAGAGTTTAGGAGATGCGTGCCTATGGGGAAAGAATGGGGAGGGGTGCTGTGGGGCATGGGCATGCTCCTCGGAGGGAGAGCATGCTCTGTGCTGGACCTTGGTTTTGGGGGGTTTTAAAGGCTGGGCATTTAGACTGACAGGTGTGGCTCAGTAGTTAGAGTGTTGGTCAAGGGCAAGTACCTGGGTTGCAGGTTAGATCTGGCCCAGATGTTTCTCTCTCTGTCGTGTCTTCCCCCCCACCCCCCCTAAAAAAAAGGCTAGACGTTAAGGGGAAGTCTTAGGAGAGGATCTCAATAGAACATTCATCATCTTTATGCTGATATACCAAAATGAGGTTTATTATCTTCATCTATCATTGGGTGTAGTTAGCAAGTGGCACTTACTGGTTTCTGCTGTCTCCCTGAGTAGTGTGATTGTTTACCCTGGTTGGGGAGAAGTGCAAACCATTTACTCTTAGGGAAAACAGGATTTAATAGATGGCTGAAAACTGTAGTTTAGCTCTCTTAGTTTCCCTATTCTATTTATCCTGGCTTATTAGCCTGTTTCAACTCTACTCTTTATATTTTTAATCCTCAATCCAGGATCATTTGCCTGCTCCCCCATTATTCCAATGAACTGTGGCAGAGATCACCAGTGCCATCTTTACTGCCCAGTCCTGTTACCTCTTTTCAGTTCTTTGATACTTTGTGATTTGCCTTCCTTCATGAAACTTTTCTCATTGATAATCAGATTTCTTCTGATTATCTTCCTGTGCCCTATTAAGGTCTTCTATAGTTTCATTTACTCTTCCTCTTACGTATTGGATATTCTCCCCTTTCCTCCTCAGGCACCCATAATTGTACACTTGTATAGTTATAATTTCTTCCTTTCAGTAATCTCATTTAATTCATTAATTCAACTACAACCTACAAATTTATGATGCCTCTTAAAAATCTGTATCTATCTTGTCTAATTCTTAAGTTTTAGAGAGCGCCATGCCTTTGCAGCCATAGTCTCAGGTCTCTCCCCCAAAAAGAGTTTCACTAGGACCTCTGAATTTGTGCCCCATTTTTTAGTGAGTCCAAAGTTAGTAAGATCTATGAGGTTATCAGAATACTAGGTTTAGAACTTCAAAATTGAGAAACAAGAAAGGCTTAGCCCTAAGGCTGAACTATAAAAGTTTGGTATCTAGGCTCTTCCTGTTGCCAGAGGGCTAGCTTTCACTGAACTCTTTAAAGCTAGAGGCATTAGCATACCTGAGATATAGACACACCCCAACACTAAGACCTGCCCTGGCCCATCACTCCCACATCTTGGCCACCTGGGCTTAGATGAAAGCTTACTTTCTGATTTAAACTTGTCTATTTTTGAAAAGTTCTTCCTGGGAGCAGGAGTGGAATAGAGGGGGCCAATGGGGGGAAAAGGGGACATCTGTATACTTAACAACAATAAAGATAAATTAAAAAATAAAAAGTAAATGGAAGATGTATCCAATAAAAAAAAATTCTTTCCCTCCCTTGAATAGTAATTACAATTATCTCCTGCCACTGGACAAATTTAAAAATGCAGCCCACAAAAACTACCCATCCTGACCTAGTCAAAAGTCTTAAACTTCACTTGTTATTTTGATCCCCCAAAAGCTATTTCCTGTACCTTTCTCAAGGTTTTTCTGTTCATACAGACATAATATAACTTAAAATATGTATTATTCCTAACTGATTTGGAGAGGCTTTATATCTACAGCCTCAGTCGCCTTAAAAATATTTTTCTGCCACACCCTTCACCCCCACTTCCACTTTTCCTCTTCCCCTGGCACTTACCCATTCTTTCTATCAAAATCAGAGCAAAACAGGACGACAGCCTCCCTCACTGGAGTTCAGGCAGAGAAAGCATTTTTCCTGAGGACCAACCGGTAGCCCCACTAAAGCAATGAGCTGAGTCAGCACATGCTCAGTTCCTTCTTTTAAAACCACCAATCATATATAACTCCTCCTCCCAGACAGTGACCTAGGGAGTGAAAGTCACCAAACAATTACTGTTTTCTTCTTAGTCCTTTTGAAAAGTCAAAAGTTCCTCTCCCCTTCTTCAGACTGGAGTTTCTAGAGGCCCACCAAAAGTTTCTAGGGGTGCTACTAAGACAATTTCTACAATTTCAACATCCATTTGTATTCTTTCCTGAAGTCTATCTGCCTGAGAAAGTATCAGTTTTCTACAGATTCTCCTGAACTGTTTTCCTTTTCAGGAATAAAAGTCTTATCTCTACCCCCAAAGAGAATGTAATTATGGTGCATTGCCCTAGGGTGTAAAAACTTCAAAGCTGTGCAAAACCTTTCGGACTTCTAACTGGGATAATTTGAAAAGGCAGGGTGAGCCCTAGCTGGTTTGGCTCAGTGGATAGAATGTTGGCCTGTAGACTAAAGGGTCCCAGGTTCAATTCCTATTAAGGGCACGTACCTGGGTGTAGGAGGTGGGCAGGAGGCAGCTGGTCATTGATTCTCTCTCATTATTGATGTTTCTAACTCTCTCCCCTCTCCCTTCCTCTCTGAAATAACTTTTTAAAAAATTAAAAGAAAGAGAAAAGGCAGGATGAGTATCTAGCAAAAGCAAAAGACTTAAAGAATGAAGTTAGACATTTTCTGATGAAAAATAATGTTAATTTGGCTTATGAACTTGTCTTTGAGCTCTGGTTTCATTAGTTAGGACATTGGGATATTTTTCATAAACTGAGTATCATTGTTTTGATATCTAATATTTAAAATATAAAATATACAGAATGCTAGGTTATGGGCAGGGAGTACCTTTTTTTTTAGTTTGAAAATATCTGTAAGAGTATATACAAACAAAGGAGTTTGAAGGTTTTTCCCAGTTTATGAACCAAGGAGAAAAATGGAATAGTTAAAATAGCTTATTAAGAGATATTATTTGACTTTGAAACTTATGCTTAACTTTTTTTTACTTATGAAAGTAATACGTACTCATTTTGACAAATAGAAACAACGTACAGATATATAAAGTAAAATTAAAAGTCGCCATCTTCCAGCTACCTCTCTCCAGTCCCACTCTCTAGAGATAGTCACTAGTAAGCCTTTGATATTTATCCTTAGTGGGGCTGTTTTTTGTACTTCTACAAATAGACTCACATGAGGGTGGCCTTCCCCTATAAATGGGAGAATTTGCACTGTGCCTTTTTTTTCTCTCCTAACAAATGTAAATTGTGAGCATTTTCGAAGTATATATTTAGAGACTTTTCATGGCTGCCTATATTCGGTGAAGGTGTGTTGTTAATTTGTCCCCACCATTTGATGGATTTACCTTTTTTTTTTTATTGCTATTATAATTAATTTTATGGTGGACATTATTGAACCTATATCTTTTCACCAGAGATAGTCATTTTATGAAGAATAAATTCTTAGGATAAGCAGTTTGTAATTTTCATAGGAGGTTTCCAAATTACCTTTCCTAAAATGTAAATATAGCCAAAACCGGTTTGGAGCAGTGGATAGAGCGTCGGCCTGCGGACTGAAAGGTCCCAGGTTCAATTCCGGTAAAGGGCATGTACCTTGGTTGCTGGCACATCCCTAGTGGGAGATGTGCAGGAGGCAGCTGATCGATGTTTCTAACTCTCTATCTCTCTCCCTTCCTCTCTGTAAAAAATCAATAAAATATATTTTTTTTAAAAAGTAAATATATATATACCCATAGCAGTATAGGAAACAACTTATTTTCCAAAGCTCATGCTGATATATATCTTTTTTATTTTTTCCAAATTAATGAACAACACATGCCATGGGTATATGTTTAGTGATTAGGAGCTACATATTTCTTTATCATTCACCCATTTTAAAATTAGATTTTTATCATTAATTTCATTTTGATCCTTTGAAAATATTTTCTCTTTGAGTATATAGTAAGTATATACTTTGAGTAATATTTTCTCTTTGAGTAGGATAGTAAGAAGCTAAGAAAATTCCAGGACAAGCAGAATAGGGAAACTAAAATCTTATCTTCCCTAAACCAGGGATACTTACCAGTAAAAGGTTTTCACTTCTTCCCAACCCAGAGGGTAAATAGCTTAAATCACTGAACTCAGGAGACAGAAAAGAAATTAGTGTCATTTGCCAGCCACCCCCAAGGACAGACAAATTAAGAGAATAAGTCTCACTTTTTGGTTCATCAGCAAAAAGTTGATGAATATCCTCCCTTAAGACCTCCCCTAAATGCCAGCTTTTAAAACCAATGAAAAGGAAGATCCCAATAAGCTTTCCCTCCAGTGAGTATGCCCATGCCATTCCCGTGCCCCCCCCCCCCCCCAGGCTCCTATCTCCTAAACTCCAAGGAACCTCAGGAGACTTTGAACCAGGGAAGCAATTGGCAGTGGCAGCTCTTCCCAGGCTAACCCCATGAACCTGTCTCCAAGGCTCTCTTTTCTCTGACTTCCCTGTAAGCCAAAGCGACCCAGCCTAGGTTCTTCTGTTGCTTCTTCTATGCCCTTCCTTATTTCACTGTCCTAAGTGTGTTTTGCTGAACACAGTAAATTCTTGCTTGCTTTTCTATACTTTGACTTGTGATTGAAATCTTTCCTTCAAGAAGATAAGAACCCAGGTCTTGTCAATTCCCCGATAACAATATCTTTTTTATTTTTGCCAAATTAACAAATGACACATGGTATCTTGGTATTTCTATTCTTTTTTTAAATCCTCACTTGAAGATATTTTTCCATTGATTTTAAGAAAGTACGGAAGGGAGGGAGGAGGGGGAAAGAGTGAGAGAGAGAGAGAGAAAAACATAGATCAGAAAGAGACATCGATTGGCTGCCTCCCACACGTGCATAACCTGGGCCATGGAGCAAACCTGCAACTGAGGTCTACGTGCCCTTGGCTGGGAATTGAGCCTAAGAGACCAGTTGGTGTGCAGGCTCTAACCCACTGAGAACACAGTCCAGGGCACCCATTTTAAAATTAGATTTTTATCATTAATTTGATCTTGAGTCTTTAAAAATATTTTCTCTTTACAGCGATTAGAATATAATCTCGCTCAAATAATTAATTAAGCTATATGACTTCGAATTTTATGATATCCCAGTTTTCATGATAACATAGACCAATTTTTTCCCATGGTAAATTCCAGTGTTGTTCTGTTTTATTGATCCTTTAACAGTTAAGAGAAGAAAGCCGGAGGCTGGCTTTGGCTGCCAAAAGAGAAAAGCGAAAGGAGAAGAGAAGAAAGAAAAAGGAAGAACAAAGAAGAAAACTAGAAGAAATTGAAGCGAAAAATAAAGAGAACTTTGAACTCCAAGCTGCTCAAGAAAAAGAAAAACATAAAGTTGAAGGTATTTTTCTCTACAAACCATCTAATTTGTTTCATATAATACATTGTATTGAAAATTATATTTTTAAAATATCAGTAACTTAGGTAAAATTAGATTTCTAAATAAGCCCTTAAAGTATTTATGTGCTATTTTTATTTATAGACTTCTCTCTAGCTTTTTTATTATGAAGATAAATTAAAATGATAAAACACCTGAATACACTTTACCTAGGTTTTAATAAAAGTAAGCGTTTTACCCATTTACTTCAATTTCTTTTCCTCTAAATATGCATACATATTTTTTCTAAGCTATCTGAAAGTAAATTGCAGACATTCTGACATTGTACCTATAAAACTTCAACATACACCTGACATTTGCTTACATAATCGTACTACCTAAAAAAAATTAACAGTAATTTGGTAATATTATCTATAATCCAGACCATATTCAGACTTTTCTCAAATGAGGAAATTATTTTTAACGAGGTTCTAGTTAAAGATTATTTGAGATGATATTCTGAAGAAGAACCATCACTGCTAAATTACCAAATATGTATGCAGTGTGTGTGTGTGCGTGTGTGTGTGTGTATTCTACCTCCTCCAGCCTTTTAATTTGAAAAAAATTTGAACTAAAGAAATGTTTAAGGATTAGTATGTTGAACACCTGAATATCACCTAGATTGTTAAAATGTTTTGGTACATTTGTTTATCTTTATTCCTCTTTTTTTGAACAGTTTGCTTGTAAGATGTATGTATCATGCGAAATCGCCCCTAAAGACTTGATTATTTCCCAGAAAAACGACATATTTTACATAATCACAATAACATTATAACATCCAAGAAATTTAATTATATAAAACATTGAATATACAGTATATAGTCACATTTATAAAATTGTCCCCCAAATAATTCTTACACTTGCCTATTATGCATTGTTTAGGACTTAGAGACATAGAATAGATCAGTCATATTTATCTCCTTATGATGAATGCTGGAATGCCTGATGACTTTATGTCTAATAGAAGCAAATAACTCCTGGTTTTCTTTCTTGAAGTACTTAAAGATAAATATATTCTAAGAATTCTTAGAATTTGCTAATTCATTATTGGTACTTTTACAGATGAGCCTGAAGTCTTGACAGAGCCTCCAAGTGCCACAACCACTACTACTATAGGTATATCTGCAACCTGGACAACTTTGGCAGGTTCCCATGGTAAAAGAAATAATACCATAACTACAACCAGTTCAAAGAGGAAAAACAGGAAAAATAAAATGACTCCAGAAAACGTTCAAATTATATTTGATGATCCACTACCAATCTCATACAGTCAGCCAGAGAAGGTGAACGGAGGAGAGTCAAAAAGTAGCAGTACCAGCGAGAGTGGGGACAGTGATAACATGAGGATTTCCAGCTGCAGTGATGAAAGTAGTAACAGCAATAGCAGCCGAAAGAGTGACAATCATTCACCTGCTGTGGTTACTACCACTGTGACCAACAAGAAACAGCCATCAGTTCTGGTTACATTTCCAAAGGAGGAGAGAAAATCTGTTTCTGGCAAGGCTTCAATAAAGTTAGTTCCAATTTTTATTTTTATAATTTATAGTATCATGAAATGCTTGTTGCTAAATTTTTTTTATAAATCCAGTAAAGAACAGCAGAACAAGAATTTGCCTTTGTTTTGACAACACAATTTCATTTGATTTGAAAAATAAGCTACTTTTTAGATTTCATATTAATGAGAGAGAAAATTATTTTTACTATGTAATTTATTCATTTTGTTAAACTTAGTCCATAAAAAGTATTGATTATGGGTACTCAGTGATTATTATTGTGATTAAACTCCTCTAAATTTTAACTCTAGATAGCATCTTTTTTTGTTGTTGTTAATCCTCACTGGAGGATATTTTTCCATTGATTTTTAGAGAAAGAAAGGTTGGGGGTGGAGAGAGAGAAAAACCACCTCCAGCATGCACATGCCCCAACTGGGGGAAAAGGGCAAACTCTAAACCGAAGTATATACCTGTGACCGGGAATCGAACCAACAACCCTTAGGTGCTCAGGCTGATGCTCTAACCACTTACCACACTGACCAGAGCTATTTTTTCCTTTTTTTTTTTTTTTTGCTCAGTCCCTACCCCACCAACATCTGTCAGCCGGCTCTCTATGAGTCTCTCTCTGTTTTGCTTATAAGTTCATTTTGTTCATTAGATTCCACATATGAGTGAAATTATATTCTACTTGTCTGTCTCTGACTGGCTTATTTCACACAGCGGTCGGCAAACTGCGGCTTGCGAGCCACATGTGGCTCTTTGGCCCCTTGAGTGTGGCTCTTCCACAAAATACCGACTTCTGCACATGGGCCACGAAGTTTTAGTCGCACTGTACGTGCGCACCCGCACGTGGTATTTTATGGAAGAGCCACACTCAAGGGGCCAAAGAGCCGCATGTGGCTCATGAGCCGCGGTTTGCCGGCCACTGATAATGCTTTCCAGGTTCATCTTTGCTGTTGCCAAGTGTAAGGTTAGCTTTTTATGGCCAAGTAGTAGTCCATTGTGTAAATATACCATAGTTGTTATTTTTTATCCACTCATTTACTGATGAACACTTGGGCTGCTTCCAAATCTTGGCTATTGTAAATAATGCTGCAATGAACATAGGTGTGCATATATTTTTTTGAATTAGTGTTTCAGGTTTCTTTGTATAAATTGCCAAATGTGGAATCGCTGGGTATTAAGGCAGTGTTTTTTTTTTTTAATTTTTTGACATAACTCCATACAGCTTTTCACAGTAGCTGCACCAATCTGCATTCCCACTAACAGTACACGAGGGTTCCCTTTTTTTCACATTCTGGCCAACACTTGTTTGTTGGTTTATTGATGACAGCCATTCTGACAGGGGTAAGGTGCTATCTCCTTATGGTTTCAATTTGCATTTCTCTGATGATTAATGACCTTGAGCATCTTTTCATGGGTCTATTTGCCTTCTGTATATCCCTTTGGAGAAGTGTCTATTCACATTTTTTGCCCATTATTTAATTGGATTGTTTTTTATGTGGCGAGCTGTATAAATTCTTTATAAATTTTGGGCTATTAACCCATTATCAGATATATTGGCAAATATGTTCTCCCATTCAGTGGGTTGTCTTTTCAGTTTGTTGAAGGTTTCCTTGCTATGTAAAAACTTTCTAATATGTTGTAGTCCCCTTTGTTTAAATTTTTTCTTTTGTTTTTCCTTGCCCTAGGACCGTGGTCGGCAAACTGCGGCTCTTTGGCCCCTTGAGTATGGCTCTTCCTAAGCCTTAGGAGTACCCTAATCCTATCTAATAAAAGAGAAAAATGGTAATTGGCGTACGACGATACCCTTTTCATTGGCTAATCAGGGCTATATGCAAATTAACTGCCAACTAAGATTGGCAGTTAAGGGCCAACAAGATGGCGGTTAATTTGCATATGTAGGCACAATGCAGGGAGGCGAAAGGGAAAGCAGGAAGAAGCCCCCTGCCACTGACAGTGATCGGAAACCCAGCGGGGAGCTAAGAGCTGGGGGGCAGGGCAAAGGCGGCCCTGCCCCCCAGCCATGATCGGAGAATCAGGTGCCTTTTCCGCCCTGGCCAGTGATAGCAGGAAGTAGGGGTGGAGCCAGCGATGGGAGCTGGGCACGGTCGAAGCTGGCAGTCCCGGGAGCTAGGGGTCCCTTGCCTGGGCCTAAAGAGGAGCCCACGATCGCGGGGCCGCTGCAGCTGCGGGTCCCCTCTGCCCGGGCCGGATGCCTAGGCCAGAGGTGTTAGGCCTGGGCAGGGGCGGAGCCTGCAACCGCGGGGAGCTGGGGGTCCCCTGCCCAGGCCTGACACCTCTGCCGGAGGCCTCAGGCCTGGTCAAGGGGCCGATCCGGTGATTGGTGATCGGAGGGTGATGAGGGTCAACTCCTCTGGCCGAGGCATCAGGCCTGGGCGGGGGCTGAGCTGGGGATTGGGGGGATATGATGGTCCCCTTGCCCAGGCCTGAAGCCTGGGTCAGAGGCGTCAGGCCTGGGCAAGGGGCCGATCCTGCGATTGGAGGGTGATGGGGGTCAACGCCTGAGGGCTCCCAGTATGTGAGAGGGGGCAGGCTGGGCTAAGGGACACTACACACACACACACACACACACACACACACACACACACACACACCCAGTGCACGAATTTCGTGCACCGGGCCCCTAGTAAAGTTAATAACAGTGTACCTACCTATATAGTTTAAGTTTAAAAAATTTGGCTCTCAAAAGAAATTTCAGTCGTTATACTGTTAATATTTGGCTCTGTTGACTAATGAGTTTGCCGACCACTGCCCTAGGAGATATATAAGAAAAAATGTTGTTATGAGAAATGTCCAAGATTTTATTGCCTATGTTTTCTTCTAGGATTTTTATGGTTTCAAGTCTAACATTTATCTTAAAACCATTTTGAGTTTATTCTTGTGTATGGTGTAAGAAGGTGGTCTAGTTTCATTTTTTTCATATATCTGTCCAATATTTCCAGTACCATTTATTGAATAGATTATCTTTACCCCACTGTATATTTTTGCCTCCTTTCTTAAATATTGACCATAGCCCTGGCTGGTGTGTCTCAGTGGTTAGAAAAGGGGTCTCTGGTTCGATTCCTGGTCCAGGGCACATACCTGGGTTGCAGGTTCGATTCCTGCCCTGGTATGGGTACATGGGGGAATCAACCAATCTATGTATGGAAGTCTCTCTCTATCTTTCTCTAATTCTCCTACTCTACTCCATCCCTGCCCCTCCCTTCCACTCTCTAAAATTCAATGTAAAAATATCTTCAGGTGAGATTAACAAAACAAAAAGCATTCATTGATTGTAAAGATGTTGGTTTATTCTGGACTCTATATTCTGTTCCAGTAATATATATGTCTGTTTTTATGCCAGTACCATGCTATTTTGATTACTATGTCCTTGTACTATAGTTTGATATTAAGTAGCATGATTCCTCCAACTTTGTTCTTTCTCAAGGTTGCTGTTGCTGTTTGGAGTCTTTTGTGGTTCTATATAAATTTTTGGAGTATTTGTTCTAGTACTGTGAAATATGCCATTGGTATTTTGATAGGAATTGAGTTGAATCTATAGATGATTTTGGATAGTATTGACATTTTAGTGATGTTAATTCTTTTAATCCATGAACATGATATATGCTTCTACTTGTTTGTATCTTCTTCAGTTTCTTTCTTGAGTGTCTTGTAGTTTTCTGAGTACAAGTCTTTCATATTCTTGGTTAAATTTATTTCTAGGTATTTTAGTCTTTTTGAAGCAATTGTGAATGGAAATGTTTTCTTAGTTTCCCTTTCTGATAGTTCATTATTGATGTATAAATACATGCCACTGATTTCTGTATATTTATTTTGTATCTTGGTGGAATCTTTAGGTTCTATTTTCACAGTATCATGTCATCTGCAAATAATGACAATTTTAATTTTTTCCAATTTGGATTCCTTTTATTTATTCTTGTCTGATTGTTGTGGATAGGATTTCTAGTACTATGTTGAATAAGAATGGTGAAAGCATGCATCCCTGTCTTATTCCTGATCTTAAGGGAAACACTTCTAGTTTTTGTCCATTGAGTATGATGTTGGCTGTGAGTTTGTCATATATGGCCTTTATTGTGCTATGTTCCCTCTATTCCCACTTTGCTGAGAGATTTTATCATAAATGGTTGCTGGATTTTATCAGATGCTTTTTCTGTGTCTATTGATACGATCATGTGGTTTTAGCTTTCATTTTGTTTAAGTGGTGTATCCCATTTACTGATTTACCGATATTTTATCAACCTTGCATCTCCAGAACAAATCCCACTTGGTTATGGTTTATGGTCTTTTTAATATGTTGCTGGATCAAGGTTGCTAATATTGTGTTAAGGATTTTATCATCTCAGTTCATCAGGGATATTGGCCTATAATTTTCTTTCTTTGTAATGGCTTTATCTGGTTTTGAAATTATAGGATAATGCTGGCCTCATAAAATGAGCTTGGGACTCTTCCATCCTCTTGAATTTTTTTAATAATTTGAGAAGGATAGGTGTTAGTTATTTGAATGTTTGGTAAAATTCATCTGTGAAGCCATCTGGTCCAGGAGTTTTGTTTATTGGGAGGTGTTTTATTTTTATTTTATTTATTTTTAAATAATATATTTTATTTATTTTTTACAGAGAAGAAGGGAGAGGTATAGAGAGTTAGAAACATCGATCAGCTGCCTCCTGCACACCCCCTACTGGGGATGTGCCTGCAACCAAGGTACATGCCTTTGATTGGAATCGAATCTGGGACCCTTTGGTCTGCAGGCCGATGCTCTATCCACTGAGCCAAACTGGTTAGGGCTTACTTTTTTTAAATTACTGCTTCAATGTCATTAGTTGTAATCTGTCTATTCAGATGCTCTGACTCTTCCTGATCCAGTTTTAGAAGATTGTATATTTCTAGGAATTTTATCTATTTCTTCCAGATTGTCCAATTTGTTGGCATATAGTTATTTTCTAGAAACTATCTTTTAAAATATTTTCATATTATGCTAAGTATTAAAAAATGAAAAGTAAATTTGTTATTTGGGTACCATGTTCATTCTAAAAATAAATAAAACAATTGCCCAACGGGTATGGTTCAGTGGTTGAGCATCAACCTATGAACCTGTAAGTCATGGTTCGATTCCCAGTCAGGGCACATGCTTGGGTTGTTGGCTTGTTCCCCAGTAGGAGGCATGCAGGAGAAAACTGATCAATGATTCTCTCTCATCATTGATGTTTATCTCTCTCCCTCTCCCTTCCTCTCTGAAATCAATAAAAATATATTTTAAATAAAACAATAAAATGATGTAAATGATTGCCTTTATCATTTAAAAATTCTACATCTGCTCTATATTTAATGTACTTATCCTTTCTCTGTTAAAGATTGTCAGAGACTGTCACTGAAGTGACCAGTAATTCTCTGTCCACTTGCACAAAATCGGGTCCGTCTCCCCTTTCTTCTCCAAATGGGAAGTTAACTGTAGCAAGTCCTAAGCGAGGACAAAAGAGGGAAGAAGGATGGAAAGAAGTTGTAAGAAGGTGAGTACTTGTTTCCTTGATTGTTTTTCTCAGTTTTTAAATATGCTCAATTTCAAATTGAAATATGGATTTTTACCTTACAGTTAAATTCCTCCAAGTATTTCAGAGGTTGCAGACTGGTGGCCCAAGGCCGAATCTCGCTAACAGAGACGATCTACATCATATTTTAGATGATAAAAGCACACAACAGCATATGTTAATATTCTTAAAAATTAGGAGCTTTTTACATAAAAAGATGACTGTTATCTGCTTAATCCTTATAGGTAGTGGTATTTGATAGAGAACTCATGTAAGTTTTTTAAGGTGAAAGATAGATGGTGTTTTGTTCAGATTTGTAATCTCAGAGCCCAGGTAATGTCTAATGCATGCTTGTAAGTATATGAAGACTGAGTAAATATTGGTTTTAAACTTTACTACACACCCAGAAAGGATTTTAAATCTTTGGCAACCTATGTTAAAGAACTCCCTAGAAATTCCATAAAAAAATTAGACTTTTGATTATTTGAAGCAACAGCTTTCTTTATCTCTGTCTTTTTCTCACACATACACATTAACTTATTCACATACACTATTGTAGTCATTGAAATCACAACATCCAAGTACTCTGTACGAAAATAAGCTAATTCAGTTTTTCCATGTGCAATTTTATATTGTGATTACAAAGACATTCCTAGCATTTCAAAATAATAATCACTGATTCATTATTCTCTTTAGGGAAGAAGGAATTGTCAAGAAATTTAGATATGTATATAAAAGGGCAGGGGTAATATCTTACCTTTTTAAAATATAACTTTTAAATATGTTTTCATTGATTTTAGAGAGAGGAAGAGAAAAGGAGATCAAACATCAATAAGCCATGGATTGGCTGCCTCCTGCACGCGCCCTACATGGGGATCAAACCCGCAACCCGGGCATGTGTCTTAACCGGGAATTGAACCATGACTTCTTGGTTCATAGGTCGACACTCAATCACTGAGCCATGTCAGCCAGGCTGTTTTGCTTTTTTTGAAATCTCAGTGGGTTCTGTTTCTCATACTACTGAACATTCTTTTAGTGAGTCTCTATGTCTGGATAATTTTAATGCCTCCAGAAGAATGCAGGGAAACAAATTTTTAATGTCATCCTTTCAGCTACGTATTAGAGAATAAAAAGAAGAATGTGAACCAATCACCTGAATGTGCTCACAAGAAACCATTCTTACCTCCTTGGGCTGGATTAGATGCTCTAACCACTGTTTATTTAGTTTATCTTATTAAACCACTCTAGGCATGGTATTATAGCTCTAACTTGGTGTCTGCATAGTCAATATACATATGGGCAGAAACCCATGTCTCTCTTATTTGCTATTTTATTTGCATTAGCACAGTGCATGTCTACATAGTATGTACTTTACACATATTTATGATGAAAATCAACAAAACAATCTTTCGTCATTATATTTTATCTCTTTCCCCCCTCCCCTCCTTTCCCTTTCCCTTCAGTCCCCTCCCCTCCCCTCCCCTCCTTTTTCCTGTAATTCCTAGTTGCCTTTTGTCACCTAGAGTGAGAATAGATAGAAAATGCTTATTCAACAAAAATCTATTCTGTATTTTCAAAAACATATTTTAGTAGTACTCTCTCTTATTTTAATGACAACCACTGAAACTAATGATTTATTTTAATTTATCTTTGCAACTTTTAAACAGGTCGAAGAAAGTATCTGTTCCATCAACTGTGATATCCAGAGTGATTGGAAGAGGAGGCTGTAATATTAATGCTATTCGGGAGTTCACGGGTGCACACATAGATATTGATAAGCAGAAAGACAAGACAGGAGACCGGATAATAACTATAAGGCAAAATTTTATCTCTTATGTTTTCTTCCTTTGTGTTATATTGCACTATAGATTAATGAAATACAAGCATTTGAGTTTTCAATGAAACTTTGCATTTAATAGCATACTTTTTAAAAATTGGAATTTTAGAAGATAACCTTTATAATTTTTTCACATGAAGTATATCAAAGGGCTTTGAAGGCATATTTCTTGTGTGCGACAAAAGTTTAGATAATCTTTTTCTTACATAACTGTTCATATGACATTCTTAAAATTTATTCTGAGACTTTTAAAAATAATTCCTTAACAACACATTTTAAGCAGGTTTTCATCTTTCTTTTAAGTTAGCATTTGAACTTTGGTATTCTGAGATTTTGTCCTTAGAATATGAGCTCATAATAGATTTAAACTTGAAGTGGATATTTGTCTTGAAGTGAATATGTGTGTACCTGAATACCCTTAAAATAAAGATGAAATTCTGAGGAACCATAAATTTGGTGCCCCTTCACAGTAATAGGAGAACTGAACTGATAGTTTTATAGCTTACCTTGTGTTTATTCTCCTCTCCTATCTTGTTTTCTCTCTCCTGGACTACGTCGGTGGTCACAGTCTGCCTTATCTAGAGCAGAGGAAAGCAGATACCATTTATAAGTAATTTCCCCTTTAGGTTTTTTTTTTTTTTTTTAATATATTTTTATTTATTTCTGAGAAGAAGGGAGAGGGAGAGAGAGATAGAAACATCAGTGATGAGAGAGAATCATTGATTGACTGCCTTCTGCACAACCCACACTGGGGATTGAGCCTGCAACCTGGGCATGGGCCCTGACTGGGAATTGAACTGTGATCTCCTGGGTCATAGGTTGACACTCAACCACTGAGCCATGCCAGCTGGGCCCCGTTAGGGTTTTTGCTATCAAATATTTTCCTGAAGAAACAACACTTAGGGTTTGACCTTATTAATATTGTTTGTAATATCAGGATTCCTTTCATTTTGAGACATTATTCCAGAGAATTATAATAATTGTTCTACTAGAGAAACCACTAATAAGTATGTCATAGATGGAGTTATCTTAAGTACCAGGATTTAAAATAAAAATACTATTTTCTTGCTCAGTTCTATTATTTTCCTTGTTTACTTTGCTTTTAGTATTGATCAACTGTGAAATTACAGAAACATTATAGATTAAATATTTAAGTGCAGTAGTTTTTCTAATGTATTTTATCATAGGAAAATTATTTTTTAATCTAAGGAAACAATAGTAAATGGAATTTCTAGAAAATAAGTCACTAGTCCTTTGAAAAATATAGTGGCTTGTCAGGACATTGTATGGCTTTATTTGCAGAATACCTTAAGAGTTGGCTATTGTTCTCTCTATGTACATATATACACACATGCTAATGAATTTAGGCTTTACGTATTTAAAAATAGACCTAATTTTTTTTGTCAACCTACAGGGGTGGCACTGAATCAACAAGACAAGCAACTCAGTTGATCAATGCTCTGATCAAGGATCCAGACAAAGAAATTGATGAACTTATTCCAAAGAACCGTTTGAAAAGCTCAGTAAATTCCAAAATAGGGTCCTCAGCACCTACCACCACTGCTGCTAACAGTTCCTTAATGGGAATTAAAATGACGACTGTAGCTCTGTCATCAACATCTCAAACTGCCACAGCACTCACTGTGCCTGCAATTTCTTCTGCATCTACTCACAAAACCATTAAGAACCCAGTGAATAATGTGAGGCCTGGTTTTCCAGTTTCTCTTCCATTAGCATATCCTCCTCCTCAGTTTGCACATGCTTTGCTTGCTGCTCAGACTTTCCAGCAGATCCGTCCACCAAGGTTGCCCATGACCCACTTTGGAGGTACTTTTCCACCAGCTCAATCCACTTGGGGTCCTTTTCCTGTCAGGCCTTTGAGCCCTGCCAGAGCTACTAACTCACCTAAGCCTCACATGGTGCCTCGCCATAGCAATCAGAATAGCAGTGGTTCTCAGGTGAATTCAGCAGGTTCTTTAACTTCAAGTCCAACAACTACAACCAGTTCATCAGCTTCAACGGTGCCTGGTACATCTACAAATGGCAGTCCAAGTTCACCTTCTGTCAGAAGGCAGCTTTTTGTCACAGTTGTGAAGACATCCAATGCCACCACCACAACGGTAACAACCACAGCAAGCAACAACAGCACTGCACCCACAAATGCCACATATCCCATGCCTACTGCCAAAGAACACTACCCAGTATCATCCCCATCTTCCCCATCACCACCAGCTCAGCCAGGAGGGGTTTCTAGAAATAGCCCTTTGGATTGTGGAACAGCATCTCCAAATAAAGGGGCATCTTCCTCTGAACAGGAAGCAGGTAGTCCTCCAGTAGTAGAAACAGTAAATAATAGACCTTCAAACAGCAGCAGTTCTGGGAGTTCATCAGTTCATTCTGTTCAGCAACAACCTCCAGGATCTGTTTCTCAGGAGCCAAGACCACCTCTTCAGCAGTCTCAGGTTCCTCCTCCGGAGGTTAGAATGACTGTTCCTCCTTTAGCAACAAGTTCTGCTCCGGTGGCAGTGCCTTCTACTGCCCCAGTGACTTACCCCATGCCCCAGACACAAATGGGATGCTCCCAGCCTGCTCCAAAAATAGAAACCCCTGCTATTAGACCACCCTCTCATGGCACAACTGCCCCTCATAAGAATCCAGCCCCAGTTCAGAATTCATCTGTTGCAGTCCTAAGTGTCAATCACATTAAAAGACCTCACAGTGTTCCCTCTTCTGTTCAGCTACCTTCGACCTTAAGTACACAAAGTGCTTGTCAAAATTCAGTACATCCAGCAAATAAGCCCATTGCTCCCAATTTCAGTGCACCCTTACCATTTGGGCCCTTTAGCACATTGTTTGAAAACAGTCCTACTTCTCATGCCTTCTGGGGAGGATCAGTTGTTTCATCTCAGTCAACACCAGAATCTATGCTATCAGGAAAATCCTCATATTTGCCAAATTCAGATCCTTTACATCAGTCTGATACTTCCAAAGCTCCAGGTTTTAGACCACCATTACAGAGACCTGCTCCAAGTCCCTCAGGTAAGTTTGTATTTTCTGATATTCCGCAGCTGCTCATTTACACAAGTGATGTGAAAACTCATAGCCATTTTCTAATATTTTTACCTTAGTCCAGGTAGACAGAAATTGCTGTATTTTTTAAACTCAAGTGTTCTAATCTTTTTAGAAGTATAGTGGATTTTATTTTGAATTTCCCATAAATAAACTTATCAGGTATATTTTTCTCTCAATGTAAAAAGTCTCTTATGTTTTAATTTATTAAGGTAATACCATTTTGTTAATTATATTTTGTTTCAAATTGTATTTTATTTCAAATAAAATATAATTAACAAAAGAATTTTAATATTTGATTTCATTTGATTATCTTTTTTTAAAATAATGAGAAAAATATACAGGTACCTAGTTTAATAGGGTTGCTACTAACCACATGTGCTATTTAAAGTTAAATAAAATTGAAGATAGTAGTCATATTTCTTTTTATTTTAATTTGTTTTTCCAGTTTCATGTAAGTATAATTGACATTACTGTATAAGTTTAAGCTGTATAGCATAATGGTTTGACTTACATATATTGTGAGTTGATTACTGCTGTTGGCGTACATCATTTCATAAGGGCATAATAAAAAGCAAAAATTTTTTTTGTGTTGAGAATTCTTAGGATTTACTGTCTCTTAATAACTTTCATACACACACACACACACACACATATATATACACCAATGTTAAGTGTAGTCATCATGGTGTACATTACGTTCCTAGTACTTATTTATCTTATACTACAAGTTCATACCTTTGACCACCTTCCACCATTATCCTACTCTCCCAAATTTGATCTGTTTTTCTAGAGTTTGTTTATTTTTAAATTCCACATATACGTGGATTCACAGTATTGGTCTTTCTCTGTCTGGCATATTTCACTTAGTGTAATTCCATCACCGTCCACCCATGTAGTAAAAAATGGCAGGATTTTCTTTTTTATGGCTGAATAAGATTCATATATATGTGTGTGTGTGTATACTATATATATCCTATCTAATAAAAGACTAATATGCAAATTGACCAAGTGGCTGAATGACCAGTTGCTGTAACGTGCACTGACCACCAGGGAGCAGACACTCAACGCAGAAGCTGCCCCCTGGTGGTCAGTGCGCTCCCCCAGGGGGAGCACTGCTCAGTCAGATTCTGGGCTCACGGCTGGCGAGCGCAGAGGCAGTGGCAGGAGCATCTCCCACCTCCTGCTAAGGACCCCTCAGGCTGACATCCCCCAAGGGGTCCCAGACTGCAAGAGGGTGCAGGGCCAGGCTGAGGGACACTCCCCCACCCCCACCCCCCAGTGCACAAATGTTGTGCACCGGGCCTCTAGTATACTATGTCACAACCTGTTTATTCATTTATCTGCCAAATGAACACTTAGGTTTTTCCCATATCACAGCTGTTATGAATAATGCTGCTATGAATATGGGATTGTAGATATCTTTTTTAGTTAGGTTTTTTTTAATTTGTTTCCTTTGGATATATTTCCAGGAATGGAATTGCTGGATCTGTATGGTAGTTCTGTTTTCAGTTTTTTTGAGGATCCTCCCTATTGTTTTCCTTAGTGGCTGTAAGTTGGCCATGCTCGTATTTCAAATGCTTAATAAACACATATCTCTAGTGGCTAACATATTGAACATATAACATTATCATAGAAAGTTCTGTTAGAAAGTGCTGATATTTATAGAGTATATTTGTGAATGATTACTTTATTTTCTTAACTATTTACTTAGAAATAATTTTACATTTATAGAAGAGTTCTGTAACTACCACAGCTTTCCCTGTTGTTAAATATCTATGTAACTAATCATGCTACATTTATTAAAACTAAGAAAATAATATACAATATAATTAAACTGCAAGCTTTGTTCAAATTTTATCAGGTTTTTTTTTCAATGATATCCTTTCTCTGTTGTAATGTTTAATCCAGAATACCAAATTGGGTTTAGAGCTATATGTTTTAATATGAAAATTTCAAGCAATTTAAGAGGATCCATGCTAGTGATAGATAACTATGGTCCATGGGCCAAGTATGTCTGGCTTCCTGTTTTGTTTTTTATGAATTACGCTCTTTTTTATTTTTAAATATATTTCTTTATTGATTTCAGAGAGGAAGAGAGAGGGAGAGAGAGATAGAAACATCACTGATGAGAGAGAATCATTGATTGGCTGCCTACTGCATGCCCCCTACAGGGGATCGAGCCCACAACCCGGGCATGTTCCCTTGGCTGGAATCGAACCTGGGACCCTTCAGTCCGTAGGCCGATGCTCTATCCACTGAGCCAAACCGGCTAGGATGCTACCCCTTTTATTACATTGGTAATTTTTTTTTTAACTGAGATAAAAGATTGTATAAGATTTTTTAAGTGTATTTTTAAAAAAACTTTTAAAGAATATTAGTAACACAAAAAATAGGAAATTCAAATTTTAGTGTTCACAAAGCTTTGTTGAAATCAGCCATGCCCATTCATTTAATATTGTTATAGTTGCTTTTTTGCTCTAATGAAAGCCTATAAATATTTACTATTTAGCCCTTTACAGAAAGGTTGCCAATCTGATCTGTGTTATTAAAGACACTAGAGGCCCAGTGCATGAAATTTGTGCACTTGGTGGAGGCGTCCCTCAGCCCAGCCTGTGCTCTCTTGCAGTCCAGGAGCCCTCGGGGGATGTCCAACTGATGGCTCTCCATAGGGAGCGGGCCTAAGCCGTCAGTCAGACATCCTTAGCCTTGCCACGGAGGCAGAGAGGTTCCCGTCACCGCCTCTGTGCTCGCCAGCCATGAGCCCAGCTCAGGACTTCTGGCTGAGCAGTGTTCCCCCTGTGGGAGGGCACTGACCACCAGGGGGCAGCTCCTGCGTTGAGCGTCTGCCTTCTGGTGGTCAATGCTCATCATAGTGACCAGTCGTTCTGCTGTTCGGTCGATTTGCATATTAGCCTTTTATTATATAGGACAGTGATGGCGAACCTTTTGAACTAGCGTGTCAGCATTTTGAAAAACCCTAACTTAACACTGGTGCCGTGTCACATATAGAAATTTTTTTATATTTGCAACCATAGTAAAACAAAGACATATTTTTGATATTTATTTTATATATTTAAATGCCATTTAACAAAGAAAAATCAACCAAAAAAATGAGTTCTCATGTCACCTCTGACACTTGTGTCATAGGTTCGCCATCACTGATATAGGATGACATTATCTAACAAAAAAATTCTAAATTTAATGGGAAATGATTGTTATTTTACTCATTTCAATAATGTGTGACTGTAGTATAACGAACATTTACATTAGTAATACTTCTTTGCTGGGGGTTCGCTGAAATATTTATGTGTACTTTCAAAAACAATTTATCTTGTACTAAAACAATAGAATCTATAATTTGATTTGGAAAGATCAAAATATACTAATGCATTGGAAATGTTTTTATATTTCATTTTTAGTAATTGCAATTTATAATACTTCACCTTTCAAAAAATATGAAAATCTAGGTGATATGTTGAGAAAGAGTAAAATTAAGATTTAGAGAAAAAGGAAGTAAATTCTTATTTTATGGTAAGATTCAGTAAGCTCTATAAAGGAGGCAAGATTTAGGGAGTGTGTAGAGTTGAGGAGAGCCAAAATAAGTATTGAAGTTTAACTTGAGAGTCCATCAGAAGATAATTCATTAGATTCAGGTTAAAACAGGCATGTTTGCCTTCACAACTCTATTCCACTATTACTACACCCAAGAAAATTAGCATTATTTCAGTAATAGCACCAACTATGCATTACCTTCATCCCAGATACATCTTTTATGCCTATGTGTGTGTGGTGGGGGGGGGGGGGTGTTTTCTTTTGATCCAAGATCAAATCAAGGTTCACACATTGCCTTTGGCTGTTATGTCTTTTTTTTTATTTTCTTTTTCCCCACTGCATTTATTACTAACATAAAAATTGTTAAAAAGAAAAAAATTCATTTTCAGTTCTCCAGTGGGTCTCATCCCTCTCCAATGGGTCTCATCCCTCCCCCTTGGCCACACAACTCCTGACCCATTTCCTCAGGGCCAGTTCAAGACTAAGCCTGCCCACACCGTTTTCACAGAAAACAACCAGTGGCAGTGATGTAGGGACAGAGGTCGGGAGAGCGTCCCAGGACTGTCCAGCTGGTAGGCCAGGTGGAGATCCACAAAATTCAAATGAAAGGGCTGGTGTCCTCACAACTACATAGTTTAAGGAAAATGGGCTATAGAGGAAATAGGGTAGGCCCACCAGAGGCTTTAGAGCACATCTCATGGACCTGTGTCAAATCCAGAAAAAACGACACCAGAAGAATGGGGAGGCCAGGGAGGAAGTCTCGTGAAAAGTTTCCCAATTCTCCCATGTTGGGAGGTCTGGAGAGCCTCGAGGGCACCAAGAGCCTCACTCATTTTGGGCAGAAAGACTTTAGTGTGGGGGGAAGCCACAGAAATGCCACAGACACTGCGACTGTGAGGGGATGTACATTTATCAAGGACAACAATCACGGACCACAACATTATTGGCCATGCTACTGATAGCAAAACTATGAAAACCAAAAGCAGGGAGAGTGGCCTTTCGGGAAGTGACTGTGTCCCAGTCATCCAAACTTGACCCCAGGTCAGACAACTTGGGGAGTTTCACAGAGCAGCTGCCAACATTGGGAGCAGGGTTATCAATAAAAAGGACCTAAAACAAGCAGCCAGAAGAGGGGAATGGTATGAAACTGTTCTCAGGCTTAGGAATCGAGGGCAGCACTGGGGGCTGGGTGGACAGATGCACAAAAAATAGCACCAAATAAGTTTCCTGCTCAGCAGTCTGTTGGCAAAGGGGAGAGAGGACCCAGGAACAAAGATGGGGTCCTGGAGGCTGGATCAGCAGAAATAGTGCACACCTCACCCCAGTGATGAAACACTGGACCCCATATGGGAGATGCGATGGACAGGGGTGGTGTTACTGCGTAAGGATGGTAACTGTCATAGTAGCTGTCACAGGGCCACAGGGAAACATATGGCCACTAGGTCACAGAGGGCTCCCTCTAGCTCAGCTGGGAAGGCATAGTCTCACTGAGGAGGCCTGGGTGGCAGAAGGCACAGAGGTCCTCATATCAACAGTGGCCGTCAGATTTGTCTTCTGTATCCTGGAGGTCATCCTTGGGGTGAGGGAGGGGGCAGGTAATCTTGACAAGTGACCAGCATGTGAGCCTTTGAGGATGTCTCTGTTCTTTGTGAAAGGCTACCATGGTCTGGCCCAGTCAAAGGAGGCTCAGCATTGACCCCCCACCAACCACAACCATATGGGCCAAACCTGAGGCCTAAGCCTCCCTAAACTGGGCCTCTGACCTGGGGAGGAGGTGAGAGACTCAGCAGTAGTGGAATAATCAGTCCCCTTGATCCAGGTGACCTCTGTGAAAAGAGTCTGCATTCTTTTGTTTCTGGCTCCTTTTACTCCCAACATCACATTTGTGAGATACATCGAGGTTGCCTGTAGCAAAAGTTTGTTCATTTTTATTGCAGTGTAGTATCCCATTCATTGCATGCACATGCAATAACTTATCCATTCTGCTAATGTTGGACATGTGGGTGGATTCCAGTTGGGGGCAGATTTGGGGTCACCAGGCTTTCCATTGGCCATGTGGAGAGGGCCTTCCCACAGGATTCCCATTGTCTTTGTCCCCAGTCTCTTCCCGCTTGGGCACCTGGGGCTGCGGCAGCAGTGGCTGCAGCTGATTCTTCTTTTGCTTTGGCATGGTGGTTGTGGCCTGCTATATCTCTTTACTCTCCCCCAGTCTAAAACATCTTACTACCTTCCTTTGTTCTTCTTGACATTGAATGCTTTGAAGAGCCCAGTTGCCCTAAAAAATGTCTCACATGTCAGATTCACTGTTTCTTCAACCCATGACTACATTAAAGTCCAACATTTCTAGCAAGAACATTGGAGAGGTGGTGTTTTGAAACTCACACTGCCTTTTATCAGGAGGCACTCAATGACATTGTCCCAGTGTTGGCTATGGAAAGTATGGCCACTTAGTTAGGGTGCTAACCATCAAGATTTCTCTGTTGCAGAAGTATAGCTACATCTTTTTCTTTTTCCCCTGTAGTTTTCTTGTTAAGGATTTATTAAATTTTTATAGTACTTTTAGGTTCACAGTAAAATTGAGAGAAAAGTACAGGGATTTTCTGTATACCCCTGTCTCCACAGGTATAGCCCTCTCCCATCAGCATCCCGCACGAGAGTGGAATATTGTTACAATTGATGAACCTTCATCAACACATCCTTATCAAAGTCCTTAGCTTGCATTAGGATTCACTCTCAGTGACTGATGTATATTCCTGTGGATTTGAACAAATGTTTAATGATCAGAATCTACAATTATAGTAGCATACAAAGTACTCTCAGTGTCTTAAAAATCCTCTGTTTTGCCTATTCACTCCTCCCTTCCCCCTAAGTTTTGTTTGTTTTGCTTTTTAAAATATTTTTTATGATTTTTAGAGAGGAAGGGCAAGGGAGACAGAGAGAGAAACATCAATGTGAGAGGAGAACATCATCGGCTGCCTCCTGCATGCCCCCCGACAAGCATCCAGCCTGCTATCCAGGCTTGTGCCCTGACCTGAAATTGAACCAGCAGACTTTCAGTCGATGAGATGATGCCCAACCGAGCCACAATGGCCAGGGCTTTCCCCTAAGTTTTTTAAAGATAAAATTTTATGTAACTCCTTGGCCATTAACTTATTTAAATTTCAGTGTTGATATTAAATGTACATGTATTTTATAATAAACTAGAGGCTCAGTGCATGAATTCGTGCACAGGTGGGGTCCAGCCGGCCCAGCCCCAATTGGGGCAGATCAGGGCTGGGCCTGCCAGGTTGAGGGGCCACAGGAGGTTGGCCGCCCTTCTCCCCATTGGTGTGAGGGGGGTTGATCGGGGGTGGGGCCAGCCAGGGGGAGGGGCCGTGGGCAGTTGGCTGGCCAGCCCCACTCCTGATCGGGGTGGGGGAGGTGATTGTGGGGGGTGGCGCCCGGGGGGAGGGGCCAGGGGGGTTGGCTAGTTGCCCTGCCCTTGATCAGGGTAGGGGAGGCCCATCGGGGGCAGGGGCGGCTGGGGGGAGGGGCCATGGGAGGTTGGCTGGCCACCCCACTCCTGATCTAGACGGTTCACAGGCTGCAGTGGGCGTCACAGCAACCGGTCATTACGGAGTTCTAGTTGCTGGCTTTTTATATGTATAGATAATAAAATATCAACTATTAGAATTATATTTTTCTTGATAATTATTTTTGGAGTTATGTTTATGAAATAGGGGGAAATGGTGGTCAGTGGACAAAGAAGTAAGCAAGGAGACTTTTTAATGTAAAATTTTTTTTAGTTCTAGCTAGTTTGGCTTAGAGCAGTGGTTCTCAACCTTCCTAATGCCGTGGCCCTTTAATACAGTTCCTCATGTTGTGGTGACCCCCAATTTTATTGTTACAAATTAAACATAATTAAAACATAGTGATTAATTACAAAAAAAATATGTAATTAATTATATATGTGTTTCCCGATGGTCTTAGGCGACCCCTGTGAAAGGGTCGTTTGACCCCCAAAGGGGTCGCAACCCACAGGTTGAGAACTGCTGGCTTAGAGGATAGAGTGTCGGCCTGTCTACTGAAGGGTTGTGGGTTTGATTCTGGGCAGGGGCACATGCCTGGGTTGCAGGCTCGATCCCCAGTGGGGGGAGTGCAAGAGGCAGCTGATTGATGATTCTCTCTTATCATTGATGTTTCTATCTCTCCCTTTCCCTCCCTCTCTGAAATCAATAAAAAATATATTTAAAAAATTTTTTATATATTAGGAGAGTTCTTAGAATTTTAAGTTTTTCTAATTGTTTTTCCTGAAGTGGGATAACTTTTATAAATTATGATTATTTTCTCCATTATAGGTATTGTCAATATGGACTCGCCATATGGTTCTGTAACACCTTCTTCTACACATTTGGGAAACTTTGCCTCAAACCTTTCAGGAGGTCAGATGTATGGACCTGGGGCACCCCTTGGAGGAGCACCCGCAGCTGCTAACTTTAATAGACAACATTTTTCCCCACTTAGTTTGTTGACCCCAGGTTCATCAGCATCAAATGGTGAGTAATATACACTGTAATTTCCTAAGAAGACATTTGTGGATATGTTTTTTCTTTTTTTTTTCCTTTCTTTTTAGGGAGAGGGAGAGAAACATCAATAAGAGAAACACCTATCAGCTGCCTACTGTATGCCCCCTACTGGGGATCAAGCCCTGACCAGGAATCAAACCAGTGACCTCTTAGTTCATGGGACAATGCTCAGCCAACTGAGCCACACCGGCCAGGGCAACATATATGTTTTCTTAAAAATAAAAGGATTTAAGTTTTGAAAGTTCAGAATTTTTAACTTTTAAACCTTATCATAATTCTAATACTATAAAAATGTAATTGGGCCCTGAACGGGTGACTCAGTTGGTCTGAGCATCATCCTATACACCAAAAGGTTGCAGGTTTGATCCCTGGTGGGTCACATACAGGAGGCAACCAATCAGTGTTTCTCTCTCTCTTCTTCCTCTCCCTCTAAAACTAATAAACATATCCTCAGGTGAGGATTTTTAAAAAATGTAATTTGTATTCATCTATGGTAGGAAGAATTTCAATAGAATTTCCAAGTTTTTAAATTACTGAAATCAACCTTAATTATATCAAACCTAGAATATTTTATTGACGTTTATAAGAAGGATCTGAGGGTGAAAAATATATCTTACTGTACCACCTATTGATTTATCTTAATACAGCTACCAAGGAGAAAGTTTTCTAACCTTAAAAGTATAAATAATGCCCTGGCCTGTATGTCTCAGTTGGTTAGAGCATTGTCCTGTGTACCGAAGGGTTGTGGGTTCAGTTCCAGTTAGAGCACATACCTAGGTTGCAGGTTCCATCCCTGATGGGAGGCAACCAATCGATGTTTCTCTCTTCCTCTCCCTTCCTCTCTCGCTAAAATTATATATATGATTTTAAAAAAATTCAAAGTATAAACATATGCTTTTTGATTACCTTTAAGTCTCATTTACTGTATTTAATAGCCCAACTGATTTCACATTATGACGTGTATTTTTAACTGTAGTCAGATTTTGGAGGCAGTAATTAGATTTTCAAACTAAGGAAGATCTGTCATAAATAGGGAATTCAAGTCATATTAACAGAATTCTGTAGTAAGGTTATTGGGTTTTTGTGTTTTTAATGTTCTGTGTGAGAATACAGACATCATATTACTTTCTCCTTGAGGAAATTATAGTAAGAACCATTTTTTAAACTATGAATTTTTCCTATGAGTGTTAGAACCCAGGTAAGAGAGCCTGGTTAATAGAATTAAAAAAATTAGCCCAGCTAGTGTAACTCACTGAGCATCAACCCATGCACCATGAGATCTTACAGGTTTGTTCCCAATCAGGGCACATGGCCAGGTTGCAGTCTGAATCCCCAGTAGGGGGTATATAGGAGGCATCCGATAGATGTTGATGTTTCTCTTTCATCAATGTTTCTTTCTCTCTCCCTCTCCCTTCCTCTCTAAACTGGATAAAAACATATTTTTAAAATATTAAATATTAAATATTTAAGAGCATATAAAAGTACATTGCTGGCACTGCCCAGGTTGCTCAGTTAGAGCGTCATCCTAATATGCCAAGGTTTGAGGGTTCAATACCTGGTCAGGGCACATATAAGAATTAACCAATGAATGCATAAATAAGTGGAACAACAAATCGATATTTCTCTATCTATCTATCTATCTATCTATCTATCTCTCTCTCTCTATCTCTCTCTCTCTCTTTACCTTTCTCCCTACCTCCCATCTCCCTTTTCTCTCCTTCCCTCCCTTCTTCTTTCTGTCCCTCCCTTTCCTCTCTCTTTAAAATCAGTCAATAAGTAAAATATTTAAAAAGTGCATTGCCACTTAAAGCATGGCATTGTTAATTTACATGCTGTATAGTTCTTTTGTGTTTGTCAAATAATAGACTGTCATAAAGAAAGAATATTGATTATCCTTGCACAGATGTCACTAAATGAGAATAGTTTAAGAAAGCATTCAAAGTGATTGTGATAGAAACATGCCAGAAATAATGTAAGAAGTATGAAAATAATGTACCAGTATAAGAAGAAAATAATGGGCCCTTCATTCAAAAGACAAATAGATTTCAACAGACAGATCTTCAATTCTACTTAGAACAGGTTTTTTTAGTAATATTATGGACATGCAGTTCTAAAACTACATGGGATATAATGTAGGATTGAGAAATGAATAAATAAATATACTGATGAAGATGTGAGAAGACAGAAGTGTGCAAATGGAGTAAGGCAAGGAAAACCATATGGAATTAGAGGATCAATGTGAATTCATGATTTTTCAGTTACATATGTATTGGATGGAATCATATAAAATTGTCATTTTTCCTCTAGCTCAATCTACTGAAAACAATGAATCAGCAGCAGCAGTGAGCATACTTAGTGTCCAGATCTTCCTGTTAAATAATTTTTTCCACTATAAAAGGCTAGAGCTTCTTGGAGAAATACCTAGGGCATAAGAAGTGTAAGGAGAGCTTTATAGTGTCACAAAGTCTTACCGTGTCAGAAAGTAATTAAGTGCTCAGAATGATAGGGATATGTCAAAAGGAGACGAGAGACAGTTTGAAGGGGTTTCACTGGCCAAATTCAGGACAATTTGACCACCAAAATGAATAATGGCAGCTCATTGGGTAAAGCAATCCATGAGACCATAATGATTATACATAAAATTTTAAGTGCAAGAGAAGGGAACACTATTCCTTAGAATATAATAACTCATAAATTTACAAGGAATTTATAGTCATTATTTTGCAACTTTTAGAATGATTGATTCAGGCACGACCCTCACACTTTTACCTCTGATATTCAATTTTTAATTTGCACTTCCCTTACCTAATATAAATCTAAATATTGTTGCTTTTTACTGACTATTTAGTTTATTTTGTCTGACTCCAACTCTTCTCTAGGCAGTTGGTTCACATGAAAAGAACCCCTTCTTGAGGCCCCACAACAGATTGGTGATGTCTAAGAGCCTCTGCACACCGGATGGGTAGAGGTCACCTGAGACCTTATCTCACTCAAACTGCTAAAGTCTATCCTACCAACACTCAGCCAGTTCGTGCATTGATTACTGATCACTGGCTCTGGTCTGTGAGTTTCAGTCCTTGGCAAATTAGTCAATGGGCCATTTTGACATTTAATCTTATAAAATGTCAGATCAAAAAGCAATAAAAAACCATTACAATTTTGAAAGGAAAAAACTAATTTTAGGTTCACTATGCATGTACATTTTGTGTATAGTTGAAATAACATATCTACAAAACTGACTCTTGTATGTTTCACATTGGTATTTTCTATTCTGTTTCTTTATTTAACCTTTAAAAATTTTTATGCTAGTCATGACCAACCACATTCATCTCATGAATCTATAGTTTAGTAAACACTGAATGAAGAAAATACAGTGTAATTTTCCTGCAGAAACACTTCTTCAGTTTGTAAGTCATATTGCTCTTTCGATTTGAATTCAGAACTCTGTCATTTCAAAGCTGAAGTGTATTTACCATGAATCCAGTGAAGCTTAACCTTCAGAGTACCTCATTTGCAAGGGGCCCTGCCAAGGTCTTTACCTAATTTTCTATTGTTTCTCTGAAAAAGTTTCCCAAGATTGTATAAGGCCCCACAAAACTTCTAAAACCTGTTTTTTCCCCTCCAATTATATAAGCTGGCATATTTTAAAATAACATGGCTCTGAATTAGATTTTGCTGTTTTCTAATCAAAGAAATTATAATAATTAGGCTCTTTTCATGGGAAGGAATGTAGATCTATGGAAGGAATCTCAAGGAAAATGGTGTTTACTTTAAGGCTATGCAGGTCCCTAGTCGGTTTAGCTCAGTGGATAGAATGTTAGCCCTCATTCTGAAGGGTCCCAGGTTTGATTCCTGTTAAGGACGTGTACCTTGGTTGCAGGCTAGATTCCTGGCCCAGGTTAGGGCACTTGCAGGGGGCAGCCAATGGATGTGTCTCTCTCGCATTGATGTTTCTCTCTCTGTGTCTCTCTCCCTTCCTTCCACTCTCTCTAAAAATCAATGGAAAAATATCCTGGGGAGGGGACTAACAATAATAACAAAAAAGATAAGGCTATTTTTAAAAATGTAATTTGTATTCACCTATGGTAGGAAGAATTTCAATAGAATTTCCAAGTTTTTAAATTACTGAAATCAACCTTAATTATATCAAACCTAGAATATTTTATTAACCTTTATAAGAAGGATCTGAGGGGGAAAAATATATCTTACAGTATCACCTATTGATTGTCAGAACCAGCAAGGGTTTGGGACAGCTATTCTTTCCATCTCTTTCTGTAGAGCAGTGGTTCTCATGTGTTGGCTTTATTGTCCTTACCCACCCACCCCTACCCCATCTGCCCTGCTCTTGACTGGACGTTCTCTTTGCATCTGTTGTCCTTTCCTGCTCAGTTTGGAATCTGTTCCCAGAAGTTTCTTACCAGTATGCGGCTTTATCCTGGAATGAAGCTTCAGCAAGTACTTTTGAGAGTTCATAGGGCTCATATTGCACCAGCTTTTTTAGACCTTATTGTGAATCCCTTGCAATCATCCACACATAGGCAAAACTCTCCCAGTTTCACCTATTCTCATTGGCCTGCCCTGCTTTCCTTTTAGTTCCTTTGAATGTTTTATGGTTCTCATATTGCTTCCTTCCATACAGATGCTGATACTACATGAATCTTAAAGCTGTTGGTGATTTGTCCCCATTCACTTGTATCTTTGGATCCACTTTGTCTGTTTTGTTTTACGTTACCCATGTTTTTTGTTTTGACTTGGCTAGCTTAGTAGATTTTTTAAGTTGAATTTTCAAATACTTAAATTGCTTTAAAGATACTTACCTGGATTTTGCATTTTCTTGGTTTGTTAAAAGTAAACGCTGTCAAGTAATGCTATTGGATCCATGACCACACAAGGTGTACTTCAACTTGTCATTAGAGGATAATAGTTTTCTTGGTTCACTTGTATAAATAACTAGAGGCCCAGTGCACAACATTCGTGCACAGGTAGGGTCCCTAGGCCTGGCTGATGATCAGGGCCGATTGGGGTCTTCCTTCCCTGGCTACTGGCTGCCAGTAGTTGGCCTCCCTTCATTCTGCGCCACCCCCTGGTGGTCAGTGCACGTCATATAAGCAATCAAACTTCACAGTCTCCCACTCAAACTCCCAAGGGGACACTTTTCATATCAGCCTTTTATATTCATACTAGAGGCCCAGTGCACGAAATTCATGCACAGGAGGCGGGGGTGGGGGAAGGGGTGTCCCTCAACCCAGCCTGCACCCTCTCCAATCTGGGACATTCCTCTCACAATCCAGGACCACTGGCTCCTAACTGCTTGCCTGCCTGCCTGCCAGCCTGATCGCCCCTGCCAGCCTGATTGATCCCTAACTGCTCCCCTGCTGTCCAGATCACCCACAACTTCCCTCCTCTGCCAGCCCGATTGCCCACAACTGCCCTCCCCTGCCGGCCATCTTGTGGCAGCCATCTTGTGACGTCACATGAGGGCGTGACGCCACCTAGGCTTTTATTATATAGGATAGATAAGCCTATCATGTTCCATGATTTTGGTCCCCAATAATAACAATATCTGTATAATAAGTATAATTTATGAAGTGCTTTCACATTCACTCTTTTTAGTTAATGTCACTATACTCACAGATAGATGATCCTATCAACTTAACCAAAAAATAGACCTCTGCAAGCCTTAGTTAAGATGGACTTGATCTTCACAGTACTTTCCAGTCTATATGATTATAAACTATATATGAGAAGTCTTTTTTAAAACATATTCAGGCTAATCTTATTGAATTGTTCTTTGTCTTCCAAATTCCTGGGGAAGTGCTTCAGAAAATAGAAACATTATGCTTTTGTGTCTGTGTGCATGAATGTAGAAAGAGATTTTTGCAAATTTATTAACTATCTGAATTCCTTTGGGTATACACACACACACACACACACTATATATATATATATATAGTAAAAGAAAGTCAGGTAGTGACAAGCTTTTTCTTGTTTTTTATTTTTTAAATTATAGTTTACAGTCAATGTTAATTTGTATTAGGTTCAGGTATACCGCCTAATAATTTGATATTTTATAAGCATATTAAGATTCTGTGAAGTACTGATTTAAAGAAACTTATTTTTTTCTTCAGCTAGCTTTTCCAGACTTGCTAGATATCTGAGTCCTTTATTTTTTATCATACTACTAGAGGCCCGGTGCATGAATTCATGCAACAGTGGGGTCCCTCGGCCTGGCCTGTGGAATTGGGCCTAAACTGGCTCTCTGACATCCCCCATGGGGTCCCGGATTGCGAGAGGGCACAGGTCAGGCCAAGGGACCCCACCGGTGCATAATCAGAGCCGGGAAGGGATGTGGGACGTTGGCCAGCCGGGAGGGACCGTGAGAGGGCTCCAGGGCATGTCTGGCCCATCTCACTCAGTCCTGATTGGCCAGACCCCAGCAGCAAGCTAACCTACTGGTCAGAGCATCTGCCCCCTAGTAGTCAGTGCACATCATAGCGAGCAGTTGAGCGGCCTTAGCATATCATTAACATATTACGCTTTGATTGTTTGAATGGACGACCAGATGATCAGACACATAGCATACTAGGCTTTTATTATATACTATACCAAGGGCCCTAGCCAATTTGGCTCAGTGGATAGCGTGTCGCCCTCTGGTCAAGGGCATATACCTGGGTTGCAGGCTCTGCCCTGGTCGGGCCTGTGCAGGAGGCAACCAATCGATGTGTTATCTCACATCGATATTTCTGTCTTTCCCTCTCTCTCTTCCATTCTCTCTAAAAATCAATGGAAAAATATCCTCATGATTGGGACTTGTCAAAATAGGCATGATTTTCCCTACCTCCATTTTTTAAAAAATTTAATCATTTTCTTCAGATTGCTCTGGTATATTTTACTCAATGTCAAGGATTAATTAATTTAAATATTAATTAGTTTAATAGTTTATTACATGTATAGTTGCAGCATGTACATCTTCACATTTAATTATCAAATAACGAAATGGAAAAATTCTGCACCACATTGGAAAATGAGTATGAAGTTGTGGAACTATAAATTTTAACACGCATTACTTATTATTTAAACATTTTTCTCATATTTTTCTTCAGGATGTATATTTAAGACATCTTTAGATTTAAGATTTGGTTTTACAAAATGTCATGCTCTATAGATGACATGTATACTATTTCAAAATATCTTTTCTCTCTAGATTCTCCTGCACAGTCAGTATCCTCCGGAGTTCGTGCACCTTCTCCTGCCCCATCATCAGTACCTTTAGGGTCAGAAAAGCCCAGCAACGTCTCTCAGGACAGAAAAGTTCCAGTCCCTATTGGGACTGAACGTTCTGCACGTATCAGGCAAACTGGAACTTCAGCTCCATCTGTTATTGGGAGTAATTTGTCCACATCAGTAGGGCATAGTGGCATCTGGTCTTTTGAAGGGATTGGTGGCAATCAAGGTATGATATGCTTTTCTGCTTACAGGAAATTAAGTAATCATTTTTATTTAAGAGTTCAGAACATTTACTGTTCCCATATTACCTCCCATCAAATTTATCATTGCTTTTTGAAAATAGTCTAATGCAAGCATGTCAAACTCAAAGGCTAACACGGGCCAACTAAACAAGGTTTAAGTTTATGTGGCCTCAAAAAAACAAAAAGCTTCAATTTTCATAGACACATAGGTTTATTTCGATAGAGACATGCTGAATACAAAGGGCTGAAATAAAAGTAATTGTTAACATAAAATAATAGAACATTTTAATAAAAATTAATATTTTTCCTTGAACATTAACTTACCAGACACTAGATAACTGCACAAATTAATAAGTGTAATGCAAATTAACCTATTTTTCTTGTTTTCTGAAAGCAAAATATTTCCTGTTGTGCACACTAAACAAGTCATAATGACATGGCAATCGGCTGCTAAAATATTCGCTGCTAGTATTAATGGAAAGAAATGGTGCGCCTGGACGTAAGGCGCGTAAGGGAAATGAATGCAACACAATTATAGTAATCAGTCATTAGCAAACATTGTAGTTTGTTATTAATAATTACGTATAACAGGATATTGTAAAAATTAAGTTACAAAATTTTTATTAAAATGTTTCTTATATGCCATTATATTGGCTGGGCTGCAAAAATACTCATTGTGGGCTACATGTTTGACATGCTTGATCTAATGTAAGCATATTCTTTTCTTCATTTCATATTAAAGAGATGTTAATATTTCCTTTGAGGTTCGTTAGCCTTCACCCTATGTTGGCTTTTTTTACTTTTGTTTTGTAACACAAAGTGTTTAAGTTATTTTGTTAGAGTATTATATCACTACCTACAAACATAGAAATACTGCAGTAAATATATAAAAAAGAATGTCATTATTCTGAAGGAATTCATAATTTAATGTAGAAAATACTAGAAATATATAAAACATTTTATTTTGCTTTCTTCTGATTTTAAATATCACCATTTATTTTTTCCTGCCTTTTTGTTTTTCCCTCAGACAAAGTTGACTGGTGTAACCCTGGGATGGGAAATCCTATGATTCATAGGCCTATGTCTGATCCAGGAGTGTTTTCACAGCATCAAGCAATGGAGCGAGAGAGTACAGGAATTGTAACTCCTTCTGGTACATTCCATCAGCATGTTCCTGCAGGATACATGGACTTTCCTAAAGTTGGGGTAATGGTGATTTAAATAAACATTTTCATTATTTCCAGATGTTTTTCTTCTTAGTCTTATTTCAATTTCAAGGGAATAAGCATTTGTGGAATGATTTTGGGGCTTCGGCCTACAATTATAGGTCAAAATCTGGCTAAAATATAAATATTTATAAATCTTAATTTTTTTCAGTTCAGAGAAATTTTTGACAAAATATTTTGGATATAGTAGGCTTATGTATATCTAATGCTACAAGAAATCATTATAATGGAAAGTAATTTTTAGATTACCTAGATAACCTACACTTTTCCAAAATGAGGTGAAGTTTTAAATATTAATTTTTTAAAATATATTTTTATTTCAGAGAGGAAGGAAGAGGGAGAGAGAGAGAGAGAGAAACATCAATGATGGGAGACAATCATTGATAGGCTGTGTCCTGCTCGTCCCCTACTGGGAATCGAGCAACCCTGATATGTGCCCTTGACCAGAATCGAACCTGGGACCCTTCAGACCACAGGCCTATGCTCTATCCACTGAGCCAAGCCAGCCAGGGCTCAAATATTAATTTTAGGGCTATTGGTTATATTGGGAAAAGTGATCAGTGACTTGAATGTGCATAATATTTATTTCCCTCCTTTTTTAAGGGTATGCCTTTTTCTGTGTATGGGAATGCAATGATTCCTTCAGTAGCACCTATTCCTGATGGTGCTGCAGGACCCATATTTAATGGCCCTCATGCTGCAGACCCCTCTTGGAACTCCCTAATAAAGATGGTTTCAAGCTCCACAGAAAATAATGGCCCTCAAACGGTAAGGCTGATCATTAAGTGAACATTTATGTATTAGTGTGTATGAGATGCTGGGACAAATAGGATACAGGTAAATCACAGTAGTGAGAGATTATGGTGAATATGGGCAGTTAAGGAAATTTAATATAGCAGAGGGATGTAGAAAATGGTACATAATTTGTGCTGAAATTATGAACGGCATAAAGTATTTCGTTTGGCAGTAGATGGTAATTAAAAGATTTTAAGTTGCCAAGTTTTATAATTTTATAGATCAAAATTTACTAGTTATGAAAAGGGCCATATAGAGGTTATTGAGAGAATCATAAATGTCAAAACTATGTATAATTACAAATTCATAGATACATTGTATATTCTAGTGTTTTTTGGTGTATGTTTAATATATTTGACTCATTTTCCTTCTACAGTCATAAATCTATGTACCCAGGTAATGGTTTTTAAAAAATGATGTTGGATCCTATTTGAGGAATAAGAGGAGAGGCAAGGAAATAATTGGTAAAAGTGGCTTATCATTGCTTTTCTTCATTGTTTTCAAGTATGTTGCAAATTAAATGAGATTTAGCTATTTTAGTCCATAGCTAGAGTTTTATTTTAGTCAATTATATGTTAAATACACATTTAATAAAATGCACCTTCTTTCTTCATAGGTGTGGACTGGACCCTGGGCACCTCACATGAACAGTGTGCATATGAACCAGCTTGGCTGATGAAGATCAGCTTGTTAGCCTGCAGATTCCTTTTCATACAGAGGAAATCACAAGTGGCCGGAAAACTATTTTTATGCTCCCAAATCATTCTACTGATGTGCTTGACTGAAGTGTGTAGGCTTTTTGCAGAAGAACTTACTAACTGACCTATTTTCTGTGAACATTTGTGACTGCCCATTCCCCATCATCATCTGTTTTACCTTAGTTAGCATTTTTCTTACCATTTTCTTTTTTGCTCTCCCTCTTCCCCTTTGGACATAACTTTCTGTTGAAGCTGTTCTTTGGCTGGTTGGTATTAGTACTGTAAACTGCTTCTGAGCAAACACGGAAATTTAGCAAAATTATGTAAACTTGATCCTGAAGTTTTAGAATGGCAAATAAATGTACAATTGTTTACATAACAGAGAAGGCTAAGCAGAAAGTAAATTTCAATATGTCAGTATAGAGGCTCTACTTTATGTAGACTTAAATTAATGTGAGATATGTACCTTCATATTCAGAAATCTGGATGTTTCCTTCATACATTAAACTATTAATAAGCATAACTTTTCTGCTTGTGTAATTTAAGTATAAAGTAAAACAACGGGCATTATCAATGGATGTTTCCCAACATTGGCTTTTTAAGTATCCATATTGCTCTTTTGAATTTGTTTGCAGCAAAGCACGTATAGAAGAAATTTATCACTTTTCTCTGTCTTTTTATTGCCTTGCCACACTTAACTAATGCACACTTCACTCTTTCTTCTCTTCACCTTTATCACTAATACCAGTAAAATTCTCTTACTGCTCATGACATAATTTGTAAACATTTTTAATGTAATGGCTGCTACAGAGACATGGAGCACCTTCATCATCACCTGTGGTTTCTGCTAACCATAAAATATTTAGCCTTTCTGAGAATTTAAAAGCCACCACTGGCTCCCAGTCAGCATATACAAGCTCTTAATGTACTGTTTATTATTAAACAATTCAGTGTACTATTTTATATTGGGTAATACTGATTCTTAACACTGGCTTTCCTGGTCATCCAGAGTCAACATAAAATTCAAATATTCAGTAATATAGGGGAAAGTATTTTCCCCCCAATTTTAAAGGCTTCTTGTTCTCTACACTTGTGTATTATCAGTGAAAAGGATCAACAGCTAACTTGAGGCAAGTAATTAAAGAAATTCTGCACTTGTCATGAAGACAATTTATGGTAGACGTGAATACACAGATTATAAAATAAAGTCTTCTTTTAACCTGTTTATATAGGATACAGGGCCACACTAAACTATTCAGTGGAATTTATTCCATTCACTTGAAACAATAAACAGTAACGTATACAAGAAGAATGTGTTCTACCCTGTCTCATATGGAAAAATAAATTTGTATGGTTGAAATGTAAAAGAAGGTAATCATAAAAGTGAAGTATGTATCAATCTGTGTTTTTTTTTAATTAGACAAATTCCACAGTAGTGAAACAAACTAACTAAAATTCAGATAAATCACCAGCATTGACAGTATTAATAATGATTCCTTGGCTCTTCAATTAAATGAAGAACATTTTTTTTTAACCTCTGGCATGAATAAAGAATAAAAAGGAGATTTCTCAAACATATCCTTGAGGTCTGTAAACAAACATATATTTATTTTGTAATTTAGGGGGTGGTCTTAAAATAGCTAAATTTGTTTTTATATCTGACTGATTGATAACCAAATTTAAAGGAAAGGCTAAATACGACCCTACAAATTAATACAGCTATGAAATAAAATTGTAGCACTTTACTAAGAAAGGGATATAATGCTGTTTAATAGAATGTTTTATATATGACTTTTGGCCCTATCCTTTAATTTTTGGTTAATTTCTTTCCTGTATTAGGGTTATTTTCCAATTAAAATTATCCTGCTAGATAACAGATACCATCCCATATTTATTACAACACATGAGTTCTATTGATTCACAAAACTGAATTTCTTAAAATTCAGTATCTTACTGAAAAAAGAAGAGAAAAAGCCCTATATTAAGTTTCAAGCTCTGATATGGGGATATAGATTGGGATGTTCCATATTTAATTTTGGAGATCGAGCTTATTAATTACAATAACATGCTTTTAGAAACCTATATTAGGAACATTTTTCAAATACATTTTTTATATTTCAGATGTAATGCAGTGCATTTTTATTTGAACATTACAAAGCATTATCTTTTGGGACCATCCAGGACTCCCCCCACCCCCCCTTTTGAAAGTATGTGGTATTTGTAATTGCAGATGACCCAATGTATTTCTTTTCTCTCATTCTTTTAAGAAGTGACTTAAGTCCTGACTGGCATGGCTCAGTGATTAGAACGCACCAAAGAGAGAAGTGTCTCAGATCAAGGGCATGTTCCTGGGATGTAGGTTCTTTCACCTGCCCCAGTCGGGGCGCCTGTGGCAGGCAACCAATCGATGTGTGTCGCTCACAAAGTTACTTAATTCTTCGAAATAACACTTAGGTTAGTTTAGACCTTATATCCCAAAGTAGTTAATATTGCAGTTGTTTTGTAATCTGTTTATAGATTTACTTTAGAAATGATTTTGTTTACCTGTGCCAACAGAATACCCACTTCATGCCTTTCAAACATATTTCAACTTATACCAACATATTCACAAAAATTCATTTTGGTATCTGTTTGAAAGATTATTTTCCCTTTCTGTTTCTCATTACTGTAAAGTTAAATCCTTTTGTTGCTAATTGAAAATGACTTATAGTCATCCACTTAAGAGGTAAAAAGGGGAACTGGAGATAGTTTACTTAATGAGCCTGTCTTGTTCTTTATGAAAATATCATTCTAACTTTTTTTTACTCAAATGACTAAATAGACATTTCATAAAAATTATTTTGCACCCTACATTATTTACTTTATTAAAACAATATAAAGTGTTAGGCTAAATGGAAACTCAAGGTCATTAAACCTCTTAAGATCCTCTGATTTTTTTCAATCTATTTTCATTTTGTTATTTTTCAGAAACATTCCCACAGATCTGGCATTACAGAACAGAACATTTCAAGCATGCTGAAACTTCAAATAGCAAATTTTAAAAATTATTTTGAAATGATTAAAATACCAAAGGAAAACTAATTCATTGGTGTTTTTTTAATTTTTAAAATTGATTTTAGAGAGGAAGGGAGAGGAATAGAGAGAAACATTGATGAGAGAAGAACATCCATAAGCTGCCTCTTGCAGGCCTCCTATTGGGGGTCAAACGCTCCCCAACAATCTGGGTATGCCTGTCAGGGAATTCTAACAGTGAGCTTCTGTTTCATGGGTTGACACTCAACCACTGATCTACACCTGGTCAGGCTAATTCATTGTTTTAAATCACTATATGTAGTCAGTATTCTATTAACCAGGGTAAGTGAACCTGTCCAGATTTCTCTTTAATATTAATGTTTGGTATACTTATGTTACACTCTATAAATCCTGGATTCTCCTGAGTCTCTTTGGAAATATACATCCCATTGATAAATGCTTAAGTCACAATACTCAAGAGCTAGTGTTATTGTGAATTAACTGGTGTTAATTCCAGGTGACTGGAATTTAGCATGACAGCATCATTAAATACTTTAATATAACCTATGTTACCTATATTACACACCTTGATGGATGGCAAATACACCATCACTTGTATGTGGGTAAGTAAGTGAATATAGAGAAAACAGCCACTGTGGCTTTGACAAGAGCAAGAATTACTTCATAATGTGACAGTTGGAATACAGGTTGTGTTCCTAATAGAGATGTTTTTTAAGAGGTTTCGTACTACTGCTTTTAAATGAATCCATACTTCTGAAAGGTAAAAACCAATTTTGCATGCTTAAATGCTTACAAACTAAACATGAGCAAGATTATACAAGAGGATTTTTTTTTCAATAAAGAGAAAGAAGGTAACTACATTAGGTAGTTTTGGTTTTGCAAAGTAAGACCTTAAAGTAGTAAAGAAAAACCTAAATCTGATCCCAGAGATCACTTTAACAATTGCTCATGAAAATAATTTTTTAAATTTCTTTTGTCAAACATTTTAGAAAGCATATTAGGCCTATATTTATATTTTGATCTCCATTCCTTTGTTCAGCACTGAGATAATTTCAGAAGCTGTAGAAAAATACATAATTTAAGGAGCTTAAAGTTTTAAAAATTAGTCATGTGACAATAGTAATAATGATGGGACTAGACTATAAATATAGAACTTAAAAAATGTTTTACTATGTTGCACAAGTTCATTTGCAAAGTGTTAGGGTTAACATGGTTTTGGTTGGTTTGCTCAATATTTGTATGCTCATTTTATACTGTATTCTGCAACTCAAAAGATACAGGGCATCACACTGCTGGATGACTAGAACATACATACACATCAATGCTAATACTTTACTTTTGTATTGGGCTTTAGAATAGACATTTCCCCCCAACTTTCTCTGTGAAGTAGGTAGCAAGTTCTAATCTTCCCCATTATGAGTTAAGAAATGTATGTTTGCACATATGAAATAAATATTTATAAATTTTATTTGGATCACAATATTCAAATGGAACACTTTAAGATGAGACTATGTGACCCCAATGAGTAGCAGCAAAGGTGGGCCTACACTGTTTGAAGAGATCCTAGTCCCTGACTAATAGAAGCACTAATCTCTTAGCTTGTTAAATATAAAAATGACAACAGCCAACACAGCTGTCCAGTGTGAGTGAATAAAAATTACACATTTTTTTGTCAAATCAAAAAATACATTTTTGGTGTGCTGCAGAACTTTAGTTACTAGTTTATATATACCATATATTGGGATATGTATATTTAAACACATTTAAAAATTCATACATAAATTTATCAGTTTGAAGGAAGATAAGATCCAGAGAAGAGTACCTGGTACTGTAGTGGGCAGTTAGACATGAGCAGAGTACAGGTCCCTAGGGTGGAAAGCCCTGGGTGCCTAGCAAAGGACAATTGTAGGGTGGGACCTTGTCCCCAGGGTGGCCTTTCCTCCTCTAGTGATGACCGGAAAGATGAGCCGAGGTGTTTTCCTGGGGTCGTGTCTCGGGACGTCGAAGAATGAGCCATGCAGACCAGAAGATTTAAGCAAAAGTGGAAAATTTATGACAAGCACATTCAGACTTCCCACAAGGGGAGGGGGGCCCAAGAATGGGCTGCCGGTTAAAGCCTTATGGTCCAGGGGTACACTTGCTACAAGCCTGCTTCTGTTGCCTGTGTCGTCGCCTGATAGATTCCCTCGATGGTTTTTGCCCAGCAATGGGCCCAAACTCTCCCTGTTTCTATGTGTTCTCTGTTCCTATGCTGACCTTTTTCTGTTTCTATGTGTTTGTACATCTTGTTGCTAAAGGCCCTCCCTTGGTTTCCCATGCCTCCTGCTTTGAGTCCAGAAACATTTTATTATTTCTGCTTGGTTGGTCCTGTGGTTAGGCTGGCTCAAACCGCCATGTCTGCCCCTGCCTGTGTTCCACCTGCCTTTTGTTTTCCACTGGACCCCTGCCCTGTCTGCCTGCATTTTAAGTTAACCCTTTCACTAGTATATCAGTGGTCTTGTGGTTTGGACCCCCTGACCTTTCCTCCCTAGAGATAACATCTAGACCTCAGTTGTATTTTAGCTCCAGGCCCAAAAAAGCAGCAAAACCAGAGGAGCAAAGCCATGGCTGACTTCAGGACCAGCTCCATTGAAAAATGACCCCCTGCCCTGGCACCAACCAACCAATCAGTGGGGACAGGACCCTGAAAGGACAGACCAGGAAAGCTGCTGAAGATTCTACTGAGATCTTCCCCTGGGACCTCCCCTAAATCTCCTTAAAACCCTGGGAATAGGGGACCCAGAGGGCTCTCCCTCCCAGGAGCAAGCCTTTGCTTCCCCCTGCCCCCTGCATCACCTTTACCTTCCTCACTTCTAAGCTCCAAGGGCCCTTCCCTTACCTCTATATCTTGTTTCCTAAGCCTATCTTGTACGAATTACTTCTTCCACCTCCATGATTTTATAAATGTGCTCTTATAGTTTGAGTCTTTGCTCTGAATTCTATCATAGCCAGAACCAAAGTATGGCCTGACCCCAGAGGTCTCACACCTGTGCCCTTCCCGCCACCCCCAACAGTACTTACTAGTTGCTACACTTTGACATTACCCCCAACGTTTATCAGAGGCTTGTTTTAACATTTTATTCCACAAAACCCAATTTGGCCCCAAAGTCTAATGGAAAGTCCTTCATGTCACTCAGTTTACTGTTACCAGCAACAATACTAAAAATTAGTCCATGAAGATTTGGTGTGTTCCTTTTAACCAGAAGACACCTAATGTTGCTGTTCACACTGGAAAGCTTACACAGGATAATGTAAGCTCTAGTAAATTCACTGTGTTGCCAGTGATAATTCCCCTTAACTCAGGAAATGGTACTTGACCTTTAATATCAGTTTTGCTATGTTGATGAAAGGAGCTCCATGCTAACCTGACAAACTCAAGGAAGACCTGCATGGTATTTGTAATTGCAGATGACCCAATGAGACCTAAAGTAACTACAAAGGATGGTCTGAAATTAAACTTTAACTAAAAGCAATTATGGTGGGTAGTTATGTCTTAGGCCGGTATCTTCACCAACAAGGTCAACCTTTACCTTAACTGAGCCTATCTGTCTTTTTGCATCTATAACATACCCTTGAAATGTCTGGGTAACTTCTAACTTCCCTTTTTTCCAGACACCTCAGGCCACAACCAAATGCCCTGGGTGCCTGGACAGGAGACTATAAATTCCTTCATTGTTATTGTTATGTTAATTGTTGACTGTTAACTATCTCATCCTAGAGTTTTCCCTGCTTTGCTTTCTCCAGCCTCTCTGAACACCAGTGGGTTTCATGTAACCCACCTATGCCGCACACACACACCCGCCCCCCCCCCTTGTAATGTATAAAAAAAAGATGAAAAACTGCCATTCTCTGGAGCATTATCCCAATACTTTAGATTTGCTCCCTGAAAGTTGTTGACAGTTTGGCTCAAATAAACTCACAAAAATTATGTACAGGTCTGAATGTTTTTACGTTAATAGCTATGTATTAGAAAAGATAAAACGAAGGAAACTCAGTTTGCAGGTGGGGTTAAAAATTCTAACTGGAACAGATGAGCCAGTTCAATGTTTATACCACAGACTGGATGAACTGGCTGGGGCCCAAGCGGTGCTGATTTAAGCAGGATCAGTCGGTCGGAAGCACACAGCTTTCTCCACGCGGCATTTCTGCCACGTGTTGGCTCTGGCACAACACTCTGGCTCCGTCTCTAGGGAAGCAATCAGGATGCACAGAAAGCGACGGGGACCGCAAAAACCACCCCCCAAGCTTCATCCATTAAAATGACACAATTCGATTAGGTTAAAAAAAAAAAAAAGAATGAAAAGGCACTCGGTCAAGACTGAGTTTAGAAAGGCCCCGCCTCTGCCTCTGCCTCTGCAGTTCCGGTCCAGCCTCCCAGCAGGTCCACGCCGGCAGCGGGAAAGTTTCCTGCGCGCGCAGTAGGCCTGCCCAGTGCCGCGTGGGAAAGGCGGGACTTCCGTATCCTCTACGTCATCTCCCCTGCGACGCGAACGTCACTGACTTGACCGGGAAGGTCAACCGTGGCCGAGGGCGGGCGCGCGCCCACCGCACGCTCCGGGGTCGCCGGCGCATGCGCGCGGGGTCGCCGGAACTGTACCTGCCGCTCGTCGGTGAAGCCCGCCTTTCGGGCTCAGCCCTGGCACCCATGCTGGGCCGGCTGGGCGGGAGGTGGCTGCGGCCGCCGCCGGTCCTGCAGCCCGGGGCCCGGGGCCCGCACTTTGCTCCGGCCGCAACAGGCGGTGCCAGGCGCGCGGCTCTGCCCGCGTGGGCGGTGGCCTCCGTGTCTGCAGTTGACCCGGGCGACGCGGGCGGCTGGTACGAGGCGCTGGCCGCTTCGGCGCCGGTGCAAGGCGCGGAGGAGATGCTGCTCGCGGCGCACGGCGTCACGGGCCTGCCCTGGTGGGGCAGCATCCTCTTCACCACCGTGGCCCTGCGCGGCGCCGTCACGCTGCCCCTGGCGGCCTACCAGCACTACATCCTGGCCAAGGTGAGGGCCGCCGCGCCGCTCCCGCAGGCGGTCGGCTTAGCGTTCCTCGTCGTGACCGCGTCGTTGCTAAGAAGGGTAACGCGCCCTGGACGTGGGAAGTAGGAGATGTTAAATGGCACGTGCACCAGCCATCTATCTCGTTTACCCTCTGGGTTTGTGCTCAAAGCAGGAGCGGTCCCTAGCCTTGTTAGAGAGAAGGGAATCAGGAGCAGGAAAACTGTCTGGTGCGACCTGTGACATGACCTCTTTAGAGGCTGCCACCCCCTGCTGGTTGCAGCATCTTTAGTTCCCGGGCTTTCCGACTGGTCGCGTTGGGGAAGAACTGCCTAGCTAGCGGTTTGCAAACTTGACCCCTGATTCAGGCCGGTCCACCCACAGGCCCGTGTCCTGCGAGTCTCGGCTGCACGCCCTTCGGTGCCTCCTTATCTTTTGTGTGGGATTAGGATAGGGAGACCGTCCTGCCCTCCTTCCCGAGATTATGAGGTCAAGTCACATATTACGAGTTTAAGTGCAACGAAGGCAAAATAGTATTCAAAAGGGAAGACTTAAAAAAAAAAAAGTGGCTTCAAAGATTATTATCATTGGGGGGAAAAGCCTGGAAACGAAACGGAAAGAGATTCGTCAGCAGGATCAACGCAGTGAGTTACTTTACAGAATCAACACAGGGCGGATAGTGCAAAGTTTGGGGGGCTGTCACAGAAAATACTAGAGATTTAATTAATACCCTTCTGTTTCCTCAGTTGACGGTACTGGGAAAGCCAGGGATGCCACATAAAAGCGCAGGCGCAGTTCTCACTTAGTCCTTAGAATAACCCTGTGAAGTAGGTACTGTTGCACATTTTGTTTATGAGGGGACTGGAAGTTAGAGGTTAAGTAACTTGCCCAACAGCACACAGCGAAGTGTATAATCTGGAATTTGGATTTGGTTGTAACAGGATATCTTAAGCAATTTAATGTCTTATGCTTAGACTTAAGGTTTTTTGACATGCTCAGTAGACAATAATTTTTTTTTAATCCTCACCCGAGGATATATTTTTTCCCATTGATTTCAGAGAGAGTGGGTGGCAGGGAGGGAAGGGCAAGAGAGAGAGAGAGAGAGACAGAAACAGAAACATCAGTGTGAGAGAGAAACATCCATTGGTTGCCTCCCACATGCAGCCTGGCCTGATGGGCTGGGGATGGAACTGGCAACCCAGTACATGCCCTGACTGGGAATCAGCTCAGAGCCTCCCAGTGGGAATGGGACGGCACTGTAACCCACTGAACCACTCTGGCTGGGCAGGAAACCAAAATTTTAAATGAGTTGAGGGAATAGAAAATAAAACTATGAGTGGTTATAAATATCCTTTATGTGCTCATAACAAATTTTTCTTTAGCTAGGTGGAAAATTTGCAACCAGAAATACAAAATATTGCACAACACCTTAACCATGAAGTTGCAGTTCGTGCAAAACAGTTGGGGTGGTCCAAAAGAGTTGCCAGGTAAGATAATTCTGTGCCTATAAGACCATAAAAATATATGTATATTATGTGAAAGTGATTATGTTAATTATAGGTTTGAGTATTCTGTAGCTTTAGCAGCAAAGTAGTTTTTTTTCTTTAGCATTTTAATAAGTTTATGTGGCATGATAGTTTTATTTTTTATTTATTGATTTGGGAGAGAGAGAAAGTTCCCCTTATTTATGTATTCATTGGTTGGTTCTTGTATAGGCCCTGACTGGGGATCAAACCTGCAACCTTGGTGTATTGGGATGATGCTCTAAACAACTGAGTTACCTGGCCAGGATTGGCATAATTTAGGGTGTCCAAAAAAAGTATTGAATAATTATAAAGGCAGTGTTTATAAACATACATTTCATTTTCAAAATTGAGCTACGAGCTGTTAAACTGTGTATACATTTTTTGGGGACACCTTGTTTTATATGCTGGACTGAAAGCAAAGAAATGGAGAAACAAAGATAAGGGCAAGTTTCTTATTCTTTTTTTTTCTTTTTCTTTGCTTAAAGCAATTTTTAATTTTGCAATCAGTGGACATACAATATTATGTTCGTTTCAGGTGTACAACAGTGATTAGACATTTATATAGCTTACAAATGTGATCACCTTCATAAATCTAGTACCCATCTGACACCATACACAGTTATTACAGTATTACTGTTTCCTATTCTATGCTTTACATCCCATGACTGTTTTATAACTACCAATTTGCACTTCTTTTTAAGACTTTTTTTTAAAAAAAATTTTTTTTTTTATTAGTTAAGGTATTACAAATGTGTCCTCATCCCCCCCATTAACCCCCAACCTCCCCCCCACACACAAACTCATGCTCCCATCCCCCCTTCTTATTCTTTTAAAAAAATATATTTTTATTTCAGAGAGGAAAGGAGAGGGAGAGATAGAAACATCGATGAGAGAGAAACATTGATGGGCTGCCTCCTGCATGCCCCCCACTGGGGACCGAGCCTACAACCTGGGCATGTATCCTGACTGGGAATCGAACTGTGACCTTCTGGCTCATAGGTCGATGCTCAACCACTTAAGCCACTGGGGCCAGGCAAGTTTCTTATTCTTAAAGAGACCCCATCCTACTCAAAAGACCTGCAATCAAATAATGACTGAATTAAGTACTATAAAAAAGGTTTTGTGCAAGGAGTTGGGTCATTATGGAAAGTCAGGGAAGGCTTCACAGGATAAAGATACTGTGCCAGTCTGTTGGTGCTTTAGTCAGCAAATCATACAGGTTATTTTCCAAACTTCACCTTTTTGAAAAGATACAGTAAGCGGTAGCCCTCAGGAATGAGGAAGTAGAAAATGTGAATATTATAATAGAAGCAACTGGATAGCTAGGGTGCTGTCCATCCACTGTAATTACCCTGTGTAGTAATCTTTCTGGGGTCCTAGAAACCCTTGCCCAAGGGTGCATGACCATAGTCGTCCACTGGGAACTTCTAAGTCATCATGCTTCAGTCAACCTAAGCTACTGCTTAGTTTCCCAAATTCTTATCCTTACTATACTGTGACATAGTGTTCACCATTTCACAGAAATGAGAAATACATATATATATATGTACACACACACACACACACACACACACACACACACACACACATATATATACGGTTATCCGTACATTTAGCTCTATAGGTATACATTTGCCAGCTATTTTCATTATGAAAGTGCTTCTCTCTATTTAGTGTTAAGAAGACTTGACAAACCTGTAGTTTTGAAGTTTTACTGATCAGAGAAATCTCAGAACTACAGCTCTATGCCAAAAGAACAGATTTACAGCTGCTCACCTGGGTTGTAAATACATCCTAGATAAGTTGGTGGCATCCTGGTGATGCAGCACTGGCATGATTGTTCAGCCACATTGTTATGGAGATGGATGGCTTTCTAGAAAGGCACTCTGAAGGTTTCCTACATTTTCATTGGGACAGTCTTGGAAGGTGAAAGGGAGTTTGCCAGGTGGACAGCCAAGAGAGTGGATTGTCCACACAGATGATAAAATAATTTCCAAAGGCATGCTGATGCGGAAGTCTGATTTGTTGAATGACCTAAGTCATTTCAGGCATCAGAAAATACAGGTGTCTATAAAGGAGTAACAGAATTACAAAGACCCTGGAATGTCTGTGTATGCTGTCTTAATTTAAGTAAATGTAGCAAACCTATTGAATGCCATACCTTTTACAAAATATATGGCAAGAGATTCAGAGATGAATAAGACCCAGCACTTGACCTTTAAGGAGACTGTAGTCAAGAAAGTGAGACTTAACAGGAATAACTAATATGCTTAACAGAGAAATGAAGAAAATATTCATGAAAAAGAATTGAAGAATGGAGACTGTTTTGACAGGCTAAGAGCACACACAGTACAAAACCACATTGGTACAAACAAATATATTCAGGGACCAAGTAATTAAGCTTGGCTGGAATGGAAGGTTTGAATAAAATGTACTTTTACTTTTCATATTTCCTATAGAAAGTGCAATAATACCAGTTTAGTAGTGAGGTTTCCCATAAAGCCTAACTAGCCAAAGATGACCATAGACAAAGCTTATAGTCTGCCAATGTTAGATTTATTGAATTGTTATGTAATTTGTATACATTGCTAGAGAATTTTCAGTAAAAGGCTTTATTTACCTTTTATTTAGGCAGCTCCTTAATATAGCTTGTGATAATTAAAAATCCTACACAAATTCTTCAGCCAATACCCACAACCTGGTCGTGTTTATGCTATGGTTATGAAGCACTATTGGTGATCAAATGACATTTTCTCCCTTTTCTTTTCCCCTCTTCCCTCAAAATAGGTTCACTTATCTAAAGAATATGCAGAGGCTTGTTTCAGAGCTGTACATTCGGGATAATTGCCACCCTTTCAAAGCCACAGTGTTGGTCTGGATTCAGCTTCCAATGTGGATCTTTATGTCTGTCGCTCTGCGGAATTTTAGCACAGGAGCAACACATTCAGAAGGTAGTTATTATAGAAGTTTGTTTCCCCCCAAATAAGTTCCCTAACATTGTCTTTGTACTCTAAAGAAAAAAACAAAACACCCCATACTTTTCTTTTTTCTTTTTTTTAAATTTTGTTTTATTGCTTAAAGTATTACAAAGGGTATTACATATGTCTCCTTCTTTTTCCCCCTTTGACATTCCCCTGGTATCCCCTACTCCCCAGTGTCTTGTGTCCATTGGTTATGCTTATATGCATGCATACAAGTCCTTCGGTTGATCTCTTACCCGCCCCCTCTTGCCCCCCAACCCTCCCCAGCCTTCCCACTGTAGTTTGACAGTCTGTTCGATGCTGCTCTGCCTCTGTATCTATTTTTGTTCAAAAGTTTATAATGGTCTTTATTATCCATAAATGAGTGAGGTCATGTGGTATTTTTCTTTCATTGACTGGCTTATTTCACTTAGCATAATGCTCTCCAGTTCCATCCATGCTGTTGCAAATGGTAAGAATTCCTTCTTTTTTACAGCAGCATAGTATTCCATCGTGTAGATGTACCACAGTTTTCTAATCCATTCATCTACTGATGGGCACTTAGGCTGTTTCCAGTTCTTAGCTATGATGAATTGTGCTGCTATGAACATAGGGATGCATATATCCTTTCTGATTGGTGTTTCTGGTTTCTTGGGATATATTCCTAGAAGTGGGATCACAGGGTCAAATGGGAGTTCCATTGTCAGTTTTTTGAGGAAACTCCATACTGTCTTCCATAGTGGCTGCACCAGTCTGCATTCCCACCAGCAGTGCACAAGTGTTCCTTTTTCTCCACATCCTCTCCAGCACTTGTCGTTTGTTGATTTGTTGATGATAGCCATTCTGACAGGTGTGAGATGGTACCTCATTGTTGTTTTGATTTGCATTTCTCGGATGATTAGTGACTTGGAGCATGTTTTCATATGTCTCTTGGCTTTCTGAATGTCCTCTTTTGAAAAGTGTCTATCACCCCATACTTTTCATAAATAGAATACTTTAACCAGTCTTGCTTATAAAGGGTATAAATATACAATTTAAAATAATGAGTGTAAGCAAACTAGCTGTGTTGAGAAAATAAATCTAGAAAGGAAAGCAGTAATATTGCTTCTTAGAGATCATAATAAAATTAGTGTTATAATTTCAGAATTTGGTTTCCTAACCAGGAATTTTTTTTATTTATAAACTTAAGAGAACAGAAAAGCTTTCACAGCGATAAATGTAAACATTAATTGAGAAACAATATGAACTAAAGCATTTGTTTTTTACTTTCATTTAAAGGCATTTCTAACCAGAAAGTAATCTGAATAGATTCTAAAGAAGCAGCTCTGGCTACATAATTATTTAAAGTTAAGCCTGAAACAATTATTGCTACTTCGTTGTTGTTGTTGTTGTTAATCCTCACCCAAGAATATTTTTCCATTGATTTTTAAAGAGAGTGGAAGGGAGGGAGGGGAGAGAGAGAAACATCATGTGTGAGAGAGACATCAATTAGTTGCCTGGATTGGTTGCCTCTCCCCCCCCCCCCCGCCCCCCCCCCCCGCCCCCCACACACACACCAATTGAACCTGCACCCCGGGTACATGCGCTTGACTGGAAATTGAATTCTCAACCCTTCTGTGCATAAGCCTATGCTCTAACCACTTGACACACCGTCAGGGCACTGCTACATATTTTTATTTTTTTTCTCTCTAAGTCTGTTTGCTACAGAAAGCTGCTTGCCTCTTTCTCAGTCCAGGAAGGACTGATTTGTGTTATGGAATGAAGAGAGCCTGAATAAAACCAATGCAAGTCTTTAGTGTGAGGGGCACCTTTTTGGAATTATTATCCTACATAATGTCTTGTGTATTTCCTTCTGCTGTTGTAATAAATTATTTTATTTATAAATTTTCAGCAGGTTTTTCTGTCCAGGAGCAGTTAGCGACAGGTGGGGTCCTGTGGTTTCCTGACCTTACTGCACTGGATTCCACTTGGATTCTGCCTATCTGCATTGGTGCCATCAATTTAATAATAGTAGAGGTCAGTGGTTTTAAACAAGATTGTTTGCCATTTAAATTATTAGGATTTCTGTTGTTGCTGTTTTGACATCAAATATAAGTGTGTTTGAGTCTTAATGCAGAGCTACTCACTGAAGGTGAGTAGGTAACGGGTGGTACCTACTTTGTTCAGGGAGTATCAGTGTTGATTCCAGTTGCTGTGACAGTACCTTCAGTGCATAAATACCAGCATTGTGTGCTAAATCGTGTCTGATCTTAGCTTCATCTGGCTGGGGTTCTGTCTGTAGAGCTAGAATTAAGTGTGGTTTCTGGTTGCAGGTCAGCCATCGACAAACTGACTGTCTTGGGTCAGTTCCTTAATCTCTCTGGGGAACAGAATGCTCATCATTAAAGTAAGAAAGCTGAATTAGAACACTTCCAAAGTCTCTTTCAACTTTAAAATTATATGATTCTAATAACATTCAGTTTTGTGATTCGCCTTTGGTTAAAGACGGTCATTAAGATGTCTAATCAATCTGGTTTTATTTCCACAATAGATTGGTATTTTGTGTCTATGTTTAATATATAAATTTGTAGGCAGAGAATAAAGTCATTACCTGACTGCCATTTTTTAGTTATGCAATATTAGAAAAATCATAGAATTTCTTTATAAGATGGAGTGGAAAAACACATACATATTCAATATGACGTCTTAGCCATGTCTTACCATTATCCCATGCTCCTTTATTCAACAGTTTATGGGAAGCATGCCTTTAATTTCATACAGAGCTGTTCTCAAACTCTGAAAAGAACATCAACTCTTTGAACTAGAAGAAACCTTAGAAATTATCTACCTCAGTTGTGATCTCATAGACTTCATGTCCATTGGTCTCTGGGAAATCTCATATACCTCTATTTTCTTAGACAAAAAAAATGCAGATGACACCGTAAGGTGTTGGGTGACAGTTTCTTGAGGAAAGACTCCAGTCTAAGTGTATTTCCCTAGAAGGGAACCCAGCAGAGTCTTGTGAACGTGGTTGGACTTAGTGAATATTTGTTAGAAAGAAGAAAGTGATAAATACAAGGTCACCATGGATTAATATCCGTCCTTTAGTCTTTCCTTTATACCATCTACTAACCCAGTATGTATATGTTTAAGAAAAGCTCATTCTTACTTAACATACACCATATTTCAGGCACTATTTTAATAGCTTATATTAACTAGCTCATTTTTAAAAAAATATTTTTTTATTGATTTCAGAGAGGAAGGGAGAGGGAGAGAGAGATAGAAATATCAGTGATGAGAGAGAATCATTGATTGGCTGCCTCCTGCACACCCCCTACCGGGGATCAAGCCTACAACCCAGGCATGTGCCCTTGACTGGAATCCAGTGAGCCAAACCAGCTAGGGCTAATTAACTCATCTAATTCTTTTGACTAATTCCATGATATAGGTACTATTACTATTATTACGTGCATTTTAAGGTGGAGAAAGTGAGGAACAAAAAGGTTAATAACTTGCACAAAGTCATATGACCACTAAATACAGGGCTGCCATGTGAACCTAGGAAGTTTGGGCTAGTGTTTGGGCTCATAATCATTACTGCTATGTTGCCTCTTAAATAAGTAATTCATAAATTATAACTGCTTTCCCTTGCCTTGGTTATTCCCTTTATCCATGTAGCCAGATCACAAATCTTTGAGATACCAAGTTCCTACTTAAGTACAGTTCCTGCCAGGCACTGTACTTAAGTACCAAAAAACAAGGGTAATGATTCATACATACTACCTATCCTTTTTTTTAAAAAAATATGTTTTTATTGATTTGAGAGATTGAGACAGGAAGGGAGAGGGAGAGAGAGAAACTTCGATGTGAGAGATTGGTTGGTTGCCTCTAGCATGCAACCCAAGCAGGGACTGAACCAGGAATCAAACCCCAGACCCTTTGGTGCACAGGATGATGCTCACCTAATTTAGCTACAATGGCCAGAGCCATAGTACCTATCTTGAAGGGAATTTCAGTCTTACAATCTTTAAAAACCATCTATAATAATAAAAGGATAACATGCTAATTAGACCGGATGTCTTCTGGACATCCTTCCTGACGAAGCCAGGCCGGAGGGAAGCCAGCCTGGATCCTGGGTGCCTGCTGGCGGCCAGGGGAGGGAAGCCTGGGTCCCGGGTGCTGGAGGGAAGCCAGTGCTGTCAGCCAGGGGAAGGAAGGCCTACTCTTGCACAAATTTTCGTGCATCAGACCTCTAGTTGTCTTTTAAAAATTATGCTGTGATTCTATTTAATATAGTTGAATCTCTTCTTTATTGCTATTGATTAAAGCTACTTTTTAAGATTTCTGCATGATTATTAAGTTTTATAAAAGATAGATGATCAACCAAATAAACTTATCAGTGTTTTCTTTTTTTTATTGGTTAAAATGTAAGTGAAGGCCATTTTATGCATTTTAATAATCATGGTGTGTGTATATATTCTTCCCTTTTAGATTGTTGCTCTACAAAAAATTAGAATGTCTCGTTTTCAGACGGGTGTTACCTACTTTGTTCGGGGAATATCAGTGTTGATGATTCCAATTGCTGCGACAGTACCTTCGGTGAGTAAACACCAGATTTTGTGCTAAATCTTGTCTGACCTTAGCTTTATCTGGCTGGGTTCTGCCTCTTCTACTGAGAGCTTTCTCTGAAAACTCAGTCCCTTACTGGTTTCTGAGTTTTTCTGTAATAACTTATTTACTGTCTCTGTCACCGAGTGACACGTATTTCTTGGGATTGATTGACCTTCCTGTATGTGAATGTCTTAACTCTCTTACTAACTCAAACCTTTTTTCTTTTTACAATTTTGCAAAGTATCTTGCACATTACCATGAACAAAGTATTTGCTCTGTTTGATTAGGTGGTTTATTGAATTGTTTCTGTCTATATAGACTTAGCTAAGGAATTTAGCACTTAAAAAAGAAGCAAACTCTGTGCCAAGTCCATATGTGTTCATATGTAATATTATTTAACCTCATACAACTCTTTATGAGATAGGTACACTTGCCCCTATTTATTTATAATTAAACTTTTTTTTTAAAAATATATTTTATTGAGTTTTTACAGAGAGGAAGGGAGAGAGATAGAGAGTTAGAAACATCGATGAGAGAGAAACATCGATTAGCTGCCTCCTGCACATCTCCCACTGGGGATGTGCCTGCAACCCAAGTACATGCCCTTGACTGGAATCGAACCTGGGACCCTTCAGTCCGCAGGCCGACGCTCTATCCACTGAGCCAAACCGGATTTGGCATAATTAAACTTTTTAAAAAAAATAATATTTTTATTGATTTCAGAGAGGAAGGGAGAGGCAGAGAGAGATAGAAACATCAATGATGAGAGAGAATCATTGATCGGCTGCCTCCTGCACGTCCCACAGTAGGGATTGAGCCCGCAACCCGGACCTGTGCCCTTGACGGGAATTGAACTCAGGACCCTTCAATCCCAGTCCACAGGCCGACGCTCTATCTACTTAGCCAAACTAGTGAGGTCTGTAATTAAACTTTTATAGAAATAGAGAAATTGTTATGTTTGCAGTTATTTCATATTTTTGGTCTTTTGCTTATTACCCATGGATACTTAGTGCTAAGAAGACAAAAGCTGTGTCAGGTATAGCTCTCTTTTTGTTCAGAGCCAACACATAGACCATAACGTAGAATCCATTTGTTGCTGATAGTTAGGGTTATATCAGCATATGTAAAGTTTTTCATGTTACTTATCTTAGGAATCTGGAACAGTATGTATTCAGCATCAAACATATATTACTGCCCTAACCGGTTTGGCTCAGTGGATAGAGCATCGGCCTGCGGACTGAAGGGTCCCAGGTTCAATTCCGGTCAAGGGCATGTACCCTGGTTGCAGGCACATCCCCAGTAGAGAGTGTGCAGGGGACAACTGATCGATGTTTTTCTCTCATCGAAGTTTCTAACTCTCTATCCCTCTCCCTTCCTCTCCGTAAAAAAAAAATTAAAATCAATAAAATATATTTAAGCGTGTGTGTGTGTGTGTGTGTGTGTGTGTGTATATATATATATACAACTAAAGCTGTCCCTTAGACATAATATTGTCATTGCTCCTGTATAAAATAAGTAAGTTTCTACATGTCTTAAATAGACATCATTATGTCTGTGAGAATTAATGAAATAACACCAAGTACTTATAATAATTTTCATATAATAGTAGTATTGTTGTAAAATACCCTATAAAATAGAAAAATACAGGTTCACGACATTTCTGGGGAGAAATAATGCCAATTATAACTGAGGAAACCCCCCAGCTCAAATAAAATAAGGGCAGTGAAGTTTCAGTGAGGGTCTGGGTTCAAAGTGAGTAACACATCTAAAAAAGTGTCTTAAATACCCAAAAGTTTATTCTCTCAAATATAGGAAATTCAGTTAGGCAGCTTAGTGTATCTCTTACAAGACATGAGAGACCCAGCCTGCTTCTCTCTCTCTCTTTTTTTAATATATATTTTTATTGATTTCAGAGAGGGAGAGAGAGAGAGAGAAACATCAATGATAAGAGAGAATCATCAATTGACTGCCTCTGTACACCCCTTACTGGGGATTTGAGCCCGCGACCCAGGCAAGTGACTCCTATCCACTGAGTCAAACCAGTTAGGGCTGCTTCTCCTAATGCTCCACCATCCACAGTCTGTAATGTCTGTCCTCCAGGCCCCAATGTGGCCGTGATGGCTGCCGGAGCTTGTCTCTGCAGGAGTGGTAACAGGGTGCTTCACGTACAGTCAGCGCTTGGAGGGAGCCTTGCCAGCTGTCCCACCAAACACTCCTGCTCACCTCTTAGTCACCTGGCCACACCTCACTGCGGAAGAGGCTGGGATGAAGTTTTTCTCCGCCATGGCAGTATACCCTTCTGGAAATTAGGACTCTATTACTAAGGAAGAAGAGTGATTTTTAATAGACAGCTTATAGTCTGTACAGTTGAGTTCAGGGTACTTTTTGCTTAGTGGATAAATCAGATGATGGTGATAGCACATGTTTAGTCAGCATTGACTTTGTGCCAGGAACTATTTGAAGTGGTTTGCATATATTAGCTCTTATAATTCTCCCAACAATGCACTGAAGTAGCTGCTACTGTAATCTCCACTTTAGTGATGAGGACACTTAAGCTCAGAGAGGTTAAGTAATTCATCCAAGTTTACTCATCTGTTAAGTGGCAGAGTCTTACACATCCAGGCAGCTTGGCTCTTGCTCTTAACTACAGTGGTAATCTGCCTTTGATGATGTGTTACTTTCTGCTCCTCAAAACTTGCTTTTGGAACAAATGCAAGTGCTTAATATGGACCACACACTGCTTTACCATCTATGTGAGTTATCTCATTTATTCTTTACAGCAGCCTTCTGAGATAGGTACAGTCCTGTGCCCATTTTATAAATGAAACTGAAACAGAAGAAAAATAACTTACCCAAAGTCAAATAAATGGAATTCAAACTCAAGCAGTTTGACTTCAGGGCTTGGACTCAGCCACCACATAGTCATGCCTCTGGGTTCTGGTGACCTTCTGATGCCAAAGAAAAGTTTGGGTGGGATTGTTTTGAGAGGCTGTAGGACACTTAGTTACTGACCTTACATACATCAATCTGGATGGTAGTACAAAAGAAAAGTGACGATAATGCTGAGCTATAAGTCTCAGAAAAAGCAAGGATAATGCATTCCTAACCATTCTTAGCAACTGGTTACTAGAAAAATTGGTAGATAGATGACTATATGGAGGAAAGTGAAGTCTAGGGAGGCTAAGTTTGCCATCATAAATGGCTGTACCTCTAGGACCCTACCTGTAATTATGGCAGTTTGTCAGAGGCTGTACCTCTTGGTGGGGAATAAGCCAAAGAAGGGCGGCGAGACCTCTCTTGGGCCCTGGGAGCTACTCTGTCATCCACTTTCTATCACGAACACCTCTCTTTTTGCTTTTTGGTCTTCCTTTCATCCTTCTTTCTTACCTATTAGACCCTTCACAGATATCTAATCGCCATTGCAGGTCTTGTTTAGTCCTAGTGTACTTCCATTTGCAGAGATTATAATTTTCTTTGTCTCTGAAGCTTGGTGTCCGAGGAGAATGAGCGGTGCTAACATTCATGTCCTTTTTTTGTTTTTATAGTCACTTGTTCTCTACTGGTTATGCTCCAGCTTCATGGGCCTTTCACAGAACTTGCTGCTGCGTTCTCCTAGGTTTCGCCAATTTTGCCGTATACCGTTGACCAAGGGAGATTCAGACACTCCTTATAAGGACCTCTTTGCTGCTTTCTACGCCAAGTACATTTCAAGGAAATGACATACTTTTCAGCGATTTTGAAACAGAAGTATTACTAACACTTTAATATACTTAGAAGATTTATTCAGATATGATTTATTTTGCCCTTATTTAAAATCTTGAACTCTGAAGTATTGTGTTAAAATATAATTGACAATACTTAAAATCTTTTAAATGCTAGTATGTAGGTGGCATGTTTGTTTTGTACCCTAAGAATATAAAAGTGCCTGGTTCTGTTTATAGAATTACAACTTGCTAGAGGTGGTAGAAGTTTGGAGAACAGGACTAGATACTAAATGATGTCAAATTGTACTGAATAGTCCCACCCATCTACACTAATAAAAGAGAAAAATGGTAATTGGCGTACGACGATACCCTTTTCATTGGCTAATCAGGGCTATATGCAAATTAACTGCCAACTAAGATTGGCAGTTAACTGCCAACAAGATGGCGGTTAATTTGCATATGTAGGCACAATGCAGGGAGGCGAAAGGGAAAGCAGGAAGAAGCCCCCTGCCACTGACAGTGATCGGAAACCCAGCGGGGAGCTAAGCTGGGGGGCTGCCCCCCAGCCATGATCGGAGAATCAGGCGCCTTTGCCGCCCTGGCCAGTGATAGCAGGAAGTAGGGGTGGAGCCAGCGATGGGAGCTGGGCACGGTCGAAGCTGTCAGTCCCGGGAGCTAGGGGTCCCTTGCCTGGGCCTAAAGCGGAGCCCACGATCGCGGGGCTGCTGCAGCTGCGGGTCCCCGCTGCCCGAGCCGGACGCCTCAGCCAGAGGCGTTAGGCCTGGGCAGGGGCGGAGCCTGCAACCGCGGGGAGCTGGGGGTCCCCTGCCCAGGCCTAACACCTCTGCCGGAGGCCTCAGGCCTGGTCAAGGGGCCGATCCGGTGATTGGTGATCGGAGGGTGATGAGGGTCAACTCCTCTGGCTGAGGCATCAGGCCTGGGCGGGGGGCTGAGCCAGGGATTGGGGGGATATGATGGTCCCCTTGCCCAGGCCTGAAGCCTGGGTCAGGGGCGTCAGGCTTGGGCAGGGGGTGGAGCAAGCGATCAGAGGGAGATGGGGGTCCCCTGCCCAGGCATGATTCCTGGGCCAGAGGCCTCAGGCCTGGGCGGGGTTCAGAGCCAGTGATCCGGGGGAAATGGGGGTCCCCTGTCCAAGCCTGACACCTCTGGCGGAGGCATCAGGCCTGGGCAAGGGGCCGATCAGGCAATCGGAGTGTGATGTGGGTCGATGCCTCTGGCCGAGGCATCAGGCCTGGGCAAGGGGCAGAGCCAACAATCGGAGGGGTCTGGGGGTCAACGCCTGAGGGCTCCCAGTATGTGAGAGGGGGCAGGCTGGGCTGAGGGACACTCTCCCTCCCACCCCCCGCCCCCACACCCAGTGCACGAATTTCGTGCACCGGGCCCCTAGTGAAAATTATATAAAACAAGATGATCCAATGAGGCATTTCTAAAAATTTTGGAGGTCTGAATGGTCATATTCCTGTTTGAGCATCTAATGAAACGATGTTTTCTCTTCAGAAAAATCCTCAGACTGACAACATGGGGGCCTTCAGGCCCTGAAATGCCTCTGGTGACTCCCGGTTAAGAAATCTTATTTGAATGGAACATACATTAGCAGTGAGTCATTTTGTGATTTTTTTAAAAAAATGGACTTGAGATACATGGTGGTAGAGGAGTCCATGCATGCAAGAAAGTACCTAATATGGTAGGTGGTGTGGCCTCTTAACCACATTCTGAAACAAGACAGTGTACATTCCTTTTCCTAAGATTTAAGAAGTCTGAAATACAAAGTATAGAACTAAGTACACTGGAGCAAAGTGAAACAACTTAAGCTTGTTTAATCAAAGGCAGGTAAACCAGATGGGCTATTGATTTTGGAGCTGATTTTATAAACTTATTTATTTGGGAGGATTAAGTACTCTAATGAGTTTAAACAGTGGTAGAGGTTTGATATAGGAAAAATTGACAGGTAATATAAATTGTGGACCCAGTAGTCTGCTTGTTTAACTCAAAAAGATGATGAAATTAATTCTGGTTGAGATATTTAGGAATAAGTTTGACAGGCATTTGATAAGATTACAAATTTTCACTTGAGTTGGAATATGAACCTGTTTCTGAGATGCCCTATCATTCCATCTTATGTTTTACAATAAAAACTAAAATGAGCCCTAACTGGTTTGGCTCAGTGGATAGAGCGTCGGCCTGCGGACTGAAGGGTCCCAGGTTTGATTCTGGTCAAGGGCATGTGTCTTGGTTGTGGGCACATCCCCAGTAGGGGGTGTGCACGAGGCAGCCAGTAGATGTTTCTCTCTCATCAGTGTTTCTAACCCTGTATCCCTCTCCCTTCTCTGTAAAAAAAATCAATAAAATATATTTTTTAAAAAAACTAAAATGAAGTTAATAAGTCATTTCTTGAGTGATGTTTATTATATCTTAGCCATTTTGGTTGCCATGTTATTGCAACTTACTGAGAATTTAGAGGAAGCAGTTGAGACTAGGTTCTCTTTTCATGACTTCCCAGCCCTGGTTTATGATTGAGACAACCCTACTTCCCAGTAAAGGAATTAAAACTTATGTATAGTCAATCCTCATTCGAAGATTTTGTATTTGCCTACTCGCTAAAATTTATTTGTAAACCACAAATGAGTACTCATAATACTTTTGATGACATTCTTGGACATACACAGAGTAGCAAAATATTTGAGTCCCCCGAGGCACATTTTCCCAGGAAGTCAAACAAGGCAATGCTGTGTCTTCATATCTCAGCTTTCAAACTAAATAAGTGTCCTTTTTCTAGTTAGTGCTATGTTGTTGCTTTCTCATTTTTGTGCTTTTTTTTTTTATTATTATTTCTCTATTTAAAATGGCCTCTAAGTGTCATGCTGAAGTGCAGCGTAGTGTTCCTAATCACAGGAAGTCTGTGAAGCTTCTTAAGGAGAAAACTCCTGCATTAGATAAGCTTCATTCAGTCCAGAGTCTGTTGGCCATGAGTTTAAGGTAAATGACTCAACAATACATTGTATTAATGGTTGACAAATGTGACCAGAGGCTCACAGGAACCTCACTCTGTAGGAGTGGTTCAGTATTCATTAATTCAGTCTTTGTGCTGACTTATCAAAATAACTACCTCAAATAACTGCAACATATACCAGTACAATCAAGGAAGCAGAGATAGAAATGTGTGTCCTCGATTACAGCAAAAAGAGGAGGGGAGATTTGGGGACAATTTTGGTTCTCTCTGGAATAAGTTGGCTCTTGGTGTATGTATCATTGTGTATTGATTCAGATATTTTTCTCATGATGGGATGAGGGAAGTCAACCCCCTTCCATTAACTACTCAAAGAAGTGTGTCATTTTCTTAAAAGTGAAAAATAAAGGCATGCTTGACTCTCCATTTCAAATAGGTAAATCTCCTTTCATGTGCACACTTTACCTTGTTTACTGTGATTCCCCTTGATGTCATGTTGTACATTTGTATCTTTTTTCATATGTATATTTTACCTAGTTTCCTATTGCTCTCCCATTTTCAAACTTTTTGAATTGCTTTTCCAATGTATACAATAAGTTTATTTGAAAAAACAAGGCCCTTCTTTCCAGATCTCAGAATAACTTCTGATAGAGTTGGGAGTGACGGATCTTGGGATATACTCCTGTATAAAGAAAACCAGTGTGTTATGAACTGGGGTGAATCAGTCACCTGACTTCAGGCTGGTAAATATCCCCCTCATTTCTTTCTCCAGGTGGGTTTTATAGCAAACTAGAGGCCTGGTGCATGAAATTTGTGCATGGGTAGGGTCCCTAGGCCTGGCCAGCGATCAGGGCTGATCGGGGCCTTCTGGCTGCCAGCCAGGGCCTTCCTTTGTTCTGCGCCGCCCCCTGGTGGTCAGCACACATCATAGCGAGCAATGGAGCTCCTGGCCGAACTCCCAAGGGGACACTTGGCATATTAGCCTTTTATATATATAGATAACTCATTTCAGAAAATTCTGAGTCTGTGGTATTTGATCTTATTTCCCCAACAGTTTATCACCATCTGGAGCAGTGGTCGCCAACCTTTCGGACCCCACAGACCACCAGTGGTCCGCGGACCACCAGTTGGCAACTGCTGATTTGGAGCACTTTCAGAGCCTGAAGTCAGGCAAGGTGGGTGGGTACTAAGTGGGCACAGAGAACATGCTGTTAAGGTCCCTTGACAACTCCCTGTTGGGTTCTTCTAACTCTGCTGCTGAGGGACTCCTGGAGTAGTTCAGTCCTGAGCCCTGCAGAGTTCAGAAAACCTTTTGTCTTTTTAGGGGGGCCATAGTCTACTTGCTTGTACCTTCTCCCTTGCTGAAAAGGGAATTTTTTTCCCCCGTGGGTCTTATTTTGTCTGTGGACAGGGTTCATTGTTTTATGGGTGTGTCTCAGCCTAAGAGTCAGGAAGGGAGACTCACTCCTGGATCAGTGTATATCATGCCATTGTGACACCTGAGCTCATAATTCTGTTAAGAGATGGAATTGGTTTACCTGGAATTGACCCAAAATTAGTTTTCCTTGGAACCATTGTGTGAGAAGACCTGAACAGTCCTATCCTGACCAAATGTCATAGGTGGGAAGATGTGGCTTACAGGAGAAAGTCAAAATCCTTGATTGCCTCCTCACAGATAACCCAGGAGAGATTATAAAACTACATGAAGGACCTTGAAGAGAAAACCAAATGGGGAGAAGCACTCGAGAGCTTTAAAAGCACTCAAGAGCTGAAGTCCAAACCCACACATCTCAGAAGAGGTTCAGCCAGTCCTCCTAGACCACACTGGGGAAATTGTAGTTTATGGGGGGGAAAATTAGTGCCCAAATAAACCTCAGTAGCTTCTCTATTTTGTACCGATACTTCAATCACCAATATGTCCCCATAGTTTCCTCCTCTGAGGATCCCAAGAATCACTTTAAAAAAAAAAAAAAAGAATCACCTTTTATTTTTATTTTATTTTTTTTAATATATTTTATTGATTTTTTACAGAGAGAAAGGGAGAGGGATAGAGAGTTAGAAACATCGATGAGAGAGAAACATCGATCAGCTGCCTCCTGCACACTCCTCACTAGGGATGTGCCCGCAACCCAGGTACATGCCCTTGACTGGAATCGAACCTGGGACCTTTCAGTCCGCAGGCCGACGCTCTATCCACTGAGCCAAACCGGTTAGGGCAAGAATCACCTTTTAAATTGCTTCAATATTAGATTAAGCCTCGAAAACAGCAGGAATGAAGACCCCAGAAAAATATTAAGAAATTTTTCTCCTCTAGGGTGATAAGTGAAGTTACAATGAGCGCGAGTGTGTGTGTGTGAGAGAGAGAGGAAGAGAGAGAGGTATGTATATACATGCTTGCTAATTTCTGTTCTGATTGGTCTGCAAGTTTCCTGTCTTAGTAACATCCATACATTTTATTTTTATTATTTTTTAAAATACTTTTTTTTTTTTATTGATTTCAGAGAGGAAGGGAGAGAGAGAGAAGCATCAGTGATGAGAGAGAATCATTGCTCTGCTGCCTCCTGTACACCCCCTACTGGGGATCAAGCCATAACCCGGGCATATGCCCTAGATTGGAATCGAACCTGGGACCCTTCAGTCTGCAGGCCGATACTCTGTCCACTGAACTAAACAAGCTAGGGCAACATCCGTACATTTTAAAGCTCAAGTCGCACCCTTCTTTCCCCACCCAACTGGGTTGCCTTAGTAATTTCACTTAGCTGGGTTTCCTGGTTCTACCTCTTCCCCCTATCCTGTAGTCCAGTCCCTGACTGCCTGTCTTTCTTCTGCCTTCTCAGTATGACAGTCTATCTACATTATAAAACTAGGGTCCGTAACATCCAAAATGACCGAACGGACAACTGAACACCAAGAAGTGCATGGAGCACCTCGAGGTCCCTCCTCCCCCAGGCTCCCATCGCTGGATGGCCAATGGGGAACCAAGGGGAACCAGGCTGGATGGGAGCAGAGTGGGACTGGGGACTGGTGAGCGGGCACAAGGCAGACCTCCTGGTCCCTCCCCTCAGCCGGCAGGCTCCAATCGATCCTCAGTTTCTTCTGAAAGGAACATGGCACCTCCACTGCGCAGCCTCCCGGACGCGCACCCATCAGGTGATGACGGGGAAGCCTGCGGGAGGTGGCCAAGTGCCCCCACTTCTGCTGAGGGGAGCATGCGTCTGTCCTGGGAGCTGTGGCTGATGGAGAGGGTGGTTATGGCTCTATGTGGATGAGTTACCAATGAGAGCCTCCCTGCAGCCACAGTACTTGGTGTTCTCAACACAGCGGGAGCATAGGATCATGTACACAACGTCATGAAAGAAAAAGCATCCTATTCCCAACTTATTCACAGACTTCTATTTCTGGTTTCTATATTCCCAGTGTGTCCACAAGTACATTTGGAAAAAGAAAAAAGATTTGTATGTGATATGATTGCATTTTTAGAAAACTCAAGTGATCACAAGCAGAGCACTTTTAACACCTAATGAGCCAAATACACTGATGAACAAAAATAGACCAGAGACACAGACGCATGAACAGACTGTGGAACCTCAGAGGGAAGGTGGGGTAGGGTGGGTGGAAAGAGATCAACCAATGGCCTTATGTGCATATATGCATCACCCCTGGACACAGACAATGGGGTGGTGAGGGCCCGAGAAGGGGGGGTAGTAGGCTGGAAAAGGTTAATGGGGGGAAAGGGGACCTATGCAAACTATTCAGCAATAAAGATTTAATAAAAGAGTAAAAAAATAAAAGAAAATAAAAAAGGAAAAGAAAAGAAAAGCCAAGAATAACTGCCCTGGCTGGGTGGCTCCATTAGCTGGAGCTTCATCCTGTACATTGAAAGGTTGCAGGTTTGAGCCTGGGTCGGGGTGTGTGCGGGAGGCCACTGAGCAAGTGGTGCCTGGAGGAGGGAGGCTCCTCAGACCTAAACACAGTCCAGGCCTCACTCATGATCCAAGGCTTGCCCTCTGCTGAGTGAGACCAGACCTTCCAGCTTCCTGTTGAGTCCCTGGTCTCTGAGTCATAGAGCCACTTCCCCCATGTTCCCCAGAATGCACTGCTCAGTAACCATCCTATCTAATAAAAGAGAAACATGGTAATTGGCATAAGACCACTACCCTTCCCATTGGCTAATCAGCAAGATATGCAAATTAACTGCCAGCCAAGATGGCGGCCGGCAGCCAGGCAGCTTGAAACTAACATGAGGCTTGCTTGCTTCAGTGACGGAGGAAACCAACGTTCCCCGCCTGCTTTGCCGGCCTCTGAGCCTGCAGTTTAAGAAACATTGTAACAAATATAGAAGCTAAACAAAACCCCGGAAACCTGCTTTCAGCAAGCCCGGGATCTCAGAACTGGAGTTATAGAGTGTTTCGATTATAGAACCGAAACAAACCAGATACCTTCTTTCAGCAGCAGAGGCCTCAGAGCTGGAGCCAGAGCTAAACCTGGCCCAGAATAAAAAAGAAAAAGAAAAAAAGGAGCAGTTGGGAGCTTCAGTCTGCCTGAAAACAGCCCTCAGCCCCTCACCCAGACTGGCCAGGCACCCCAGTGGGGACCCCCACCCTGAACCAGGACACCCTTCAGGGCAAACCAGCTGGCCCCCACCCATGTACCAGGCCTCTATCCTATATAGTAAAAGGGTAATATGCCTCCCAGCACCAGGATCAGCGGAGCCGAGAGGCCTCCTGGCACCGGGATCAGCGTGACAGGGGGCAGTGCCCAAACCCCCTGATCGCCCTGCGTCTCTGTGTGTGACAGGGTGTGGCGCCTCAACCCCCTGATCATCCCTGCTCTGTGGGTGACAGGGTGCGGCGCCCCAACCCCCCCCCCCCCACACACACACACGGGCCCTGCTCTGTGTGTGATGGGGTAGAGCCATAACCTCCCCATTGGCCCTGCCCTGAGTGTGACAGTTGCGGCGCCCCAACCCCCTGATCGGCCCTGCTCTGTGGGTGATAGAGGGTGGTGCCCCAACCCCCTGATCCGCCCTGCCCTGAGTGTGACAGGGGGCAGTGCCCCAATTCCCCTATCGGCCCTACTCTGTGAGTGACGGGGGGGGAGCTCCTCAACGCCCTGATCGGCCCTGCTCTGCATGACAGGGGGGAGCTCCCCAACCCCTTGATTGACCCTGCTCTGTGCATGACAGGGAGGAGCTCCCCAACCCCTTGATCGACCCTGTTCTGTGCATGACAGGGTACAGAGCCCCAACCCTCCTGATGGGCCCTGCTCTGTGTGTGACAGGGGGCAGCGCCCCAACCCCCTGATTGGCCCTGCTCTGTGCATGACAGGGTACGGAGTCCCAACCCCCCTGATGGGCCCTGCTCTGTGTGTGACGGGGTGGCCCCGCAACCTCCCCATCGACCCTGCCTTGAGTGTGAGGGGGCGGTGCCCCAACCCGCCAATCGGCCCTACCCTGAGTGTGACTGAGGGTGGCATCGCAACCTTCCAATCTGCCCTGCTCTGTGCATGACGGGAAGGCGCCCCAACTCCCCAATAGGCCCTGCTCTGAGCCCGACCAGGGGCTGCACCTAGGGATTGGGCCTGCCCTCTGCCACCCAGGAGCAGGCCTAAGGCAGCAGGTCGTTATCTCCCGAGGGGTCCCAGACTGCGAGAGGGCACAGGCTGGGCTGAGGGACACCCCCCTCCCCCCCGAGTGCACAAATTTTTGTGCACTGGGCCTCTAGTCTATACTAATAAAAGGGTAATATGCTAATTAGACCAGACGTCCTTTCAGACAAAGCCACGTGTGGTGTGGTGGGGGGCTGAGGCGGAGGCGGATAGAGGCGACCAGGCCAGCAGGGGAGGGCAGTTAGGGGCAATCAGGACAGCAAGCAGAGGCAGTTGGGGGCAATCAGGCAGGCAGGGGAGCAATTAAGGGCATCAGGCAGGCATGCAGAGTGGTTAGGGGTGATCAGGCAGGCAATAAGGTGAGCAGTTAGGAGCCAGCAGTCCCGGATTGTGAGAGGGATGTCCTGGGTTGGAGAGGGTGCAGGCCGGACTGAGGGACCCCCCCCCTCCTTTGCATGAATTTCATGCACTGGGCCTCTAGTAAATATATATCCTATCTAATAAAAGAGTAATATGCAAATTGACCATCACTCCAACACACAAGATGGCTGCCCCCATGGGGACACAAGATGGCCACCACAAGATGGCCAGCAGGGCAGGGCAGTTGAGGGCAACCAGGCCAGCAGGGGGAGGCAAGTTGGGGGGGACCAGGCCAGCAGGGGAGGGAAGTTCGGGTGCAACCAGGCCTGCATGGGAGGGCAGCAAGAGAGGACCAGGTCAGCAGGGGAGGGCAGTTGGGGGCAATTGGGCCGGCAGGGGAGCAGTTAGTTGTTGATCAGGCTGGCAGGGGAGTGGTTAGGGGCTGATCAGGCAGGCAGGCAGGTGAGCGGTTGGGAGCCAGCAGTCCTGAATTGTGAGAGGGACGTCTGACTGCCCATTTAGGCCCGATCCCACACTTGGCAGTCGGACATCCCATATTGGAGAGGGTGCAGGCTGGGCTGAGGGACATGCCCCCCCCCGTGCATAAATTTCATGCACCAGGCCTCTAATATATATATATATGGCTAATATGCAAAGTGTCCTCTCAGGAGTTCGACCAGGAGACTAGGAGTTCGACTGCTCGCTATGATGTGTGTTGACCACTAGGGGGCGACATGGAATAAAGGAAGGCCCCAGCTGGCAGCCAGAAGGCCCCGATCAGCCCTGATCACCAGCCAGGCCTAGGGACCCTACCCGTGCACGAATTTCATGCACTAGGCATCTAGTACATAATATTAAGTTGGTATGGGAACTTATATATTACAACATTTATGATTTCATATTTGGAAAAAGGAGCAAAGTAAATTTTAAAAGTTTAAAAGATCAGGATAGCATTTAGCAAATTTTAAAATAATTGCTGAATATATGAAAGTACATTAGTTTTAATGTTACCAGAAATTAAATAATAGGTGAAGAATTACCTTATTCAGCCAGAGAGCATGCATGTTAAATCTTATAATTATGCATTCAGTCAGTAGAGATGTAGGTAGATCAAATGATTGTGAAATAAATTTCTGGGGAGAATTCTGAAGATAGAGCTGCTTTGAGTATTTTCCATCAGCTCAAAGTACAGCAGAGCCTTCTACTGCAAGAGAAAGTGGCAGCCTTCTAAAGTTTCCAATTGTCAGTTGCTAGAATGCCAACAAACAAAGCAAACTGAAACACCTGAACCGATCTTCATCCATATCAACTACACATAGTCACAGAGAGGGAGTAATTGGGTGACCCTTGAGCAAATTGACTTGACTGCAAATCATTAGTTAATGCAGTCTAAAAGCAAAAGGAATTATAAGAAAATTTAAGACGTTATTCATTAATTGTGTTGCTCTTGTTAATACTGCATTGTTATTTTGGTGCTCATTGTCAGGTAAAATGTATAATGATATTTACTAGGTGTACTAGTATTAGTTTTCTGTGAATGCTGCAACAAACTTCTTATGCTGCTTATCCCTCTAAGGGGAAGATATGGAATATATTTGTTGGAGATATTATAAGATACAGTTGACCCTTGAACAACAGATTTGAATTGTGTTGGTCCACTTATAAATGGATTTTCCCCCCCAGTAAGTACATGGTAGGCTTTCTGTGTCCCTGGATTTCCCATCCACAGATTCAACCACCACAGATTGAAAGCTGTTGGGAATCTGGGGATAATCCACAGGTGTGAATCCGTGGATCCAGAGGGTCAGTTTCTATTACACTAGTTAGTACCTGGATGTTTCACTGTGTGGGAGGTCCGCACCCCAACCTCGCTTTGTTCAAGGGTAAGCTGCACGTCTTCTTCAAATTTTCTTTTAAGATAGAATTAGGGATTGACCATGAGAAAGAAATTGGTCTCACTAAAAAGGCTGGTCCCTCTCCACAATTCTCAACCGCTACTACACTCAGAAAGCCTAGCCTTACCTTCCACGCACTCCTTGTTCCAGACTAACAGCAACAGTAACTGGCAGGATCTAATATCATCTACTGCAGACAAGTTTTTATTGTTAAAAGGGCATGCTATTTCTCGAGTTAAGGCTAATGTGAAGTTAGTGTGGTTCCAGTTTCATGATATCTTGACACCTCACAGGTAGAATCGTGGCTTTATGTCTTACATCTTTCTTGTGGAATAGGCAGCAAGTGAAACCACAAAGGTGCCAACAAATGAGATGGTGAGACAGATGAGTCTAAGGCTGGGGCGGGATGCGTATATTTGCACATGTCCTCTTCATTTGCTATCACTCCCTTCCCCCAACACTGTTTAGAGTTGGGAGCACTTTCCTTGATTAATTCTGAAGTCTGTGACTAGAGGGAGAACTGGATTTTGAACTTCAGAGTTCATTGACATAAGTCAGACTTATGATTACTGCCTGTAGGTGGTGCCAGAGGCCTGTGTTTGGTTTCAGCAGCGTTGTCTGTGAGAGCATAGGCAGCACACTATGAGGAGAAGGGCTCCCCTGCCTGGTTTGTTCTGCTTCCCCAGTTCTGTGGGGAGGCCGTGTTAAAGACCAAAGGTGAACTTGGGGACTCAATAACCTATGTGGTTATTCAGTTCTCATTTTTCCAATTTCCTTTGTTTTCTTCCTCCTTGGTAAAGAAAACTTACAAAGTTGACATAAATAAGAGGATGAAACCCGGGGAGGAAATTGGAAATTTCTAAAACTCATGACATAAATTTATGTTTTTAGGCGTGATGAAAGGACTCATGTGTATGTTAGCATATAATTTTTGTGTTTCATAAGCTTATACAGAAGGTGTTCTGTTAGAATCTCTAATGTCTTTTTCTCTGTGATACTTATGCCTAGCCAGTCTTTTCTTCCCCCTTTGTATCTTAGTTTCAGAGTGTATAGAACCTCCCCTGTTTTCAGCTTGTGACGGTTAATTTGATCACTTCAGTGTTTTTTCCCGGGCTGATGTGATGTATGATGGGAGGTCCCATTAGTGTTGCAGTGTCACTATGGCAAATGTCCGGGTATTCATCTAGAAAGCTGACCTGGAAGAGCCTTCAGAGATCAGCAAGGAAAGGAGTGCTCACATCTTTGGTCTTCATGATCAGTACCTTTCAAGCTCAGAGTCTAATCACATCTTGGGTTTAGAACAATTAGAACACACAAGGCCCCATTGTTTATAATAAACAAAGTCTGGATTGAATTATCAGAGCCTGGTCAGCTGTCTGCAGATTTTACAATTTTTCTACCTCTTTTGGAGAATTTCAGTGATTTCATAGATCCAAAATTTGGGAGTCCACTTAGGGTTGGCAATGTTTTACTTAATAAGGACATTAAAATCATGCCACCATTGCCTCATAAAAAGGGGGGTATTTTAACAACATATGAGATAAAGAAGGACTTGATCTCAGAATTGATGGTAATCTTTTAATTTAGTAATTTAACTTTTTGTAAAATTCTACATTGTTCCTTTCAGCATGGACAAATGAGCTCCTCTTCCTCTGTTGCTAGTCCATGAGCTGCACCAGAGAACCACTGATCACTCTTCATTTTTCCCATGGAGAAATTGAGGCCCAATTAAGTTAAGTCATTTGTTTAGGGTCATATGTCTAGCAAGCAGCAGAGAGCTGAGTTTTCCTTATTAGTTTCAATAGGTAGAAGCTTGGATGGTTGTCTCCTCATTTTTCAGCTGTTGCTGAATGAAGGACACACCCAAAAGCTGAGGAAAGGCACTACAGAAAATAATTCCATAATGAAATTTAAATTCTCTATCACTATGACATTGGGTTTTCTGGCAAATCCATTCTGTTTTTTGCCCCTTTGTTCTCTGTATTGTTTTCATTTTAATCTTCCCCCAGCTTTACAAAGGTATAATCTATATTAATAAAAGGGTAATATGCTAATTAGACCAGACATCTTCCGGATGTCCTTCTGGACAAAGCCACGGTGGCCGAGGCAAAGGTGGTTAGGGGCAATTAGGCTAGCAGGGGAAAGCAGTTAGGGGCGGTCAGGCAGGCAGAGTAGTTAGGGTTTATCAGGCAAGGCAGGCAGGTGAGCGGTTAGGAGCCAGCGGTCCCCGATTGGAGAGGGTGCAGGCCAGGATGAGGGACCCCTCTGCCCTTGTGCATGAATTTTGTGCACCAGGCCTCTAGTTGAAAAATAAAACTGTATATATTTAAGGTGAACAACCTGATTATTTGAAATAGTGTGTACAACGTGAAATGATTATCACAATCAAGATAATTAATGTATCCACCCCCTCACGTATATAGATACTATTTTTGTGTTCCATTTTGTTTCTAACCCGTATTTAGAAATTTTTCAGTAGTTATTCAGGGAAAGGACTAACGTTTACCAAGGATTTGCTATATGATGCACTGTGCTAGATGTTCTGCAGTCATTTCATCTTTGCCTGTCTCACAGCAACAAGTGAGCTCTGTATGAGTACAATAAAATGCCCAAGTTTTCCACACCATTGGTTTTCATTATGTAGTCTTTTCTTTAGAAATACAGAACAATATCTTGTCAATTTGAATTAATCATGTGACTACCTATATATGTCTATAATGTCTTCCTAGTTCTTCATTTTACTAAAGCTGCAGTCAAGGCAATAGGGTTGATATAAGGAAATAAATTGAGATGAGTTGCATTTGCATGTAGATTAATGAAGGGGGAGAAGTAGAAGAAACAAGTCATCAATACCATTTACTTAATCTTTTGGAATCATTGACCAGGTCGGAAAATGGGTGAAAATCCCCGAGTAACCAATCTTCACTAATATAACCAACAGAGGTCGCTCCACACTGTCAGATTACAGTGGTTTATCTCCATAAAATCATAGCAACACACGTTTTCTATAATTATGTCTTTCTCTGTGTCCATCCTTTCTTCTTCAGAATGGGTCTACTAGGAAGATATTTTGTTCTTCAATGTGTCTTGAATTCCAGTGCTTTCATAGATTCCATGAAAAATAAATAGTCCTTTCTGAGATTAGACTGTCTGGGGAGCCAGCACGGCCATGGCATACTCATGCCAGCTCAGCCTGGTTCAGTGACCCTGAGTGGGGGGTGATGAAAGGCTTAGAAAAGACAGACAAGAGAATGAAAGCTGGGTCTCAGTGGGACACTGTCCCTCTGATGGACAGCGCCAGTGCCCACAAGCCGTGTCTTTATTTTATAGCAGATGCCACAAGGCAAAGTAGGGGCATTCTCGTGGGTTTCAGTCCTACTCAACTACATGCACCTGAACTCCATCACTCAGGCACGTGGGGCCACGTTTTCGGACCATAGGTTCAAACAACTATTGGCTATAATTGTGCTAGGAAGGCTCTGCCCTCCAAGCTGGGACTTGCACATGGCCACGAGAGGACTGTGCCCTCTCATTAGTCCGAGGCTTGAACCTGTCCAAAGCACTGTAGCCACGCCCCACAAGGCTGTATATTATATATAAAGTATTAAATGTGTTATTTACCTTGACCATTGCTTATTAGGATAACCTTTCTAAAGCTTTCCATAAAGATGATGTTGTAGGATGAACATGCCTCTGGAATACCCTCTGTCTCCCATCTCAAATTTTCTCATTTTATTCAGTTCTAGCCCATCCTTGATGGCCAAACTGCAATTTCTCTCTCTCTCTCTCTCTCTCTCTCTCTCTCTCTCTCATTGATTCCAGATGAAAGGGCTTTTAGGGGGTAAAATACGTTTAGGGAGTTTTAGAAATAAAGAGGGTCCATGGGAGGAAGGCTTGGAGCCCAAAAGTGGGGGCTTGGAGCTGCCAAAAGGCACACATTCACAGAGAACAAAAGGTGCCACAGGATAAGGGGAAAGGAAGACATCCATTCACAAAAATTAGGGAAAAGCCACAGGTATGGGGAGAAAGAGGAAACAGATTTTCACAGGAGATAGAGAATTCTACCACTGAAGGGGGGGAATAAAAAAGGGGGCACCGCGTGGGTTTTAAGCTTTGAAGTTGATATTCTACCAACCGGAAGGCAAAAACAAAGAACTGTAGCCTTTATAAATCTTAGGAAAAAGGAGCTTCGTGGGTCACCCCCTTGGGATGCCCTCCTTACGGGGTAGTGTGTACTTGTTTCCAATAAATATCCACCCTTTTCATCTACCACCTTTCGTCCGTGGCTTCATTCTTCAAATCCACCTAGACATGAACCTGGGAAAGAAACCACCCTGCATCCTGCTCAGGAAAAAACTACTCGACTCACAGAGAGGAAGGGAGAGGGAGAGGGAGAGGGAGAGATAGAAACGTCAGTGATGAGGAAGAATCATTGATCGGCTGCCTCCTGCACGACCCCCATTGCGCAACCCGGGCATGTCGCCCAACCGGGAATCAAATTGTGTTCCCCTGGTTCATAGGTTGATGTTCAACCACTGAGCCATGCCAGCCAGGCAGATTTCTTTCTCTTTAATGAAATATTTTCTGGCCCCTTAGTTTTCAGAGAACTTCCTTTTAAAATCCTAACAGCATTTGGTATCAGTTCCTAATTCTCCACTTAGTCCCACATTGTCTAACACCATTAACTTAGGTGTTGCTTTCTTTCCTCCCCAAAGGTTTAGAACTCCTGAAGGAAAAGCAATGGAAAGCTTTTCCCCAGGTGTGAAACTAAGGCCTCAATGACAACGGTGCAACATATTTTCAGCCCTTTGCCTTCTTGCATCCAACAGATTAAGATGGGTCACCAGCAGCTCTACTGGAGCCATCTGAGAAAATTTGGCCAGGGTTCTCAGGCTTGCCCCGTCTGCTCAAACCTGCACAGTCTGATCTGGAAACTTGGCCACAGTATGCGCCAGCAATGTTTCCATGGGTACATGAAGGATATAGGCTCTTTGTGCATAAAATATAAAAACCCTTCAATTATGAGTGTTTTAGTTTTTATAATTCTTTATTGCTTAAAGTATATATATGTCTCTTCCCCCCTCCCCCATTGACCTCTCCCCAGCCATTCCCACCCCCCAGCACATGCCCTCATTCCCCTACTGTCTGTGTCCGTGGGTTATGCTTATATGCATACATAAAAGTCCTTTGGTTGATCTCTTAGCCACCCCCTCCACCCCCACCCCTGCCTTCCCTTATAGGTTGGACAGTCTGTTCAATGCTTCCATGTCTCTGGGTCTATTTTTGTTCATTAGTTTATGTTGTTCATTATATTCCACAAGTGAGTGAGATCATGTGATATTTATCTTTCTCCGACTGGCCTGTTTCACTTAGCATAATGCTCACAGATCCATTCATGCTGTTGCAAATGGTAAAAGTTCCCTCTTTTTTATAGCAGCATAGTATTCCATTGTGTAGACGTACCACAGTTTTTTAATCTGCTGATGGACACTTAGGCTGTTTCCAAATCTTAGCTATTGTAAATTGTGCTGCTATGAACATAGGGGTACATATATCCTTTCTGATTGGTGTTTCTGGTTTCTTGGGATATAGTCCTAGAAGTGGGATCTCTGGGTCAAATGGGAGTTCCATTTTGAATTTTTTAAATTATTCATTTATTCCTCACCCAAGGATATTTTTCCATTGATTTTCAGAGAGAGCGAAAGAGAGAGGGAAAGACGGAGAAACATCGATGTGAGAGAAACACATCTATTGGTTGTCTCCTGCATATGCCTCGACTAGGGCCCAGGCCAGAGGAGCCTGCAACCCAGGTACGTGCCCTTGACTGGAGTCAAACCCGGGTCCGCAGGCCTATGCTTTATCCACTGTACCAAACTGGCTAGGGACCATTTTAAATTTTTTTTCCCATTTTTAATTTTTTGAGGAAACACCATACTGTTTTCCACAGTTACTGCACCAGTCTGCATACCCACCAACAGTGCAAGAGGGTTCCTTTTTCTCCACATCCTCACCAGGCACTTGTCATTTGTTGATTTGTTGATAGTAGTCATTGTGACAGGTGTAAGATGGTACCTCATTGTCGTTTTGATTTGCATCTCTCAGATGATTAGTGACTTTGAGCATTTTTTCATATGTCTCTTGGCCTTTTGTATGTCCTCTTTCAAAAAGTGTCTATTTAGGTCCTTTGCCCATTTTTTTGATTGGATTGTTTATCTTCCTTTTGTTAAGCTGTATGAGTTCCCTATAAATTTTTGGAGTTTAAATCCTTATTGGATATAATATTGGCAAATATGTTCTCCCATGCAGTGGGCTTTCTTGTTGTTTTGTTGATGGTTCCTTTTGCTGTGCAGAAGCTTTTTATTCTGATGTAGTCCCATTTGTTTATTTTCTCCTTAGTTTCCATTCTCCTAGGAGCTGTATTGGTAGAGATATTGATACGACATATATCTGATATTTTGCTACCTATGGATTCTTCTAAGGTTTTTATGGTTTCCAGTCTTATACGTTTAAGTCCTTTATCCACTTTTAGTTTATTTTTGTGTATGGTGTAAGTTGGTGGTCTAGTTTTATTTTTTTGCATGTATCTGTTCAATTTTCGCAACACCATTTATTGAAGAGACTGTCTTGACTGCATTGTATGCTCTTGCCTCCTTTGTCAAAATTAATTGAGCATAATGGCTTGGGTTGATTTCTGAGTTCTCTGTTCTGTTCCATTGGTCTATATGTCTGTTCTTGTGCCAGTACAAGGCAGTTTTGAGAACAGTGGCTTTGAAATATAGCTTGATCTGGTATTGTGATCCCTCTAACTTTGTTCTTCTTTGTTAGGATTGCTGTGTCTATTCGGGGTCTTGTTTTTACTCCAAATGAATTTTTGGAGAGTTCGTTCTAGGTCTGTGAAATATGCCATTGGCATTTTAATGAGGATTGCATTGAGGCTATAGATTGCTTTGGGTAGTATGGACATTTTAATGATGTTGATTCTACCAGTCCATGAAAATGGTATATGCTTCCATTTGTTTATGTCTTCCTCTATCTCTTTTTTCAATGTTTTGTAGTTTTCTGCATATAGGTCAGGGGTGGGCAAGCTTTTTGTGAGTGCGTGCCAAAACCAGCAAAATCTCTGACTCAAAATTCTTCTGCGTGCCAACCCTAATTTTTTGAGAACATGTTATGCCTACTTGATATCTCTTAAGGTGTACATATGTGAAGAACCTTGAAGAAATAATAAAATTCATTTGAGCTACAAAAACACAGTATATAATGATGAAAAAATACATTTATTTTTTAATGTATACATGTACACTGATAGTCCGACAGATAACTTTATGATATTATCAGTGGGACTTTTGCTGCTGCATCACTGATGACAGAGACTTTACATCAAGTTTATATTTCGTGACCTTCAGAGATATGCACGAACTACTTCTTTCATCTATCAGGCTACTCCTATTAAGAGACTTAACAAAATTCATCACTGAGAACAAAGATTCACAAGCGTATGTGGACGAAAACATGGAGAGTAATGCTGTTGCAAAGTTTTTTAAACAGACAAAAATTTTCTGGAATGGCATTCCAAGTCCTCAATAGTTCGTTTTCGACACTATTGAAATTGCTCTTCCCCTCTCTCGTCAATCCATGTCTATGGCCTTTAAGATAACTTGTTATGTAAAATTATTTATTTATCTAAGATGCACCTATACTGAATTTATCTGAAAAATAAAAAAGTTGATATTAAGAAAAAAATTGTAAATGGAAGATTATAAGAGAGGATTTTGCGTGCCAGCAAAAGTTACTGGCATGCCATGTTTGGCACGCGTGCCAGGGGTTGCCCACCCCCTGGTATAGGTCTTTTACCTCCTTAGTTAGGTTTATTCCTAGGTATCTTAATTTTTTTGGTCAATTATGAGTGTTTTAATGTGAATAGAATAGTTATGAGATAACAGAAATTTCCTTTTTTTAAAAATTACTATTATCTTCTCAGTGGATTCATCTTTACAATCTGTGGCTTATTTCTCTGGGTTATATAAAAGTGTTCAAGCTGAACTCCGGTCCATGTTTATGCTTAAAAAACATGTCTTGTTATGAAAGGTGCCGCTATATATAGAGAGAAACATCCAGGATGTAACTTGAGTCTTATAGGTTGGGTCAGTGACAGTAAAACTGATAAAAATCGAAAGAAAAAAACCCACCACAACAAAAAATAGCCCAACATATTTTCAGGTTCCATCTTCACCCATTTTGTCCTGGGAGTCTGCCTGGGCTCTTCCATGAGCTGGTCAGTAAGTCACAGTGGCTATGGAGTCAGTGCTCACTTTTCCTCCCGTGGAGACGCTGTTCCTGCCGCCAAAAGCATTTGGAGACTCTGCTGTACAGGTGGCTCATGCCAGGCGGCCTCCCTGCTCAGGCCTCTGTGCCACAAAGGTGATCTGAAGGGAGAAGTAGTTCATCCTCACTTGTGCTGTGATCTATGCAGTACAACCTTATGGTTATAATGCCCTAAAGAAGTGTTCGAGAAATAGGTATTTTAGTGCTTAGTGTCCTTTATTTACCCCCTTTTTAATGAAAAGCCATCTTTTGTTTTTCCCCCCAACTTACAACATAAATTTAAGGCCTTTAATGAAAATTTTAAGTATAGAAATGTGTTTCTGTATGTTGAGGTGTGAGTGTATGTGTATATGTTCATGTGCTTATTAAAGACTTTTTGTTTTTTGCAACAGGGGTATATTACTGTGTAATGTAAGTAATTTATTTTGAAAAAGCCTGTGTCCCCAATATACAACCATCTCTCCATGATATATCCAACTAACCATGACTTAGGCACCAACCTGACAGAGGAGCAGAAAGTGTACTCTTTTCCAGGGTGCTTTTTCCAAGTACCCTAAAAGGCTCCCAGGTGACTTACACTCCCACCTCAGTTCCTTCCCTGTGGCTTACCTGTGGCTGCCTTCTGAAGCTGAGTGCAGCCCTGAGGGCCATAGGCTGCACCCCCAAGCCCCAGGAGGATTACCCCAAGGACCTTCTTCATTGTGGAGTCACCACTGTCAGGGGTTTACCAAGGTTCTACTTGCTTTTGTCCTTGCTCTTGGTGAAATATCGATGGAGCTGCACTTTGAAGTTTGTAAGAGATACTTCTCAACATCATAGCCAAACTGTGATCAATTTTTAAATTTTCTTTTGTTAATCCTCACACAAGATATTTTTTCCATTGATTTTTTTTTTCAGAGAGAGTAGGAGGGAGGAAGGGGGAGACAGAGAGAGAAAGAGAGAGAGAGAGAGAGAGAGAGAGAGAGAGAGAGAGAGAGAGAGAGAAACATCAAGAGAGATATATTAATTGGTTGCCTCCCCCATATACCCTGACTAGGGCTGGAGAACAAACCTGCAACCCAGGTACATGCTCTTGATCGGGAATTGAACCTGCAACCCTTTGGTGGGTGGGTGGATGCTCCAACCATCGAGCAACACTGTCCAGGACCCAGGTGATTAGTTTTTTTTTTTTTTCCAAGTGATTAGTTTGGTTTTTTTTCCAGGTGATTAGTTTTTGATTTATTTATTGATTCACTGACTCACTATTTTTTTTTCCATTTAAGAAAAATGTTCGTTGAGTGTTAATTCCACATCAGGCACAGCACTAAGAGCTGGATAGACATTCCCTCCCATTGGGTCCTCCGAGGGCCTGGTGGGTGAGAGGCTGTTGGGATAGCACTAGTGCATGTTGGTCCTGAAACCCCTTCAGTGACTTCGGCCCTTGGTCTCAGTTCTGGAAGTCTCAGTGGCCTAACCTTTCTTCGATGGATTTCCTTGTGGGCAACTGCTTGCCTTGACATCTTGCATAAAATATAAAAAACATCCAATTATGAGTGTTTTAATATGAATGGAATAGTCACGGGTTAACAGAAATCTCCTTTTTAAAAATTACTATTATCTTCTCAGTGGATTCATCTGGCTCTGGTTTGGACATATCCCTTCTCTCCCACCCTGGTTCATCATACATGTGTTTATATCTGACTCTCAGGGGTATGGCTTTGGGACTCATTTTGTTTTTTTACCAGAAGGCACCTTTTACTCCATACACATTTATATAAGCAGGTGGTTCTACTCAACTCCACCAAACAGACCTGAGTTCTACATTGAATTGCTATGTTGAGAGGGAACATAATTCTTGTACCTACAGAATCTGGGCTGTAATAACTGTGGGTATAATTTGGAATTCCATTTTTCTTCTGTTCCTTCTCCTCTTCCTCCCCCTTCTAATTGAACTTTATAATAAATGTTAGCAGATATCATCAAATGTTCCTTGAAAACATGTTTCTAACACCTACATAATCATCCATTGTGTGAATGTACCATAAATGATTCCACCATAGTATGGATAACTTGTAGAGATTTTTTGGTAAATTTTTGCTATTATATAAAAATGTTGTGATGAGCAGCCCTAGCTGGTTTGGCTCAGTGGTTAGAGTGTCGGCCTACAGACTGAAGGATCCAGGGTTCGATTCCAGTCAAGGGAACATGCCCGGGTTGCAGACTTGATCCCCAGTTGGCAGCTGATCAATGATTCTCTCTCATCATTGGTGTTTCTATCTCTACCTCTCTCTTCCTCTCTGAAAGCAATAAAAAAAATTTTTTTTAAATGCTGTGATGAGCCAGGCTCATCACAACCTGGGCATGGCTCAGTGGTTGAGTGTCCACCTGTGAACCAGGAGGTCACAGTTCCATTCACGGTCAGGGCACATGCCCAGGTTGTGGGGTGTATAGGAGGCAGCCCATCAATGATTCTCTCTTATCATCAATGTTTCTATCTCTCTCTCCCTCTCCCTTCCTCTCTAAAATCAATAAAAATATACTTTAAAGAAATAAAAATGTTGTGATGAAAAATGTCATATAAATCTCAGTCCACACTTATTTCTTTAGGAATGATTTCTAGGAGCAGAATTATTGGTTCTTATTAAACAGGTAAGCCAAAGAGTATGGTGTTTTGAGCTATGCATGTGGCTGCTGTTTTTATTTTGTTTATTTTAATGTGAGGAGCTTATGAACTGCCCCTTCAGTAGGACCTGGTAGAAAACGAGCTGTGTGTTAGGACCCCCTTCAGTGGAGCCAGGCTGTTGGGGCCCTGAATGCTGTTGGTGGATCCAGGAATAGCTGAGTGGTCTGAAACTATTAAAAAATAGTCATAATTATCTAAAAAAAAAACCTTTTTTTTTGAGAATTTACTGGCTACTATTTCTTTACATGTTTTTTTCTTCCCCATTTCTCTTTATTCTTTCCTTCTGTGACTTCCATTGTGCATATGTTGGTCTGGTAACAGTGATTTCCCACAGGTGTCTGAGGCTCCATTCGATTTCTTAGTTCATTTTTCTTTCTGGTTTTTTTTTTTTTTTAAATCTGGATAATCTCAATGGGCCTATTTTAAAGTTTTCTGTTTTTCTTCTTCTACCAATTCCACTGTGAAGAGGTAGTCAGTAGTAACATTGGGGTGGCACTGCTTTATCTAGAATGTATATGGAAGGCTCCGAGGGGGTGACATTTAGGTTGAGGCTTGGTCATGCTAAAATATCTGTTTCTTAAAAATGGTGGGCTGCCCTGACCGGTTTGGCTCAGTGGATAGAGCGTCGGCCTGCGGACTGAGGGGTCCCAAGTTCGATTCCAGTCAAGGGCATGTGCCTCAGTTGTGGGCACATCCCCAGGAGGGGGTGTGCAGGAGGCACCTGATCGATGTTTCTCTCTCAACATCAATGTTTCTAACTCTCTATCCCTCTCACTTCCTCTCTGAAATCAATAAAGATACATTAAGAAAAATATTTTAAAAAAATTGTGGGCTGTTTTCAGACTTCATTTCTAAACTCTGCTTCCATGGGTTGGAGAAGGGGGTTGATCCTTCTCTGGGAATCTGCATAAAACAGTACATTTGATGGGAATTTCTGCATTCCATTTTGAGCTATATAAATAAATTTTCTAGTTCTGAGGGCTTTATTTATTTTTAAATAACTTATTACCAGTTATTCTAAAACTCCTACATTTGCAAAGGAACCTTCATTATTTAGGCAGACTTGAATTTTATCACAAAGTGGGAGGACTTAATTATAGTTTCAACACACATTGGCATGCTTGGAGCAATTTAGAGGAAATAAAAGAATTTTCAGAATTTAAAGCCAAGATATTTATTCCATCTTAATAATGCTGTGACTTGCTGATTATTTACCAGTAAATATTCCCATAGGGATCAGGCAATTAGGGCTTTATTCTGTGGCCTGAAGGCCAATATTCCTGAAGTTGGTGAAACCAATTGAAAAGATGAATTCCAAAAATGGAATTTCTCCATGGAAAATGTGGTGCTTCAAGCCCTTGGTATTCACACCTAAGGCCTGTTGGCAGCTTTCTTTGGCCAGCTGAAACAGGCATGGTGGTGCATAAAGGCAGTTTCTATGGAAACCTGAACCCAAATGATATTGGGGCTTTGAAGATCAAAGGCAACACCCTGAATTGTTTTGAGAGCCCAGTGAAGGTTAGAACTTTATTGTTCTCCACAGAAAACACTACAGCCAAGGCTTTGGAATGTTTCTTCTGTAGGTGCGATAGACTTATGTGCACAAAATACACATTGGTAGTTTGCTTGTGAATTTATCTGTTCTAATTATTTTACCAGCTACTTTACAACATCCATCTCTACCATAAGGAAAATTGTCATCTTTCATTTTTCCTTTTCTTGACTGTATTTTCATACATAAGTGAAACCATAAGACACAGAGTATATGCTGAACGTGTATATTTTGTAGCAGATAACAATTTCCTCTTTTCATAAATCATGATAATCTATTCAGTGTACCATTTCCCCCCTACACATTTTCATTAATATATAAAAATGACCATCTAGTCAGATGGGCACACAGCCAAATTGCAGTTCTGCCTGTAATGAAGATTTTAACCTGCAGTCATGTTTCTTTCTTAAGTACACTCTTTAAGCAAATTCCTTATTTAGTATCTGTGAGAAAAACCTTATCACAACCTTAGCAAAAATTAAAGTGGAAGAAAATATTTTTCTATTAACATGTCTTCCCAGGGTACATTTTCTCTTTATTTTGTACATCTTGATTTACATGAGTTTCTTCTAAAAAGCTCCCATCTTATAAAAGTCCTGATAAATGACAATGGGGCGTTTTCTTCCTGTCTGATGGAGATTGTCAAACTAAACATCTGAGCATACCACATTGATCTGTGGAGGTTTGCATCTTTGGTTTCAAGGGCCATTTTAGAGTTGGCTGGATATGTTATGGTTAGTCACTGTATTCAAAAGCATCATATTCACCAGATTAGGCAAAGACTCAAAGCCTCCAGAGACTGTCTCTGTCTACAGACTGATAGGATTCTGTCTTGAATTTCCCACAGGCAATCATCCACAGGTGTGGTGAGAGGTTTTTTAACAGGGTGGGGCAATTGCTTCTGCCTGGAGGCTAATTGTTATTCTCAGTCTCTCAATAGGCCTCAGAGATTTCACACCGTGGGGCAAGGTGTTTTCCAATAAAGTGGATCAACTGTCTCCCACCTCCCTCCCAGGCAAAAACCATCTGGATAGCAAAGGTCTGCCTGCGAAAGATGACCTCCCCAGCATGAGGAAATGACTCAGCACAGGAAACTGGAGTGTCTGCCTTCTGAGCCTTAACCCCAGAGGCCCCAACCCTGGCTTCTGCTCACACAACTCCAGTCTACTCTGCCTTCCCACTGCTGGAGCACAAGGTGAGTGGCTGCACATGAAATTTTGTGTGTTGGCCCTTTAAGGGGATACCTGCATTTCCAGCTGCTTCTCCTTGGCAGACAGCAACCCTGCTGCTTTTCACAGCCAGATATTATATGGGCACCTTTCTCAGTTCTGGTGCTCTCTGCTGGGGTGCCCAGCTTGGGAATTAGACCTCAGAGTTCTCAGTGACAACCCCCCGCAGTTGAGATATCTCTCTAGAACTTCAGCTGCTGTCTATGGGAGCCCGACCAGCCCTTTTGCACCCCCATCCATCCCACCAGTGTATATGAAATTTCCACTTTCCATCCTTGGTTGTCAGGGCTCTCTTCAGCGAGTCTTCAGCTGATTATTCAGGATGTTTATTTTTGTATTTTAGTTGTAATTCCAGTTTGGTCCTGGGAGCATGTGTGTAGTATCCACTTACACTGCCACTATTTTAATCTCCCCTCTTGTGGGCATTCTATGAACAGCATCCTAGTAAGAAATTCTACAAGTCTAAATATCTTGTCCCACAGCTCCCTTAAGCTGACCTCCAGTTAATTGTTTTTTTTCTTTTTGGTTCTCTGATTGAGTTATTTTTTTCTAACCCAGTGCTTCTCAACCTTGGCTGCACATTAGACTCACCTGGTAATCTTTTTAAAACCCTGATTTCTGGGTCTCATCCTCCAGAAATTCTGTTTCTTTGTTATGGGGTGGGGCCACAACATTAGTAACAAAGAAACAGAATTTCCCGAGGATGAGGCCCAGAAATCAGGATTTAAAAAAAATTTCCCAGGTGATTCTAATGTGCAGCCAAGGTTGAAAACCACTGCTCTAACTTGTCTTCTAATTCACTGATCCAGTCCTCAGTTTTCCCTAATCTGCTGTCTATTCCTTCCAATGTGTTATTTATTAGTGCTATGTCATTCTTTATTTCCATCTGTTTTTTTCATAGTTACTATATCTTTTCTCATGCTGTTAAGCATCTTTACCATCATTATTCTGAACTCTATATTAGATACATTTCTTTTTTATATATATTTTATGGATTATTTACAGAGAGGAAGGGAGAGGGATAGAGAGCTAGAAACATCCATGAGAGAGAAACATCGATCAGCTGCCTCCTGCACACACCCCACTGGGGATGTGCCCGAAACCAAGGCACATGCCCCTGACTGGAATCGAACCTGGGACTCCTCAGTCCACAGGCCGACGCTCTAGCCCCTGAGCCAAACTGGTCAGGGCTAGATACATTTCTTATCTCCATTTCATTTCTTTCTTCTTCTGGCATAGGCTTTTGTCGAAAGGCATAGTGAGAAAGCTAACCTCTATTTTGTAAAACTGCTGTTTGGAATTCTCTGCTATTCTTTAGATGGCCTCTTATTCTAAAAAAAATAATATTGCTTTCTAGCCTGCTCTAGCCTGCTTGCATAATGAGGAAGATAAACTTAGCTGTCTGACCTTGTAGGCCAGAGACTAGATATGCCCATACTCTCAGTGCCATGCCAGGTACATTTTTTAATTGGATAGAACTGTGTAGTTTTCAAGGCTACCAGCGAGATAACCACTTAGCACACATAGGGCTGGCTCTTTCATTAAAAAAGAAGTTCTGCTTGTAGCTCTGCTTAGAATTTGAATTCATTTTCTCTAAGCCCACCTCAGTGAATAAAGTGTAACTCCAAACTCTCTGATCATTGCTTGATTTATTCCAGTTCTCTGTAACAACAGAAGTAATCTTTGAATCATTCATATGGTTCAACCCTCTCACTAGCACTGGGGGTAGGGGTCTGTAGAGGTTCCAAGGTAGTGAGATGGTTTCGATTCCTTAGCCTTGTCCTCTGTGCACATACTTTTCAGGCACCCAGCAGGTCTAAAGTCATGAATTTCCTGGCATTTAGCATTATTGACATCATTGACCTCTTCCTTTATAAAAATTACTAAAAATTATATTCTACAGTTGTGTTGGTATAAAGACAAATATATTTATACTAGAGGCCTGGTGCACCAGTGGGGTCCCTCAGCCTAGCCTGCGGGATCAGGCTGAAACTGGCTCTCCAACATCCCCCAAAGGGTCCCAGATTGCAAGAGGGTGCAGGCTAGGCCAAGGGACCCCACCGGTGCACATCAGGGCCAGGGCCAGCGAGGGACATGGAAGGTTGGCCAGCCAGGGAGGGACTGCAGGAGGGCTCCAGGGCATGTCTGGCCCACCTCACTCAGTCCTGATCAGCTAGACCCCAGCAGCAAGCTAACCTACTCGTCGGAGCGGCTGCCCCCTCGTGGTCAGTGCATGTCATAGCGAGTGGTTGAGCAGCCTTAGCATATCATTAGCATATTATGCTTTGATTGGTTGAATGGTTGACCTAACGACCAGACATTTAGATTATTAGGCTTTTATTATATAGGATTATATTTAAAAAAATTTTTTTTTTTTTACCTAAAAATGTATTTTTCTTCTGATTTTAAAAGGCGAAAGATTTATGCGATCTGAAGAGAAACCAGAATATTCTCTTCTGATTTTAAAAGAAACTAAAACATTTTCATGTTGTTGTAGACCTTAGGCAGTGGGTTACTATTGGGCCTAATGGGCAAGTTGGTTCTGAATCTGTAAGAGATGGCTGCAGTTATGAAGATTGAGGATTTAAGAATCCTGGTCTCAGCCAAGTATGAGCTGATAATCATGAACAATTTAAGCTTTAGAAGAGTCCAAAGGATCAAGCCCCCATAGTTTGTTAAAAAATATCTGAATCATCTAATAGCTGTGAAGGGAAATGTTTTTGTTGATATTATTCACCTTTAACCCCTGTTTCTTTTTATGCAATAGTTGCATTGAATTTGTGCGTGTGTGTGTGTGTGTGTGTGTGTGTGTGTGTATTTATTTTTTGGGGGGTCAAAGTATAACCACATATTAATGGTTAAGGTAAAATAGGAAGAGTTTGGGAAGCAACACATGAGCCAAAGACTTTTCTACCACAACTACTGCAGCATAGGATATTTTAATTGCTTAATCAACTGATTGAATCAACAACTATTTACTGAGTACATCTGTGTGGTGCTGGGGTGCTGCTGAGCAATGTAGGCATGCTCCTTGATCTTAGTCCTGCATTTGGGAGCAAGTAAGGAGAATAGGAGGGAGATGGTTGACCAGGCAACTATAATACAGAATGTTACACATTTCATTTAAGGAGAAAGTGAGGGTTCAGAGAAAGTTCAAAGGAAGGGCACTTAACTCAGATTTGCAAGGCACAGGGACAGATGACATGAAATCAGAAGTGAAGTGTGTAGGTTAAGTAGGGGTTAACAAATGATGATGATGAGAAGGAGGAGGAGGAACAGATGAGAGAATCTCAAGGAGACAGAAGAAAGCTTAAAGGGTGGAGTGGGAGGTTTGGAGAGGAACAGTGAAGAAACAGGATACATTAGAGGAAGATTCTCTTTGCAGATTAAAACTGAATGTAGCCTGTTTACATCTGGGTGTGACAAACCTATAAAGCAGCTATTCAAGTAGGCCTTTGTGATAACCACATTCATGGAAGCACGGTGACTAGTAGGCCATTACCCTTTCTTCTTGTCTTCCTCCTCTGCCTTTTACCCTATAGCCCTCCACATTTTTGCCCCAATTCTCATCCCTCTCTGGGAGAAATAGCCTCAGAATGCCAGTCTCATGGTAGGACTGAGTTTCAGCAGGAGACTCAGGATCAGTAGCCTCTGGCAACACCTTCCTTCAGCTCTTGGATAAGAACCCTAGACAAGAATGTGCTGTAGTTTCTTTGGGCATCACCTGACTTGAATTGGCCAAGGAACACCATTGCCTTAGCAATTTGCAGAGAAAAGCAGATTGTTACTAAGTTGTCACCATTCAACCCCTAAGTCTGCCAAATTTGCCTCAACCCCGACCAGAAGTGATTCCATCTCAGGTTAATGGGGGGGAAAGCGTCTGGGAGTGGTGAGCAGGAGAAAAGTGAATAGATGTTTGAGGTGCAAGTCCTATTCGATGTTTTCTCTGAAGATGATATTCTCTGAAGAAGATGTTTATTTTTCTTCTTTTTAAAATCACATACTCTCCATCTCCTGTAATTGTAATGTCATGCAATCTGCAGATGTTGGCTTGGCAAGTGTGAATTAGGCAGTCAGAAAAATGAAGCTGCCAGGTACCAGGGCCCAAGTTTTCAAGGAAGCAGCACCTTCCCAGGGCACTGGTAAACAGTAAAAACCTTACCCTCTATCTTGCTTCTTTTTTCTTTGGGGTGTTAGAAACAGGTTGGATGGGAAAGTTGGGTTGGACTGGGGGAAAGGGAAGAAAAACTGTAGAGGTGTTTTTCTATAGAACAGCTGAGGTCTCTGTACCGTATCTTGTGTTTGGTTTGGTTTTTATGGGTTCCCAGTTGAAATACATAAAAGATAGGTGCCAAAAGGATTGAAAAGTCATTTGGAATAATGATAGGAGCTGAGCATGACCTCATGGGAAGAATGTTGCTCAGTGGAGACAAATGAGAAACGTACATAGATGTAGGGGCTGACACATTGTTCACTTTCCAGGGGAGGGTTGGTAGGGACAACATGCCAAATGCTGGTAAAATGCTCTGAAGGACGAACTTTACATGGGCTGAGCATTTGGAATTTTCCTGTTGGCTTCCTTCTATTGCCATATTTCCCAGCTCTTTCGTGGGCCTTTGGAAAGCTCTCTTCATTTCCTTGCAAGCTATTAATTTCTTAATATGTAGGCCTTTGTCTCATTGACTAAATCTAAGCCAAAGGTAGAGAAAACGAGAAATTTATTGTCTCACAGTTCTGTGAATATTGGAGTTATTCTGCCACAAGCCAAAGAACAACCAGAAGTTAGGAGAGGGGCCTGGGACAGACCCTTCCCTAGAGTCCCCAGAGGGAGTGTGGCCGCTGATGCCCTCATCTCAGACTTCTAGCCTCCAGAACTGTGAGGCAATACACTTTTGTTATTTAAGCCATTCATTTTTAGATAGTGTGTTATGTGAACCCTAGGAAATGAATACAGCATTTAAATCCCTTTAGCAAAATGAGTGCCTGACTCTGTCTGTCTCTTTGGCAATTTTCCCCCCCTAGAGCATGAAGATAGCTAGCTCAAATGGAGTCTGCAGTCTCATTACCAATGGTTATATTTCTTTTAAATATATATATAATTGATTTCAGACAGGATGGGAGAGAGAGAAAGAGAAAAACATCAATGATGAGAGATTATCATTGATTGGCTGCCTCCCGCATGCCTCCAACTGAGGATTGAACCCACAACCCTGACGTGTGCCCTGACCAGGAATCGAACCATGATCTCTTGGTTCACAGGTTAATGCTCAACCACTGAGACACAATGGCCAGGCACCAGTGGTTATATTCTCTGCACATGTGGTAGAGGTGAGCTTTGCTGAGTTATGTGAATCTAAGTTTTTCAAAATGGACCTGAACATGAACTCTAGATAAATATGTTCTTTATTTTTTAATCAAGAAAATTAGTTCTTGAAAATATTTGTTAAACATACTTTTATATTTTAGATGGATTTCAAGACCTTTAAATGTTCCCATATTTAAATAACTGTTAAAATGAATGTAACTGGGCAACCTCAGGTAAGTCCTTTACCTTTCACACTTATATTTTAAAAGATGGTAATAACAACAATTTCCTGTTTGTATCAAAGATTTACTTTAAAAAAATAAACTGAAGATTGTGAAAGCCCTCTATAAACTGTAAAATACTTTACACTTTTGTTGACATTAAACAAATTTATGGTTTTTGCTTTATTTATAATTTTCATTCTGCATTCTTTTAAAATGAACTTGTGACATCTTATAATAAAATACACAAACTCTAAGATAATTAAATAGGAAAATAAAATAAAAAAATCACCTAGGGGAAAAAACACACAAAGATACCCCAAATCCTAAACTAAAATGGTGCAGTGGAAGCTGTTTTAGCAAACAGCTAGACTACAATTCCCAGCCTCTTTGCAGTTAGTTGTGGCCATGTGACTTGGCTCTAGCCAATGGGTCCTAGAGAGTGAAAGTGATCTGTGCAACTTCCAGATCTACTCATAAAGCCTCCTATAAGGTGCTTCTCATACTATAACCCATTCACAGAGGATGGAGTGAGCTTGGGAGCCATGTGCTGAATATGGCAGAGGTCTGTTAGCCTAGAATGACTGTGAGGAGCAAATCCTTGTTTTCCTTTACAACAATCAGGAGCACATGTTCTGGGCTGCTATCTCAGCATGTAACGAACATCTGCTGTCATTACATTTTGGGTCTGTTTGTTACAGCAGATGAGTCTATTCTAAGGAATACTACAGTTACTGTATTTGGTCATGAGTCACTTAATGAAAGGGATACATTCTGAGAAATGGGTAGTTAGGCGATTTTGTTGTGCAAGCATCATTGACGTACTTCCACAAACCTAGATGGCATAGCCTACTGCACACCTGGGCTATCGGGATAGCCTAGTGCTCCATGGCTCCAAGCCTGTACAGTATGTTACTGCCCAAAACAACACCAGGTAAAACAAGCACAAAAGAAAAGGATGCAATCAGGAGAAGTGGTAAATGCTAGATGTATGAGGCTGCTGCCTGACTAACATGGCATTCTGTTTTATAGTAGTCTTTTTTTATAAGTAGAAAGAGTACACTCTAAAATAATGCTAAAAGGTATTCTATAGTAAATACCGAGGCCAGTTACATAGTCATTTATTACCATTACAAGTATTATGTACTGTATGTAATAGCACGTGCTATACTTTTATGTGACTGGCAGTGCAGTAGGTTTGTTTACATCAGCATCACCACAGCATCACGAGGTGACGGGAATTTTTTTAGCTCCGTTATAATCTTATGGAACCACTGTCATATATGCAGTCCATTGCTGACGGAAACATCATATGCAGTTCACAACTGTATTAAATGTAGTTTTCAACATTTCTGCATCACAGACTTCTAAAATTGGAAGCCACTTTAGAGACCTCGTCCACCCTACTCATTTTTCAGGTTGTCATATCTATTTCAAATCCTTCAGTGTCTCCAGATTGTCTTCATAGTTCAATTCAAAATTAATAATACATGTTCTGATATCTCTCTACTTCTCCACCTCCTCTCTTGCCATTCTTTTTCTTACAGATCCTTCTTCAATTACTTCAAAAACTTTCTCACTTCTGTGTTTCTTGCTCTCCCTGGCCTGTTCTCCTTTTCTTATCTATTTTGAGATTATCTCAACGGTTACCTTCTCTGGAAACCTTTCCCTAACTCTCCCCTCTCTCCTAACTAGTGCCGGGGTCCAACCCCAGTGGGTCCAGGGGTCCCCAAAGGCGTGGACGGAGTCGGCGAAGAAGGAATGACACGGAGACAGCGTTCAGTTGATCAGCAGCCTAGCCAGGATCTCCAGCCAAGTTCTGGTCTCGATCTCCAGAAAGGTTCTGCTTAGGATCTCCAGCCAGGTTCTGTCCAGGTTCTCCAGGCAGGTCCAGTCACCAGGTTCTAGTCAGGCTCTCCTGCCAATCTCCGCAGTCAGGTTCAGTCCAGGATCCCCTGCCATGCTCTCTCGCCAGGCTCCGCCTCCAGGCTCCGAGGCCAGTCCCTGTCCAGGATCCTCCAGCATGCTCTCGCCAGCGAAGTTCTTCTGTCCCTAGAGAATGTTCTGTGTAGGTTCTGTGCCTAGGCTCTGTCTCTCTTGGTCCTGTCTTCCAAGCCATGTCTGAGTTCTGTCTCTTGCTGTCTTGTTCTGAGTTCTGTCTCTCTGTCTGGTTACATCTGTATTTATACCAGTTGATTCAATCCTATCAATCTCTATTACAAAGGTTAGGGCGTTTCTTATCTCCATTCCAGGGAGTAAAGATTATGTAGCTTAAGCATGATTGTTTGTAGTGATTAACTACCCGCCTGGCACTTAGTTAAGGAGTTTCATCCCCTCCCTGACTTCAGGGAAAAATTCCTACCTGGGGAAACAACCTTTCTAGGAGAGGTGACCTTGGTTAAAACACAGCGCCAAGAAGGTGAGCAAACATATTAAGAACCATATGCCATATATGCCAGGTCCCTTGAAACAGCAAGGATGGACCGGCTCCCGGCAAACTAGGTCAATGGCCCTCACATTCTCCCACAGTACTCCACGTGAATGATTCTCGGAACACTTACTTTGTTGTATTTTTTTTTTAATTAAATCTTTATTGTTCAGATTATTACATTTGTTCCTCTTTTTTTTCCCCCCCATAACTCCCCTCCTCCCAGTTCCCGCCCCACCCTCCGCCCTCACTCCCCACCCACTGTCCTCATCCATAGGTGCACGATTTTTGTCCAGTCTCTTCCCACATCTCCCACACCCCTTTCCCCCCCAAGAATAGTCAGTCCATTCCCTTTCTATGTCCCTGATTCTATTATAATCAACAGTTCATTCTGTTCATCAGATTATTAATTCACTTGATTCTTAGATTCACTTGTTGATAGATGCATATTTGTTGTTCATAATGTGTATCTTTACCTTTTTCTTCCTCTTCCTCTTCTTAAAGGATACCTTTCAGCATTTCATATAATGCTGGTTTGGTGGTGATGAACTCCTTTAGCTTTTCCTTATCTGTGAAGCTCTTTATCTGACCTTCAATTCTGAATGATAGCTTTGCTGGATAAAGTAATCTTGGTTGTAGGTTCTTGGTATTCATCACTTTGAATATTTCTTGCCACTCCCTTCTGTCCTGCAAAGTTTCTGTTGAGAAATCAGCTGACAGTCGTATGGGTATTCCCTTGTAGGTAACTGAGTTTCTTTCTCTTGCTGTTTTTAAGATTCTCTCTTTATCTTTTGCTCTTGGCATTTTAATTATGATGTGTCTTGGTGTGGTCCTCTTTGGATTCCTTTTGTTTGGGGTTCTCCGCGCTTCTTGGACCTGTAAGTCCATTTCTTTCACCAGGTGGGGGAAGTTTTCTGTCATTATTTCTTCAAATAGGTTTTCAATATCTTGCTCTCTCTCATCTTCTGGCACCCCTATAATTCTGATGTTGGTACGCTTGAAGCTGTCCCAGAGGCTCCTTACACTATCCTCGCATTTTTGGATTCTTTTTTCATTTTGCTTTTCCGGTTGGATGTTTTTTGCTTCCTCGCATTTCAAATCATTGATTTGATTCTTGCGCTCCTCTGGTCTGCTGTCGGGCGTCTGTATAATATTCGTTATTTCAGTCCGTGTATGCTTAATTTCTCGTTGGTTCCCCAATATAAGATCGAGGGTCTTATTAGTTTTCGTGTAGATCTCATTAAGTTTATCGACAGCTTCTAAACAGTTCTTGAGGGACCTTAAAAGTGTGGTTCTGAACTCTATATCTTCCATTGACAATTTTGTCCTGTTTCTTTGTCTCCGCATTTTGTTATGCTTCCTTGGTGTACCCCATAGTGGTCTTTGTTCGAAGTCTTATAGTTAAATCTTGATTGTTGTAGCTAATTCCAGGGAGGGTTTGACCTCCAGGCCAAGTGGCTATGAGAATCAGCTGTGTCAGCAGTGAGAGAACTTCTGTCCTCTAGGGAGGTGCTAATCTAGCCTTTGCCTGAGGCTATCCGGCAAATGCCTCTGTGCAGGGCTTGGGCGGGGCGGGTCGCACAGGATCAACAGGGTGGGCCGGAGAGAGCAGTTATGGCGGCTCTCAGTCCTGTCCCAAGGGGCTCTGCCTCTCTGAGTCCCAGCACCCGCTGCAAAGCTGGGAGAGAAAGCTGCACTCGCTCTGACCGAAGCCAGACAGTCCCGCTTCTCCCGTTTGAGCCTGGGTCCCTAAAGACTCGCCTGTATCTGGTGCTCAGAGTCTGCGACTCCCTCTCGATTGAAAACAACAACCGCGCCCTCCGCCGCCAGCCCGCTCCGCGCACTCTGCACCTCAGAATTTGACTTCACCACTGCGCCTCCTCTGAGTGTCCGTGTGCGTTTCTCTTTCCTCCTAGTTGTAGGACTTCCACTCAGCCAGCATTCCTGTGGTTCTGGGTGATGTCCCTTCCGTGTTTTAGTTTCACTTTTGAAGTAGTTGTTCAAAGCAGCAAACTCCGGCGTTAACCTATGCCGCCATCTTGGTTCTCCTACTTTGTTGTATTGTAATCATTCATTTGATTTAGGGACCTGTTGAATAGACTAGAGATCATCAATGGCAGAAGACTTTTTGAGGTGTTTTTATCCCTAATTTCTAGCATAGTGTTGGGATGTTTTTAAATAAGTGAAAAAAATACCTCAGCAAATATTTACTGAGTTCTTCCCATGTTCCTGGCACTTTGATAAATACTAGGGACCAAATGATAATCCAAAATTGGTGGGCCCTGCCTTCATGGAGATTACATTCTAGCAAGGAAGGCAGATATTGATCAGATTACCACAAAAATAAAAAGACAGCTTTGATAAGTGCTGCACACATACATATTTCAGCCATTAGTTCCTTTCCAGTCTGACTTCTCGGCACTTCAGCAAAAGAAATTTATGATTTGGCACTCAAAATATATTGCAGTTTCAGGATATGCAGAAGTATTGAATGTCACAAATAATAATCATAGCTACCACATATTGAATCATTATTATGGGTGAGGCTCTGTGCTAAACACTTTAACAGGATTATTGCATTAAGATCTTGTTGATCCTCATGAAAACCCTATCACTTATAGACTAGGCTTGCAGAGAAATGAATTTATAATTATGGTCTGCAGACCAAACTTAGAATCAGAACGATCCATGTAGAAGTGTAGTCAGACATAGATTGGGGAATTGGTTTTCAGGGATGCCTTGGACCAAGCTCTGATCTAACATCCAGGGTTGTCTGAGATTTGACTTACAACTTGCCTCTCTTCACAGAGATCATTAAAAATGAGATGCTTCTTAGATCTTGTGAAACTTCCACCCAAATTGGTAGTATCATTGGCATCTGTGTATTCCTGTGATCACCTGGGGAGGTCTGGGAGAGTTTCCTCCACCTAATGGTTCACTGCATGTTCCTGCCTTCCCTCCCTTCTCTTTTCTCTTTTGCTTTCTCCTCTTCTCCTCTCCTCTCCTCTCCTCTCCTCTCCTCTCCTCTCCTCTCCTCTCCTCTCCTCTCCTCTCCTCTCCTCTCCTCTCCTCTCCTCTCTTCTCCTCTCCTTCCCTCCCCGTCTCTCTCTCCACTACTCATCATCTCCACACAATTGTCCCCGCTTTTCAGATGGGAAAATTTGGGCTTAGAGGGATTATGTTGCAGGGATAATAAGTGATAGACCTAGAGGTTAAATGTGATTTGCCAAAATTCAGTTATAAAAAATACACATGAAAATTGATGGCTTAGTCATAACCGGTTTGGCTCAGTGGATAGAGCGTCGGCCTGTGGACTGAAGGGTCCCAGGTTTGATTCCGGTCAAGAGCATGTATCTTGGTTGCGGGCACATCCCCAGTAGGGGGTGTGCAGGAGGCAGCTGTTCGATGTTTCTCGCTCATCGATGTTTCTAACTCTCTATCCCTCTCCTTTCCTCTCTGTAAAAAATCAATAAAATATATTAAAAAAAGAGAAAATTGCCCTAACCGGTTTGGCTCAGTGGATAGAGCGTCAGCCTGTGGACTCAAAGGTCCCAGGTTCGAGTCCGGTCAAGGGCATGTACCTTGGTTGCAGGCACATCCCCAGTAAGGAATGTGCAGGAGGCAGCTGATCGATGTTTTTCTCTCATTGATGTTTCTAACTCTCTATCTCTCTCCCTTCCTCTCTGTAAAAAATCAATAAAATATTTAAAAAAGAAAAAGAAAATTGATGGCTTACACAGACAATAAAGAAAAAATATATAAGCTTATAATTTTAGCTATCTAAAATAAAGGAGGCACTCAAGTTTTTCAGGTAGTACACTTTGGGTCTCTAATTACAGAAGAAATTGTTGTAATTTTGTGATCATTCATTCATTTATTCATTCACAAATGGAAGTATTCCACAGAACGTTGTTTTTTTCCAGAGGAGAATAGATATACAAACAAATGTAGGCAGGAAGTAGCATCTGATCTGGTTTCTTTAGTTTGAGTAGAAATTCATGGAATTGAGAGAGAGAGAGAAAAGTATAAATTAGGTCAAGTACACAGTGTGCAAGAGCTTAGAGGTATTCTGTGCACACAGGAAAGAAGAGAGAGCCGAGTATGCCTCTCATGGAGTGTGTGTGTGTATGTGTGTGTGTGTGTGTGTGTGATGGTGGTGGTAGTGGTAAGAAAGTAGCTGAAAGGAAGGCAGGCCAGATCATGGAAGGCTTTATATGCTACAACTAGCAGTTCAGATATTATCTTTTATACAATATAAAATGTGAGGTTAATGAACACATTTGAGACAGGAAATGGTCATAAACAGATTGGTGTTTTCAAATGACAACAGTGGAGACAGGAAAGAGGGATTGCTTTGAGAATGACCTTTTCAGGATAAATTTAGGAGAAAGACTCTGTGGGTGACCTGAAGTAATTTAGGTGAGAGGAAAGAATACAGTTGGGCTTCTTAATAGGGCAGCCACACATGGCTATTTAAATGTAAATTAATTAACATTAAATGCAGTACAAAATCATTTTCTCAGTCATGCTAGTCACATCTCAAGTGCCCGATGGTCACAATTGGCTAGTACTGCCCTTTTGGTCACCACAGACACAGAACATTCCTATCATCACAGAAAGTTCTATTGGACAGCACTGGACTAGAGAATTGCCCTGCTCTAAACTTGAGCAGAAACTGATAATGGCACTTATCAATACAGGGAATAGAAGAGAAAGAGAAAGTCTGAGAGAAAAAGAGAAGGACTTGTGTTTGGACACAGTGCGTTTGGGATGCTGTTGGGCATTCAGTTAATGAGGTCTGGTGCTCAGGAGAGAGGTAAGGATGTGAGGCAGCTATTTCAGAGCCTTTAATTTGTAAGTACCAGATGAAGCCATAGACATGGGTATGAGAAGAGGACCAGAAACACCCTGTAGATCTCCCTCACTCAAGGAGGGTAGAGTACAGCATGAAAAGCAACTCAAGGAGAAGCGATGTAAAAAAACAATTCTGAGAGTGATGATCATAAAGTAAAAAAGGACAAATTAGGCCAAGATGTCCAAAGCCTTTGAGAATCCAACTAGGATTTGTCCTGAAAAGACTCCTTTGGTTTTAGAGGTCAGGAAGTCGTGAGTAATCTTGCCTGGAGTGGTTTCAGTGCGTAGTGGGGGAGAGAGCCAAATTGTGGCAGAGCTGGAATGGAATCGGTGTCTGTGGGCGGAGGGGTGATATAGGAGAGCTCTCCCTCCTTCTGAAGTTTGGCTGTGGGGGTGGCAAGGAGAGGTCATTAGCTTGAGGGACAAGAAAGGAGATAGGAAAGTTTTCATTTTTTAGAAAGTGCGAAACTTGAATTGTCTTTACCTGTAAGGAAGGAGTGGGTGGAATGGAAAAGGCTTACATAACCTCGCAGGGAAGGTGTAATTACTGAGTCAAGCGTCAGAGATAGTGGGAGAAAAAGGTGGGTGAACTTGGAAGGGGAAAACATACTTCTGTTTCTCAGAGCCGGGATGGAAGGAGAGCAAGATTAGCATGTGGGGGTGGAGGTGGAGAAATTTGGAACCGTTCACATCTTGGTTTTGTAACCTAGTGTTTTCAACTCCGATTTACAGACAATACAAAAACGTTATGTATGCGGCTAATGCTGACCTATGATAAAAGCCAAAGGCATGTCACCAGCATGTTTTACTCAGTTTAATGATTCTGTAGTGGGGAAAGCTAGCGAGGGCTGAATGGACAGTTTTCCAGACTGGAATGACTTGATAGTACAACTTCAGGGAGCTCCTCATATGTCAGTGTCGTAATTGAACTTCTGTCTAGCAGGTTAACAATCAGTTCAAACTTGAATTTTGTGGTGAGCTCCAAGGAAGACTGACTGACTGACTGACTGAATGAATGAATAAATTTACACTTGGGCACATTCAGAATCAAACTGCAGAACACCAAAGACAGAAAATTGAAAAAAACCTAAAACACTGCAAAGAGAAGAAAAGACATTATCTATGAAGGTAGGTGATTAGACTGGCAATAGACGTCTTCATGGCAACAACAGAGGACATAGGAAGAAGGGGAATAGCTTTTAAAAAGCAGAGTTGCCCATCTAGTATATCCAACTAAACTAATTTAAGGGCAATGATAAAATGAAGACATTTAAAGACCTTTAACTATTCAGGGAGAAGAAGAAAGATAAGTTGTTCCAGATTTTATGTCAAATTATGCATGTGGAAATTATAAGAGTAACTATAACCAAAATTATAAAATAGCATATATAAAATTCAAGTAATTCAAAATCTGAAAACAAAAAGGTAAAAGAAAAGTTAAGCCAAGCAAGAGAATAAGAAAAAGAATTATAGAGAATTTCACATTGTGACTACTGGCTCTTTTTTTTTTTTTTTTGGTTCATCCTCATGGAGGATATTTTTCTATTGGTTCTTCACAGTGAGTGGAATGGAGAGATGAAGGGAGGGCGGGAGGGAGTGAAGAAGAGTGAGAGCAACATCAATGTCAGAGAGACACATGGATTGGTTGCCTCCTGCACATACCTCAACTGGGACTGGGGGGTCAAACTTGCAACCCAGGTCCATGCCCTTGACTTGGAATTGAACCTGCGACCCTTCAGTGTGCAGGACAATGCTCTAACCATTGAGTACACTGGCCAGGGCCTGCTGGCTCTTTTAAATTTTATTTTAAAAATTTCTTATTATCAACTGGTAATGATTTTGAGTGTGTGGATTGAGAGAAAGGGGAGAATATGCAGTTTTCCTCCATGCTACTACATGCCAACCAATGTAGTGCTTAATATTAGTGTTACATAGTATCAGTTTTGGGATAAAATGATCATATGACTAGAAATTCCAACAGAATTAAGAGAAAAACAGAACTAAAATGAAAGTTTAGCACAGTTTTGGGTATAAGACCAATTTATAAAAATCAATAGTATTTTCTTATACCAGCAATTACTGACTAGGCCATATACATGAAATAAGATGCTATTTATAATATCACTCAAAATAAATACATTTCTAGGAGCCAACCTAAAAAAGAAATCCAATATCTTTGTGGAGGAGTAGTTAAAACTTCATTCAAAACATACAAGAAGTTTTGAATAAATGGATAGGCTGACTTCATGTAGTAAAGATGTCAATTTTTCTCAAATGAATCTACAAACTCAATACAATTTTCATCAAAATTCCATTTATATTTTTTGAAGAATTTGTAAAACTCTTTAAAACCTGTTTAAAAAAATAAAAGTCCACAAATAATTAAGCCACATTTGAAAAAGAAAAGAGGCTAGTAAGACACGATAATTATTTGATTTAAAAAAACATTATTGGTTATGGAACAAACACATGGATTAGAATAAAGAGCTCAGAAATTGACCTGTGTATATGGGGAACTTATATAGCTGACAGTTGAAGTGACATATTAAAATGTGATGCAAGATTATTTTAGTGGCGTTTGGAAAATTCTTACTCATGAAAAAAAAGAAATTTGGATTCCTACCTTACATTGTATACAGATGCAATTCTGCATGAATTAATGATCTCACTGTGAAAGTTAAAATTATAAATCTAATTATAAAAATATTCATAGGAAAACATCAACAACAATAAAAAAACAAGAAATCAAATGAAAGTGGGTTAAGGAAACAAAAAGACAATGTAAAGAGGGGAGTCTGAATGGCTAACAAGTTCATAAAGTGAGACTCCAAATGCTGTAATCAGAGAAATTAAAGCAACAGTGAGATGTTAAAGCTATCAGAACAGCAAACCTTAGAAATGTGCATACAAAGTATTGGTAGAAATGGATGTGTAGAAATGGATACCTTTATGTCTCCCTGTGGATGTGAGCTCAGATATCTCAGGAAGAGAACAAACAAATGGCTGTGTCCACTGACTTCAGCAGTGGGTGCCTGCATGACGCTCTGTGGGGCTAGGAGTGACCGGCCGCGTGTTAGTAGATGTCACCATAGGATGCACAGGGCTGAACCATATCCACCTACTTCATAGCCCCAGGTACCAAGAAAAGGCATAAAGACCTACAGGTGAGGAACATAAGTACTCTTTCTTCTAATAGTTAAAATCACATGATTTTCATCAAATCTGTAGACAACATATTGGAGAGGAGAAAGAGGAGGAGGAGGTATTCTAAAAAGATGGAGGACTTACCCCCAAAGAGATAGCTAAACAGGAAGAGATGTCTCAGTTAGCATGGAAGATTGGATCAGTTTTGTAAAAGATGCTGTGTTTGTCCCCTGGATATCTGAGTATAAAGTGTGTGGCATGACTTTGCCACATTGCCATATACATTTTCTTTTTTAAAGTAGGTTTTTATTGATTTTAGAGAGAGGGGCAGGGAGAGATAGATAGAAACATCAGTGAGGGAGAAACATCGATGGGCTGCCTCCTGCATGTCCCCTACTAGGGACTGACTGAGCCTGCAATTTGGGCTTGTGCCCTAATTGGGAGTCAAATCAGTGACCTCTTGGTTCATGGGTTGACGCTCAACCGCTGAGCCACCCTGGCTGGGCTGCCATGTATATTTTAATTGCACCGAATTTAGTATGTGTTTCAGGCCATTCTTTTTCACACTTGATCGAAACAGATGAAAAGCCTGTGGAGCAAATTACAGCATGCTGCAGAGCGGGAAACACATGTTCATAAGGAAACAAGGATCATGATGCCATGGTGTTGATGTGCAATGGTTCACCTGCACCGATTGAACAGAGGTCGTTGGAGGATAAAAGCAGCTTCTTTGACTCTTAAGTTTTGACAAGCTGAGAAGCTTGAGTCAGCCTCACTCAGGTGACTTCAGGGCTCCAGCAGAGTTCCACATCTGTACTTTTTTATTTTTAATTTCCTGATAGATGCTATTCTTTGCTTTTCAATTTTTAGCTAAACCTTTATTTTCCATTAAAATCACACACCTTGTTTTAACATTGATTTAAGGTAATTTCCCCCCAGTATTTGTCATCAAATCTAGTTATTTCTGTTTACTTTGTTTTAAGCAATACTATCTACCAGCAGAGAGAATCTATATATATAAAGAACCAGGGGCCGTCACATCCGAAACAACTTAACAGACAACCAAACAGACTGAGTGGGGTGACAAGGCTGGCAGGGGGGCTAGTGAGGGACAACCAAACGACTGAACACCAGGCTGCGTGGGGTGACCAGGCCGGCAGGGGTGCAGTGAGGGGCGACCAGGCTGGCAGAGGGGGGCAGTGAGGGTTAACCAGGCCAGTAGTGGGCACAGTTGGTGGCAACCAGGGTGGCAAAGGGGGCAGTGAGGGATGACCAGGCTAGCGGGGGGGGGCAGTTGAGGGGTGACCAGGCCAACAGGGGGGGCAGTGTGGGGCAACCAGGCTGGCAGCTAGTTACTACTACCTTACTTCCTTGGTATCACACTAAAGTTTCCCCCATCACATTCTTTTATCACTTCCAAGGACCCCCAAATGGAGCTAGTGAATGAAAGAGCTAGTAGAGTGTAGGTTTGAGGAACTTACATAACTAGTTATAGAATCAGTTCACATCCTAGCTTTGTTTTTCACTTAAGACACTAAACTGAGCTTTACTCATTTAGAAGAGATAAGACTTTCTGAACTGTTGTGGGGAAATTGAATGGCTCAATATGTATGAAAGTTCCTTGTATTTCATAGTTTGTCATAGTTATTCTGCTTTCAGAAACTGCTCGTAAGAAAGTTATCTAATACTAAGGGCCCAATGCACGAATTCGTGCACCTTGAAAGGAACTGTGGGCCGCGAGGCTTTGGTGGGCACAGGAGCAGGTCTCAGCCCATCCTCTGCAACCCCACCTGGCCCCCCTCCCCCGCCACGGCCCCGGTCCCCTGTCTGCTGGCAGCTCTGTTCCCATGCACTGATGGTGCTTGCCCCATTCACTCCTGCTGATGACGCGAAGCGATTGGGGCTGGTGCCAGCAGCAGGTGCAAAAGGGACCATCACTGTTAGCAGGTGCAAGTGATGGCTACTGCCCTGATTGCCCCTCAGGAGCAGTGGGAGGTGGAGAAGCCCTCAGGGGCAATCGGGACTGGCAGCCACTACTCACACCCATTGATGGCACCGAGCAATCGGGACCGGTGCCAGCTGCTGGTGTGAGCAGGGCCAGTGCCAGCAGTGGATGCAAGTGGTGGCTCCAGTGCCAACAGTGTGTGTAAGCAGGCCTGTCACCAGCAGCGGGTGGGAGAAGCGGCCGCTGGCCCCAATCGCCCCTCAGGAGTAGGGGGAGGTGGAGAAGCCCTGGAGGGGCTATCGGGGCTGGCAGCTGCTGCTTCACCTGCTGATGGCATGGAGCAATCGGGGCTGGCGCCGGGTGCTGGCAGTGGGTGTGAGGGGGGCTGGCCCCGGTAGCAGGTGCGAGTGCCCGGTGGGACCGCGGTGCACAGAAACAAAGAATTTTCAGTAAACACCAGAGGCTCGCCCCGATGACAGTGACTGGTGCCTCACCTTGGTCTGGTGCCCCTGATCACCTGCTCCACCATCCCGCCGCGGCCAATGCCCACCATGTTCCATGCTCTGCTGCCTGCTGCCTGCTGCCGACACCCGCCATATTCTTCATGTGCTACCTGGTGGTCAGCGCACGTCATAGCGACTGGTTGTTCAGTTGTTCTGCTGTTTGGTCTATTTGCATATTGGGGTTATATATATATATATCCTAGCTAATAAAAGAATAATATGCAAATTAACTGTCACTCCAACACTGCGACAAAGATGGCGGTGCCCATAGTGGCCGGGGCAGGATGCTGGCGGTTTCACCCCGGCAACGTGAGCCCAGCAGGCAAGTGCACCCGCAGGCAGCACCCAGCAGGGCATGCTTGGCCATTGCCATGGTGTGGAGCAGGCAGGCCCCGCAGAGAGCAGAGAACCATGGGGAACGGGCCCAAGCTGTCAGTAGGACATCCCCTGAGGGCTCCCAGATTGGAGAGGGTGCAGGTCGGGCTGAAGGATGCCCCCACCCCCGTGCATGAATTTTGTGCACCGGGCCTCTAATATATATAAACATTCATGTAACACAATCTATTTGCTGCAGCATTATGTATAAGTGCAAATAAAGTAGGCAAAAGCAAAGAGGTAATGAGCTCTTTTTGATCATCTAGTAACTTTTGATCTTGCTTTTCAAGTCTCTAAGTCTGACAATTATCAGTCTATGTCAACAGGGTTCACTACTAGTTTGAAAACAAAATTTTGGGGGTAGCTATTTCCCCCCTTCTGATCTTGTACTTCTTCCAAGTCTTTCTCTATGTACCTGTATATGTCTATGTCTGTCTACATTTTATGTACTAAGTTCTGACTATAAGCCAGGCACTCACCATGGGAACCACTTTAAAATCTCTTTGTTCACTATTAAGCCTGAGAATAGAAACATGACTGAGTAATACATTGCCCCCTCTCTTTCTTTTCTCCTCTTCCTATTTCCCTCCTTCCCTCCCTAGTTATCAAATATACGCCATCAAGAAAACCTCACTATACCCTGTATTTTTGTTTATGTTCCATGTTTTCTTTCCATAGAATCCTACATTTAACAGTTTTCTCCTGCCTCATGTACAAACTAAAGGGGCTTTAAGCTTCATTTCTAGTACTTCTTATTTCTGGCACCCATCTCCTTGGTGTACGGGTACCAAAGGGCAGAAAGCAGTTAAGAATGCTTGGCTTTGGGTAGTGAGCACATGGTGCAATATATAGATCTTGTAGCATAGAAACTCACCCACACTGAAACCTATAAGGTCATGTTGACCAATGTCACCCCAATAAATTTAATTTAAAATATAACTCTTAATAACGGACATCACCCAGAACCACAGGAAGGCTGGCTGAGGGGAAATTCTACAACTAGAAGGAAAGAGAAAAGATACAGAGACTCAGAGGAGGCGCAGTGCGGAAAATACAAAGGTGTGGAGGTGCGTGCAGAGTGGGCTGGTGGCTGAGGGCATGGTTGTCTGTTTCAATCGGGAGGGAGTCTCAGGCTCTGAGCTCCAGTTCCAGACTCAAACGGGAGAAGTGGGACTGTCTGGCATCGGTCGGAACTCGAGGCAGCTTTCTCTCCGAGGTTTGCAGCGGTTGCTGGGACTCTGAGAGGCAGAGCCTCTGGGGATGGGACTGAGAGCAGCCATAACTGCTCACTCCGCCTGCCCTGTTGATCCCCTGGGATCCGCCCTGCCCAAGCCTTGCACAGAGGCATTTGCGGGATAGCCTTAGGCAAAGGCTAGATTAGCACCTCCCTAGAGGACAGAAGTTCTCCCACTGCAGACACAGCTGATTCTCACAGCCAGTTGGCCTGGAGGTCAAATCCCCCCCAGTATTACCTACAACAATCAAGGCTTAACTACAACAAGACTGCGTGCAAAGACCACAAGGGGGTGCGCCAAGAAAGCATAAAAAATGCGGAGACAAAGAAACAGGACACAACTGACAGAAATGGAGGATATAGAGTTTAAAACCACACTTTTAAGGTCTCTCAAGAACTGTGTAGAAGCCGCTGATAAACTTAGTAAGGCCCTCGAAAAGACTGGTGAGACCGCCGATAAATATAGTGAGATCCTCAAGAAAGCTAATGAGATCCTCGATGTTGTGATAAAGAACCAACTAGAAATTAAGCATACACTGACTGAAATAAAGAATATTATACAGACTCCCAACAGCAGACCAGAGGAGCGCAAGAATCAAGTCAAAGATTTGAAATGCGAAGAAGCAAAAAACACCCAACTGGAAAATCAAAATGAAAAAAGAATCCGAAAATACAAAGATAGTGTAAGGAGCCTCTGGGACAGCTTCAAGCGTACCAACATCAGAATTATAGGGGTGCCAGAAGATGAGAGAGAGCAAGATATTGAAAACCTATTTGAAGAAATAATGACAGAAAACTTCCCCCACCTGGTGAAAGAAATAGACTTACAAGTCCAGGAAGCACAGAGAACCCCAAACAAAAGGAATCCAAAGAGGACCACACCAAGACACATCATAATTAAAATGCCAAGAACAAAAGACAAAGATAAAATCCTAAAAGCAGCAAGAGAAAGAAACTCAGTTACCTACAAGGGAGTACCCATACTACTGTCAGCTGATTTCTCAACAGAAACTTTGCAGGACAGAAGGGAGTGGCAAGAAATATTCAAAGTGATGAATACCAAGTACCTACAACCAAGATTACTTTATCCAGCAAAGCTATCATTCAGAATTGAAGGTCAGATAAAGAGCTTCACAGATAAGGAAAAGCTAAAGGAGTTCATCACCACCAAACCAGCATTATATGAAATGCTTAAAGGTATCCTTTAAGAAGAGGAAGAAGAAGAAAAAGGTAAAGATACAAATTATGAACAACAAATATGCATCTATCAACAAGTGAATCTAAGAATCAAGTGAATAAATAATCTGATGAACAGAATGAACTGGTGATTATAATAGAATCAGGGACATAGAAAGGGAATGGACTGACTATTCTTGGGGGGGAAAGGGGTGTGGGAGATGCAGGAAGAGACTGGACAAAAATCGTGCACCTATGGATGAGGATAGTGGGTGGGGAGTGAGGGCGGAGGGTGGGGTGGGAACTGGGAGGAGGGGAGTTATGGGGGGAAAAAAGAGGAACAAATGTAATAATCTGAACAATAAAGATTTAATTAAAAAAAAATCTCAAGATCCTTCCATGTTGTCACAAATGGCAATATTTATTTCAGCATTCCTAATAGACTATATGTCTATACTCAAAATTCTCTGTTGAACAATTTTTAAAGTTCTTCCTGCTTCTTTCATAGCACCTCCCTAGAGGACAGAAGTTCTCTCACTGCTGACACAGCTGATTCTCATAGCCACTTGGCCTGGAGGTCAAACCCTCCCTGGAATTAGCTACAACAATCAAGATTTATCTATAAGACTGCGAACAAAGACCGCTAGGGGGTGCACCAAGGAAGCATAACAAAATGCGGAGACAAAGAAACAGGACAAAATTGTCAATGGAAGAAATAGAGTTCAGAACCACACTTTTAAGTTCTCTCAAGAACTGTTTAGAAGCTGCCGATAAACTTAATGAGCTCTACACGAAAACTAATAAGACCCTCGATCTTATATTGGGGAACCAACTAGAAATTAAGCATACACGGACTGAAATAACGAATATTATACAGACGCCCGACAGCAGACCAGAGGAGCGCAAGAATCAAGTCAATGATTTGAAATGCGAGGAAGCAAAAAACATCCAACCAGAAAAGCAAAATGAAAAAAGAATCCAAAAATGCGAGGATAGTGTAAGGAGCCTCTGGGACAGCTTCAAGCGTACCAACATCAGAATTATAGGGGTGCCAGAAGATGAGAGAGAGCAAGATATTGAAAACCTATTTGAAGAAATAATGACAGAAAACTTCCCCCACCTGGTGAAAGAAATGGACTTACAGGTCCAAGAAGCGCGGAGAACCCCAAACAAAAGGAATCCAAAGAGGACCACACCAAGACACATCATAATTAAAATGCCAAGAGCAAAAGATAAAGAGAGAATCTTAAAAACAGCAAGAGAAAGAAACTCAGTTACCTACAAGGGAATACCCATACGACTGTCAGCTGATTTCTCAACAGAAACTTTGCAGGCCAGAAGGGAGTGGCAAGAAATATTCAAAGTGATGAATACCAAGAACCTACAACCAAGATTACTTTATCCAGCAAAGCTATCATTCAGAATTGAAGGTCAGATAAAGAGCTTCACAGATAAGGAAAAGCTAAAGGAGTTCATCACCACCAAACCAGCATTATATGAAATGCTGAAAGGTATCCTTTAAGAAGAGGAAGAGGAAGAAAAAGGTAAAGATACAAATTATGAACAACAAATATGCATCTATCAACAAGTGAATCTAAGAATCAAGTGAATAAATAATCTGATGAACAGAATGAACTGTTGATTATAATAGAATCAGGGACATAGAAAGGGAATGGACTGACTATTCTTGGGGGGGAAAGGGGTGTGGGAGATGTGGGAAGAGACTGGACAAAAATCGTGCACCTATGGATGAGGACAGTGGGTGGGGAGTGAGGGCGGAGGGTGGGGTGGGAACTGGGAGGAGGGGAGTTATGGGGGGGAAAAAAAGGAACAAATGTAATAATCTGAACAATAAAGATTTAATTAAAAAAACAATTTAAATAAAACTCTTTAATATGTGTTCATTTAAATTTAAATGAGGATCAATCATAATTTAGCCTAAAAATATCCCTTTACTCATGGAGACATTATCTGAATCTGCCGGGGTCCAGCCCCAGTGGGTCCAGGGGTCCCCAAAGGCGTGGACGGAGTCGGCGAAGAAGGAATGACACGGAGACAGCGTTCAGTTGATCAGCAGCCTAGCCAGGATCTCCAGCCAAGTTCTGTTCTGGATCTCCAGAGAGGTTCTGCTTAGGATCTCCAGAGAGGTTCTGTCCAGGTTCTCCAGTCAGGTTCAGTCACCAGGTTCTAGTCAGGCTCTCCTGCCAATCTCCGCAGTCAGGTTCAGTCCAGGATCCCCTGCCATGCTCTCTCGCCAGGCTCCGCCTCCAGGCTCCGAGGCCAGTCCCTGTCCAGGATCCTCCCGCATGCTCTCTCCAGCGAAGTTCTTCAGTCTCTAGAGAACGTTTTGTGTAGGTTCTGTGCCTAGGCTCTGTCTGTCTTGGTCCTGTCTTCCAAGCCCTGTCTCCTAAGTTCTGTGTCTTTCTGTCTTGTTACATCTGTATTTATACCAGTTGATTCAATCCTATCAATCTCTATTACAAAGGTTAGGGTGTTTCTTATCTCCATTCCAGGGAGTAAAGATTATGCAGCTTAAGCATGATTGTTTGTAGTTAAAGTGATTAATTACCTGCCTGGCACTTAGTTAAAAGGTTTTATTCCCTCCCTAACTTCAGGGGAAAATCCCTACCTGGGGAAACAACCTTTCTCGGAGAGGTGACCTTGGTTAAAACACAGTGCCAAGAAGGTGAGCAAACATATTAAGAACAGTATTCCATATATGCCAGGTCCCTTGAAACAGCAAGAATGGACCGGCTCCCGGCATGAATCCACTAAACATGACCAGAGGGACAGCACTGCAGGGGAAGTGTACCTCATGGCCAGCTTAGCATGCCCCCACCCCTTCTTTTGGCTTCTGGAATGCATCTAAATGTCAATAGAACTTGAAATTTATGCATTTTCTGTTTCTATAGGGTTTTTCCTTCTATACTGATATTGAATTTTGGTTTTGTTTTGAACAAAGCCCATTAGTTATTCCTTCTATTGTGGCAATAATGATTGAGAATTTGATTTTATCATTTAACTATTTGGAAATCTCTGTATATGGCAGAGATCGGTTCATTGTTGGGTGAAAGACAATAGAGAACCCAATTTAGTTTTCATTTGTTTGTCTACTTAACTATTTTGGACTCAAATCAAAAACTCTTATTGGGCTTTTTACTTTTTATGGCAATATGGTTATTTGCAAGTCAGCTGATAGACCATTAAACAAATTTTGGTGATAGATCACTGTACTAGTTTCCTGAGGCTGCTATATAACAAAGTACCACCAACTGGGTAGCTTAAAACAACAGAAATATTGTCTCACAGTTTTAGAGTCTACAAGTCTGAAATCAAAGTCCCAGCAGGGCCATGCTCTCTCTGGAGATTGGAGAATTCTTCCTTGCCTCTTCTAGCTTCTGTTAGTTGCCAGCAGTCCTTGGCATTCCTTGACTTGCAGATACATTACTCCTGTCTCCGACTGTTACCAGATGGCTGCCTTTTCCTTGTGTGTCTTCACCTTCCTTTCCCTCTGGGAGTATCTGTATCCAAATTTCTTATTTTCCTAAGGGCATAATGGTTCTCAACCTTCTGGCCCTTTAAATACAGTTCCTCATGTTGTTACCCAACCATAAAATTATTTTCGTTGCTACTTCATAACTGTAATGTTGCTACTGTTATGAATCAAAATGTAAATATCTGATATGCAGGATGGTCTTAGGTGATCCCTGTGAAAGGGTTGTTCGACCACCAAAGGGGTCGCGATCCACAGGTTGAGAACTGATGGATTAGAGGCTCACTCTATTCCAGCATGACCTCATCTTTTTTTTTTTTTTTAAATATATTTTATTGATTTTTTACAGAGAGGAAGGGAGAGGGATAGAGAGTTAGAAGTATCGATGAGAGAGAACCACCAACCAGCTGCCTCCTGCACACCCCCTACTGGGGATGTGTCTGCAACCAATGTACATGCCCTTGACTGGAATTGAACCTGGGACCCTCCAGTCCACAGGTGGATGCTCTATCCACTGAGCAAAACCGGTTAGGGCCAGCATGGCCTCATCTTAACACAACCTATTATACCTGCAGCAGCCCTGTTTCCAAATAAGGTCACATTGTAAGGTATTGGGAATTAGAACTTCAACATATGAATTTGTACAGGGGGTTAGGGATGGGTGAAAGGACATAATTCAACCCGTAACAAGGAGAAAGTTAGAATTCTAGAGGAAAGAAATTGCTAACTCATACCCAGAGAATTAACCAAAAACCTTGATAATTTTGTACGTTCTCTACTTTTGTTCAGGCCCAGAGTCAATAAAAATCTGGGTCTCTGAGTATTCATTGGTGGCTGGAGAGCTGTTTGGGGGGTGGGCAGGTCCATCAGAAGCATAATTCTATTACCCAGGTGGTTTGGCCTATGGAGCTCACGGTGGGTAGAGACAGTGGTAATGTATGGGAGCCAGCAGGAGAGGAAGACCAGTCCAGACACAGGCTGAAAAGGACCTTTCTACTCTGGACTCACTTCCCAGAATGTCACAGAAAGCAGTTCCTACAGGGAAAGTGCCTTCTCTTCCAATAGAATGTGACCCTCTCCTTTCAGAAGCACAGATTTATGCGTTTCCTGTTGGTTTCTTTATTTTCATCTCCCTAGTTGCTCAGAAAAAATTCAGGAGGGTATTCCCTGCGCCCCAGGTGATGGCGGCCGCGGGCCCTAGCGTCTTCCTGCTCATGGTCAGTGGGCAGGTGGAGAGCGCCCAGTTTCCCGAGTACGATGATCTCTACTGCAACTACTGCTTTGTGTACGGCCAGGACTAGGCCCCCACCGCGGGGCTGGAGGAGGGGATCTCCCAGATCACATCCAAGAGCCGAGACGTCCAGCAAGCACTGGTGTAGAACTTCCCCATCGACGTCACCTTCAAAGGCACCAACCCCTTCGGCTGGCCACAGATTGTGCTCAGCGTGTACCGGCCAGACGTGTTCCGGAACGACGTGGTCCGAGGCTACGGGGCAGTGCACGTGCCTTTCTCGCCTGGCAGGCACAAAAGGACCATCCCCATGTTTGTCCCAGAATCTACATCTAAGCTGCACAAGTTCACAAGCTGGTCCATGGGATGGAGGCCTGAGTACACGGACCCCAAGGGGGTGGCTCAGGGTGAAGGCCGGGAAGTGACCCGCGTCCGCTCCCAGGGCTTTGCCACTCTCCTCTTCAACGTGGTAACCAAGGACATGCGGAAGCTGGGCTACGACACTGGGCCTGCGGACATGCAGGGGGTCTCGGGGCCCAGCCTGCCCCAGGGCCTCCCCCCGTGAGCCTGGCCAAGCAGCGTGCAGACTGAGCGGCTCCCACAACGCCAGGCGACCACTGCCGACCCACCTGCCTGCTCCAGTGTAGTGAGGGGGAGGGGGGAGGGGGGGTGGCGGGGAGAGAAAAAAGTCAGGATAATTCTGACAGTAGAACTTTCAACCTAAGGTCTGGGGTTGTGGTTATGGGTATACTCATGCATTCACATCCACAAAGTAAGCTTGAGTTGTTGAAATGTGGTCATTAATTAATCAACTAATCTAAGTAAAACTTTCCCTGTTGGGCGTTTCTTGAATCATCTTTATAGTGAGCTCAAAACCAGGTTTCCAGTAATTTCTGATCAGGAAGGATCCTCTGGCTTAGAACTCACAGTAGAAAAGATCATGGAAAGCCTAGGGCAGTGATAGCGAACCTATGACACGCGTGTCAGAGGTAACACGCGAACTCATTTTTTTGGTTGATTTTTCTTTGTTAAATGGCATTTAAATATATAAAATAAACTCTTTGTTTTACTATGGTTGCAAATATAAAAAAATTTAAGTCCTTGTTTTACTATGGTTGCAAGTATCAAAAAATTTCTATATGTGACACGGCACCAGAGTTAAGTTAGAGTTTTTCAAAATGCTGACATGCCGAGCTCAAAAGGTTCGCCATTACTGGCCTAGGGTGTTAACTTGTGTCCTGACTGCTTTTAAATCCCTCTGCTTGCTTTGGCTTTCTCACATTACCTCTTTATGTGGGTGTTATAGGGACCTTCCTTTCAGTGTCCAATACCCTTCCCACTGCATCTTGCTACAAAAGGTTGGAAAAACCCTATGGTATTCTTACCTTAAAATTAAGGCCAAAGGGTAGACAGAGGTAACTACGAAGGTGGAGTTTGGAGTGGTCATCATTTTTACATGAACTGTGAATTAGAAACAATCAGGACTGGGCTCCACAGATGGGCTGTCCCTTTATTTAGAGAGCCCTCTGGAGGAAACATGAGTCCCATGAGAATGTGAACTTCACCTAGATTTAAGAAAGGATTAGCAACTCATATGTGCTAAGAGATAAGGCAGAAAAGGAAATTATATTCTTTGCATTGTGGGTCAAATGTCCATGGAGCTATGGAATGGCCTGACAAAGATGAATAGCAATTTGGAAAAACAAAGGAGATATTTCTTATAAGCAGACAGCTATCTATATCTATATCTATATCTATATCTATATCTATATCTATATCTATATCTATATCTATATCTATATCTATCCTGGCTCAGTGGTTGAGCATTGATCAATGAACCAGGAGGTCATGGTTCAATTCCCAGTCAGGGCACATGTCTGGGTTGCAGATCAATCCCTAGTGCAGGGGGTTGGGGGGACGAGTAGAGGAGGCAGCCAATCAATGCTTTGCTCTCATCATGTTTCTTTTTTTTATTATTCTTTATTGATTAAGGTATTACATATGCCTTCTTTCCCCCATTGTCCCCCCGCCCCCAGCACATGCCCTCACCCACTAGTGTCTGTGTCCCTTGGTTATGCTTATATGCATGCATACAAGTCCTTTGGTTGATCTCTACCCCTCTCCTCCCCTCCCCTGCCTTCACTCTGAGATTTGATGGTCTACTCCAGGGGTCCTCAAACTATGGCCCGCGGGCCACATGCAAATACAAATATTGTATTTATTCCTGTTTTGTTTTTTTACTTCAAAATAAGATATGTGCAGTGTGCATAGGAATTTCTTCATAGTTTTTTTTTAAACTATAGTCCGGCCCACCAACGGTCTGAGGGACAGTGAACTGGCCCCCTGTTATAAAGTTTGAGGACCCCTGGTACTCTATTCGATGCTTCTCTGTCTCTGGATCTATTTTTGTTTACCAGTTTATGTTGTTCATTATATTCAACAAATGAGTGAGATCATGTGATATTTATCTTTCTCTGACTGACATATTTCGCTTAGCATAATGCTCTCCAGGTCCATCCACGCTGATAGGAATTCCTTCTTTCTTATAGCAGTATAGTATTCCATTGTGCAGATGTACCACAGTTTTCTAATCTACTTGTCTGCTAATGGGCACTTAGGCTGTTTCCAAATCTTAGCTATTCTAAATTGTGCTGCTATGAACATAGGGGTGCATATATCCTTTCTGATTGGTGTTTCTGTTTTCTTGGGATATATTCCTAGAAATGGGATCACTGAGTCAAATGGGAGTTCCATTTTTAGTTTTTTGAGGAAACTCTATACTGTTCTTCACAGTGGCTGCACCAGTCTGCATTCCCACCAGCAGTGCACGAGGGTTCCTTTTTCTCGGCATCTTCTCCAGCACTTACCATTTGTTGATTTGTTGATGATAGCCATTCTGACAGGGGTGAATGTTGTTTTGATTTGCATTTCTCGGATGATAAGTGACTTTGAGCATGTTTTCATATGTCTCTTGGCCTTCCATCTGTCTGCTTTCAAAAAGTATCTATTTAGGGCCATTGCCCATTTTTTGATTGGGTTGTTTATCTTCCTTTTGTTAAGTTGTATGAGTTCCCTATAAATTTTGGAGATTAAATCCTCATCTGAGATCGCATTGGCAAATATATGTTCTCCCATGCAGTGGGCTTTCTTGTTATTTTGTTGATGGTTTCTTTTGCTGTGCAGAAGTTTTTTTATTTTGATGTAGTCCCATTTGTTAATTTTCTCCTTAGTTTCCATTGTCCTAGTACAGTGATGGCGAACCTGTGACACGCGTGTCAGAGGTGACATGTGAACTCATTTTTTTGGTTGCTTTTTCTTTGTTATATGGCATTTAAATATATAAAATAAATATAAAAAATATAAATCTTTGTTTTACTATGGTTGCAAATATCAAAAAATTTCTATATGTGACACGGCACCAGAGTTAAGTTAGGGCTTTTCAAAATTCTGACACGCTGAGCTCAAAAGGTTCGTCATCACTGTCCTAGGAGCTGTATTGGTAAAGATATTGCTATGACATATATCTGATATTTTGCTGCCTATGATTGTTCTAAGATTTTTATGGTTTCTAGTCTTATGTTTAAGTCCTTTATCCATTTTGAGTTTATTTTTGTATATTTGTAAGTTGGTGGTCTAGTTTTATTTTTTTTGCATGTATCTGTACAATTTTTCCAAAACCATTTATTGAAGAGATTATCTTGACTCCATTGTATGTTCATGCCTCCTTTGTCAAATATTAATTGAGCAGACTGGCTTGGGTCAATTTATGAGTTCTCTGTTCTGTTCCATTGGTCTATATGTCTGTTCTTGTGCCAGTACCAGGCAGTTTTGAGAACAGTGGCTTTGTAGTATAGCTTGATATCTGGTATTGTGATCCTTCCAACTTTTTTCTTCTTTCTCAAGATTGCTGCAGCTATTTGGGGTCTTTTATTATTTAAGATGAATTTTTGGAAAGTTTGTTTTAGGTCTTTGAAGTATGCCATTGGTATTTTAATGAGGATTGCATTGAATCTATAGATTGCTTTGGGTAGTATGGACATTTTAATGATGTTGATTTTACCAGTCCATGAACACGGTATTTTCTTCCATTTGTTTATTTCTTCTTCTACTCTTTTTTCAGCATCCTGTAAGTTTCTGAGTGCAGGTCCTTTACCTCCTTGGTTAATTTTATTACTAGGTATCTTAATTTTTTTTGTTGCAATGGTAAATGGGATTGTCTTTTTGGTTTCTTATTCTGTGAGTTCATTATTGGTGTATAAAAAGGCAATAGATTTCTGGGTGTTAATATTGTGACCTGCCACATTGCTGAATTCATTTATTAGTTCTAGAAGTGGTGAAAGTGGGCATTCCTGTCTTGTTCCTGTTCTTAGGGAAAATGGGTTTAGTTTTTGCCTATTGAGTATGATGTTGACTGTAGGTTTGTCATATAAGGATTTATTTTGTTGAGATATGATCCCTCTATTCTCACTTTGTTCAGAGTTTTTATCAGGAAAGGGTGTTGGATTTTGTCAAATGTTTTTTCTGCATCAATTGATATGATCATGGGGTTTTTATCTCTCAATTTGTTTATGTGTTGTATTACTTTTATTGATTTATGGATATTGTATTATCCTTGCATCCCCAGAATAAATTCCACTTGGTCATGGTGTATGATCTTTCTAGGTAATGCTGGATCCAATTTGCTAGAATTTTGTTGAGGATTTTAGCATCTATGTTCATCAGGGATAGTGGCCTGTAATTCTCTTTCATTGTGGTGTCTTTATCTGGTTTTGGTATTAGGGTAATACTGGCTTCATAGAAAGAGCTTGGAAGTGTGCCTTCCTCTCAAATTTTTTGGAATAGTCTGAGAAGGATAGGTTTTAGTTCTTCTTAGAATGTTTGGTAAAACTCTCCTGTGAAGCCATCTGGCTCCAGGCTTTTGTTTGCTGGAAGCTTTTTGATGCCTGCTTCAATTTCCTCCTTAGTTATGGGCCTGCTGATATTTTTTTATTCTTCTTGATTGAGTTTTGGAAGGTTGTATTTTCCTAGGAATATGTCCATTTTCTCTAGGATATTTAGTTTGTTGGAATAGAGTTGTTCATAGTATTTTTTTAATAATCCCTTGTGTTTTTGTGGGGTCTGTTGTTATTTTGCCTCTTTCATTTCTGATTTTGTTTATTTGGGTCCTCTCTCTTTGTTTTTTGTTGACCATCGCTAGAGGTTCATCAAACTTGTTTATCCTTTCAAAGAACCAGCTCACCCTAGTTGGTTTGGCTCAGTGGATAAAGCATTGGCCTGTGGGCTGACGGGTCCCAGGTTTGATTTCGGTCAAGGGCACATGCCTGGGTTGCGGGTTCGATCTCCATTAGGGGATGTGCAGGAGGCAGCCGATCAATGCTTCTCTCTCATCATTGATGTTTATCTCTCTCTCCCTCTCCTTTCCTCTCTGAAATCAATAAAAATATATATATTTTTAAAAAGAACCAGCTCTTGGTTTCATTGGTCTTTTTTATTGTTTTTTTTTTTTTTGGTCTCTATATAATTTATTTCCACTCTGATATTTATTACCACCTTCCTTCTGCTCACTCTGGGTTTTTCTTGTTGCTCTCTTTCTAATGCTTTAAGTTGTAGAGTTAGATAATATATTACCAGTTTTTCTTTTTTTTAAGGTGGGCCTGTAATTCTATGAACTTCCCTCTCAGGACTACTTTTACTGTGTTCCAGAGATTTTGGATTGTTGTGTTTACATTGTCATTCATTTTCAGGATGTTTTAAATTTCTTCTTAGATCTCTTTGGTAACTTAGTCATTGTTTAATAGTATGCTATTTATCCTCCAAGTGTTTGAATTTTTTTCATTGTTTTTATTGTAATTGATTTCTAATATTATGCATTGTGGTCTGAGAAGATGCTTGATATGATTTCAATCATCTTAAATTTGGAGAGACTAACTGTGTCCCAATATCTGGTCTATCTTTGAAAAGGTTCCCGTGCACTTGAGAGGTATGTATATTCCACAACTTTGGGGCAAAATGTTCTGAAGATGTCAATTAAGTCCATCTGATCTAGTGGGTCATTTAGGATTGCTGTTTATTTGCTGATTTTTTTGTCTAGAGGATTTATCCAGTGATGTCAATGCAGTATTAAAGTTCCCTACTATGATTGTATTGCTGTCAATCTCTCCCTTGATATCTTCCAGAAGTTTTTTTAAATGTATTTGGGTACTGCTGCATTGGGTGCTTATATGTTTACCAGAGTTATATCCTCTTGTTGTATTGATCCTTTCAGTATTATGAAGGGGCCTTCCTTATCTCTTGTTATGGCCTTAATTTTGAGGTCTATTTTGTCCAATAGAAGTATTGCTACCCCAGCTTTTTTTTTTTCATTTCCATTTACCTGAATGATATTTTTCCATCCCTTCACTTTCAGTCTGTGTGAGTCCCTTTGTTCTCATGTGGGTTTCTTGTAGACAACATATATATAGGTCATATTTTCTTATCCATTCAGCCACTTGATGTCTTTTTATTGGAGCATTTAGTCTATTTACATTTAAAGTTATTATTAATAGGTATTTATTTGTAGCTATTTTTATTTTTTGTTCCTTCTTCCCTTTTTATTTCTTCTTTTTACACCAGTCCCTTTAGCATTTCTTGCATTGCTGGCTTGGTGGTGATAAACTCCCTTAGCCTTTTTTTTTTTCTTTTTTGTCTGTGAAGCTCCTGATTTTTCCCTTCAATTTTGAATGATAGCCTGAATATTCTTGGATTCAGTCCCTTGTTTTGCATCACTGTACACTTCTTTCCATTCCTGTCTGGCCTGATGTGTTTCTGTATCTGTTGAGAAATCATTTGATAATTTAATGGTAGATCCCTTGTCGGTAACTTTCTGTCTCTCTCTTGCAACCTTTAAGATTCTCTCTTTGTCATTAACATTTGCCATCATAATTACAATGTGTCTTGGTGTGGGTTTTTTGGGGTTCATATTTTTTGGGACTCTCTGTGCTTGTGTGACTTTTTATTCCCCAATTCAGGGAAGTTTTATGACATTATATCTTCAAATAGATTTTCTAACCCTTGCTCCAATTCTTGTCGATCTGACTCCCCTATTATACGTATGTTTCATGTTTTCCCAAGCTCCCTTAGCCTCTCCTCCTGTCGTTTAATTTTTTTCTCCAATTGCAGTTCCGATTGGGTGTGTTTTGCTGCCCTGCCTTCTAATTTGCTAATTCGGTCCTCTGCTTCTCCTATTCTACTATTGAAACCTTACATAGTGTTTTTATTTAGCTATATCACTCTTTATTTTCCCTTGATTCTTATATAAGTTGTTGATTTTCTCATCCATCCTGTTTATGAACTGTATTACCCTTATTATGAATTCTTTTTCTGACATATTGCATGCCTCTTTTTCATTTAGTTCCCTTTCTGGTGATAGCTCCTTTCTTTTCTTTGGGGTTGTTTCTTTGCCTCCCTAATTTTGCTCTCACCAAGGGATCTAGGTGTCAAGTAGCTTGGGGCCTGTTTCTGTGTGGTGGGCTTGGAAGCTGCACTGTGGTTGCTGTGCCTGGGGTTGATGTGTTGTGCTTGGTGGTGGGTTGTGTGGTCACCGGCCTTGGAGTTGAAGCAGCAGGCTTGGCTTGAGTGGTGGCGGTAGCAGCTTCTTGTGCCACTGCTCCTTGGGCGGTTATGGTGATGGCTGCCCAAACGGCACCTCGCGTAGCTGCTCCTCTGGTGTTCGCAGTGGTGGTTGCGACATTGTTGATCTTTTTTATCTCTCTCTCCCTCTCCTTTCCCTCTCTAAAATCAATATATATATAAGCACTGAGCACATTCTCTCAAGTGACCAGAGACTGGGGTTTCTGTCTCTGTCCTGCCATTAGTTGGAGGATTGAGTACAATCCCTTAGCCCCTGTGAATCTCATTTGTTTTACCTAACCTTCTTTCCCATTAGCTCTGGTTCAAATTACTTTCTCATAGGTCTGTTCTATTGCTTGAAAGCTCTTTTGACCAAAATTTTGTTAAAATGCACCTATGTATTCGGGAGGAATACAATTAGTGCTGTTATTAATACTGTTAATGGTATTGTGTAATGGGGGCAACTCTGTGATGGGCACCATAATTGGAGTGCTTTATATCTGTTAATTTTTTAAATCCTTACAATGATCAAAAGAAGAGGTATCTTTATCATTGATAATTGGGAGGCTATTAAAGTGTCCAAGTGGAAATGGATGGTTAAAAAGCCACACAGTCAGTAAACAGGGCCAGTGGAAATGGGACTCAGACAGGCTGATGAGATCATAACATGGTGAGGCCTCTGGTGAGAGGTGGGCCAGTAGAGGTTCCCTTGTTCAGGAAAGTAGCGGGTAGGGAGGCATTTAGAGGACAAATGAGGTTGCTGAGGATCTATCTCAGGGAAGGGCCAAAAAACAGGAAAATGTACAGAAAAGGAAAGTGCTAGAAGACAAGATTTTCTTTATTAAATAATTATTTTTAGTCCTCTTTTTATAATTTTGAAAATAACACTTGCACATTGAAGAAGAATCAGAATAAACACAAAAAATGCAGACACTGAAAAAAAATATTTTAGACATACTACTACAATTATTTTTATTATTGCATATTACCTTCTAGCTTTTGTCTAATGCTGCCATATTCCCCAAGTTGCAATTTGCTTAACATAAAATAATGGACATTTCCCCATGTGGTTTCATAGTCTTTATCATCATTATCACTTTACATGGCAACATACTGGTTCATCACATTATGTCTAATAAACTGTATCCTCATGGTTGGTTACTGAGAGGGATGCACTTTTATGGGTGACTTGAAATAGATTCTTTACAGATGGTATTCTGATCCATTTGGGGGGTTTTTGGTTTTTAAGAACCACCTTGGGTTCATTAAACACATGAATTTGTTAAAAATGAGAGTTATGGTCCTGGCCTGGTAGCTCAGTTGGTTAGATCATTGTCCCATAAACCAAAGTTGCAGGTTCAATCCCCAGTCAGGGCACATACAGGAATCAACCAATGAATCTACAATAATAAAAGAGAAAGATGCAAATAGACTGTACCTTCACAATGTCCACCAGCCAATAAGGAGTGAGTATGCAAATTAACCCAACAAAGATGGCAGGTTACTTTGCATATGCAGGCGTTGAGTGGCTGGGGTCAGGACAGGATGCTTGCGTCATCGCCATGGCGATGACGCAAGCGTCCTGCACTGCCCCAGCCAATCCGGGTCTCTGGGCAGCATGGGAAGGCAGAGGAAGGAAGGCAGAAAGGTGGCTCTGGCCAGAACGAAAGCGGTGCTGGCAGCCAGGGGAAGGAAGACCCATTCTTGCATGAATCTTCATGCATTGGGTCTCTAGTGTATAAATAAGTGGAACAAAAAGTTAATGTTTCTCTCTCTCTCTCCCTAAAATCAATAACTAAAATAAAAAAAAAGAGAGTTACCCCATATTGATGCCATCAGCCATTTGTAGAAGATTAATATAGGATTAGAAAATTGATAACATGGGATTAGTATTCCAAAAAATAAAAAAAGAACACATCCCTATTAAAAAAGGAATGAAAAGTACTCTTTGGATGTCAAAGAGACTCAAAGAGAAATTAAAGTCCTTAGTGGAGAGATTAGTGACTGTAATAATGCATTTCTGTGTTCTGGATAAGAGAGCATTCAGCATGGTCTGAGCAAAATGAAGCCAGAATTCCAAGAAGAAATGCAATAACTTTAAGAAACTTTTCTTGGCACTATAAGCTCACACATGTACTTTTATATGCTACAAAGTTGAAAAAATTAATTCTGAAGTATCAGGCCATAGCTGTAAAAAATTAAGATTTTAAACTAGATTTGTGAGTAAGAAAATATGTGTTATGATATGCTAAATGCTAAATGTTATTCTATACAGTGTTTTTTCACTCTGGCAAATGTTCTACTTCTAGTAATGTGCACAATTATTTTTGCTGGCAAAAACAGTTCAAATAAAAACAGAAGCTAGCCACCATTTCTTAACATATAAAGTTGAGCATTTCAAACATTTAATGGAAATTATTTACACATTTATATCGTTGTTATTCAAAGGAAACAGTAGGAATTCCATGGAAGTTTGTATTTATGACAAAAGTAAATTGCTAGTGTAAAGGTATTTTGAGGTTAGAAGTATGATAAATAGGAGATGATTTAGAAAGAAACAAGGGTATCTATTTTTAAAAAATTATTATTCGCTTCAGCCTTCTCTTCTCTGACCCTTAGACCAGGTAAGAATCTGGAAAAGACAGGGCGAATAGACTACCAAAGATTTATTCATTTCTTTTTCTTGTTTAACAGAAACCAAATTTTGCTCACTGTGTCCATAGTCAAGTTAAAATACTTTCACAGACTTGTTTGCAGTTAGTGGTAACTCCATGACATTTTCAGCTGATGAAATAATCTAAGAATCTGCTAGATTCTACTCTTTAACTCTTCTTTTTTTAAAAAAATATATATTTTTATTTATTTCAGAGAAGAAGGGAGAGGGAGGGAGGGAGGGAGGGAGAGAGAGAGAGAGAGAGAGAGAGAGAGAGAGAGAGAGAAACATCAATGATGAGAATCATCTATCAGCTGCCTCCTGCATGCCCCCTACTGGGGATCAAGCCTGCAACCCAGGCATGTGCCCTGACTAGGAATCAAACCCCGGACCCTTCAGTCCACAGGCTGAGGCTTTATCCACTGAGCCAAACTGGCTAGGTCTTCCTTCTTTTTTTAAAAAAAATATATTTTTATTGATTTCAGAGAGGAAGGGAGAGGAAGAGAGAAACATCAATGATGAGAGAGAATTATTGATTGGCTGCCTCCTGCATGCCCTCTACTGGGGATTGAGCCCACAACCTGGGCATGTGCCTTTGACTAGAATTGATCCCAGGACCCTTCACTCTGCAGGCCGACACTCTATCCACTGAGCAAACCAGCCAGGGTTACTCTTCCTTTTTGTTCTTGCCTAAAAAAAGTAGGTAATGAGTTGACAGTAACAGCCAACTTGAGAGTATCCCACAACGTATTCAACATTGAAGAATTAAGCTACATAATGAAGATGGGAGAGTGAAAGAAGGTAGGATCCTGGGGTACTGATGACTCTCTGGGACCACTGGGTTGCACATCTCTGCACTTTTTTTTTTAATATGAGGCAAATTATATGAGGCTACATATTTGGTGAAGCTGCTGTCATCAGATTCCTGTTACATTACAGTGCACACAAATTCTTCATGAGGCAGAGGCCTTGATATAGCTTCTTTTTATATCCTGTAATTTTATTTATAAACTAAAGGCCCAATACCCAAAATTCATGCAAGAGTAGGCCTTCACAGCCACTATGGCTGCCTGGATCCCTCCCTTGCAGCTGTGGTGGCTGACTCAATCCCGTGGCTGCAGCCTCAGCTTCATCTGGAAGGATGTCTGGTCTGATTAGCATATTGCGCTTTTATTATTATAGACTAGAGGCCCGGTGCACAAAAATTTGTGCCCTTGGGGGGGGGGTCCCTCAGCCTGGCCTGTGCCCTCTCACAGTCTCCCCAGGTCACAGATCAGAGTCCCGATTCCATGGGCAGCATCTGGTGCTGCCTGCCCCGCCTCCCCAGGCCATGGATCAGAGGCCCAGATCCCATGGGCAGTGTCTTGTGCTGCCCGCCCCACCTGCAGTATGCAAATGTAACAGCCATCTTTGTTGGGTTAATTTGCATACTCTTCTGATTGGCTGATGGGCATAGTGAAGGTATGGTCAATTAGCATCTTTGTCTTTTATTAGTGTAGATTATCCGTTATGATAGTGATATGTTTAATGATTTTCATCCTCAACTTTTCTGAGCTATTAATTATATTGAAGAGTTAAGATTTGCAAACATCCCCTCTTGCTCATCATTGTATTTAATGTCTGATACATTGTGTGCATTTAAATAAATGTGTATTTTCAGGCAATTTGGAAAGTTGTTTTAACTATGTACACATATCTTTATAAAATGCATGTATATGCAAACATTCTATGTACTTATAAATTATATGTTCTAAAATACTTGTATGGCTTTAAAATATTCAGATATTAGTGAATTATTCTATGCAAATAATTGCTACTATTTGCTTCCAATTAGAATTTGTATACTGCTGTAGTGATGGATATTTATGTGTTGTAATGAACTCTAAGGTTTTAGAGAAATTAAGAGAACTGATATGGCTGAAAGGGAGGTAAGAAACAACGACTTCAGCAGTATTTGTCAAACCATTTGAATAAGGATTCTGTAAAAACAAAAACTGAATTTTAAACTCAGGTAACTATTGGAAATGCAGCATGTTATACTATTCTTTTTCTGATGGTTTATAGCCCACTAAAGTTGCTATAGTAGAGAAATCTGTTTAACTTTGTTTAATCCAGCATTTTCCATCTTAGGTGATCATGAAATACTTTTATTCAAGTTATATCTGTTAATACCCACTGGAAATACTATATCAGACATACTCTGGGTAACCCTGCAATATAGGAACCAGAAACATAAAAAATCACCACTGTTGTTTAGTATTGCCATATAATATCTAGTGCAATTAGTAAGAAGACAAATGACTTTTAAAAAGAGGGAGAAATATTAAAACTTTTTTTTTCAGAAGATAGGAATTCCTTTTTACTATGAGAACAAGAAATTTATTTTGTTTCCCATTTTATCTCTGGTGTCCAGAGTACCTATGTGTAATTTTTAGGTGCTCAATAAATTCTTGTTTGTTAATGGCAGGAAGGCTTTATGGAGAGAGTAGGGAATCTCTTAGGAAATCTGTACTTCAGAGAAACACTTTAGGAAAAATACCCAACAACTATGGCTTCATAAGCTTTCTGGAGATTTGAACATGCCTTACATATTGCTCTTTTCTCCAAATTCACATTGGTTGAACTTTGGCGATATTTTTTTACTGCAATGATAGAAAATATGCAGACTTGATAGCTTTTAATTAGAACCCTTCCCTACATAGCACTCTAGGCAATTACTCCTGATTGACTGGAGTAGGCGAGAGAGGTAAAACTTGATTGCCTTCTCTAACAGAAGCCTTGTATCCTTCTTTTCTGGTCAGGTGACCACCTATTTCATAATCACCAGCCTCAGCTCTCCAGCATTATCTGAAGACAGATTATTTACTTTTTTTTTCTGGAATGATGTGATTCTTTTATAAATACATTTTTAAAAATATATTTTTTATTGATTTCAGAGAGGAGGGGAGAGGGAGAGAGAGAAACATCAATGATGAGAGAGAATCATTGATCAGCTGCCTCCTGTAAGTCCTACATTGGGGATTGAGCCTACAACTCAGGCATGTGCCCTAACAGAATTGAACCATGACCTCCTGGTTCATAGGTCAATGCTCAACCACTGAACCACACTGCTGGGCCTATTGTGATTTTAAAATGACCACACATTCTTTGATATTCTTCTCTTCAATAGCTGAAAATTAATTCCCCTTCCATGAGTGTGGGCTGGAGTGGACTTAGTGAATTATTTTAATGAAAGGATTATGATGGACATGACCTGTGAGGTTTTGAAGACTGGGTGTAAAAGGCACTATGACTTCCTAATTTCTAATTTTTTCTTCTCTCTCTCTCTCTCTCTCTCTCTCTCTCTCTCTCTCTTTCTCACACACACACAGTCTCTCTCTCTCACTGTGGAGAAGCTGCTATGCTAGGAGAAGCCTTTATGACAAGGAATGAGGCCTCCTGTAAACAGACGTGTGAGTGAGTCATCTGGAAGTGGCTCCTCGAGCCCCAGTCAGGTCTTCAGATGAGACTGCATCCTAACTAAAACCTTATGAGAGACTCTGAGCCAGAGCCATACGGATGAAATCTAAGCCGCTTCTGGCTTAGAAACAGAATAATTTATGTTTACTGTTTAAGCCATTAAGTTTTGGGATAATTGGGATAATGCATGCATAGATAAATAATAAAGCTATGTGAAAAATTTTTTTAAACAAATAGAACTTATTTATAGCCCCTTTAAAAACCCACCCTCCTGCATTCCCAATTTTACCACTTTGGTATGGCAAGTTAGCTAGTTATCCATCAATACTTTTTTTTTCTTTTCTTCTAAAGCAGAGATCAGAAAACCCTTTTCAAACAGGTCCAGGTAGTAAATATTTTAGGCCTGTGGGTCATGTGGTCTGTCACAACTACTCAATTCTGCCCTTATAGCACAAAAACAGCTGTAGACAATATTTAAATGAATGAGAGTGGCTGTGTTCTAATACAAGTTTATTTGTGGACACTGACATTTTTGAATTTATGTAATTTTCATATCATGAAATATTATTCTTCTTTTGATTTTTTTCAACCACTTAAATATGTAAAAACCGTTCTTAGCATGTAGGTTCCTTAAAAGCAGGCAGTGGGCCAGATTTAGCCTATGGTGGTAGTTTGCTGATTCCTGTACTAAATTAATAGAATTCTTGATTTTTAGCTGGCACATGGATGTCCAAAATAAAGACAGCATGTTTCAGATAATCGCTTGTAACCATGTATGGATAATGTGATGTAGGCAGGAATAATATGTGCAAATCCCGAGTCATGCTCTTAAAGGGAAGTGATGGGTTCCCCCATACCCCAATTCCTCTTTTCCCACTTTTCACTGGCTGGAGTGAAGATCATCTTGGATGTGGATGACAGAAATGTCCTTGGGATGGCTAATCAAATAGAAAGAGCCAGAATTCTTGCCTCTGGACTGTGTGCAGTCATACTGTTATGAGAGTTGGAAATAGATGACAATCATGCTTAAACCTCTGTGTTTTAGGTCCCGTTCGCACATTACCAAATCTAACTAATTCAGCTGGTGTTTGGCTGGCATCTCTCAATGTAATGACAGGTTAATGTGCTGTATGTTCAAGAAGCACTGCAAACAGTGGTTAATAGCTCTGTGTGGAGTTAAAAAAATTCATTCTTGGTTACTTATCAAGTCAGGAGAGTTTGGACATAGGATAGCTTCAATTTTTTTTAAAAAACCAGAGTTTCTAAAAAATTGCAGGCATTTGCCTGTTCTTCTGATTACTGACTTCCTGCAGCTTGGAAGTGAACAAACTTGCCTTTGTATCCCCACCTTCAACACACATGTGGCCAAGGGAGGGACATACTTAATTGGGAGAAACATAAACAATTCACTCCTTATAATCTCTGAAGAGGAGTTAATTCACATTGTCTTTTCAGAGTGAATGCATATAGTAAATGAATGGGTTTAGTACCCCCTCCTCATATTCCATAGTCCCACAGCTTTTCTCAGTCGTATGATAAATGAAAGAAATTGTATTCATAACAGACATACCTATCTTGTGAGCAGGTTTTTTTTTTCCACGGTAGAACTTGGGGGTCCCAGGGCTGTGAACAACAGTGAAAAAAGATCCCACAGTCTCGGAGTCTGGGAAGAAAGCACTATGAGAATTATAGACCATCACTTGGCAGCACCAGGGCACCGTCACTGTCCAAGCACAATTGTTTGAGCTCGTGCTGACACATAGTATTTCCCATTCATCTCTCTCCCCGCTCTCTCCTTCTTTCTCTCCCCGCCAAAAACCCAGCTCGCTTTAAGTAGACACAGTCTTCCAAATCCTGGCTGCTAGTGTCCTCAAGAGATTTCAGGGAGAAACAGTCTTGGCTGAGAGTGAAAGCCCAGGCCGGCCAGTGTAGGGAATAATGTCTGGGTTTTGAGAACAGCTGGAGCTTTGTGGGGGGAAAGTAGCCTGGCGACTAGGGAAAAAATGTGCTTGTCACTTCAAGAGGCAAGAAACTTCCATTTCCCTCCTGCCTCTGCCAACAAGTGCTTATTGGAAAGGATGGGGGGTGGGGCGTGGTGGTGGTGGTGGCAGGTGACTTTTGGTGAGGATTTTACTGAATTTTTCATGTTTATTGTACCTTTACAAAGAGCAGATACATGTACAAATCCCACAGTATAACTATTCTGAATTCTGCTCGTGTTTTTATTGGATAAGTGAGTGCTGTTCTTCAGAGTTATTTTTAAGAATGCCTCCCCTGGCCCATTTTGAAGCTCTGCTTGCTTTTCCTTGCCTGTAAGCTAGCATTGGTTATGGGTTTGTGGAGAAAAGGAGCAGAGGGTATGACATCAAAAGTGAAAGGAGAAAAGATCCTACTTAGAACAGGAGCTGAATTTACAGTCGAGGGATTCAGATGGGCCTATTGAGACAAAATGAGAAAGTTTTATCTGAAACCAAGGTGAGCTTATGAAAAGTTCGGCAAAGGTTGGGTGAAAATCGAGTTTTTAAGATGTCATATTTTTTTGGTCATGTTTTGATTTCTCTGTGATTTTCTTGGATTCTTATGGAAATGGATTGAACAACAGATACCATTTTCCCATTTTAACTTCCCCTTGTTAGTCTTGGAGAGTGTGACCTGATTTTAAGTATCACTTATGAAGTGGATAAAAAGACAGCCCAATATCCATATTCAAGAGATAACAGTTGTTACATTTTAAAGTCTCTTGCCTCCTCCCTTTCTTAACTCGGAACATTTTTGTCTACTTTAAGATTTTCCCTATAATTGTACCTGAATGCCTTTTTTAAAAAGAACTTGGCAGTGAGAATGTTATTTAATTGGATCTTGGGGGGCAATAAGTACATTTAAAAGTTAAAATAGGAAATCAGGGACAAACTTGAAAAGGGAACAGTTATTTCTTCAATTCTGCTCATATGACAGAGTCCTGTACTAGCTTCTTTGCTTATACCCACTGTAAAAATGGGGACTGAAGCTTAGTGAGAGTCATCATAGTTTGTCCAATATTACATGACTAGAGGCCTGATGCATGAAATTCGTGCAAGAGTAGGCTTTCCTTCCCCCGGCTGCTGGCACCGGCTTCCCTCTGGCACCTGGGACCTGGGCTTCCCTCACAGCCCCGGCTTCGTCCAGAAGGTTGTTTGGAAGGACATACGGTCTAATTAGCATATTACATTTTTATTATTATAGATATTCTGTTAAATGGTAAAGTCATGGTATCTGGTTTAAACATGATTGACTCCAAAGTCCATATTCTCTCCACTGCATTATTTTTGTTTATATAATAAAATCTGGTTGGTTAGGTTTAAATGGACTAATCAATAAAAATTGATTGATCAGCAATAATCTCTGTACTGCCTATATTATGCAGTATGTTGCTAGTATGTTGTGATTCTAGGTCATGAGACATTGTTGCAAGGATTACAAAGGACCACAGAATCACACTGGGTCCCCAAATTTCCAATACTAACATTAGTATTTCTCAAGAAAAAAGAAAATCTGATGTGGTCTGTTTGTCATTAACCACAATGAAATTGGTGGCCTGTCAAGGTTTATACAAGCCACTTCATTTAAAACTGGTGACTTGAGATATCAAGCTGTATTACAAAGCCACTGTTCTCAAAACTTCCTGGTACTGGCACAAGAACAGACATATAGACCAATGGAATAGAATAGAGAATGCAGAAATTGACCCAAACCACTATGCTCAATTAATATTTGACAAAGGAGGCAAGAACATACAATGGAGTCAAGACAGTCTCTTCAATAAATGGTGTTGGGAAAATTGGACAGATACATGCAAAAAAATGAAACTAGACCACCAACTTACACCATACACAAAAATAAACTCAAAATGGATATAAGGGCTTAAACATAAGATGGGAAACCATAAAAATCTAGAGGAATCCATAGGCAGCAAAATCTCAGACATATGCCGAAGCAATTTTTTCACTGATATGCTCCTAGGGCAATGGAAACTAAAGAGAAAATAAACAAATGGGACTACATCAAAATAAAACCTCCTGCACAGCAAAAGAAACCATCAATAAAACAACAAGAAAGCCCACTGCATGGAAGAACATATTTGCCAATGTTATCACCGATAAGGGTTTAATCTCCAACATTTACAGGGAACTCATACAACTTAACAAAAGGAAGATAAACAACCCAATCAAAAAATGGGCAATGGACCTAAATAGATACTTTTTTTATGTATAGGGTGTAATGTCACAGGAAGGCCATAGTATTCTGCCACCCGTGAGGAGTAAGCCCAAGTTGCTGTTGGATGTGTTGTACACAGAGAAGCCATTCTTAATAGATACTTTTTGAAAGCAGACAGAAGGAAGACCAAGAGACATTTGAAAACATGCTCAAAGTCGCTAATCATCTGAGAGATGCAAATCAAAACAATAATGCAGTACTATCTCACACCTGTCAAAATGGCTATCATCAACAAATCAACAAATGACAAGTGCTGGCAAGGATTCGGAGAAAAAGGAACCCTCGTGCACTGCTGGTGGGAATGCAGACTGGTGCAGCCACTGTGAAGAACAGTATGGAGTTTTCTCAAAAAACTAAAAATGGAGCTCCCATTTGACCCTGTGATCCCACTTCTAGAAATATATCCCAAGAAACTAGAAACACCAATCAGAAAGGATATATGTACCCCTATGTTCATAGCAGCACAATTTAGAATAGCTAAGATTTGGAAACAGCCTAAGTGTCCATCAGCAGATGAGTGGATTAAAAACCTGTGGTACATCTACACAATGGGATACTATGCTGCTATAAAAAAGAAGGAATTCTTACTATTTGCAACAGCATGGATGGAACTGGAGGGCATTATGCTAAGTGAAATAAGCCAGTCAGAGAAAGATAAATATCACATGATGTCACTCATTTGTGGAATATAATGAATAACATAAACTGATGTACAAAACCCTAGAGATTCCATCAAAAAGCTACTAGACTTAATACATGAATTTGGCAATGTAGCAGGATACAAAATTAACCCCAAGAAATCTGAGGCATTTCTATACACCAATAGTGAACTTTCAGAAAGAGAGATTATAAAAACAATCCCGTTTACCATTGCACCGAAAAAACTAAGCTACCTAGGAATAAACTTAACTAAAGAGGTAAAAGACCTCTACTCAGAAAACTACAGGACGTTGAAAAAAGACATAGAGGAAGACATAAACAGATGGAAGAACATACCGTGTTCATGGATTGGTAGAATCAACATCATCAAAATGTCCATACTACCCAAAACAATCTATAAATTCAACGCACTTCCCATTAAAGTACCAACAGCATACTTCAGAGATCTAGAACGAACTTTCCAAAAATTCATCTGGAATAAAAAAAGACCCCGAATAGCTGCAGCAATCCTGAAAAAGAACAAAGTAGTTGGGATCTCAATACCAGATATCAAGTTGTATTACAAAGCCACTGTTCTCAAAACTGCCTGGTACTGGCACAAGAATAGGCATATAGATCAATGGAATAGAATAGAGAGCCCAGAAATCGGCCCGAACCAATATGCTCAATTAATATTTGACAAAGGAGGCAAGAACATACAATGGAGCCAAGATAGTCTCTTCAATAAATGGTGTTGGGAAAATTGGACAGATATATGCAAGAAAATGAAACTAGACCACCAACTTACACCATACACAAAAATAAACTCAAAATGGATAAAGGACTTAAATGTACGACAGGATACCATAAAAATTCTAGAAGAATCCAAAGGCAAGAAAATCTCAGACATATGCCGAAGCAATTTCTTCACTGATACAGCTCCTAGGGCACTTGAAACTAAAGAAAAAATGAACAAATGGGACTACATCAAAATAAAAAGCTTCTGCACAGCAAAAGAAACCATCAACAAAACAACGAGAAAACCCACTGTGTGGGAAAACATATTTGCTAATGTCATATCTGATAAGGGCCTAATCTCCAAAATTTATAGGGAACTCATACAACTTAACAAAAGAAAGATAAACAATCCAATCAAAAAATGGGCAAAGGACCTAAATAGACACCTTTCAAAAGAGGACATCCAGAAAGCCAAGAGACATATGAAAACATGCTCAAAGTCACTAATCATCCGAGAGATGCAAATCAAAACAGCAATGAGGTACCATCTCACACCTGTCAGACTGGCTATCATCAACAAATCAACAAACGACAAGTGCTGGAGAGGATGTGGAGAAAAAGGAACACTTGTGCACTGCTGGTGGGAATGCAGACTGGTGCAGCCACTATGGAAGACAGTATGGAGTTTCCTTAAAAAACTGAAAATGGAACTCCCATTTGACCCTGTGATCCCACTTCTAGGAATATATCCCAAGAAACCAGAAACACCAATCAGAAAGGATATATGCACCCCTATGTTCATAGCAGCACAATTCACCATAGCTAAGATCTGGAAACAGCCTAAGTGCCCATCAGTAGATGAATGGATTAGAAAACTGTGGTACATCTACACGATGGAATACTATGCTGCTCTAAAAAGGAAGGAACTCTTACCATTTGCAACGGCATGGATGGAACTGGAGAGCATTATGCTAAGTGAAATAAGCCAGTCAATAAAGGAAAAATACCACATGATCTCACTCATTCGTGGACAATAGAGACCATTATAAACTTTTGAACAATAATAGATACAGAGGCAGAGCTGCCTCAAACAGATTGTCGAGCTGCAGCGGGAAGGCCGGGGAGGGTTGGGGGGCAGGAGGTAGGGGGGTAAGAGATCAACTAAAGGACTTGTATGCATGCATATAAGCATAACCAATGGACATAAGACACTGGGTGATAGGGGAGGCTAGGGGACTGTCTAGGGCGGGGGGATAAAATGGATACATATGTAATACCCTTTGTAATACTTTAAGCAATAAAAAAAAAACACAAACAAACAAACAAACAAAAAACTGATGAACAAAAAGAGATCCAGAGACAGAGAATCATGGATCAGACTGTCAAACCTCAGAGGGAAGGTAGGGGAGGTTGGGGGTAAAGGGGAGAGATCAACCAAAGAATTTGTATGCATGCATATAAGCCTAACCAATGGACACAGACACCAGGGGGGGTGAGGGCATGAGTGGGGGGGGGGTCAGGGGGGTAATGGGAGAATAAGGACACATATGTAATACCTTAATCAATAAAGAAATAATAAAAAAATAAAAGTGGTGACTTGCCTTTAACCTGACCACTCTTCTCTGAGGCCAAAGTAGCAAATTTCACTCAGCATAGATGGTGTGAATTATAGCATCTTTTTTGCAAAAAGTGTCTCTTGAGCTGTTGCTCTTAAAAGGCTATTGTGAGCAAAACAGGAACTTAGAATTTCATAGACTCCTTCCCAGAACAAGCATGAAGAGACAACTGATGGCAAACTGATGCTAAAGTTGAGTAGGATTTCATTGAAATAAAGTTGAGAGTCTTCTAGGTGGGAAAAAACAGTCTGCATAGAGCTTGAGGATGCATGGATTGTTTGGGTGGACAGTCGGAGAAATGGTCATTTTGGGTAAAGAAGGAGCAGTGGATAAGGTTGAGAATGGGAAAGGTCTGATATGAAAATTCTTGTCTTCTTACCCTTAAATTGTAGAATAGAGGATAGAAAGGTGAAGGGCTTGATGCATCAGAAAAAGCAAGTGCAGGGTTTCGTCCCAGTTCTTTCTTTCTGTATGTCTCCATGGTCAGGAGAAAAGAGAGGAGAAGAGACTCAGAAGAGAGGCTCTGTATTTTCAGCTGCCATGGGCCCAACACTATACGTGGCCCTTTACAAATCTTATCCCTTTCAGAGGTAGGACTATGAAAACTTTTTACTGATGAGGACATTGAGGCTTAGAAGAGGTCTGGAAACTTGTAAGGTTTGGAGCTCATGATTGATTCCAAAGCCCCTCATCATGACATTATAACATTATACAACTTCTCTTTTGGGAAAAGGGAATGTGGAGGGGACAGAATGTGGAGGCCACTGAAGGAAGAGGCCCACTTGCTGAGTTCTGCTCCTCTGGGAGCAACTAAAATCAGAAGAAAAAAGGAGCAGCTATCATGTAAGAGACATTCATTTCTATTATTTACTTTGGGGAAGTCTCCTGAAGATATTTTGTATTTGGAGTATTTGTATTTGAATCAGATTCAATCTTAGCAAGTGGTAAAAGCAGCCTACGGAGGAGAAGAGAATCCAAAATTACCTCAGCCACATCAATGGCAATGACAGTGCTGTATGTTCTGTGGGTTTCGGCTGCAGTCTCCCGGCACCGTCATAATTCTGTACCACCTCAAAGTTTATCTTCCTTTGGTAAAAGCCTTAAATGCACAAAATCATAGCTTTTCTTCCATGCTCTCAACATTGTTGAACTATTTAATTTTTTTTTTGAAGTTTAACATTTGACTTCAGAACCCAGTTGCTTGAATGGCAATATGTGAGTAAATTGTCTGTTAACACTTGTGGAGAACATTGGGCCTAATTAATGGGTATGACTTTAAAATTTTTTTCTATAAACATCGTTGCTTAATTCAGATTGATGAAAAATAAAATGGATCATATCTTTTCATGATGAGCAATGAAAAACTAGACTTTCAGATGCTTTTGAAAATCAAGCAACTTTCATCCTCATGCTACGGTAGTGTAGAACAAGGGAGTAGTTGCATTCAGACAGTAGGAAATGTGATGATACCTTTAAACATGTGAGCAAAGCAGTAATGAAAAAGCTCTGTAAAATCCAGAATAATCAGTTATTCATCTTCTTCTTGACCATAATCCTATTTATAACAGAAATCTAACATAATGCAACTTATAAAAAGTTTTTCAACTAAAACATTATTTGAAGCATTTTATTTCTACAATAGATTTTAAAATAGCCCTAAAAGCCCTAGAATGATAAGAATGTCACAGAATATGGGGACTGGACATTTTGAGCAGAGGTTGTTTCAGGTAGTAATCTCTTTTTAAAAAAAATATATTTTTATTGATTTCAGAAAGGAAGGGAGAGGAAGAGAGAGATAGAAACATCAATGATGAGAGAGTATCATTGATCGGCTGCCTCCTGCACACTCCCCACTAGGGGCCGAGTCCACAACCTGAGCATGTGCCCTTGACTGGAATCAAACCTGGGACCCTTTAGTCCGCAGGCCAATGCTCTATCACTGAGCCAGAACAGCGAGGGCTCAGGTACTGATCTCTTAGTAAGCACTTAAGTTATTTTTCGATCAGTGGCTTGACCCGTCTTCCTTTAGAACTGGAACAATGTTCACTCTGTATCACAGACTTCCAAAGGTCTCTGAGAAACAACCTGAAAATGTTAACTTGATGTTCCTGATGATGGTTGATGGTAATTCCTCTTTAGGCTGAGGAAGGAAAAAATCTGATGCATTCATCTAAAAACTTTATTTGCTATGGGGATTTGCTTTGGCTAATGCTACTTTTAAGACCTGTTGGTTCACTCAAAGGTCAAGGAACATTTATGTAAGGAATCTTCAATAACATTCTTTCAGCTTGGCAAGCAGTTTTCCCCTCTTTTGAGTATTAAGCTTGTGTATGGCTTCATTTGAATTCTCACCAAATAGTGAAATTGTTTTCCAAATATGTGGATAACATCATGTGAAGTTAGAGACATTTGTTTTCCTTTTATTTTCTTTACAGTGATTTTCATTCTTTGTTTATCAAAAGTACTATTTTAAAAACATTGATCATAACCGAAGCCTACATTATGAAACATTTTTTTTTTTTTTTTTACAAAACAAATCAGTTTGCATTACAGAAGCTCTCTGGGTCTGTTTATCTGCATTTCCCAAAGTATGTTCTGTAAACCTGTAGTTCTGAACACTGGTTACCAGGATGGTAATAGGTGGCATTCAGTGGAAGTGCTCTCTGATGTAGAACGTGTGCGTGATCCTAGGAGTGTGGTGACCACAACACAGCTCCCGCTCCTCCACTTCCAATTTGAAGCTACTGGACTCTCCTGAGCCAGGTGTCTGTGGAGCCTGTGGGCGCTGGCCTGGAGGTGAGAATTTAGGTGCTGTGGGGTCCTTTTGGTAAAAACCGGTTCAGGGCTTGCTTGGCTTACAGAGCACTTTGTAAGCCCTTGTTGGAAAGCCAGGGCACTTAATCCTGGGATATCTTGGGGAGACACCCACCTCAATTTCAATGAGTGTACTAGGTCACCCATCCTTAAGGATCCACAGACCAAGAGAGATGAAAGGCTAATTTGCATCTGCCTTGCCATTCAGGGTGGGAGATTCAGGGAAATCCTACAGGCCTGGTGCCCTGCCTGTCTGTCGCAGGCAAGACCTGAGACCCTGTGCCTCTTGCACCTGTGAGTCTCACTGCCTTTATGCTAAATGAACAATCCTATATAATAAAAGGCTAATATGCAAATTGTCCTCATGGGCAGGAGTTGGAGTGACCAGGAATTAGATGTGCGTTGACCACAGGTGGCAGCGCGGAACATGGCAGGCGTCGGCGACGTGGACCTCAGCGGGATGGTGGAGCAGGTGAGCGGGCAGCGCCAGGCCAAGGCGGGTGTGAGCGGGGGCCCCAATCGGCCCACCGGTCACCCCACAGACAGCTATCGGCAGCGTTGACGGGGGGGTGGGGGGGGGGGGCGGGGACAGCAAGCAGACGGCACCAGGCCAAGGCGGTTGCGAGCGGGGACCCTGATTGCCCTGCCGGTCGCCCCACAGATCAGCTTTGATCCCTAGCCAGGCCTAGCAACCTTCCCCATGCACAAATTTCGTGCACCGGGCCTCTAGTAAAATATAAGTCCCAAAGGAGCTGCAAAGAAGGATAGTAGCCCAGCTAAAAATGTCTGGACACCCAAGAGAGAAGGAACAAGCTGAGCCGTCAGAACCATGAGCCATGAAAATACAGAAATAGGAGCCCTGGGGAAGAGCTTCCAGTTCAAGATGGCAAAGTAGGAGGATCCTGGGTTCTCCTTCTCCTACAGACACCAAATGTGCAGCTGCATATGGAACAAATTCCTCTGAAAAAGAAAACCTAAAAGCTGTCTGAGCAACTCCTATGTGTTAGGATGTACTGCCCCTGGTTCTCCTGTTTGGACATGTTTTCTGAAATATATTGTTATAAGTCCCCACCCCCCCATAGCTTGAAGCAAACTGCCTGCAGCTGCAGAAGATAAGATATACTCCCCAAACAACCCACGCGCTCCCCTCTGCCTGACTTGTGCCCACCAGATATCCTGCTATCTTCCAAGGACATCCTGTTGGTCAGGCAGCTCCCCCAGCTGGCTGGAGCAATCCTGGCCCAGTCCCCATATAAGTAAACATAAACACTCCCTTGGTGCTGACACCGACACACTGGTCTCAGCCCGCTGTGGGAGAATGTAATTCATCTTCTTAAACTCTCACAGTGTCTCTTGGCCTGGCGCCTGTTGGCGTGGATCTAAAGCTGTGTACCTGGCAGAGGAGAGAGAGCCCACATGGAAGCAGGTAGGGGAGGCTGGGAGACCATCTCACTGTAAACCCCATCCTCAGCACTGCAACCCTCAACCAGAGGGAACTCAAACCTTGGAGCATCTCTCTGAGGAGTGAAAGGCTTGAACTCCACATGGGACATCCCAATTTTTAAGACCAGCACCCGAGAGATGAGACCCCAAAGGTTTTCTAGCTTTGAAAACTAAGGGGGCTCAATGTCTGTGAGATCCATAAGACTTGAACCATCTGAGAAGTGACTCTTAAAGGGCTTAGGGGCTAGGATTCATTCACCCCAAGGCTCAGTGTGAGGCAGCCAATTGAGAGGCACCCAAGTTTTTTGTGAATGAGGCTCATTTGCTTATCTTAATGTGTTTGTCTGAAGGGCAGGCATCTAATTCAGCTCAATCTAGAGGATTACACCATCTTCATACTGTCTCTCTGCCTTGCCCTAGCTAGCAGGTGCCATCATTTTCTCTTTTTTTCTTACTCTTCCCCCCCCCCCCCCTGCAGACACCATCTATAAATATACATCCCTGAGCTTTGTTCTGGACACAGGTGCTATCTTCCACTCTAGCTGGCTGGCCCCATCTTTTTCTTCTTCATTTTTTTCTTCTTTTCCCAGGGGCACCATCTCTGTGCTCTCCCTTAGCTGTGCTCCGGAGTGTGCCAGTATCTCCTGGAGGGGAGCTTGTACACACGTCTGGTGCCCTGGTTTTTGTGGCTGCCACCCAGGGAACACCCCTTGATTACCTGGCTCTGGAGGCCAGGGGTGCTGGCATTCTGGGCCCCATGGTTCTGTAATACGTGAGACAGTTTTTGGCAGGGTACCACCCCCAGGGCACCACACAGACAGAAAACCCCCCCAGTCTTTCTGTCAAAGAGGTTTAATTGCTTGTCCCGGAGCTTCAGCCTGAGGGACAAACTTCAGGTTTGGCTCACATCTAGAGGATACCAAAGTGCCCTCCTGAACATAGGCTGGTGTCTTTACACTCTCCCTCTGCGTCCCTATAACTCACTGGTCTCTCTCAGACAGGACCTTATAAATTGGAGCCCTGGTTTTTGCAACTGCTGCCCAAGAGATACCTTCAGATTGCCTGGCTTTGGTGGCCAGCAGGGCTTATGCTTTAGGTCCCACAGAACTGTGAATATTTGCATACTTTAAAAGTTGCTGCCTGAGCGTCTAGGTTCCAAACATTGTAAATCTAAGTGCTGACTGAAATCCTCCCCTTAGGGACACTGGTCTTGGCACACACTCAAATGCTGGAAGCCATTAAAAATAGGCTGCTTAGACAATTGCAAAGATTTCAGAGATAATCAAGAGCTAGGGCAAGGTTTTATGATAAGATTTATCTATATGAGGCCATTTCTTCAAGACTGAGAAAGGTAGCTGTTTAATCTAATGCATAGAAACCAATACAAAGAGTCAAGCAAAAATGGAAAAAGAAAGGGATATGTTCCAAAATGAAAGAGCAAGGAATAAAAAAACCCTTAATAAAACAGTGATAAGTAGTTCAAAGTAATGTTCATAAAGATGCTCACCAAACTTGGGAAAATAAGGTGTGAATACAGTGAAAACTTTAACAAAGAGATAGAAAACAGTTCTTCTCAAGTGCTCATGGGACATTTTCAAAAATAGACCACATATTGGGTCACAAACAAAGTCTCCCCCAATTCAAGAAGATTGAAATCATACCAAACATCTTCTCAGACCACAATGGCATAATATTAGAAATAAACTACAATGAAAACAACCCAAAATACTCAAACACTTGGAAGCTGAATAGCATGTTATTAAATATTGATTGGGTTACCAATGAGATCAAAGAAGAAATTAAAAGCATCCTGGAAACTAATGACAATGAAAACGCAACAATCCAAAACCTATGGGACACAATGAAAACAGTCCTGAGAGAGAAGTTCATAGCTCTACAGGCCTATCTCAAAAAACAAGAAAAAATGGTAGTAAATCATCTAACTCTACATCTCAAAGAATTAGAAAGAGAGCAACAAGAAAACCCCAGAGTGAGCAGAAGGAAGGAAATAATAAAGATTAGAGCAGAAATAAATGACATAGAGACCAAAAAAAACCAATACATAAAATCAATGAAACCAAGAGCTGGTTCTTTGAAAGGATAAAAAAGATTGATGAACCTCTAGCCAGATTCACCAAGAAGCAAAGAGAGAGTACCCAAATAAACAAAATTAGAAATGATAGAGGCGAAATAACAACAGACTCCACAGAAATATAAATGATTGTTAAAAAATACTATGGACAACTCTACTCCAACAAACTAGACAACCTGGAGGAAATGGACATATTCTTAGAAAAATACAACATTCCAAAACTCAATCAGGAAGAATCTAAAAACCTCAATATGCCAATAACTATGGAAAAAATTGAAGCAGTCATCAAAAAGCTTCCAGCAAACAAAAGCCCAGGACCAGACGGCTTCACAGGGGAGTTTTACCAAACATTCTAGGAAGAACTAAAACCTATCCTCCTCAGACTACTACAAAAAATTCAAGAGGAAGGAACACTTCCAAGCTCATTCTATGAAGCCAGCATCACCTTCATACCAAAACCAGGTAAAGACAACACAATGAAAGAGAATTACAGGCCAATATCCCTCATGAACATAGATGCCAAAATCCTCAACAAAATCTTAGCAAATCGAATCCAGCAGTACATCAGAAAGATCATACACCATGACCAAGTAGGATTTATCCCAGGGATGCAAGGATGGTACAATATCCACAAATCAATAAATGTGATACATCACATAAATAAATTGAAAGAAAAAAACCACATAGTCATATCAATTGATGCAGAAAAAGCATTTGACAAAATCCAACACCCATTTTTGATAAAAACTCTCAGCAAGGTGGGAATAGAAGGATCATACCTCCATATATGACAAACCCACAGTCAACATCATACTCCATGGACAAAAACTAACACCATTTCTCATACAACTTAACAAAAGGAAGAAAAAAAATCCAATAAAAAAATGGGCAAAGGACCTAAATAGACACTTTTCAAAAGAGGACATTCAGAAAGCCAAGAGACATATGAAAACATGCTCAAAGTCACTAATCATCTGAGAAATGCAAATCAAAACAACAATGAGGTACCATCTCACACTTGTCAGAATGGTTATCATCAACAAATTAACAAACGACAAGTGCTGGAGACGATGTGGAGATAAAGGAACACTGGTGCACTGCTGGTGGGAATGCAGACTGGTGCAGCCACTATGGAAGACAGTATGGAGTTTCCTCAAAAAACTACAAATGGAACTCCCATTTGACCCAGTGATCCCACTTCTAGGAATATATCCCAAGAAAACAGAAACACCAATCAGAAAGGGTATATGCACCCCTATGTTCATAGCAGTATAATTCACCATAGCTAAGATCTGGAAACAGCCTAAGTGCCCATCAGTAGATGAATGGATTAGAAAACTGTGGTACATCTACACCATGGAGTACTATGCTGCTATAAAAAAGAAGGAATTCTTACCATTTGCAACAGTATGGATGGAACTGGAGAGCATTATGCTAAGTGAAATAAGCCAGTCAATGAAGAAAAACACCACATGATCTCACTCACTTATGGATAATAAAGACCATTATAAACTTATGAACAAAAATAGATACAGAGGCAGAGCAGCCTCAAACAGACTGTCAAACTACAGCGGGAAGGCTGGGGAGGGTTGGGAGGTGTTGGTGGTGCGGGGGGGGGGGGGGGGTTAGAGATCAACCAAAGGACTTTTATGCATGCATATAAGCATAACCAATGGACATAAGACACTGGGTGATAGGGGAGGCCAGGGGATTGTCAAGGGCGGAAAGAAAAAGGAGACATATGTAATACTCTTTCTAATACTGTAAGCAATAAAACAATTAAAAAAAACATAAGAAAGTATCAAATGGGAGTCACAAAACTGAGGAATACAATAACTGAACTGTGAAATGCACTAGAGGGGTTCAACAGCCAGCTAGGTGAAACAGAAGAAAGGAAAGGTGAACTCAAGGACAGAGCAGTGAAACGCCCAACCAGAGCAGCAAAAAGAAAAATAATGAGAAGTACTTGAGGGGAGATGAAATTAAATTATGAGAGTACTTAAGGTGACCTACATGCTGCACAGAAAAGACTTCCGGTAGATTAAACACATGATTTGAAAATGAAAGTATTCAGTACATAAAATAATGGTCCCTGTTGGGGCACAACTTAGTGGCCTCAAAGACCATTAATTAATAATGTCAAAATATAGAGCAAAAAGCTAGATAGAAATTATGAGGGGGAAAGATAATAGATTGGAGGGTAAATCCAAGAAACTGAACACATGGGTAATAGGTATTCAAAAGGGGAAAAGGGAACAGATGAAGATGAATATCCCAGTTGACCCCAGTGTTCTAAAATTGCTTATTGCCTTGGCCTGAGTTGGTACAAGTGCAGGTGTTCAGGAGTCAGCAATAAAGGCATCCCTCCAGGAACTTAAGGCCTGAGGCAGCCGGGCCAAGTCATAAACATAACACAAAGACAAACAGTTAGTATGCAATCACGCGGAGGGTTATTACCAGTCTCTAGTGCAGTGGTTCTCAACCTTCCTAATGCCTCGACCCTTTTTTTTTTTAATTAAATCTTTATTGTTCAGATTATTCCATTTGTTCCTCTTTTTTTTTCCCCCCATAACTCCCCTCCTCCCAGTTCCCGCCCCACCCTCCGCCCTCACTCCCCACCCACTGTCCTCATCCATAGGTGCATGATTTTTGTCCAGTCTCTTCCCGCATCTCCCACACCCCTTTCCCCCCCAAGAATAGTCAGTCCATTCCCTTTCTATGTCCCTGATTCTATTATAATCACCAGTTCATTCTGTTCATCAGATTATTTATTCACTTGATTCTTAGATTCACTTGTTGATAGATGCATATTTGTTGTTCATAATTTGTATCTTTACCTTTTTCTTCCTCTTCCTCTTCTTAAAGGATACCTTTCAGCATTTCATATAATCCTGGTTTGGTGGTGATGAACTCCTTTAGCTTTTCCTTATCTGTGAAGCTCTTTATCTGACCTTCAATTCTGAATGATGGCTTTGCTGGATAAAGTAATCTTGGTTGTAGGTTCTTGGTATTCATCACTTTGAATATTTCTTGCCACTCCCTTCTGGCCTGCAAAGTTTCTGTTGAGAAATCAGCTGACAGTCGTATGGGTATTCCCTTGTAGGTAACTGAGTTTCTTTCTCTTGCTGTTTTTAAGATTCTCTCTTTATCTTTTGCTCTTGGCATTTTAATGATGATGTGTCTTGGTGTGGTCCTCTTTGGATTCCTTTTGTTTGGGGTTCTCCGCGCTTCTTGGACCCGTAAGTCTATTTCTTTCACCAGGTGGGGGAAGTTTTCTGTCATTATTTCTTCAAATAGGTTTTCAATATCTTGCTCTCTCTCATCTTCTGGCACCCCTATAATTCTGATGTTGGTACGCTTGAAGCTGTCCCAGAGGCTCCTTACACTATTCTCGCATTTTTGGATTCTTTTTTCATTTTGCTTTTCCCGTTGGGTGTTTTTTGCTTCCTCGCATTTCAAATCATTGACTTGATTCTTGCACTCCTCTGGTCTGCTGTCGGGAGTCTGTATAATATTCATTATTTCAGTCCGTGTATGCTTAATTTCTAGTTGGTTCCCCAATATAAGATCGAGGGTCTCATTAGTTTTCCTGTAGATCTCATTAAGTTTATCGGTGGCTTCTAAACAGTTCTTGAGAGACCTTAAAAGTGTGGTTCTGAACTCTATATCTTCCATTGACAATTTTGTCCTGTTTCTTTGTCTCTGCATTTTGTTATGCTTCCTTGGTGCACTCCCTAGTGGTCTTTGTTTGCAGTCTTATAGTTAAATCTTGATTGTTGTAGCTAATTCCAGGGAGGGTTTGACCTCCAGGCCAAGTGGCTATGAGAATCAGCTGTGTCAGCAGTGAGAGAACTTCTGTCCTCTAGGGAGGTGCTAATCTAGCCTTTGCCTGAGGCTATCCGGCAAATGCCTCTGTGCAGGGCTTGGGCAGAGTGGGTCGCACAGGATCAATAGGGTGGGCCGGAGAGAGCAGTTATGGCGGCTCTCAGTCCTGTCCCCAGGGGCTCTGCCTCTCTGAGTCCCAGCACCCGCTGCAAAGCTGGGAGAGAAAGCTGCACTCGCTCTGACCGAAGCCAGACAGTCCCGCTTCTCCCGTTTGAGTCTGGGTCCCTAAAGACTCGCCTGTATCTGGAGCTCAGAGTCTGGGACTCCCTCCCGATTGAAAACGCCAACCGCGCCCTCAGCCGCCAGCCCACTCCGCCACTCCGCACCTCAGAATTTGACTTCAGCACTGCGCCTCCTCTGAGTGTCCGTATGCGTTTCTCTTTCCTCCTAGTTGTAGGACTTCCACTCAGCCAGCGTTCCCATGGTTCTGGGTGATGTCCGTTCTGTCTTTTAGTTTCACTTTTGAAGTAGTTGTTCAAAGCAGCAAACTCCGGCGTTAACCTATGCCGCCATCTTGGTTCTCCCCCAGGTTTCCTTCTTGACTTGTGTCTGTGGAGTCTGGCCTCGACCCTTTAATACAGTTCCTCATGTTGTAGTGACTCCCAATTTCATTGTTACAAATTGAACATAATTAAAGCATAGTGATTAATCACAAAAACAATATGTAATTATATATGTGTTTTCCAATGGTCTTAGGTGACTCCTGTGAAAGGGTCGTTTAACCCCAAAAGGAGACGCGACCCACAGGTTGAGAACCGCTGCTCTAGTGGTTCCTAGCACCAGCATGACCACCCAGCGATGCACACCGACAAGGTCATGGACAGGACAAACGCGGCCGCAGAGTCAGCTCGCTCAAAGGCAGCGAAGTCCTTCGGGGTCATCACGCAGGGTGACGTGGATTCCTCCTCTCTCGGGGCAGGAGATACTGAGTGTCCAAAGTCCGGGGTTTTTATGTGGTCGAGTAAATACGTTGGTCTTTACCGGTGCCTGCCAGGCTGTGGCCTTCTGGGCTGGTGTGATAAGGATCTAAGGGTCCAAGTTTGGGCATTCACTCATTTGGGAAAGGAGAGAGTTTGTTTATGTCACTTCACACAGTTTACAATATTCAAATCTGGGGGGTCTTATGGCTAATACAATTGTAACGATAACAGTGAATCAGTGAACAAATTCTAGGGAAACATTTCTCAAGGTTGAGCTAAATCTTGAGTCTGCATACTTAAAGCACTCACATGGTTCTAGGATGCACTGATACAAAAAATACTCACTCAGTAATTATCTGCTAAAATTCTTAAACTGTAATAGGTTAAAAAAACTTTTTGCAATCTTCTGGAAATTAAAAACTATCTAGTGAGGAAAAAGAATTATAGTGCTGCTAGAATACTCATCTGTAAACAAAGTAAACTGAAAGGCAATTGAATGACATCAGAAAAAAAGGATATCACCTCAAGAATGCCATATCCAGCCAAGATATTGTTCACCAGAATGAAGGTATTCAAGGATAGGTGACAAAGCAGTCATCCAAGTAATCCCTCTGAGAAAAATACTTGAGATAGTCTAGGTAAAATATAAATGAACCCAAATCAAAAGCTCAAGTCAGGGAAAACATGGCAAGGATCATCGCTCCATAAATAATTGTTCATTATTTATGGAGCGATGATCCTTGCCATATTATTGGATTCATTCATTCACTCAATAAATATTTATTGTGTGCCTAATACATGCCAACAAAGCTGTTGACAATGAAGATACAATAATGAATAACATAGACAAGAACTAAGTGTTAATGGATGAAAATAATCAGGGAATAATTAACTATGTTAGTTAAGGATGGCTGAACCACAGGGAGCACACCATAATAGATATTTAAATAAACACTAAAATATGCCCACAAAGCCTAAGAAAAGTGGGAGGGGAGAAGTGGATGTATTCCAAAAGCCTCATGGGGGAGAGGGAAATGCCAGGTGTTGGGGAGGTGGAATTAATAGCCTTAAAGACTTTTTCCATTACTGTTTCTTCCACTAAGGATCTAACTCCACATTCTTATAGACCCAGGAATTCACTGATGTCCCAATCTTTATGTAATCTCTTTTCCTTTCTAAGTCTCTATTTCCTCTTCCTGCTTACTGTTTCCCTTTCTTATTCCTCCCATCCTTGTTCATTTGTTGCTATTGTCTTCAGCAAATTCTTAGTATATTGTGGCATTTTCCAAGAAATAAATGAACATAGTAGTTTATTCTATAGAAAGGTCATATGTATCTTTTTTACATTTGTTCATCTATGAATTGTCTTTGATGCAAAAGGGAAGGGCAAGATACATTCATTTTATGGAACAATAGGTAGATGAAACAGTTGTTCACATTTACTGGTAAATATATTGAGTAATAAAGGTTCTTTACTTTGTGGTCCAAATGAAATTTACATAATTTAGTAAGGAAATATCATAGAATAAAAATAGTCTGTGTGGCGCTATAGCTTCCCTAGAAATAGGCTTTTCCCCAGAGAATAACATTTTATTGCTTATTTAATTATCCTATATTCTGTACCTCAAGAGTTCTAGAGCTGTCCAGATGTTAAATATGCCTTAAAAAAAGTGTTTCATTATGAAATGACATACATGGCATATTTGCTTATAATGACACCATCTCTCCAAATTCCCAGAGCAGCAACAACAGAGTTCCTTAAGCCCTCTTAACAGCTCATTTGTATTCTTTCAATTACTGCTTATACATGGCTTTCTCGTGTTGGCCAAGGTTATATTGATTTATCTACTTTGCAGCTTCAGATAGAGATTGATACTTTATCTCCATGAGAAAAAGATCATGAATGAGCCTTTCAATAATATTGTTTAAAATTGAAAAGATCTGACATAAAACTCTGGAAAACATTTTAATGCTTCCAAACTATTTAAGTGCAAGAAAAAAAGCAGTTGGTCTGGGTGAGTGGTGAAGACAACAGTCTGATGAGCACTGTGTTCCTGCCATCTTTCAGGAAGTGGCCATGGGGCCAATTCAAAGATAAACTTTAAAAAAAAATCCTTACCCAAGGATATCTTTTTCATTGATTTCTAGAGAGAGTGGAAAGGAAGGAGGAAAGGGGGAGAGAGAGAGAGAAACATCAACGTGAGAGAGACACATCAGTTGGTTGCCTCCCTCACACTGCAGGGGATCAACCCAGCAACCCAGGTATGTGCCCTTGACCGAGAATCGAACCTGCGACCCTCCGGTCTGCAGGTTGACGTTCTAACCACTGTGCAAACCAGCCAGGGCTCAAAGATCAATTTTTGGGAAGTACTCAATCACCCTTTACCCACTGACTTGAATCACATTAGAAATGAGAATGGTATGCTCAAAGTTATCTTCGAGATTGTGCTGGGGAAAAAACACTCACCATTTGCCAGAGGTTGAAGGAGAAAGGAACAGATTTTTAAAAATTGAATATAGTGCTCTGTAGTTGAGTTAGCATTTCTCTCTCCATGGGAACATTTTCTTCCTTCTGCTCCTCCAGCTTCATTAAGACTTGTACTGCATTTTATTTATTGTTGTGTCTCCAGTGCCTCACATTGGTCTTTGGATAAGATTGAATACTCAAGAAATATATGTTAAATTAAGTGAACTAAGCTGACTTCTTACTATTTATGTGCTATTTATTCCAGTTTTTGCTCATGCTGCTATATTGTGGGATCTTAGAATTACTTAGATTGATATTCTTTTTAAAGAGGCAACTAAGCAGCAGTGACATAAATAGTAACATCATCTGTTTTTATGAATCAACATAGGAAAGAAGACTGAGAGGAAATTTTCAGAGTGAATGTAGAACTTTTATCTCCACAATAAAGTTTAGTGCTACAGCTGCAGAAATCCTGAATCTTTCCGGTGTCTCCCCCCAAAAGATAAAATGTTAATTTCCAATAAGTTCAGTCCACTTTGAACTCCTCAGAATTTCTTTCCTAAGCTTTCTCCTACAGCCAGTCAACAAAGAGCTGTGCCCCTCCCTCTCTGCCTGCTTGTACATTAGTGTTCTGCTTTACCACCTGAACTTGATTATTTCTAACAGTGTCCTTATTAGGAGTTAGAACTAGAGATCAGAAGTTGCAAACTGATGGTCTGTACTCAAATATGGCTTATACAAGAGGCCCGGTGCACGAAATTTGTGCACTGGGGGGTGGTGTCCCTCAGCCCAGTCTGCACCCTCTCCAAACTGGGACCCCTTGGGGGATGTCCAACTGCCAGTTTAGGGATCGGGCCTAAACCGGCAGTCGGACATCCCTCTCACAATCTGGGGCTGCTGGTTCCCAACAGCTCGCCTGCCTACCTGCCTGCCTAACTGCCCCTAACCACTTCTGCCTGCCAGCCTGATCACCCCCTAACCCAGCCGTGGGCAAACTACGGCCGGCCCGTTTGAAATGAATAAAACTATTGAAATAAAAGACCGTACCCTTTTAGGTAATGATGTTTACTTTGAATTTATATTAGTTTACACAAACACTCCATCCATGCTTTTGTTCCGGCTCCGGTCCAGTTTAAGAACCCATTGTGGCCCTCGAGTCAAAAAGTTTGCCCACCCCTGCCCTAACCACTCCCCTGCCAACCTGATCGACACCTAACTGCTCCCCTGCTGGCCCGATTGCTCTCAACTGCCCTCCCCTGCTGGTCTGATCTCATCCCCAACTGCCCTCCCCTGCTGGCCTGATCTTGTCCCCAGCTGCCCTCCCCCTACGCCCTGGTTGCCCCCAACTACCCTCTCCTGCCGGCCTGATCCTGGCCCCAACTGCCCTCCCCTGCCAGCCTGATCGCCCCTAACGGCCTCTGCCTGGCCCCCACCACCATGGCTTTGTCCAGAAGGAAGTTGGACGTCCGGAAGATGGCTGGTTGACCTGGTCTAACTAGCATATTACCCTTTTATTAGTATGAATAGATTACATTAAATGGAAGGGAAAGCCTTTTTCAGCAGGAGGAGATGCTCTTGGCAGACAAAAACACATAATCCCTATATCTGGACTGATAGCCAGCCATATGCACTATACTGCACAAGTAGTCATTAAAAAATTGAACTGCTTTCTTACACCTTACACCAAACAGCTGTGGCACTTAAAACCCCTCCTCAGCCCCCACTTTAGGTTCTGCCTTCACAGTTCACCCAGATTAGGTTCTGATTGGTCGGTTTCTATTCCAGTCAGCATCAAAAGCTCCACCTCCTAGGCAGCCATTGGCTCCTGGCACTTCACCCAGATTAGGTTCTGATTGGTTGGTTTCTATGCTAGTCAGCATCTCCAAGCCTATCTCTGGGCCTGATCAAAGAGGTGGGGCTGATTCGTGGCCATGGCAACCCAGCACTGATTTCCAGTGTTCGATTGAGCCTTAGGTTGTTAGGAACCCTGGCTCTTTCTATATATAGATAGTTGGTTTGGTATTTTTAAAATTAGTATTTGTATTTGGAAGCCCCTAAAACTTACCCTTGTGTTCAGTCATTTGCTAGAAGGACTCACATAACAACCAAAAAACCTGTTATATTTGTGGTTACAGCTTATTACAGAAAAAGGATAAAGATTGGAACCAGCAATGAAAAAAGATGCAAAGTCCAGGAGACACCAGACACAAGCTTCCATTTGTCCCCTCCCAATATGGGGACAGTGCTTAATTCTCAAGCAGTGATGCATGGCAGCATGGGTGGAGTATTGCCAATCAGAAAACTCCACCTGAGCCTTGGGTCCGGTGTTCTTTTTGGTTGGTCACATAGGTGTGACTGACTGCTCATGTGTCTGACTTTATGCTCTCGTCCCTCCAGAGGTTAAGCTGATATTGTTACCAGGAAACCCCCGATTGGGCTTGGGCTGCCTGTTGCTGTGTCCAATAATGAAGGCAGGGTTGAATCATATTAGGCATTCATTGAGAAGGCTAGCCAACCAAGAAGACAGGGCACTTACAAGCATCAAATCCTGCCTCCCCAGCAAGGTGCAGGGAACAGGATTATAAAGGGAAAGGGGCTAGGGTGAGGAATGCAGCTACGTGTAGTCCTGGGCGTCCGCAGACTTCAGCTATTACAATTAGTCATCAGGAGATGAGATGATGTTGATGAGATGTTTTGACTCCTGGTGGGTCGGCCTGACCATGTTCTGCTTGCTGGATTCACGGCGGAGTCACCTCCTCAATCGCTTAGCACAGGCCTTGAAAAGGAAACTTGAAGAAAAACGTAACCCCCTATTCACATATAAGAAATGTAACCTTAACCTTAAGTATATGTGTTCTAAGATTTAAAATAATATGATTACTTTTCAGATTAATTCAGATGCTCTGTCTGTTAGATTATAAGTCCCCCCTATCAATATCACATGACCCTAGTTCCCTACTATAAGTCACATTGTCAGTGCAGACATTTGGTGCAGTCCAAGGCCCTTAGGTAAACAGACACTCTTATCAAGCAAGGTATTCCAAGGGCCTGGACTTCGCCTTTCAGGAGTTAGGCAAAGGCAAAGGTAGTGAACCCAGACCTGTTGAGCGAATCCTTTATTGCACAGTATTAATAGTAAACCTCTGGATTCTTTTGGAAAGCTGGACCATCTGGCCCATACATCCACCTGGCCACCATTGATGGGAGCTGAGAAGCTTTTTGTACTTGATATGAAACACACTTTGTTTCACTTAATTACATGACTTGCCTAGCTTTTATAAGAATTAGATCATAGATAGTTTGCAAACTAAGAGATCTGTTGAAAATTCAGAATCAAATTTAAAAATGATTATCCTTTTACCTACTGAATTCGTCATGCATCACCTCAAGTTCTTTTTCTATGCTACTCTTTTTATCATTAGTATGCCTAAACCATGAAATTAATTGTTACTCCTAGAATACCATTATTATCCAAATGAAAGAAGCAGAAGATTACTCTGGAATAAGTTTTCATAATTTTGTAGTCCAGGAACTACTACAACAAGTAACCTTGTCTAAATTTACTCATCCCTTTCTCCTCCTAAACTACCCACATCAGAATTAAAGGAATAAATATTGTTTCTCATTTTAATAAGATTTTATTCAATATCATATAGAAAGTTTAGCTTGGAAACCAGGACATAACCTTTTAGGCTACATATGACCACATGTAACATTTTGTGCTGGGACCTGTTTTAAATTACTCCCCTATAACCTGGCTGCTAGATTATAATGAAAACAATTTACAGACCAAAAAAGCCACACAATCAGGTACTTATTAAATAAAACTTCTTTAGAAAAGACTCACAGAGCAATGTATGTTCTTTCTTTGGTAAGCTGGATGAAGTCCCAGTTCTGTGTCCTTTCCGATGCTTTGGCCACCTTATCACCAGAACAATTTTCTCAAGGCACACACCCATTAGTATAAAGGCAGGGAGAAGGCAACCGGATTCCCCTAATGCAAGTGTCCAAGCAGGACCTGTGGGAATCAAGCCTGAGCACTATCTGTAAGGGTGCAGGTCAGACGCTTCCAGGGTCCTTGGTCTCTGTTTAAGTATGTGCAGGAAGGGCATAAAAATATTTAGCTAATCCACATGTCTTCACTACTTTGAGTTTATTTCTAACATTTATCTTGCTAAATAACAAACCACCACCCAGCCAGTGTGGTTCAGTGGTTGAGCGTTGACCTATGAATTAGAAGGTCACAGTTTGATTCTGGGTCAGGGCTCATGCCTTGGTTGCGGGCTTGATCCCCAGTGTGGGGTGTGAGGGAGGCAGCCAATCAATGATTCTCTCTCATCATTGATGTTTCTATCTCTCTCTCCTTCTCCCTTCCTCTCTGAAATAAATAAAATATATACATATAAAAATAAGTAACAAACAAGCAATTTCTCCAACAAAAACCATTTCTTATGCTTACTTTGCTAGTTAGCAAAGCCTTGGCTGTTGACTGAGATGTGGCTTAGCAACATGCCAGCATTGGCCACCTTGGGGTGTGACCTTTCTGAAATAACACCAGCTAACTAGCTTTGTAGTATGATTTTTACTATTTAAAAATTACTATTATTTAAACTCAAAATGGATAAAGGACTTAAATGTACGACAGGAAACCATAAAAATTCTAGAAGAATCCAAAGGCAAAAAAATCTCAGACATATGCCGAAGCAATTTCTTCACTGATACAGCTCCTAGGGCACTTGAAACTAAAGAAAAAATGAACAAATGGGACTACATCAAAATAAAAAGCTTCTGCACAGCAAAAGAAACCATCAACAAAACAACGAGAAAACCCACTGTGTGGGAAAACATATTTGCCAATGACATATCTGATAAGGGCCTAATCTCCAAAATTTATAGGGAACTCATACAACTTAACAAAAGGAAGATAAACAATCCAATCAAAAAATGGGCAAAGGACCTAAATAGACACCTTTCAAAAGAGGACATCCAGAAAGCCAAGAGACATATGAAAACATGCTCAAAGTCACTAATCATCCGAGAGATGCAAATCAAAACAGCAATGAGGTACCATCTCACACCTGTCAGACTGGCTATCATCAACAAATCAACAAACGACAGGTGCTGGAGAGGATGTGGAGAAAAAGGAACACTTGTGCACTGCTGGTGGGAATGCAGACTGGTGCAGCCACTATGGAAGACAGTATGGAGTTTCCTTAAAAAACTGAAAATGGAACTCCCATTTGACCCTGTGATCCCACTTCTAGGAATATATCCCAAGAAACCAGAAACACCAATCAGAAAGGATATATGCACCCCTATGTTCATAGCAGCACAATTCACCATAGCTAAGATCTGGAAACAGCCTAAGTGCCCATCAGTAGATGAATGGATTAGAAAACTGTGGTACATCTACACGATGGAATACTATGCTGCTGTAAAAAGGAGGGAACTCTTACCATTTGCAACGTCATGGATGGAACTGGAGAGCATTATGCTAAGTGAAATAAGCCAGTCAATAAAGGAAAAATACCACATGATCTCACTCATTCAAGGACAATAGAGACCATTATAAACTTTTGAACAATAATAGATACAGAGGCAGAGCTGCCTCAAACAGATTGTCAAACTGCAGTGGGAAGGCCGGGGAGGGTTGGGGGGCAGGAGGTAGGGGGGTAAGAGATCAACTAAAGGACTTGTATGCATGCATATAAGCATAACCAATGGACATAAGACACTGGGTGATAGGGGAGGCTAGGGGACTGTCTAGGGCGGGGGGATAAAATGGACACATATGTAATACCCTTTGTAATACTTTAAGCAATAAAAAAAATAAATAAAAATTACTATTATTTAACAACTAATTATTTGTTGTATTTTTAATTTTATTTTTTAAATTGATGTTTGTAGTCTAAATTTATAAGACTAATTGCTTACCATAGAGTTGAAGCTTAAACTAACTGGCACATTCATAGTACCACGTTGTCTTTGCTGAATTATTTTAAAGTAAGTTACCAATATCCTGACACTTTTCTAGATTTCTAGTGATAATGACTTTCAACTTACCCTTTGAGAAAAGAGAGTAGATATTATATGCTCTATCCTTTAGTCCAAAGTAGGAGTTGCACTTCAAATGTTTATGTTTATGAGTATCTTTTATATTCTTAAATTCTGTGGTCATGTGGAGAAAGGAGAGATTAGTGAGTGGATGGTTTTTTTGTTTGTTTATTTTTTTAACATTTTCAATAAAATTTTATTCATAATTTTATTTATTTTTTGGTGTTTTTTAAATTTCTTTATTGTTGAAATGTTACAGATGTCCCCCTTTCCCCTCATTGATCCCCTCTACCTCACTCCTCCCAGCCTCTACCCCCAGGCCTTCATTGCACTATTGTCTGTGTCCATGGGCTATGCATATCCTATATAATAAAGGGCTAATATGCAAATGGTTTTTACACCATCACACCATCACACCATAATGGCTCAGACACTCAACACTGGGGAGAGCGGAATGGGGGCCAGCCAGGCACAAATGAGCTCACGAAAGAGGAATGGGGACCAGCCAGGCTGCGACCTGGGAGAGGGACAAGCTGCCCGCCCCGCAGTCCCGGGCGCCTGTGGCTGCGGCTTGGGCGAAGCTGGCCCAGGTCCTGGGTGCCTGTGGCCAGCCAAAGGGAGGGAAGCCCAGGTCCCGGGTGCCTGTGACTGGCCGGAGGAGGGAATCCTGGGTCCCGGGTGCGAGGCGAGGCAGAGGCGGCTAGGGGTGATCAGGCCATCAGGGGAGCAGTTAGGGGCGATCAGGCCAGTAGGGGAGCAGTTAGGGGCGATCAGGCAGGCAGGCAGAGGGGTTAGGGACAGTGGTCCCGGATTGTGAGAGGCAGTTGGACATCCCCCAAGGGGTCCCGGATTAGAGAGGGTGCAGGCCAGGCTCAGGGACCCCTCCCCCCTGCATGAATTTTGTGCACTGGGACTCTAGTGTGCATATAAATTCTTTGGTTAATCTCTTCCTAACCCTCCTCCTCCCTTCCCTCTGAGATTTGGCAGTCTGTTCCATGTTTCCATTTCTCTGGATCTATTTTGTTCATCAGTTTATTTTATTAGATTTCACATATAAGTGAGATCATGTAATATTTGTCTTTCTCTGACTGGCTTAGTTCACTTAGCATAATACTCTCTAGGTCCCTCCATGCTGTCTTAAAGGGTCAGAGATCCTTCTTTTTTACCTCTACATAGTATTCCATTGTGTAAAGTGAATGGTTTTTATACTTTAACTCTTTTGCTGATACTCATTTTGAAACATGCCAGTTTTCTTAACATAAAAAGTAATAATTAATAAAAAATTACTTATATTACATCGAACATATGGTTATACTGGAATAAATCATAATGAAAAACTAGCACCCAGAATGTAGGGGTAAAAAAAACTGTTGGCTTATAGCAACTTATTTCACTGGCTTTGAGATTTGTTCTTCATAACAACGGGCAAAACAGTTGTAAAAATCTAAACAATATTGTGTTCATCTTAGTGTAATAATATACAAGTGAGGTATTTCTCTTGAATTAGTAATTATGAAGAATTGGAAGTTCCATTTATAGCTATGTACTTAGAGCCAAATACATATCTATCAACAATTAAATCTAAAAATCAAATGAATAAAAAATCTGATGAACAGAATAAACTGGTAAATGCAATAGAATCAGGGGCATGGAAATGGAACAAACTGATGATTCTCAGAGGGAAGGGAGTGTGGCATGGAGAGTGGGAAGAAAGTATACAAAGATCTTATATGCATGTATGCATTACCTATGGACACAGACAATAGGGTGGCGAGGGCCTGGGGTTGGGTGAGAACCAGGTGGAGGGGAGCAATTGGGGGGCGGGGGGGCGATAGACATCTGTAATAATCTCAACAATAATTTTTAATTTTTAAAAAGTCAACTTTATTACTGAAAGTCCTGAAGGAAAACAAAATTTGTTGTGAAGACTCTGGGATTTTCTGGTCCCCAATCTCTTTTTCCCTTCACTCAGTGGTTCTCAACCTTCCTAATGCCGTGACCCTTTAATACAATTCCTCATGTTGTGGTGACCTTCAACCACAAAATTATTTTTGTTGCTACTTCATAACTGTAATTTTGCTATTTTTATGAATTGTAATGTAAATATCTTATTTTCATTGTTCGCGACACACAGGTTAAGAACCGCTGCTTCTCTGAAACAATTGATTTTATAGCATGACTTTGGAAAATGAAGGTTTCTTCAAAACATAAGGATTCTTTTATAACAATAGGTGGCACAATGTGACATTAATAGTGTATATGAGACTACAAAGGGACAGGTGGGAGGATTTGTGGATATTTGAGCCATTTCCTTTAAACCTTGTGATTTTGGCTTACAAGCCGGCTTTTAGCTTATCAATGATTCATTCTTTTTTGATGTTTAAAAACAGAAGGATGATTTTTTTGTTTAAAATTTATATTAAGCAACAAGTAGTTGAGCTTATTCATTGCTACTGACATAAAATTAAATATTACATTTTGATTACTTGCATATTCAATTGCATCTAATACACATATAGTTATACCCCTGCATGGACTGTTATAAATGTTCTTTTCATCTCTCAAAAGTTCTCCCTTCACATATCCAAATGCATCCATCTCAGGGTCTCCCCTCGGCCTGCTCACATAGCAGCACTCGTATTGAAAGATAAATGTGATAGGGAATGTATACAAAATACAGTTGGCCAAGGAGCAGGGGCAAGAAAGAGTGAAAGACATTCTGTGCCAGGGCAAGGGATGTTTTCTGTGCAGGAACGATGGAGGCAATACCATGTGGGGTAGGATTTCTCCATCATTTGAAGGAATGTCATAAAATGTGTTAATCATTAAGGGAGCCAAAGGCTTTTGGATGCCTCCTTCATGTGTTATCTTTAAGTAGATCTGAAGCCGGTGCTTGTTCTGCTAGTGATTTCCTGTCTACAATGAGGAAAAAAGAGTTACTATTTTTAATTATGTTATAGTGAAACCCTTGTCAGGAGGGCACATTGCTTTCATTTGAGAACCGTTTTGCTGTTTTTATTTCAGGGATGTTAACAGCATATTTTATCAGTTTTGAAAGGTTTCCAGTTTAAGGTTTAATGAGGGGTGGGGTGAGGCTCAGGGGTAAAAGGGATAAAAGAGAATAGGCTGCAAAATTCACTATTTTTCTTTGCTGGCCAGAAAGTTCTCTGTACTTTGAATTCTTCCTCTAGATCAGCGGTTCTCAACCTGTGGGTCTCGACCCCTTTGGGGGTCGAATGACCCTTTCACAACATGAGGAACTGCAACATGAGGAATTGCATTAGGAAGGTTGAGAACCACTGCTCTAGACAAAGAATCAGAGGAAATGCGATATGTATCTTTTAGAATATTTATTAAGTAATAAATAATTCATAGAATGCCGGTTACTTTTATATATCTATTTAAATAGAAAGAAGCAGACTCCCACCATTTATTTTTTTTTAAAATATATTTTATTGATTTTTTACAGAGAGGAGGGGAGAGGGATAGTTAGAAACATCGATCAGCTGCCTCTTGCACGCCCCCTACTGGGGATGTGCCCGCAACCAAGGTACATGCCCTTGACCGGAATCAAACCTGGGACCCTTGAGTCCTCAGGCCAACGCTCTATCTGCTGAGCCAAACCAGTCAGGGCAGATTCCCGCCATTTAAAGAGAACTCTCAGTTCATCTTTAAATTAAGCCTAACTGGTGTCAATCCATTGTTTACATTTTAAATTTTATTAATCTCCTATGTACATCCCTTTCCATGATAATAGCTTCATCCAAATATGTATCCTGAAAATTCTGGCACATAAACACAGTCATTTGTGGAATTACTCTTCTTATCTTAAATTTATTTTTCTGGGTATTCCACTGAGGAGCCTAGTGGTTATCAAGCTTCCATACAGTGAGTAATGGTTATGCAGAAGAGGACAAAACTGTGAGCTTGGAGAGAGCACCATCTGCATCATGTTCAGTTGTGTAGTCCTAGTTCCTGGTGTGATGCCTGGTGTACACAGTAGGAGTTTGGTAAATGTTTAAGTTTGAATAACTGGGAATGAGGAATGCACAAATGCTGTGATTGACATGACCGATGCATTATTGCATTTAATCCTCAAACCCCTCAACTAGGGAGCACTTTTATCTCTGGTTTATTAATGGTGAAACCTTGACAGGTGAGTTTTGTAGCTTGCCCAATGTCATATAAGTGGTGGAGCAGGAATCTGAAGGCAAATTCTTCAGCCTTCTGCTACATGAACTTGCTTTGGCCACAGACTTCTGAATATTTAAACTTCTTTAGAAGGAAAGAAGGATTTTAATTGAGAGAAGTTGCAATAAGCTGCTTTGGCTGTCCCAGCACAGTGATTGGTACATAAAATGTGCCCTAAAGATTTTCAATGTATGTATTAATACTCCGAGTTTCTGCTTTGGGTAGGAGATTTTTTTGTTTTTTCAATGCCAACCTTTCCAAATGGGAAAAGGAAGGAAAAATCTTAACATGTATATTCTCTCTTAAAAAGCCTTTTGAGTGCATGGGAAGAAAAATCTCAGCCACGTGAGGCAGGGGCTCAGATGTGGACGCCCAGGGCTGTCGAGAGGTCCAATTACACCATTTATTCTAACAATGACACCAACTTATTTTCTTTTCATTTTCTACTCTGTTTTCGGTTCTAAGTTTAGATTTTTGTAACATTAAACCATTTCTGAAGCAGTTTCTAAGGAAACCTCTCAGGCGAGGCACTTAAGTCAATAATTAGAAAGTCAGTGTGTGCAAATTAAGTGAAGCAGGCTGTGTGCCGTGAGGAACAGATGGGAAGGGGCAGTTTCAGAGAGTTCAGCTAGATTGGCCTACATATTTTCCTCTTTCCCAGAGACCTTTGCAAGGTCCTCAAGGATGTTCAAGGTCAAAGTGTAAGAACAATGTTTTAGTTATCACAATGTGTGTGCCATCTCGGACCCGCAATGATCTTACAGCCTCACCTCACCCCAGAACTGCGCCTTCTCCTGATCCCTCTTTTGCAATAGGGAGGGGCGAGAGTACCCCACACTTGGATAGTCTCCAAGTACTCCAGATCCTGCAATTATTTTGCCTGTTAGATTTAACTGAAATTGATGCATCCCTCTTCCTCTAACCTTGCATCACAACCAGTCCCAATATTTTGGGCAAAAAAAATTTTTGTGTGCAAGGCAGGAGGGTAGAGATTACTTCCCAGGTTTCTTGTGGCTCTGAATTCCTGCCTCTGCCACTTCTGATGTCTCTCTCTCTCTCTCTCTCTCTCTCTCTCTCTCTCTCTCTCTCTCTCTCTCTCTCTCTCTCCTCCCCCTCTGCATTTGCTTCTTTTTACTCCATGTTTTGCTCATTTGTCTCAAAAAATCCATCCTATTCTGTCATTCAGAGCAATTCAACTTTCTGCAGCCATGGCTGTAAACTTAACTCCAAGCCTACTTTCGCATACTCAAAGCAAGAAAAAACTTGCTGAGTGAAGTTTCTGTGCTCTGTTAGCAGCATGAAGCGCCCTCAGCTCTGAAATGACAGTTTCCCGTCTATCTTGGGTCAGCTCAAGTTCTTGGGTAGGACTTTCTGCTTTGAAAGGTAGGAGGCTACAGGCAGTATTGTTTGTTTTTGCTAATGGGGAATACTCAATCCCCAGGTTTCTTGTTCCAGGCAGTGGGACACACATTAAAGTAACATATTTGGCCTCTCCTTGTTCCTTTGTTCCATTTTTTGGTCAACAGAAGACTGGGCACGTGTGGCCATTATCCTTCCTCATCAGCACTGGATGTTTGCCGGCTCCAAGGGGGTGACTGCACATACTGCACCCCTTTCCCATGATGTCAATTTTAAGGGGCAGGTCCTTCCCTTTGAGAAGATGTGACGTTTCGCAGGCTGCCTGTGGCTGGATGGGTAAGTCTAATCCTAAAATTTTATGTATTACAAAGCATTTTTCCGCTGCTGCCCTGTGGCACTTATCACATAGCTCCCAAAGTAACAAAGAGGACATACTGATTTCCACTTATTTTATTTTTACATGTCAATCTCTTAGTTAGGTTCAAACCCATGTGGAAAAAGGAGGGGCTATTTGTTGGTTACCTCAAACTCCATCTGTTTTAAATTGCACGCGCGCGCACACACACACATACACCAACCACCACCACCACCAATTTTATGTTTCCATTTTAACCATTATCCTAAATCTGTAAGGCCTACCCCTAGTACCCTGCAATTTTATAAGACAATCTAATCTACTTCACAGGGAAAATCAAGCCAGCTGTCTGTTCCTTTCCTTTACGTCCTTCCCCTCTTTCCTCTGGCCTCAAAAGAGAAGGTGTTCCACTCTTAGGGTAACCACCTGACATTGCTTTTTACCTCAGGCCCTCAAGCCACAAGTAGGACATGGCTCCATCTATTAGCACCTCCTCTATTGAATCATCAGTTCTGCTGTGTCCTCTCTGCCTCTAAGTATGCTTAGGTGTTCTTCATCTGAAAACCTTTCCAATTCCCCTGTCTCCTCTTCATGCCACTATCCCTTTTTTCTTCTGTCACAAACTAGTGCCTTCAAAGAGCAGTCTGCACTAACCAGTACTTCCGAGTGTCAACTTCTGTCCCTTAATTCCTTACAATCAGGCTTTAGTACCACCCATCTAAGGGATTTATTCTGATAAAGGTTCCATTGAATTCTAATTACCAAGCTCAATGAACCTTTTCAAGTCCTCATTCAGTTTTTCTCCCTGCATCACTTAATATCTTTACCAACTCTTTCTTGAAATCCTGTCTTGGATTTCATAGTACTCAGTACTCCAGAGTCTCTGGAATCTTCTAGACTGGGCTGTGCATTCTGCCTCTACCACACACTCACTGTGAGGCTTTGGACAAGAGTCTTAATCTCTCAACACTTCAGTTTTACCATTTGTCAAGTAGTGGTAATGATAGTATGTTCCTCATAGGGCAGCTGTGCAAATACAATAGAAAAGAATGTATGCTAACCTCCTACCCTAGTCCATGACGCTAAAAATCTTCCGTTCTGCTGCTGTATTAAAATGGTTCTCCTGGTAAAATGTGCAGCTCTGTGTTATTCAATCACATACATTTTTCATAATCATCTTTTTGAACTCTCAAAATAGTAAATTTGACTATTCTATCTGTAAAACATTCTCTTCTCTTGGTTTCCCAGACCCCTTTCTCTCTTGGTTTTTCTCCTCTCCCTCAGGCCACCGCTTTTTCGTCATATTTTCTGTCTTATCCTTCTTTAATTAAGTGGTTGGAGTTTTTAAAAATTCCATTCTCTGCTCATGTTCTGTGCTTTCCCCAAGTTGTTTCATTCATGTCCATGGAATTAGTTCTTATTTATAGTCTGATGACTTACATTTGTTTTTCTGGCTAGATTGTTCTAGATTGTTCTCTGAGATGCACAGCCATATGCACATCCATCCTCTGTGTGTCACAGGGCATCCACAATATCGAGGTACCTCAAATGAAACTGAAGTCATTCTCTTCCCTCATCAAGTCCTCAGTTTACCCAGAGTTTTCTAATATCACTTTCAGAAATCCCTTCCATACCTATTAGATTAGCTCATGCTCCCTGTTTCAGCATACATAACATTGTCTATTTCTTTATCATAGTATGCAACTCATTGTTTAATATCTTGTTCCCCAGATAATATAAACTTCATGACAGCTAATCTGTGTGTCTTGTTAACAACTAAGTAAAGAGTCTATAGTATTTTTTACCTTAGATAAATAAACATTTAATAAATAGATAAAATAATTTTATGTGAAAAAGCACTTAATAGAATTCCTGACATATAGCTATCATTTAAAAATGCTAGTTTTACAATTTATTTATTTATTTATTTTTATTTATTTATTTATTTATTTTTTATTGCTTAAAGTATTACAAAGGGTATTACATATGTGTCCATTTTATCCCCCCGCCCTAGACAGTCCCCCTAGCCTCCTCTATCCCCCAGTGTCTTATTTCCATTGGTTATGCTTATATGCATGCATACAAGTCCTTTAGTTGATCTCTTACCCCCCTACCTCCTGCCCCCCAACCCTCCCCGGCCTTCCCACTGCAGTTTGACAATCTGTTTGAGGCAGCTCTGCCTCTGTATCTATTATTGTTCAAAAGTTTATAATGGTCTCTATTGTCCATGAATGAGTGAGATCATGTGGTATTTTTCCTTTATTGACTGGCTTATTTCACTTAGCATAATGCTCTCCAGTTCCATCCATGACGTTGCAAATGGTAAGAGTTCCTTCCTTTTTAGAGCAGCATAGTATTCCATCGTGTAGATGTACCACAGTTTTCTAATCCATTCATCTACTGATGGGCACTTAGGCTGTTTCCAGATCTTAGCTATGGTGAATTGTGCTGCTATGAACATAGGGGTGCATATATCCTTTCTGATTGGTGTTTCTGGTTTCTTGGGATATATTCCTAGAAGTGGGATCACAGGGTCAAATGGGAGTTCCATTTTCAGTTTTTTAAGGAAACTCCATACTGTCTTCCATAGTGGCTGCACCAGTCTGCATTCCCACCAGCAGTGCACAAGTGTTCCTTTTTCTCCACATCCTCTCCAGCACTTGTCGTTTGTTGATTTGTTGATGATAGCCATTCTGACAGGTGTGAGATGGTACCTCATTGCTGTTTTGATTTGCATCTCTCGGATGATTAGTGACTTTGAGCATGTTTTCATATGTCTCTTGGCTTTCTGAATGTCCTCTATTGAAAGGTGTCTATTTAGGTCCTTTGCCCATTTTTTGATTGGATTGTTTATCTTCCTTTTGTTAAGTTGGATGAGTTCCCTATAAATTTTGGAGATTAGGCCCTTATCAGATATGACATTGGCAAATATGTTTTCCCACACAGTGGGTTTTCTCATTGTTTTGTTGATGGTTTCTTTTGCTGTGCAGAAGCTTTTTATTTTGATGTAGTCCCATTTGTTCATTTCTTCTTTAGTTTCAAGTGCCCTAGGAGCTGTATCAGTGAAGAAATTGCTTTGGCATATGTCTGAGATTTTTTTGCCTTTGGATTCTTCTAGAATTTTTATGGTTTCCTGTCGTACATTTAAGTCCTTTATCCATTTTGAGTTTATTTTTGTGTATGGTGTAAGTTGGTGGTCTAGTTTCATTTTCTTGCATATATCTGTCCAATTTTCCCAACACCATTTATTGAAGAGACTATCTTGGCTCCATTGTATGTTCTTGCCTCCTTTGTCAAATATTAATTGAGCGTATTGGTTCGGGCCGATTTCTGGGCTCTCTATTCTATTCCATTGATCTATATGCCTATTCTTGTGCCAGTACCAGGCAGTTTTGAGAACAGTGGCTTTGTAATACAACTTGATATCTGGTATTGAGATCCCAACTACTTTGTTCTTTTTCAGGATTGCTGCAGCTATTCGGGGTCTTTTTTTATTCCAGATGAATTTTTGGAAAGTTCGTTCTAGATCTCTGAAGTATGCCGTTGGTATTTTAATGGGAAGTGCGTTGAATTTATAGATTGCTTTGGGTAGTATGGACATTTTAATGATGTTGATTCTACCAATCCATGAACACGGTATGTTCTTCCATCTGTTTATGTCTTCCTCTATATCTTTTTTCAACGTCCTGTAGTTTTCTGAGTAGAGGTCTTTTACCTCTTTAGTTAAGTTTATTCCTAGGTAGCTTAATTTTTTTTGGTGCAATGGTAAATGGGATTGTTTTTATAATCTCTCTTTCTGAAAGTTCACTATTGGTGTATAGAAATGCCTCAGATTTCTCGGGGTTAATTTTGTATCCTGCTACATTGCCAAATTCATGTATTAAGTCTAGTAGCTTTTTGATGGAATCTCTAGGGTTTTGTATGTATAATATCATGTCGTCTGCAAATAAGGACAGTTTTACTTCCTCTTTTCCAATTTGGATGCCTTTTATTTCTTCTTCTTGCCTAATTGCAATGGTTAACACTTCCAGTACTATGTTGAACAGGAGTGGTGAGAGGGGGCATCCCTGTCTTGTTCCTGTTCTTAGGGGAAATGGTGTTAGTTTTTGTCCGTTGAGTATGATGCTGGCTGTGGGCCTGTCATATATGGCTTTTATTATGTTGAGGTATGATCCTTCTACTCCCACCTTGCTGAGAGTTTTTATCAAAAATGGGTGTTGAATTTTGTCAAATGCTTTTTCTGCATCAATTGATATGACCATGTGGTTTTTTTCTTTCAATTTGTTTATGTGATGTATCACGTTTAATGATTTTCGGATATTGTACCATCCTTGCATCCCTGGGATAAATCCTACTTGGTCATGGTGTATGATCTTTCTGATGTACTGCTGGATCTGATTTGCTAAGATTTTGTTGAGGATTTTGGCATCTATGTTCATGAGGGATATTGGCCTGTAATTCTCTTTCATTGTGTTGTCTTTACCTGGTTTTGGTATTAGGGTGATGCTGGCTTCATAGAATGAGCTTGGAAGTGTTCCTTCCTCTTGAATTTTTTGTAGTAGTCTGAGGAGGATAGGTTTTAGTTCTTCCTTGAATGTTTGGTAAAACTCCCCTGTGAAGCCGTCTGGTCCTGGGCTTTTGTTTGATGGAAGCTTTTTGATGACTGCTTCAATTTCTTCCATAGTTATTGGCCTGTTGAGATTTTTAGATTCTTCCTGATTGAGTTTTGGAATGTTGTATTTTTCTAGGAATTTGTCCATTTCCTCCAGGTTGTCTAGTTTGTTGGAGTAGAGCTGTCCATAGTATTTTTTAACAATCATTTGTATTTCTGTTGGGTCTGTTGTTATTTCGCCTCTATCATTTCTGATTTTGTTTATTTGGGTCCTCTCTCTCTGCTTCTTGGTGAGTCTGGCTAGAGGTTTGTCTATCTTGTTTATCCTTTCAAAGAACCAGCTCTTGGTTTCATTGATTTTCTGTATTGTTTTTTTTGGTCTCTATGTCATTTATTTCTGCTCTAATCTTTATTATCTCCTTCTTCTGCTCACTCTGGGGTTTTCTTGTTGTTCTCTTTCTAATTCTTTGAGTTGTAGAGTTAGATGATTTACTACCATATTTTCTTGTTTTCTGAGATAGGCCTGTAGAGCTATAAACTTCCCTCTCAGGACTGCTTTCATTGTGTCCCATAGGTTTTGGATTGTTGTGTTTTCATTGTCATTAGTTTCCAGGATGCTTTTAATTTCTTCTTTGATCTCATTGGTAACCCAATCAATATTTAATAGCATGCTATTCAGCTTCCAGGTGTTTGAGTATTTTGGGTTGTTTTTATTGTAGTTTATTTCTAATATTATGCCATCGTGGTCTGCGAAGATGCTTTTTATGATTTCAATCTTCTTGAATTTGGGGATACTTTGCTTGTGACCCAATATATGGTCTATTTTTGAATATGTCTTATGAGCATTTGAGTAGAATGTATATTCCCTGGCTTTGGGGTGAAGTGTTCTGAAGATGTCTATTAAGTCCATCTGATCTAGTGAGTCATTTCAGATTGCTGTATCTTTGCTGGTTGTTTGTTTAGAGGGCGTATCCAGTGCTGTCAGTGGTGTATTAACGTCTCCTACTATGATTGTATTGTTGTCGATCTCTCCTTTGATATCTTCCAGGAGTTTTTTTATGAATTTGGGTGCTCCTGCATTGGGTGCATATATGTTTACCAGGGTTATATCTTCTTGTTGTATTGATCCCTTTATTTTTTTTTAAATATATTTTATTGATTTTTTACAGAATGGAAGGGAGAGGGATAGAGAGTTAGAAACATCGATGAGAGAGAAACATCGACCAGCTGCCTCCTGCACACCCCGCACTGGGGATGTGCCCGCAACCAAGGTACATGCCCTTGACTGGAATCGAACCTGGGACCTTTCAGTCTGCAGGCCGACGCTCTATCCACTGAGTCAAACCAGTCAGGGCGATCCCTTTAGTATTATGAAGTGGCCTTCCTTATCTCTTGTTATGGCCTTCACTTTGAGGTCTATTTTGTCCGATATAAGTATTGCTACCCCAGCTTTCTTTTCCTTTCCATTTGCCTGAAAGATATTTTTCCATCCTTTCACTTTCAGTCTGTATGAGTCCCTTCTAATGAGGTGGGTTTCTTGTAGACAGCAGATGTATGGGTCATGTTTTTTTATCCATTCAGCCACTCGATGTCTTTTGTTTGGAGCATTTAGTTCTTTTACGTTTAAAGTTATTATTGAAAGGTACTTGTTTGTAGCCATTTCTTTTTTTGTGTGGCTGTTTTCTTTCTGAGCTTTTTATTTCTTATTTTTATACCAGTCCCTTTAGCATTCCTTGCATTGCTGGCTTGGTGGTGATAAACTCCCTTAGCCTTTTTTTGTCTGTGAAGCTTCTTATTTCCCCTTCAAGTTTGAATGATAGCCTTGTTGGATAGAGTATTCTTGGATTCAGTCCTTTGATTTGCATCACTTTGTAAATTTCAGTCCATTCTTTTCTGGCCTGATGTGTTTCTGTTGAGAAATCATTTGACAATCTAATGGGAGATCCCTTGTATGTAACTTTCCGTCTCTCTCTTGCAGCCTGTAAGATTCTCTTTTTGTCCTGAACATTTGCCATGGTAATTATGATGTGTCTTGGTGTGGGTCTTTTCGGGCTCACCTTGTTTGGGACTCTCTGGGCTTGTGTGACTTTTTTCTTCCCCACCTCAGGGAAGTTTTCTGATATTATTTCTTCGAGTAGGTTTTCTAATCCTTGTTCATCCTTCTGTTGTTCTGGTACTCCTATTATTCGTATGTTGTTTCATTTCATGTTGTCCCAAAGCTCCCTTAGGCTCTCCTCCTGTCTTTTAATTTTTTTCTCCAATTGCAGTACATTTTGGGTGTGTTTTGCTTCCTTGTCTTCTAATTCACTAATTCGGTCCTCCGCTTCTCCTAGTCTACTGTTGATACTTTCAATGGAGTTTTTCATTGCAGCTATATCACTCTTCATTTCTTCTTGGGTCTTACTTAAGTTGTTGATTTTTTCATCTGTTTCTTCTAGCTTCTTCCATATGTTATCGATTTTTTCATCTGTTTCTCCTTGCTTCTTGCAGAGGTTGTCGATTTTTTCCTCCATCCGGTTTATGCACTCTAGGACCCTTATTCTGAATTCTTTATCTGTCATGTTGCATGCCTCTGTATTACTTAGCTGCTTTTCTGGAGAGTCCTCCTTCTCTTTCCTTTGGGGGTTTCTTTGTCTACCCATGTTTGATCTCACTGACATATCTAGACGTTGAGTCGTTCAGTGGTTGCTCCCTTGGTGGCAGTGACTCCTTGGTCTGTGGTTGCTCTTCGGGCGGTTGTGGTAGCAGCTGCTCTTCAGTTGGCAGCAGCTCCTCTGGTGGGTGCTGTTCACAGCTGTGGTGGCTTTTCTGGCTGGTGGGGTGAGGTTTCATGTACAGCTGCTGTTCCTCAGCAGAGGATGTGGTGCTCAGGAGGTTGCTGTTGCTTGGATCTGCTGCGTTGATTTAAAGGCACAAAATACAACACAACAAGGCACCACGTACCAGGCACTATACACAAATATATTCACGATATTAATAACCCCAAATAAAGGTGACCACCTGAATTAAGAGAATTAGGGGATAATGAAGAAGGAAGAGAAAAAGATAAAAGAGAAAAAAGAAAAGAAAAGTAGGGACCAAAAAAAGGAGTGCAAAAATGAAATTGGGAAAAAGGAGGGGGGGAAATAAATGCGAGAAAAGAAAAAAAAAAGAGTGAAAAGAGAGAATGAAGTGGAAGAGGGGAAGAGACTTTTTATATGAGGAGAATACTCCTATAGAACAGCCATTAATCCCAACAAATTCCAGCAACAGCTCCCTGGAGATGAATGCAAACTAGAAACAACCAATAATATAACGATGAAAATAGAATGGAGAACACTAATCCCAAAATAAAATAAAGAGAAAATAAAATGGCACTTTAAAAAATGGTAAAATGGTAGCAGTAATAATACTGGTTAAAAATAAGAAGGTAGTAATTAAAAGGGTAAAATCAGGTGATGGAAAAAGAAGAAAAAAAAAAAAGAAAAGAAAAAAATTGGTTTCTTAGCTAAAAGGTTTAAAAAGAAAAAAAAAATTGCAGTAGTGAAGATCCTTCGGTTCTTCTATTCTTCAGTGTGGCTCACCTTAGACCTGCCAGGTATTCAGGAGAGTGTTGAGTTTCCCTGCGATATACTGTTCCTCTGTGTTGTAAACCACAGTCCTTATTTTAAAACAGGCCGCATTTATTTCCCAGACTGCCTTATTTTGTGTTTAGCAAAGAGTCAGTTTGTGGGTCAGCCTCTGGGTGGCAGTGTTCTGGGGTTGGCCTCTGAGGCTATAGGGCCTCTCTGTCCAGTGGAAGTTCACTGCCCAGAGCTGACTGCGTAATAGTTAGTTACCGGCACTGTGTTGTTGCTGGGATTGAAAATCCCTCTATAGGCCAGACCCTGTTAACTCCCAGGGACTGATCAGGTTATTTTAATCCTTGATCTCGTACAGGGTGGAATCTGGGTGTGGCTGTGCTCCTTGCCTGGGGGCTGGGGGGAGGAGTCTCACTCTCTGGAGAGAATGGCTGCCCCAGTCCTGGGCTCAGGGGTGTCTCAGCACTCAATTCACTGCCACCTCTCCCGGCTCCCCCTCTCTCCCCAGTGTCTCCCCAGATTCCACTCCTCCGCACACTCTCCCTCTCTTCAGCACAGGTGAGTGTCTGTATCCGAAATGTCCCATGAACAGGATTCAGTGAAAACAAACAAACAAACGCCGGCCGCAGAAATGGGGAAAGCTTGGTTTCTGTAAGCTTCTTCTCTTACCGGGACTGCATGGTCAGGTCAGCTCTTCAGGCTGTCCCCTTTAGGCTCAGTCCTCCGTGATCACAGAACCCAGCTCTCAATTCCCCCGGCGGCGCCAGGAATCCCGCGGTTCCCCCCCCCCCCCCACCCCCGTCAGGGGCTGTGCCTGTCCCAAGGGACGCGGCTGTCTGCCACGCGGTCTCCCTCCAACTCTCTGGGTTCTGAGGTCTGGCAAACTTTCCTGCCCAAATCCCTGGCTTTTTTACCTTTCCAGGGGAGTTCTGCTCTTCCCGGCTGCAAACCCTCTCACCAGCTGAGCAATTTCGCCAATTCGGTGTGGGTGTTCACAATTTCTTATTTTATTTTTCCCATCACTTCTATGCCCTCTTCCACCCCCCTACCTTGCAATCACTACAGTGTTGTCCATGAGTTCTCTCTCTCTTTTAACAATTTCAACCACTATCTTTATCTCTTCCTCTCTATCCTTGGCAATATTAATATTTTCCAGAGTTCCTCTCTCTTATGTCATACTCATATGACCTTTCTAAGCAATATAATCTACTCTGTGGTTTTAAATATCCCCTATGTGTTGACATTAGTATAATGGGGACACTTAATTTATATTGAAAGACCAGGGAGATGATCTCTGAGGAGTGCCATTAAGTGCTGAGACCTGCAGGGTGAGAATGGGCCTGATTCCTAGAGGTCAGAGGGCTACACAGCCGCTGCAGGACATGGGGAGCTCTGGGGAAGGCTACCTTGGCTTTAATCAGCCATCAAGCACAGGCATCTGAAACAGGGCATTCTAAGTCAGTCCCCCATTTGCTGCTGCTGTTTCTTCTTGTATTAATGTTCCAGTCCCTCTGATTTGCTCAACAGTGTCACTGGGTTTGACTCAGGCTTCATCTGTTGTTGCCATTCATGCAGGTCATTCAAGTAAACTGCAGTGATTCTTCTACATGATGGGAGGAAAACTTCATCTCACCACACTCGGTGCTTAGAAATGGTTAAGGTGAAAAAAACAAAAACATAACAGTTAAGGTGGGACACATCCATATTGTTCTGGGCTCCCCATGTTATATCTCTCTAATTGGCAGTCACACACAGCCATTTTTAACAAAGCAAAAATTATCAATATTATTCCCTTTCACTCTCAAAAATATCTTGATTTGGCTGGTAAGTTATAAGGTCACCCTCCTTAAAATTCACCCAACTTCAGTGATAGGGAGAGTGGAGAGAGAAGGGATTCTAATTTCAGCCCTTGAAATGCCTATCCTCCCTCAACTGAGGTCCTGGCATTGAGGCAAGGTTACAAATCCTTGACCATCTCTTTCTGTCAATTTGAATGACTTTTTCGGAGCACTTGCTATACTTTATAGATAGTTGGCCTCAGTTGGGACCGCCTCAGCCCTGCAGGGACATTCTATTTGCATTGAATCCTAAAAGGTGGGAATGAGTCTCAGTCTTTTTCACAGAGGGCAACACTCAATCTTCTGATGTGAATTAAGCGCCATTTCTCTGGTGTGCTTGAATTCTGCGTGCCAGGAGTACTGTTCAGCCAGTTCTGGAAACTCCCGTTTTACCTTCTACCTTATATCCCAGGATTAAAATAGTCTACTGATGAGAATTAGCCAAGTATGAAGATCTGTCCAAGGTTCTAGGTCATATCATCACTGAGAGACTTAGAAGCAGCTCACAACTTTTGAATGGCAGTTTCTTGAGCTTTTATTTACATACAATATGTACGTTATCACACATACGCATTCATGGATGTAAGCATAGAAACAAGTCTGGAAGCTTATTCATCGAGGGATACTATAAATGCTGATTGTTTTCAAATCAGACTAAAGAATATAAAAACACATAATATTCATCATGGTGACATTTTCATCAGCAAACATTTTTTTGTGTACCAGCTGTTTGCTAGGCACTAATTGAATGGTTGTGTTTTTAAGTGACATAAACAATAAATGATGTAATTTAGGCAAAAGTTGAATCATTTTTGTAGTTTTGTAACTCTCTGATCAAATTAATTTTACATTTATCTTCCCACGGAGCATCATACTCACTTCCAGCACAGCATATATCACACTGTATTAGAGCTATTTCCATCCTTTTTTATTGCTTCTGCCAGGTGGTGATATCCTTGAGGGGATGTTCCATCTCTTTATAATTGAAATGAAAGGTCCTTATGACTTTGACTAAATTTACTGCTAAATCCTAGCTCTAAAAATCAGTTCTCTCCATATATACCCCCCCCCCCCCCCAGTGACTTATCCTTTTCTCTGGATAATCAGCATCCTCCAGACCAATGGTCATACTGTCTGGACCCCTGGCAGGCTAAAGATCACATCTTGACCTAAGTTATGTTTCAGCTCCTGAGCCTGAAGGTGGAATGGACCTCTGGCTACTTTCCTATGAGACCAGACAGAGAAATTCTGGAAAAAACCTTAGAACTGTACTCAAGACCTGAAGGAATGATTCATTACCTTTACCTCACCTCTGACCAATCAGCTCCCAGAAAATCCTGAACCCTTACCCAGAGTGTCTTGTGATTTTGCCCTATAGAATCTGAAACCTACACACCATCAGAGAGTTGGATCTTGAGAGTGTTAGCTCCCTGCCTCCAGCTTGGCCAATTCATTATTAAACTGTTTGTTTTCTTCCTACACTGCAAATTTCACTCATGCGTTTCTTTGGGCCAGGGGATGCAGGCAGACAGAACCAAGGAAAAACATTGGAGTTCTGGTAACATAATGTCAACTCCTAGCCCAGTTCCTGGACTATAGTAGGTGTAAAATTTTTCCTTACTTGAAGCTAGTTTCTTAATTTTTCCTTATATAAGTCAATATAGAGGTAAAATAACTGAGCAGAGTTAAAATCTGTGTGGAATGACTTCAGTAGCAGGCTAAGAAAAAAAGACAATTACAGAAATGATTTTCTAATGGAACTGAATTGAAAATAAACTTCCAGGCCTTGATGTAAAATTAGCTTGAAATTTAGAGAACAATGTGTAAGCTTCAGAATGATTATAGGTACCAGCAAACTTATCAGAGTAGGCATATGATGAATTTTAAATTTATTTTGAGTAAGAATCATGTTTTATCATCTCTGATTTGTCCATAGTAGCTTAGAGTAGGTGCTAAATAAATGCTGATTTACATTTATCATAGAATTTGCATTACATATTTTATTGGAAAAATATTTGTTTTACATTTAATGCTTATCTATTAATAAGGAAAACTACTGCTGATTATAAATAAAGCATATGCTTAGGAGTTAATATTTCCTTACGAGCACAGCAATTATTGTGTTCAATAAATATTTGGCGAAATAACAAAATCATGTGACCATAGTTCTCTCCTCTGTAACTGCACTAACAAAATTGGGCATTTTCCCTACTGTTTTTCTTAGTCTATGTCTACTGTAGTTCTTATTTTTATGCTGATATTACCTATAGTTATTTACTTCTCTGTCACTGGGGACCCTTCGAGGGCCAATGTGTGGCAGCCTGGGATTGTGGCACAGCCACTTCCTAGCTCTATGTCCTTTGATTCAGTACTCAACCTCTGAGAATCTCAGCGTCCTCATCTATAATGTGGAGAAAATAATACTGTACCTACCTCATGGGAGGGCTGTGAAGAATAAATGAGATAGCATGTGAATAAGCAACTCTGTGTCACCTACTTTTCCAGCTCTTTGCCTTCCATTAACAATAATAAAAAAAGGCCTCAGACTCCATTAGGTAAAGTGGAAAACCCAGTACCCTACTAATATTTCTGCGGATTCCCAAGGAAGCTTTGGGAGGAATTCACATTCTCCTTCTCACATTTGAAATCTTGGCTCCAAGCTTGTTTCTCAATCTTAACTTGAGCTGCTATTCCCTCTCTAGTCATGTTCTCAAAGTTGCTGGTCTCTACACCCAGGTGTGAACAACTCCCCTTTCCTTGAAAGTACCATTCACACATCATGTTATTGTGAATAACAGATTTTCAGTGGTTATATTGGTGATTTTTTTATTATGGGGCTGGGGTGTTAAGTGCCATACAGAGCAGGAAACAGCAAATTCTTAGCCTTGATACCTTTGCCTAGCCTAGAAAGTTTCGATAGCTGGTGTATCCTGCTCCTTAGGCCCTTATCTCCCACCAGGTCTGCTGAGTCCACAATCATGAATAGGGTGTGTTGTGTGTAGGCTTATGCTGTGGGAGGGTTGTTGGAGGAAAGGATGACTTCTAATCTTTTAATGATCTCAGCCTTGGAATTTAACGCTACCTTGTATGACCCTTTTAAATGCAAATCATTGTTCTTGAATGTACAGCCTCATATACTATTTCTTTAATCTTTTTAGATATTCTGTGAGTTCCCAGTATCTGTTTACAAAATTACTTTATTAGAGGTGTGATTTACATTCAATATAATTTACACATTTTAGGTTCTGAATTTATGAGTTTTGACGACTATGCACCAATGTGTAACCACCACCACAACCAAGCTATAGAATAGTTCTGTCACTTCTAAAAGTTCCCTTGTGACCCTTTGCAGTCACTCCCCCACCAAGTCCCAGATCCAGGTAACCACAAATGTGCTTTCTGTCATTATAAATTAAATTTCCCTTTTCTACATATTTATGTGACTAGATTGTTTTGGCTTCTTACTCTCATCATATTATTTTTGAAAGTAATCCATAGTGTTGTATGCACCGGATCATTCTTTTTATTGCTTAACTAGAGGCCCAGTGCACAAATTAGTGCACCAGTAGGGTCCCTCAGCCTGGTCTGTGGGATCAGGCTGAAACCAGCTCTCCAACATCCCCTGAGGGGTCCCGGATTGCAAGAGGGCACAGGCCAGGCTGAGAGACCCCAGTGGATCGGGGCCAGGGAGGGATGCGGGAGGTTGGCTAGTCAGGGAGGGACAATGGGAGAGCTCCAAGGTGTGTCCGGCCCGTCAGCGCCGATTGGCCAGATCCCAGCAGCAAGCTGATCTACCTGTAGGAGTGTCTGCCCTCTGGTGGTCAGGGTATATCATAGTGAGCGGTTGAGTGGCCTTAGCATTCATTGGCATATTACACTTTGATTGGTTGAATGGACAACCAGGTGACCGGACACTTAGCATATTAGGCTTTTATTATATAGGATGGTATTACATTGTACAGATATACTAAATTTTGTCTACTTATTCACTAGCTGATAGACATTTGAGTTGTTTCCAGTTTTGAACTATTATGAACAAAGCTATTTTGAACATAATTATACAAGGCTTTGAATAGTGATATGTTTTTATTTCTTTGTTAAATATCTGGGAACAGAATTACTCAACTATATGGTGAGTATATATTAAACTTTATGGCAGCAGTTCTCAACCTGTGGGTCATGACCCCTTTGGGAGTCGAATGACCCTTTCACAAGGATCGCCTAAGACCATCGGAAAACACGTATATAATTACATATTGTTTTTGTGATTAATCACTAAGTTTTAATTATGTTCAATTTGTAACAATGAAAATACATCCTGCATATCAGATATTTACATTACGATTCATAACAGTAGCAAAATTACAATTATGAAGTAGCAACGAAAATAATTTTATGGTTGGGGGTCATCACAACATGAGGAACTGTATTAAGGGGTCACAGCATTAGGAAGGTTGAGAACCACTGCTTTATGAGAAACTGGCAGACTTTTCCATAATGGTGATACCATTTTAAATCCCCACTAGCAATATATGAGGGTACTACTGGTTGTTCTACAATCTCATTGATTCTTGATATTGTTAGGTATTAAAATTCTAGACATTCCAGTGGGTGTATAGTGGTGTACCATTTTGTGGTTTTAATTTGCACTATGCTGACAACCAATGATGTTGAACACCTTTTTATATGTTTTTTGGCAATTTGTGTATCTTCTGTTATGAAGTAACTACAGAATCTCTCTAAAATACAATTGGGTCCTCGTTATATATTCTGTTTCTCTCCTCATAATGTTTATGCTTTCCTCTAATCTTCTTGAGCATATGGAGCATATTTAAAATAACTTATAATGTCCTTGTCTGCTAATTCCATTAACTCTGTTATTTCTGGATTTGTTCCTATTGATTGGCATTTTTCCTGCATATGCATCATATTTTCCTTTTCTTCTCATACCTGGTAATTTTTGTTTTTATGCCAGACATGAATTTTATGTCGTTGGTTGTTGGATTTTGTTGAATTCTTTTAAATATATTTGGGCTTTGTTTTGGCAGGCAGGTAAGTTATTTGGAATTTGCTTGAGCTGGTTGAGGCCTGCTTTTAAAGCTTTAAACTAAGGCTATGAAAGTGTACTTCTGAGGACTCTATCTACTGATCCCTGTATTATCACATCATTCCAATCTGGGTTGGGGGACAAAACCCATTCCTCATGCTGAGTGAGCTCTGGGAATTGTTTGATTGTTTGGCACACTGCTTTCTGAACCCCACTTTGTGGAGTATGACTCCTTGCAAGCACAGTTCAGTGCTCAGCCAAAGATTTAAGAGGATTCTGCTCCACATATTCTAGGGCAGCGGTTCTCAACTTGTGGGTCGCGACCCCTTTGGGGGTCAAACGACCCTTTCACAGGGGTCACCTAAGACCATCGGAAAACACATATATAATTACATATTGTTTTTGTGATTAATCACTATGCTTTAATTATGTTCAATTTGTAACAATGAAAATACATCCTGCATATCAGATATTTACATTACAATTCATAACAGTAGCAAAATTACAGTTATGAAGTAGCAACGAAAATAATTTTATGGTTGGGGGTCACCACAACATGAGGAACTGTATTAAAGGGTCACGGCATTAGGAAGGTTGAGAACCACTGTTCTAGGGGCTTTTACCCTCCCACATTCTTATCTCTGTTTTCTCAACTAGGAGAGATGGCAGGGCTCTGTGCTTCCCTTCCCTGTACTGAGACATGAAAACTTTTCCAGGCAGGAAACTAGGGCTTATCTCATTCATTTTCATTCTGTCAGAGATCACAGTCCTATCCTATTTGCTTTTCAAAGTCTGACAGCAGTGGTTGATATATTTTATCTGAGTTCCAGTTGTTTAATGTGGGAGGGTGAATCTAGTTCCTGTTAATTCTTCCTGTCCAGAAGCAGCATTCATGTATTAAAGTCATTTTAAAAGTTGAGGACTGTAAAAGGATTAAAAACTCTTAATTTACTGATTAAGAAAACAAAAGGAAAAGTTATGCTTGATATCAACTTTATTTCAGAAAAGAGGATATTTAACAGCAAACATTTAAGAAATACTTATATAGATAATAATTTCTACTAAATAAATTGAGCTCATGAAATATTTGCATTATTCATTTTCCCCTCATTTTGACACATATGAGTAGAGTTTACTTTTGAACCAAATATAATCTGTTGATTTGTGGTCAGGAACCACTGATTCAAGCTATGCTTTCCTTTTCCTAAGCTAGTTTTATAGATAAATCAATTCAGATAAATCAATGAGAAAGTGATTAATGTTTAACAATATAGCCAAGTCTAAAATTCAGATATCCTAACTTTTAGTCAAGATTGCAGAGTAGGTGAAGACAGAGAAAATCAGAAAAGTCACCAGAGAAAAGCAGTTAGTTACATATAAGGGAGTTCCCTTGAGGCTGTCAGCTGATTTCTCAACTGAAACTTTGTAGGCCAGAAGGGATTGGCATGAAATATTAAAGTGATGAAAATCAAGGACCTACAATCTAGATTTCACTACCCAGCAAGGCTATCTTTTAGAATTGAAGGAGAAAGAAATCTTCCCAGAGAAGATAAAACTAAAGGAGTTCATCACCACTAGACTAGCTTTACAAGAAATGTTAAAGAAACTTCTAATTCTTAAGAAGAAGGAAAAAAAAAGATAAAAAATATGAATAATAAAACAGCAATATCTACATACCTATCAATAATCACTTTAAATGGAAATGGATTAAATGTTCTAATCAAAAGATATGGTGGCTGGATGGATAAGAAAACAAGACCCATACATATGCTGTCTGTAAGAGACCCACTTCAGATAAAAAGATACACACAGATGAAGAAAGATATTTCATGCAAATATAAATGAAAAATAATCTGGGGTATCAATACTTATATAAAAAATAAACTTTAAAACAAAGGCTATAATGAGACAAAGAAGAACATTTCATATGCAATAGCCAAGATATGGAAGCAACCTAAGCATGCATTGGCAGATGATAGGTTAAAAAAGACATGGTACATATATGCAATGGAATATTATCAACCATAAAAAGGATGAAATCTTGCTATTTGCAACAAAATGGATGGACCCAGAGGGTATTATGAGAAGTGAAATAAGTCAGGCAGAAAAAGACAAATGCCATGTGATTTCACTTATATAAGGAATAAAAAAATTGCTAAAATAAATGAAAAAACAAAACAGAAACAAACTTATGGATACATGATATATTTTGATGATTGACAGATGGAAAGAGGGTTGAGGGGATAGGTGAAAAGGGGGATGGGATTAAGATGTATACATTGCCAATTATAAACATAGTCATGGGAATGTAAAATACAACATAAGATATACAGTCAATATTTTAAAATATTTAACTATGTATGGTGTTAGGTGGGTACTAGACTTACCAGGAGGATTATTGCTGAAAGTTATATAAATGTCTAATTACTATATTATACACTCAAAACTAATATAATATTGTATGTTAATGCTATTTAAAAAGTTTTAGAGAAATTTAAATATATTAAATTCAGTTTAGAGATCTGAATTAAAAAAATAACTAAGCAAAAGTAGTTCTGAATTAAGAGTACAAGGTACTCCAAAATACTACTTTTTATACTAATAGTACATCTTTGTTGGAATTAAAAGCAGTATATGTCCATGTAATGCATTATACATTGTACTGATAAATAGAGGAAAGAAATGTAAGTCAAGCTTAAATAAAACCTACATGTATATAACATGACCACATCTTTAAATAAGATATCCTATTTTTCAGAATTACACCTTATATGTTTTATGTATTTTATGGAGGTGAACATTAATAACATTATTGAGGATTTTAAAAATATATATTTTTTATTGATTTCAGAGAGGAAGTGAGAGAGATAAAAACATCAATGATGAGAGAGAATCATTGATCAGCTGCCTCCTCCTCATCACCTAATGGGGATCAGCCTGCAACCTGGGCATGTGCCTGACCTGACCAGAATTGAACCATGACCTCCTGGTTCATAGGTCAACACTCAACCACTGAACCACACCGGCCGGGTTATTGAGGTATTTTAAGAATTTGTCTTTTAACCATTAATTAACATGAATTTTACCATTCACTTAATATGGCACTGTGGTTTGGCAGTGCAGGGAATAAACATTGGTAGCATGGCTTTTAGTATTCCCTAAGGCAACCATGAAACCAAATAAAGCAAAAGATGAGACCCATTGTTTTGAATATTCCCTCTTTTCCAATGTGCAAAATGGTCTGGGTTAGTGAGAAAATGTTACCCTGAAATCTTAGAAAATGTTCACATGGATTGAACCTTAAGAAAAATTAGAGAAGGAAAAATGATGCATTTTAACAATACAAGTGAAAAAAACATAGATTTAGTTAGCTCTCAACTGGGGCATATTGCATATTTCAATGAGTTCTGCTATGGCCTTTGAAATAAATTTGGGTAGCTGCCTTGATAAGCAGGCAGACAATGATATTAGTGACATTGATCATGTGGGTACTAAACCCAACCCTGGCTTTCCCCTCTGCACTTGTCTGGGCTTTTCCACCCATCTCAGGTATGCTTGTAATAGTGGGAGGTTTTGGGATCGATTTCCTATGCTTCACATAGCCAAAAGGCAAATTGTATTCATATTTCATTCCCAGTTTCACCACAAGTCCAAGCTTTTGCCAAAGACCCCAGTACAGAACTCCAGAATATATTCCTTACAGACTTTCTTTTTCGTAAGGTTTTATTTTTTATAAGGTTAGACTGTCTTGGGATCGGATAACATGACTTCTAATTTAACCCGAAGGTCATAGCAATGCGCTAGATGCTGCCTGTGAGACTGCCTATATGAGAACAGTGGTCACTTGAGAAAGAATTAGACATGCATGTGTCGGGACAGGATGCCAATTCCTCACAATGAACTCTTGGCAAACGAGTTCTGGGTAATATGTAGCTTACAAGGTCTTTTTACTTACAAATCAGAGGGGGCCAAGTTGATCTGCTTGCTGATTCATTACATTCCTTTTGAACAATAAGGAAAATAAATCCAGGAAAATGATGTGTGTGGGAGATTGTTGTGATTTTCCCCAAATAGGCAGCAGCAAATACCAATGCCAGTGGGAATGGACAGCTCTCAGAGCTACTTTGGTTTCTTGGTGGGGCTAAGAGAGGAAGGTCAAGTAATATATTTATGTCAAAGAATGATGTTTAATAGAGTTAGATTAAACCTTATGAAAAAGAGGAAGTGAAGGCTTGTAGTTTCATTTGTTACAGAATTTCTGCCTTGTCTTTAAAGACATGCTGATAATTATATGGGGCAAGAAGCAATAGTCGGGTAAAAGGAGTCATTTTCCTAAGCTGCCTTCTTCCTTTCTTGTCAAGCTCTTCTCTCCTTTCCCATTACCCCAAGGCTTTATCCTTCCTGTGTCATTTCCCCTGAGGCTCTTCCAGTCTCTAATCATAAAACCAAGATTTCTATTCCCCATATAGTGTGGGTGACCAATTATTGATCAACATGTTATCCCTCCTAGGTAATATTGGTGATTTAAAAATAGTTTTCTGCACCTCTGTTCAAAGGAATGACCCACAATAGATGGTTTAAGCTCCTTACTGGAGCCTAAATACCTACCATATCTGGACCCCAAAAAGCAGATAGATTAAAATACGTTTCTAGGTCTTAGAATTAATTTAATATTATATTTAATTAAACCCCACTACTTGCCAGGCACTGTTCTAGCATATGAAACCAAGAATAAGTAAAATACACCTGTTGCCCTCAGTGAGCTGCTGAAGATGTTACTGGAAGGAAAGTGTTATAGTCATCTGAGCGTCTAAGCACCCCAATGTAGAGGAGGTTATGCACTGTGAGAATGTGAAGAACTGAAGTTAGAGGCAAGAGTTGCAAGAACCCATGGGACATGAGAATGACTCCTCTGTTTACCACTGCATCCCCCACACTCCATCTCCCCACTGTACTATGAGGTCCTTGCCCAAGAAATAAGTCTCACTCATGTCCATACTTTTGGTACTTCCAGTCAGAGAGCCAGTCTGACCGTTTAGATCCTTGGCTCTACCGCCTGCCAACTGTGAGCTTGAACACATTATTTACCTCCTCAAGTCCCAACTTCCTCATTTGTGAAAATGATGAAATGATAATCTCTAAAAAAATTCCTTATTTTGGGGAGGATTTAATTAGATAATTCATGCAAAGTGCGTAATGCAATTCCCAGCACTTAGCGCTCAAAAAATCTTGGCAAATGTAACATAAACAAAAATTGATGTATCACATGGTTCAATCTTTACACAGAATTAAATAAAAGGAAATAGAAGTTCAACTCCAGAAGGCTTGATGAATAATGTAGGTGTCATTTTCTTACAGTAGCCCAGGGATTTTATAGTCTTACACATAAGAAGCTTCCGAGAAATGCTGTAGAGTATTTCCAGTCATTTGTTCCACTGTCTCCCAAATTTTAATGCATTCATAGCAGCTGCTAAAAACCGCTCTCACTTTTTCAGCTAAATTTGTCTTCTCATTAACTCCCTTCTCTCCCTTTCCCTGAAAAGGCAACTCACTGTTCATGTTCATGTAGCACTTCCCACTTTCAGGCACTGCCTCCCACTCAAGAAGCATGTCTGTTCCCACTATGCACAGTCTTTCAGAAACCTAGGTTTTCATCTCATTTGGTTTTCATCTTATTTTCTCTTGAAATTGGGATGAATCAAATGTTATATCTTATTGTATAGTACCAATAACACTGATGATTAGTAGATGAATAATTAACACATGACTCTACCGTGGTGGCATGAAAGGAGACGTAGATAAAATATGTAAGTGAATGGGGTGTGCCAAGCAAAACAATATCCCCCCCCCCCAATTATAGCCTGGCTGGTATGGCTCAGTGGTTGAGCATCAACCCATGCACCAAGAGGTCACAGGTTTGATTTCTGGTCAGGACTCATGCCCAGGTTGTGGGCTTGGTCCCGGGTGGAGTGTGGTGATATGTGCAGGAGGCAGCCAATCGATGTTGATGTTTCTCTCTAATTGATGTTTCTATCTCTCTCTCCATCTCTCTCTCCCTCTCTAAAAATCAATACAAACTTACTAAAACAAACAAATAAACAAACAAAAAACCCAGGTAGTTATAATTTGCTGATCCCTGATATAGAGACTTATTGGCTATTGTAAGGACTTTGACTTAGGATACTATTAGAGGGTTCAGGGCAAAAGGGGATGTATTCTTACATTCTAAAAGGATCACAATGGGTCTGTGTTGAGAATTTACTATAGGGAAACAAAGATAGAATGAGGAGAACAGGTTGTGGGATTATTGCAACAGAATGATAGCTTGAAGGTGAGAAGCTATGGGATTCTGGAAATATTTTGAAGATACAGTAAATATTTACAGGATTTGCTGATGTATGTAGGGTTAGGATGAGTAAAAGTCTGGGAGTAGGATGGTTGGCTAGAAAGCAGTTAGGTACTCCAGATGAAGGGTGACACTGGCCTAAATTAAGGGGGGGGGGCTTATTGTTTTCATGCAAAAAGCTGGCTTTGTATAGTTGTGGAGTGTAGGTGGGGCAGGCAATTAGTCTCTGATACTCTTTTTACATGGGGAAATCTATTGATCTACCTCATCTCATATCTGTGAGTTTCTTCTGAGCTACTAAAGCAACTTGAAGAAACTGAAGAGAAAATCTGAGGGATTGCTAATAACATCCCTTCCAGCTAGCTCTGTGCCTGCAAATGAGTGATGAGAATCGTCTTAGCCTGTAGGGGGTGATGGTTGCATGCCTAATAAAAAGTGAGTAGGCTAACGCTGACTTATTTTCTAGTCTTTATTTCACAGTTTAGTATATGGAGAGCTGAACCTTATTTACAGTCCTAAGAAATGTAAATTTAATAAAATTTACAATCCTCTGATTACATAATGCACCTTCATTTTTTACCCACTACAAAAGAAAAAAGTCATTGCCAATTAAATTGAAACACAATGCTTCTTATCTTTTCAATTATGAGATACATCCTGCTTTTAGAGTTGTCAAAATGTTAAAAACAGGTATCTTAAAAATCAATGAAATATAGCATGCTAAATAACAACAGTGTAAACTGAAAATCAAATGAACTTGGTGCCCATGGTGCATCAGAGTGCCGTTTGGAAACTCCAGTATTTATCAAATGCGAATTTTCAAAACAACTGGTATAATTTATAAAGCCCAATTAAATTACGTTTTAGTGAATATCTTGTTAAAATATATTACACATTTTAATTAATGCTACCACCTTTTTATCAATGACTTAAAGTCATGATTATAAATACCATTTGGTTTCCAAGAAACCACTCTCATTGTTAGGCGAACGTGATGACCACTACACTACGGAAACGGGCTTCCCTCTCATTGTTTTACTCTTACTTTAGTGGCTGACCTTCTCTGTCTTCTCTGTGGGTTCCTTCTTATTTCCCCAAGTCCTAAACTTTCTGGTGCCCCAGGTCCCATCCTTGCACACCCAGTCCTCTCTTTCCACACCTGGTCCTCAGGTGAGCCTATAACTTCATGGTTTTAAATACTTTGCACATTGCCAGTCAGAACCTTTCTCTGAACTTCTCTCTTACATCCAATAATACAGTTGTCTCTTTCACTTGGATTTCTAATGAGCATCTTAAACCTGACATCTCCAAACGAACCCATCATTTCCTTCCTAAAAGCTCTTTTTCCTGCAGTCATTTTTTATTTCAGCAAATGACATTTCCATTATTCTAGTTGCTCAGGCCAAAAAAAATTTGGAGTCATCTTTGACTCCTTTCTTCCTCTCATTACACATATCCAAGCCATGAATAAGTTCGTTTCATTCTATCTTCAAAATATATTCAGAGTCCACCATTTCTCACCACCTTCACCATGATCACTATTAACTCTCCCTGCTAGGTGGTGATGGTTTGCATACCTAACCATCACAGTTTAGTATTGGAGTTCAATAGCTTCTCTCTGCTTCCACCCTTGTTTCTAGTACCATTCTCTACGTGGTGGTTATAAGGATCCTTTCAAAATGTGATTAGACTATGTCCCTTCTCTGGTCAAACCTCCAATGGCTTTGCAACTCCCTCAGAGTAAAATCCAGATTCGTTACCATTATCTACAAGGTTCCCCATGGTCTTGGCCTCCATCTCCTCTCTGACTTCATCTACAGTCTCTCTTCCACGGACTGACTTTGTTTCATCACTGCTTTCCTCTGTGTGCTTCTAAGACATGGCTCCAGAATCTTGGCACAATTGGCATATGCTTGGTTATGGAGGGGTTGTCCTATATATTGTAATATATTTTGGTAGCATCTCTCACTACTAACCACTAGATGACAATAATATCCCTGTGCCGTGCAATAAAAATATATCTCCAGGCATTGCCAGATGTCCCCTGTGGGTGGGAGTGGGCATCGGACCCTGCTCAAGAACCACTGCTATAACCATCAAGCATGCTTCTTCCTCAGGACTGTTGAGTCTTCTGTCCTCTCTCCCTTCTCCCAGTTAACACATGGCTTGCTCTCTACTCGGTCAGGTCTCTGTTTCAAGTACCATCTTAGCATAAACTAGCCATTCCACTCTCATTCCCACAACTTACATGGTTTTATTTTTCTCTGTTCCATTTACTCTTGCCTTGTGTTAGCCACTTGCTACATCCAGGTGTTTCTTTTAACGTGGAAAGAATATAATTAGGATAACACACTTGATCTCTTTGTTTACTCCACCTCAGGGAGGTGGGATGACTTATCTGATTGGCATATTTGTTGCGAACAAACTGGATGTTTTGGCTCAGTCCTCAATTTTTTTTTTCCTCTTGGAGGCATGTTCCTCTGCAAAAGCACTGTGTCCTTCCGTGCTTTCTGTGACCCCGTGGGTGAGTTTGCCTCAATCTGAGATTCAGTGACTTTTTGAGCCAGACCCTCTTATTTATCCTTTATCAGTAACAAAGGTGCTATTGTGGGCTCTGCATGCTTTGTCATCTCAGTTTATTCAGAACTTTGGGTAAAGGAGTGATATTTACCAGAACCTTTGCGACACCAATGTTGAATGCATTGAGAAATAAAGGACTGGAAGTTGGGGAAGTACTAATATGTGAACGATTGAGGATTCTGGTATGGTGAGAGTGTGCAACTTTTGGGTTGGCATTTTATTGTGTGAGTAGGGTACAATGACAATAGCTATTTGTCAAGGCTTATACATGGGCCGTTTTTAACTACTGCATCCTGGGCAAAGGGCTTTAAGCCTTAGGCTCTGCAATATTTTTTCCTTGGTGGGTGACTGCATTGTAGACAGATGTTTTTATAGTGTACTCTTTTTCTACAGAGTCAAGACTCTTCTGGGTCTCAGAGAGCCAGGGCTGCTTGAGCCTCAGCAAGGACACAGGGTCTCCGGGGCCTTGGCAAATGCTGACTACGTGGGCATTACAAGAGCAGCCAGCAAAGTGGATATGTGGGCCTGCCCCACGTGCAGGCCTTGGCAAATATGAAGACCTCAGTAGATCTGTGAGTCCTCAGGTGAAGGCTGCTGCAGCTATCACACAGGTGCAGCTGTCTCAGATATTGCTGAGGCAAAGATCTGAAAATAGGGTGAACTGGCTTTCCATGTATAGTCTCTTTTGATATTAGAAGAGAATATATTCACTACCTTTAAAAAACAAGGCAACTAAGTCCCATGTGTACTATAGAGTATCACTGGGAGTCTAGTTATCTATCTATCTATCTATCTATCTATCTATCTATCTATCTATCTATCTATCTATCATCATGCTCACCTGAGGATATTTTCCTGTTGCTTTTAGATAGAGTGGAAGGGAAGGGGGGAGGGGAGAAAGAGGGAGAGAGGGAAACATCGATGTGAGAGAAACACATCATTTCATTGCCTCCCACACGTGCCCCTACTGGGAAGGGGATCAAACCTGCAAACAAGGTATGTGCCCTTCACTGGTAATTGAACCTGTGACCCTTTGGTGTGAGGGCCGGCGCTCTAACCACTGAGAAAAACTGGCTGTGGGGGGGGGTCTAGTTTTAGTTGTCATTGCCTGGTGGTTAGCTCTACATTTATGGTCCCAAATTCCATTTGGGATTCCCAAGGAAGAGACTGTGGATGGTTAAGTTTGGATTTATGTGTTCTTTCCATAGGCTTAAGAGTTCCTTATCACCACGTGGTATCAAGTTGGTTCTTCCCCCTCCCCCCCTTTTTTAAAAATCATCACCCGAGGATACGTTTTTATTGATTTTAGAGAGAGTGGAAGAGGGAGAGAGGAAAAACATAAATTGGTTCTCTCCCAAATGTACCTGGATTGAGGATGGAAACCACACGTTTTGTTGTACTGGACGGATGCTCCAACCAACTGAGCCACAACGCCAGGGCAAGTTGGTTCTTGACTGGCTAATTTTGCATGAGGGAGAAAACTATTGAAGACAGGATTTAGGGCTAAATAATCTCATATGAGAATCAGAAGAAATAGCCATTGTGGCTTAGAACCAAAAAATATCTGATATCAAGGGAGTGTGAACATGATGATCCTGGGTAGAGCCCACACTCTCTTTCTAATAGGGAGTCAGTATCAGGGGCTCAAAAAATAAATGGAAAGTAGATATGCACATAGGAAAGTAAGATTCCTGGACAAAGAACTGAGACTCTCACCAATGTGAAATTGTGGGGCATCTCTTTGCTGGCATGATATTATAGAGTGTCTTAAACTGTTTGCTTTCCTAAAGAATCTCTGATATGCTCTCTTACATAACATGGCTCATTATAATTAGGCATGATAAATAGAATAGGAAGTGAGTTGCCAAGCTTGGCCTGGAGGTACCGTGGAATTGGAGAAGGCAGGAACTTCTCAGTGCCACATACTGAGAGAAGAGACAGAATACACAGGTGAATTCCTCCCTCCTCCATAGGATAAATGTTTTATGCCCAAGTTGACCTCTTACTGGGTCAGGTCTACCAAATGAAGGTAAGTCTCCACGTCTTAGACTTCCGGCACCGGGTTTAGACTGACTGACATTCTGGAACACTATCCTCATTTATTTTTAGATAACATTGAGTATTTGGATTAAGAGAAAATTTTTTCCTGAGATAACAGTTCTAGGGGGTAGAGATTTGTTTATTTACTAATTTACAGGGTGCTGGCTGGTGCTATGACATACTTATGTGTCCAATTAACTTTTTGGACTTTATAATAAGGGGGGTACATCAAACACTTGGCTTTATACTTCAGCAGCCCTGAGGCAATCACTCTCTTCCCATGAGAGATAGCACACAGTGCAACTGATTAAAGGACCCTCATTTTACCCAGGCAACAAGAACCCCTTTAGAACAGAGTAAGAGACTCTGGAGGAAACATTTTATTGACCAATTAACAGGGACAAGCATATAAAATTCAATCAAATTTTGATACTTTTGGACATTAAATTACAAAGAGATTTAACCTTTGAACTTTTCCATTTTTTCTGAAATTACATAAGCGAGTTTATACCTAATTGTGGGGCATCTCTATGTTGGCATGTTATTATAGAGTATCTTAAACTTTTCTTTTCCTAAAGAATCTCTGATATGCTCTCTTACATAATGTGGCTCATCATAATTGGGCATGAGAAATAGAATAGGAAGTGAGTTGCCAACGTTGGCCTAGAGTGACTGTGGAGTTGGTTTAAATATTATACTGTTCTGCCCAGCCGGCATGGCTCAGTTGTTGAGCTTTGACCTACGAACCAGGAGGTCATGGGTTGATTTCCGGTCAGGGCACATGCCTAGGTTGCAAGCTTGATCCCCAGTGTGGGGCATGCAGGAGCCAGCTGATCAATGATTCTCATTCATCATTGATGTTTCTATTTCTCTCTCCCTCTCTCCCTTCTTCTCTGAAACCAATAAAAACATTGAAAAAATTATACTGTTCTAATCCATGTTAGGGTTTTCTGGGAGCAAGTTCTAACTTCCCAAGAATATACCTCCATAAGAAGCAGCTGGTATTGGAGGAAGTGCTTCAAGTAGGCAACAGTAAGACTGTTGAAATAAATTGCTTACCTCTACTCTGAGAGGGATGGCAAAACCTATGGTTGACTACAAACTTAAGGATTGAGACACGTGAATTAAAAGGTCAAAAAGCTGGTGAATGTTGAAGGCGATAGAAATGTTTCTTCTTCAATGCTGATGCTTCCTTCCATGCCGAGGGAGTTAAATGAATGTAATACCAATGGTAGCTCTCCAATCCTCTGCTCACATTGCAATGACTTATTTGACTTGGACATATGTAATGAACTGTACATACTGAGGGCTTAGATCCTTCATTTCTTTCTTGGGAGAGATCTTCCCACTGAGCAGTCTTAGCGCAGGTGGTTTCCCATAATGTGCTGCCCTCCCTTATCTAACTTGCCTATGAAAAACCTTGTCCAATTTGGGGGTTCAAAATTACCTGCTCACTTTCTTATCAGCCACATCCTTTAACTTAGCCTTTGTTAGTAATAAAAATGACATTTGATCTATTATCAGTCCTCCACTTTGTCTTATTTTTCAGAGCAAAGCGTGGTTAGTTATTGAACACCCTTGAAAATACTTACCACTTCCTAATATAGTATTTGTTTATTTATTTTTTGTTGTTGTTTCATGTCTCTCCCAGGTAGAATACAAGTTTGAGGGCAGAAGCTTGTTTTCTCCTCTGCCGAATCCACAGTGCTCAGAGCTAACACAAGGTTGGCTCTTAATAAATATTTGTTAAATGAGGGCATCAATTAAAATCTGAGTCTCCATCAACCTGGCTAATGTGGCTTGCCCCATGCTGATGATTCTCTGAGACTCTGCCCCACCCAACATGTGCACAGGTTGGAATCTCTTTCAACTCCTTCTAAGGGGCTGGCCTTGGCCCAAGCTGCAGACTTTCCTAAAATATCTCAAAGGTCCATAAAACCCAAACGAGCAGTGTCTGGCCTTAGTGTGCCCTGCACCATTTGCTAAGCAGTCTCAGGCCAAGCACTAATGGTAGCCAGCCTTAGCTCATAGCTCCTATAACTCTGGAATAGATAGCTGCCAGCCACGGGACCCTTGGCAGCTCCGACCGGGTGTCCCCTGGCTGGGCAGAGGCAGCAGCTAACGTTGGCCTGACTGACACCAATGGCCTTAAAACCAACTGACTTCGGACCACACCAGAGCACTACCCAATTAGCTCCACAAATGACACATCCAAAGGGTGGACTCAGTAGGCACCCTACTGAAGTGAACCCTGCTATGTGGATTAAGCCCCTGCAAGATAGTAGCCAGGGCTGTTTGTCAGTCAGTCTGAGGGTCAGTCCTATCCACTGATGTGCCGACAATAATTAAGGCTTGACTACAACCAGAGGGCTCACACAAGGAACACCCCTGGAACACCTAGATCAGGGGAAAACTGCGACTGGGCCTCACAGGACATCTATGACATAAGGCCACCCTGCCAAGACTGGGAAATGTAGCAAATCTACCTAATACATAGAAACAAACACAGGGAAGCAGCCAAAATGAGGAGACAAAGAAATATGTCTCAAAAGAAAGAACAAGACAAAACTCCAGAAAAACAAACAAACTAAAGAAAATGGAGTCTATTCTGTTATAGCAGCTGAGCAGACTAATATATACTATAAAAAATAAAAACCCACCTACTTAATATTTTATACTGATTACTAGAGGCCCAGTGCATGAAATTCGTGCAAGGGTAGGGTCCCTAGTGGCTGGCCTGAGGGAGAGGCTGTGGGCAGTTGGCCAGCTGGCCCCGCCCCCTGGTCAAATTCCTGGTCGAATTCCCAGTTGAGGGGACAATTTACATATTAGGCTTTTATTATATATTGATTATATGTTGAAATAATATTTTAGCCCTGGCTGGTTTGGCTCAGTGGATAGAGCATCAGCCTGTGGACTGAAGGGTCTCGGGTTTGATTCTGGTCAAGGGCACATGCCCAGGTTGTGGGCTGGATCCCCAGTAGGGAGCATGCAGGAGGCAGCCAATCAATGATTCTCTCTCATCATTGACATTTCTATCTCTCCCTCTCCCTTCCTCTCAGAAAGCAATAAAAATATATTTAAAAAAGAAATAATATTTTATATATTGGATTAAATAAAATATATTCTTAAACTTAAAAAAAGAAAACAGAGGCAAGTAATCTACTAGATAGAGAGTTCAAAACATTTGTTATAAGGACACACAATGAACTTAGGAGAACAATGGATAAACTCAGTGAGAACTTACACAAAAAGATAAAAAAGAACCAGTCAGAAATGAAATATATAACTGAAATGAAGAATACATTCAATGGAATCAATATCAGATTAAATAAAGCAGGGGAACAAATCAGCAATTTTGAAGACAAGGTGGCAGAAAATACCCAATTGGAACAGCCAAAACAAAAAAGAATTTGAAGAAATAAAGATAGTTTAAGGGACCTCTGGGACAATATCAAGTGTACCATCACTCACATAATAGTGGTACCAGAGGAGAAGAGAGAGAGAGAGAGCAAGGTATTGAAAACAAATTTGAAGAAATAATGACTGAAAACTTCCCTAATTTAGTGAAGGAAATAGACATACAAATCCAGGAAGCACAGAGAATTCAAAACAAAGTGAACCAAAAGATACCCACACCAGGATACATCATAATTAAAATGCCAAAGGTTAAAGACAACACAGAATTCTTAAAAGCAGTAAGTGAAAAGCACTTATTTACCTACAAGGGAGCTCCCATAAGACTGTCAACTGATTTTTAAACAGAAACTTTGCAGGCCAGAAGGGAGTGGCAAGAAATATTCACTGATGAAAAGCAAGGACCTACAATCTAGGGTTCAGTACCCAACAAGGCTAACATTTAGAATTAGAGAGATAAAATCTTCCCAGAAAAGAAAAAGCTAAATGAGTTCATCACTCCAGACCAATATTAAAAGCAATGTTAAAGGGACTTTTTAAAGAAGAAGTGGAAAAGAAAGATAAAAAAATACAAATAATAAAATAGCAATAACTACATACCTATCAATAATTATTTTAAACTCAAGGCCTGGTGCACGAAATTGTACATGAGAGAGCGGGACCTCAGCCCAGTCTGCACCCTCTCGCAATCAGGGACTGCTGATCACCTTTAACCACTTATCTTCCAGCCTGATCACCCCTAACCACTCACCTGCTTGCCTGATCGCCCCTAACCACTCGCCTGTCTGCCTGATCACCCCTAACCACTCCACCTGCCAGCCTGATCGCTCCTAACTGACTCTGCCTCAGCCCCCACTGCCATGGCTTTGTCTGGAAGGACGTCCGGAATGACATCTGGAAGGTCGTTCGGCTGTCTGGTCTAATTAGAAAATTACGCTTTTATTATAGATGTAAATAGATTAAATGCTCCAATAAAAAGACAGGGTGACTGAATGGAAAAGAAAACAATACCCCTGCCCAGCCAACATGGCTCAGTGGTTGAGCATTGACCTATGAACCAGGAGGACATAGTTCGATTCCCCGTCAGGGCATATGCTAGGTTGTGGGCTCAGCCCCCAGTGTGGGGCATGTAGGAGGCAGCTAATCAATGATTCTCTGTCATCATTGATGTTTCAATCTCTTTCTCCCTCTCCCTTCCTCTCTGAAATCAGTAAAAATATTGAGGAGAAAAAAAAAAAAAAAAAAAAAAAAAACAAGGCCCATACACATACTGTCTTCAAGAGACTCACTTCATTTGAAAAACACACACAGACTGAAAGTAAAGGGATGCAAAAAATATTTCATGAAAGTGGGAAAAAAAGCTGGGGTAGCAATACTTGTATCAGAAAAAAATAGACTTTTAAAACAAAGACTATCACAAGAAACAAAGGAGGACTTTTAAAAATGATAAAGGGATCAATTCAACCAGAGGATATAACTCTTGTAAGTGAGGACATCGATTACTATGTCATGATGAACTAGCTGACAACTTCAGGGATGGATGATTGAGGTTTTCCTGCATTAAATATCTCCATGCATATTGTGCATTGTTAAGTTTCTCTTTCTGCTCATTCTTATGACTAATAAAAGGTAAATACTTTTGTTCACTCCTAACCATTTTATTTTCTAAGCTTCTACGTACTTAGAGTAAACAACATTAAAATAAGAGTCTAAGAATCTTTCTTTAGCAAAGTACATAGACCTTGGACATTAATTGAGACAATTCTGTATTAATTTCTGGAATTTAGCTGAGTTTCAATGACTTCAATTTGCTAGATAAGTGAGCTGTTTTGTTCATTATTATGAAATTGAGGACGGTGCGTACAGGATGTGAAGTTGATAAGGAGGAGATGCTGTGTGTCTCCATACAGGCCAACAAGCAGTCCTATCATCACATAAACACATTTGGCTTCAGTTCACATTGGGCCCTGTCCTTCAAATGCCCTCTTAAGACTTTGTTGGACTCATTTCCTCCTTTGCTTTCTGGATTTAGGCATGTATAAATCTGGGCACTCTCATATATTTAGGCACTTTCATCTCCTTTCTTCTCATATGGCCAGCCCTAAGTAATGTTAGGGTTGTTTCTTAAAAATGTATTGGTGTGACATTGGTAAAGGGGATCATATAGGAGGATTTTTGAATAGAAATGTTTCTGAGGCAAAGTCACAGTTTAAACTTAATTTTGAGTATATGTGTTTGTGTGTAGTTTACTTAAGAAAAAATATTTTTGTTGCCTTTTTGGTTGTTATTGTTGTTATTGTCCCACATGCTTACAATTCCACTTCAGATCTCAGGAAAGGGGTAGCTCTGTTAGAATTCTGGCATTCCTGCATTCAGTAGTCCTAATGCCATATTAATAGCATCAAGACTCCACAACAAACTAAATTAGAACTTTTTTGTTAAAAGAAGCAGAAACCTATAATAGGCATCGTTGAGATGGTCCCACTGACCCCTGTGTCTCAGCATTCACACCCTTGCTTGGTCCCTTGATTTTGAGTGCAGGCTAGACCTAGTGACTTGCTCCTACTGAGTAGAATGACAAAGTAATGGGAATCACTTCTGTGATTAGGTTATATGTGACTTCCATCTGTCACTCTGCCACTCTCTCTCCTGTTCAGTCTGACGAAGCCCGTTGCCATGTTCTAAGCTGCCCTATGGAGAGGTTCACAGGGCAAGGAACTGAATCAGCCTTTGGTCAATAGCCTTTGAGGAATAGAGGCACTCGGTCCAACAGCCTGCAAGGAACTAAATCCTGCCAGTAACCACTAAATGCGCATGGAAGCAGATTCTGCCCCAGCTGAACTTTGAAATGACTAAGCTTTGCTGACACCTTGATTGAAGCCTCTTGAGAAACCCTCATTTGGAGGACTGCTAAGCCATGCTGGGATCCCTGACCAATAGGAACTGTGAGCTAATCAATGTGTGCTGTCTTAAGCCCCTAAGTTTTGGGGAACTTTATCAATCAATGATAGGTAACTACATCCTAAGTCTATTATGAAGAATTATATTTAATAATACATTAACTTACATTTCTTTCAATTTTAGTTAAAAGTAAAGAAAAGGAAATCATTTGACTTGCAAGGATTTATTACCCAGTCATTAGAATCATTTGCTTTCTCAGTTTCTGAGAATCATACACAAAAAGGTTTTACCAAAACTTAATAAATAATTATTGGTAATATGTACCACTTTTCATTTAAAAGTTCCTTGTTTAGTCCAATATATTGAAAATGTGGGAAATTTGGAATATCTCAAATATTTCACTTTTGCCAATATAATTACATTTTTAATTTAATATTTTTATCTTTTCACATTACCTTAAGTATATTTTTCTTGGAAACCTCAAGTTGCAAATTTAACCTATTCAATTTATAGAACATATTTTCCAGAAACGTCAAAATCATTTGAAAAATCATCTTTAAGTTAATTAACCAAATCACATTTATTTTCTGTTGGAAAAAGCCTGACTTTATTTATTTAAAATTTTAAGCATGGTAATACACATTTCAAGAATATTATCTAAAACCTACTAAGAAATAAATTTTGTGCTGGGAAAATGGGACAGATAGATGCAAAAAAATGAAACTAGACCACCAACTTATACAATACACAAAAATAAACTCAAAATGGATAAAGGACTTAAATGTAAGACTGGAAACCATAAAAATCCTAGAAGCCATAGGCAGCAAAATAGCAGACATTTGTCGTAGCAATATCTTTACTGATACATCTCCTAGGGCAATGGAAACTAAGGAGAAAATAAACAAATGGGACTACATAAAAATAAAAAGCTTCTGCATAGCAAAAGAAACCATCAACAAAACAACAAGAAAGCCCACTGAATGGGAGAACATATTTGCCAATGTTATCTCCAATAAGGGCTTAATCTCCAAAATTTATAGGGAACTCATACAACTTAACAAAAGGAAGATAAACAATATAATAAAAAAATGGGCAAAGGACCTAAATAAACACTTTTCAAAAGAAGACACAAAGAAGGCCAGGAGATTATGAAAACATGCTCAAAGTTACTAATCATCCAAGAGATGCAAATCAAAATGACAATGAGGTACCATCTTACACCTGTCAGAATGGCTATCATCAACAAATCAACAAACGACAAGTACTGACGAGGATGTGGAGAAAAAGGAACCCTCGTGCACTGCTGGTGGGACTGCAGACTGGTGCAGCCACTGTGGAAGACAATATGGAGTTTCCTCAAAAAGTTAAAAATGGAACTTCCATTTGACCCAGTAATCCCACTTGTAGGAATATATCCCAAGAAAACAGAAACACCAATCAGAAAGGATATATGCACCCCTATGTTCATAGCAGCACAATTTACCATAGCTAAGATTTGGAAACAACCTAAGTGCCCATTAGTAGGTGAGTGGATTAAAAACCTGTGGTACATCTACACAATGGAATACTATGCTGCTGTAAAAAAGAAGGAATTCTTACCATTTGCAACAGCATGGATGGAACTGGAGAGCATTATGCTAAGTGAAATAAGCCAGTCAGAGAAAGAGAAATATCACATGATGTCACTCATTTGTGGAATATAATGAACAACATAAACTGATGAACAAAAATAGAACCAGAGCCATAGAAACATCGAACAGACTGTCCAACCTATGAGGGAAGGTAAGAGATCAACCAAAGGACTTGTATGCATGCTAATGAGCATAACCAATGAACACAGACGAGGGCATGTACTGGGGGGTGGGGGTGGCCGGGGAAAGGTCAATTGGGGGTGGGGGGAAAGGAGACTTATGTAATACTTTAAACAATAAAGAATTTAAATTAAAAAAAAAGAAATAAATTGTGGGGCACATCTTCTAAGATCCTATTCAAGAACCAGTTAGAGAGAGTCAGGTTTATTTTTGCCTCAAACAGCAAAAAGACACATTGGTCTCTGATGGAGGAGGGCGAAGAATGTGTTTGTCAGGAATTTACCTAGGAAATTGAAACCCAGGAAGAATTTCCCAAATGGCTAATAGAGAATGTTAACTTTCCTTTCTTATCACCAGCGTCACAATGTATGAATTTTCTGAATAAAGCTCAAATATCTTTGGCATTTCTGTCTCTGGGGAAAATAAAATTGTTGTGTAAAAAAATTATGCTATTCATCTTATTCATAAAAACAAATTATTATAGCTATTCTATGGAGAAAGACCTCCATAAAATAAGGAGGCATCCTGCATGAACATATATAATAATTTATTTTCTCATATTATAGGAATTAGGTGGGATGTTCTATATGAAAATGCCTACAGTTAAGACTAACACATTCTAAGTACCCCCCCTTTTTTTAATGTGTCGATTTAAGGCCATTAGTCTATTTTATCTGAAGGTAAAGGTGATAGCAACAAGGGGTCAAGTTGTCTGGGGATCAGAGATGGGAACAAAGCTTTGAGGTTGTTCAAGATATTTCAACCTCTGTAGTTTATAATAAAAAAACTATGATGTTTAAGAGTCTAGATTTCCCTTCTAGAAAGAACAGAGCACTGGCCCTTAAGATAACAGGGAGAGGAAACTGGCTGACCTGATGGCTAATCGTTGGAATGGGCCACTAAGTGAGGTTGTGCAATCCCATCCTCTGGCTGCTGACAGGAATATAGTATTTTTTCATCTGTCTGGTATGTTAAGACAGAAAAGGGATCAGGGTGCAGGCGAATGGAGATGACCTCTCAAGGTCCATCTAATTCTGAAATTGAAAAAATTTTGCGAAGGAATGCATAGTGTTGGGTAATAGGAAAACAAAAACATCTCTTATCTAGAAGGCATTTTACAAATTAGAATTTGTAATTCTTGGGAATTTCCTCAGGAACTGATAGTAGGATAGTGTCGACTTTTATACCTTGTACATTTTGATTTGTACACGATCTTACTGTGCATCCTGTTGTAATTAGTGTTTGCACAGATCTCTTTTATCTACCAACCTGTGCACTCTTCTACACAGGACCATGACTTCTTTATCTTTATATTCCTGGAACCTGGCACAGTCCTGGAACATAGTAGAGGCTTGAGAACTTGCGATGGACCAACCTAGACAGATCTAACCTGAGCCTGCTCCATTAACATGCTATACTTTTTCATGTAGCTTTTATTTTACTTAGTTTTGGGTCATTGTCATTCCTATTTACTTTATCCTCAGTATTAAAGCTCTACTCTTGTGTGCCTAAGAGAAACAGTGCATTTTAGTGGCCAGAGCATATACTGTGCCAGACTAACAATCTGCTTGGGTAATCTGCTATGTAACCTTCTGCAATTTAGTTAATCTCTCTTCATCTTCATCAATGTATTCATCTGTAAAATGGGGATATTGGCAGTCCTCCATTTGATAGGGTTTTGGGGAGGGCTAAATGTGATGAAATATCTAATGAGTTTAACCCGATACCTTGCAGATGATGTGTTCAACAAATGATATCTATTCTTAACTTACCGTGTAAACTCACAAGCACTTAATTCCCTATAGGTGAGAGGCATAGAGTCCACACTGAATTGAAATGTCAGGATTTGGGATCGAAATGGTCAATGGCCGAAGTGGGTGGAGATTTGTAAGGAATAATTACTAAGTTAATGTTTGACTTAGTATTCAATGTATTTTAATTATATTTTACTTCTTTTAAAAAAGATACTCTTATTAAATCCTCATCAGTCCTTTCTACATTCTACAAGATATGTACAAATCCACTTAATAGCATGTGTTTCCATGTGAGTTTTATGAAATTAGTACTTTATGTATTTATAGAAAACCTGTTCTCACAAGCTATCACAGAATCCGAGGAATTCATTTCAGAGAAGCATAATTATATAACATATGGGGCACATTATGATGCTACATAAATAAAAAAAATGCTAGTGTAGATTTTCCCATGGCTTCACTCTGGGAGTAGCTTTGAAACAGGTTTTGTTTTGAAGATAGGAATAGTTTATATATAAGAACTGCTACTACTCATACATTAATCTTTAAAAGTTAAACAATTGTAGGTCTATATAGCCCATTGCATTTTAATGTCCCAAAAGACATTAAAAGCAAAGATGAGGGTAGGAGATGAGATGATTTATACCATGGGAATGTTATCAATAATGAGCTGCTCAGAGTGGCCTTTATGCTTTCAGATCCATTTCCCAACTCCCCTCCACCCACTCTTATTTTTTTGGAATGTCTTGAAAATGCGTTCTGGCTAGGTTTGGCCAATGGAAGGCACTGGTGGGACATTAGAGGACAAGATGCCTGCATATGTCCACCCCCCTCATTTTCTTGGGTTGGTGAGAGTCCTCTCTCGTGGTAGCTGTGTCTCATTATAACTTTTGCAGGACTGGCCCTCCATCATTGTTCCAGCTAACCGTGGGCAGTCAACTCATGGAACCAGCTCTTACTGCACAGCTTGGCTTTTGGGATTGAACCTTTCATCTCCTGTTCTAGTCCCTGTAGACCTAGAGGTGGTTAGAGATTCTTCCTGTTGCTAATGTTTGGGTTGCCTCAAGAACCCATCTTTGAATTTCAGCTCTTTCAAACACCTTTCAGATCTTTCTGTTGGATTACCTGACAATGGACTTTGATGTTTACAGTAGGCTATTTAGGGGTTTTAGCATCTTGGATAGATAAGCAGACTTGGCATTTTTGTCTGTGTATGGTAGGTACATAGTAGGTGTTTCAGTTTGCTCAGGCTGCTGTAACAAAATGCCACAGGCTGGATGGCTCATAAACAACAGACATTGATATCTCACAGTTCTGGAAGCTGTGAAGCCCAAGAGCAGGGTATCTGCCTGGTGGCATTTGGTGCGGCCTTCTTCCTGGTCACAGCCAATGCCTTCTCACTTCGTCCTCACATGGTACCAGGGACTAGAGAGCTCTGGGGTCTCTTATATAAGAGCACTAGTTCCATTCATGAGCGCACCACCTGACCTAAGCACCTCCGAAATACCCCGCCTTTTAATACCATCACATTGGGCATTAAGATTTTAACATAAGAATTTTGGGGGTACACAAATATTTCAACAATGCAGAAGTTTTTGGGACATGGTTCCTTTGAGTTCAGGGAGTAAAGTTTTGTTTCTCAGATCACTTCTGAGGCCTTGGATGCTTTAGACAAAGACTTATTAGGTTGTAGTTCTTCCCTTATCAAAATTCCTGTATCACATCTCCGTAGCCAAAATTTTTATAACCTTTTGTTTTTTTTAGTTGGTAAGCAACAGGACAGAGGAAAGAGAACATGGAGGTTCTCTTGCCAGTTCAGAAAATTTACTTCAACCTCAGGGTCTTCTGCGCTGATCTTAAATTTTCATGGAATAAGGAGTCGCTTTTTTGCCAAAAGGGGTAGGGATATTGGAGAACTGGTTGGTGCTGGTGGGTGTAATACATTCTAAGAAGGAGGCTCATCATAGGTATGAAAGATCTTTCTCCTCCTGCTCTGATCTTCTCTTTCCTATAGAGGAATGTTAAAAATACTAATTTATACCATAGGAAAGTTATCAACAATGAACTGCTCAGAATGTTCTGTATATATGTACTAATCATCAACAAAGGAAGTATCAGAAGCAAGGTTTAAGAAGACAAGTTACTGCTTGGCCAAATAATTTTCTTATTTACTGTTATTTGATTAATGTAGTGCCAGGAATTGGCTTGAGAATATTTGCTGCCTTCAGACCTCGACTTTCTAAAAAAAATTTTTTTGCATTGATTTCAGAGAGGAAGGGAGAGGGAGAGGGAGGTAGAAACATCAATGATGAGAGAGAATCATTGATCAGCTGCCTCCTGTATGCCCCATACTGGGGACTGAGCTTACAACCCGGGCATGTGCCCTGACTGGGAATTGAACCATGACTTCCTGGTTCAACCATTGAGCCATGCCAGTAAGGCTCCAGGCTCTACTTTTGATTGCTTTTAATTCCTGTAGTCTCCGTTAAAACAACACAAAGTCAGATAACCGGGGATGGTAATTTCAACCAGAGAGGGTTAATTTCTTCCATTTAGTAATATCATTCTTGATTAAAGAAAATGCTATTTGGAGACAAAGGGCCAGAGAGATAACATCTATTAATTGCTGAAATGCTCAAGATTCATAGCCCAGCGCATAATTTCTTGTGGTGAAGAGAAACTCACAACTACTACTAAACAAAATTCTCCTAAGTATCAATGAGAGAATGTGTCCTGGCAGGAACTTCATGACCCTCACATAACTTTAATTTATGGTTTGAGAATTTTTTGAAGGGAAAAATAAATTAATACTGAACTCTGGCATTCGTCCCATGTTTCATGGACATCTTTTGTAAACATTCTTATAAAGGCTGTTTGGAAACATTCTTTACAACTAAATTAGTCCAGGGTCAAGAGCTGTCTTTAAGTCTACATTTAAAAAAAATTGAGAATTTTATTTGGGAGCCATCCAGAACACTAGTGGTGTTTCTATTGAACTAAATGCTTAGAAGTAAAAGTTCAGCTCACTAAACGTTTTCTTATTATCTACTTTGTGTTGGGCATTTGGGATATAAGATGAGTAAGGCCAACCCTTTGGACAGCAGGGTCTCAAATTTCTTTACTTGTCAGAATCACCTGCAGGGCTTACTGGGCCTCGTCCTCCAGTTTTTGATTCAACAGTTGTGAGGTAGGAACCCAAAATATGCATATCTAAAAAGTTCCCAAGTGATGCTGATGTTGTTTGTGGATCAAAAAAAGAATACCAAAAAAAATGATAAAATGTGATTTGTATGCTGAAGAATTCACAGGAATATATAAGGTGGGTTAGTGAGAGAATAATTAAGTCTGTTGTATGCAGGTAGGAAGGAGGTGGTGGTCAGGAAAAGCTTCTGCACAGGATGACATCTGAGCAGGATTTGGTAACATGAATGGGAATTCCAAGAGGAACAAGAGGGAATAGAGAGAAAATTTTTGTAATGTACCAACATATAGAAATGTACAGAGGCATGCCAGGGCATAATTTCTTCATTCATTAAACACATGTTGCAAATATCCAGTACATCCTGAGAATAAAATGGTGAAAAATAATGTGTTACAGAAACACTCATTGATCAATCCCTTGGCTGGAGTATGAGTAGCAGAATGCTGTGATAGGAGATTGTCCTGGAGAAAGGAGGGAGGGCCACCAGTAATTCAAGGATGGCATGTGCTATCCTGGGGAGTATTGGGAAGATCAGTCGGGCAGCAATGTAGGAATAGATTAGAGGAAATAGAACAAGACTGGAGTAAGGAAGACCAGTAAGAAAGCTTATTGTCATAATCTGGGAAGAGATGATGGAGGACTCAGCAACATTTTATTTCATTTTTCAGTCATATTACATTCAAACTTAGTTTTTGTGAATTTTCCCCCTCCCTAAGCCCACCACCTATCTCCCTCTCTCATTAGAATGTTCATTGTTCAGGGGCTAGATGATTAGTTTTTTTTTTTTTTATCAAAGGTTGTATGGGCTTGATCAGTATGCAGGAAAGTTTATTCTTCCATAATCACAATTGAAACAAAAAGAAAAAAATTGATTAGGTATTTTTTGATATCTTAAAAACCATCTTTAAATAATTTGTTTCCTGGTGAGTTCTTGTTTCTAAATTTAGCCACTGGCTCTATTGCCACTCTCAATTTAAAACTATCATCTGATATGATGGAAAAGCTTAGGGCATTAGGAAAATTCTATGTAGAGTACAGAACACAAGGACTGTTATTTCTCCTGCTAGCTCTAAGGAATAGCCAATCAAAGTGATGAGACTCACACAGGATACCTTTCTCATACCCACATGCTTTTAGGCCAATTTATGTCTTTGATTATATTTTCAATTCTTGCTATGCCAAAATGGCCCATTTAGTGAAAACATAGCTTCAATATTTGTGGTAAGCAGAATTTCTAAAATGGCCTTCCAAAAATATTCTGCCTTAATCCCTGGAACCCCTGAGTCTGAATTGTCGCTCCCTTGACTATTTAGGTTATATAGCACAGTTGACCATAAGATCAGGAGATTCTCTTTCTGGAACTGATCTTATCACACAAGCCCTTAAAAGCAGAGTTTTCTCTAGCTGATAGCAGAAGGAAAGCCAAAGAGGTTCACAATATAAGTATTCAAGGACTCAAGACTGGTTAGAAGATGAAGGGAGTCATGCGAGAAGGAACATGGGTGTCCTAGGAGCAGTGAGTGGCTCCCATTGACAACCATTAAGGAAAAGGAGGTCTCAGTTCTGCAAAGAATTAGATTCTACCAGAAACCTGAATTAGCTTTGTTGTAGGCTAAATAATGTCCCCAAAATTATATGCTGAAGTCCTAACCCCAAGTACCTCAGAATGTGACTTTATGTGCTAGACATAGGTAGTAGTTAAACTAAAATGAGATCATTAGAGATTATTAAATTAAAATGATCTATAATAATAGAAGTATAATATGCTAATTTGACTGGACAGCCAAACAACCTTCCAGAGGTCATTCCATACGTCCTTCCTGATGAAGCTGGGTGGCGGGTGCTGAGGTAGAGGCAGTTAGGGGAGATCAGGCAGGGAGGCAGGCCAGCAGTTAGGGGCAATCAGGCAGGTAAGCAGAGTGGTTAGGGACAATCAGGCAGGCGGGCAGAGGTGGTTAGGGGAGATCAGGCAGGCAGGCAAGTGGTTAGGGGCAATCAGGCAGGCAGGCGAGCAGTTAGGACAGATCAGGCAGGCAGGTGAGGAGTTAGAGATAATCAGGCAGGCAGGCAGAGTGGTTAGGGGTAATCAGGCAGGCAGGCAAGTGGTTAGGGGCATCAGGCAGGCAGAGTGGCTAGGGCTGATCAGGCAGGCAGGCAGAGGCAGTTAGGGGCGATCAGGCAGGCAGGTGAGTGGTTAGGGGCAATCAGGCAGGCAGGTGAGTGCCTAGGAGCCAGCTGTCCCGGATTGCAAGAGGGATGTCCAACTGCCGGTTTAGGCCTGATCGGGCCTATACCGGTAGTTGGACATCCCCCGAGGGGTTCCGGATTGCAAGAGGGTGCAGGCCAGGCTGAGGGTCCCCCCTTATAAGAAGAGAGAATTAGCCAAAACCAGTTTGGCTCAGTGGATAGAGCGTCGGCCTGTGGACTGAAAGGTCCCAGGTTTGATTCCGGTCAAGGGCATGTACCTGTTTCTGACTCTCTATTTCTCTCCCTTCCTCTCAGTAAAAAATCAATAAAATATATTAAAAAAAAAAAAAAGAAGAGAGAATTAGGCCACAGGCATGCACAGAGGGAAAACCAAGGGAAGAAATGAGAAAATGGCCATCTGTAAGCCAAGGAGGGGAGCCTCAGAAGAAACCAGCCCTTCTGACACTGTGATCTTGTACTTGTAGCTTCCAGAATTATGAAAAAAAATAATTTCTGTTGTTTAAGCCACTGAGCCTGAGATCTTTGTTATTGCAATCCTAGCAAACTTGGATTTCTCCCCAGCCAGCTGACACCATGATTTTGGTCTTGGGAGACCATGAACAGAGAACCTAGAGGAGCCCATCTGAACTTCTGACCTATAGAATTTTGGGATAATACATGGATATTTTAAGTTACTATGTATGGGGTAACCTGCTATGTAGCAATAAAAAAATGAATGCAGTATTCTAAATTATTAATTTGTGAATGTATCACTTAAATATTTTAAGATTTTTAAAACTTAAAGATGTCAGTAGAAACTATCATTTATTTCTTGTGGAAATTTAGCTGGTTTTAGAATTAAGAGTTTTTGAAAATTAAAAAAATATGACATTTTTTTCTATGGTGAGAATAAATGGACTACTGAGTACATCATGCAGTCTTTATTGCTGTAAAACACGTTTATACTTAGGCTATAAAATATTTTAAAAAATAAACATCAGAAATTTATTGCTCAGGGTTCTGGCGGCTAGAAGGCAGAGATGAGGGTACGAGCCTGGTCAGGTGGGGCCTCCTTCTGAGTCCCAGACTTCTCATTGGGTCCTCACACGGCAGAGGGCTATCCTTAGGCTTCTTATGGAGGTTGGTGATGCTTACCTGGATCCAGGTTGACTTGAAACAAGTCAGGAGTTGAGGTAGAGCTTTGTACTAGTTAATTGCTAAACTAACATTTAACACTCCATAGGTAAACATGTTTTAATTATTCTCACCATCTAATTATTACTTTTTAAAGATTAAACTCAGAAAATCACAAACTATTGGATAAATTAAAAATATATATATAATTGACATCCTGGAGTGAACATCTCTCCCAGGGTCCATGCATCCCAGGAATAGCTCAGTAAAGTCGTACAATGAAGTGTATCATCTATGACTTGTAGCTTTCCGAGAATTTCCTTCTATAACATGTTACAGCCATGAGGATTAGGTGGTTGACCCGGCACGCCAAGTTAAAAATAAATTTGTAGTTTTAGAAGTGAAAAACCAATGATCAAGGAGCACTTTTATTTCCAGCATAAATCACCACTTCAACGGAGATAAATGGGGTCAAGTGCAGAGTTTGTAGGACTTTGGGGAATATTCGAGTTTTTGTCACATACTGCAATTTCCTCTGAATAATTGTGGAGTCCGGTTAAGCAAGTCACAGACATTTATTAAAATAACATGTCTGTCTCATTTCTCTTAGAAAATGAATTATTAGTTTTTGACTTATATATTTGGGAGTAACTATTTTTTTTTTTATTTCCTAACCATTGTTCACAGAAGGTTGAGAAATTTCACATAACTATTTCCATATGTTTATCCACTTTGTGGATTATTAGGCATAATTGCTCATTTCTCACACTCTGTATTTGAGAACTTTCTTGGTTATGAACTTTCTTTTTTTTTTTTTAATATATTTTATTGATTTTTTACAGAGAGGAAGGGGGAGAGATAGAGAGTTAGAAACATCGATGAGAGAGAAACATCGATCAGCTGCCTCCTGCACATCTCCTACTGGGGATGTGCCCGCAACCCAGGTACATGCCCCTGACCGGAATCGAACCTGGGACCCTCCAGTCCACAGGCCGACGCTCTATCCACTGAGCCAAACCGGTTTCGGCAGTTATGAACTTTCTCACCAGGTTCCAGGCAAGAGAAAATGAGAGTGAAAAATGTAACTGGCTATTGTGAAGAATAATGACAGCTCTAGAAGAGGTTTGAGATGATAGGATCAGAATCATTGGCTTACCTTTGTTCACTGATGTATTATCACCTAAATAGCACATAGAAGACACATGGTATTTATTGCACAAATGAATGGGAATTCTGGATCACTTGTGGGCTTTTTTAAAAATCAGTGTTCAGCTTGCATAGTTTCTCATATTCATGTTCTCATATTTTCTCTTTTGAGAATTTTCTATTTACATCCTTTGTCATTTCACTGATTGATGCTTTTATTATTAACCTGTAAAACATTAACATATATAGGGTGTTCCCCCAAAAATGTATGCACACTTTAACAGCTGATAACTCACGTAATTTTCACTCCTTTTCAGATTTAACTGATTTAAAATAATGGGTTAAGCCAAACTAAGCTTTGGACAAAGAAAATTTATAGTAAAGCACCACTAGATTTTTTTTGATGGGGATGCATAAAAGGTAGAATTTACGGTACAAAACTGGCAACAGATGGCGAATTGGGGACACGCAAATAGCGGAATGATTCTTTATGTTTGCAATGCAATTGCTTTGAGTTATCAGCAGTGGCTGGATCAGAGCGGTAATCAGTTTGAAAACAGGCATTGCCCCCCGCCCCCCAATTCATTTCTGGAGGTTCTTTTAAATTAACTATGTTACTAAACACTAACTTTATAATCATTCAAAGTGCATATACAGTTTTTTGGGACATCCTGTATAATAGCAAAACTGTGCCATGAATGTTGCAAATATTTCTTTCAGCTTTTGTTTATATTATTATTCTTTAAATTATAGAGCTCTTTTATTCATGCAAAATTTTTACTTGAAATCCAAGAAAGGCCTTCCCTATTCAGATATCACTTAATATATATATGTTTAATAGCTAATCCATTCATCCATTTGGCATGCATTTTGGTGTATACTTTGAAATTAGGATCTAAGTTGAATCTCTTTTGGTAAATCAGCTAATGATTTTAGTTGCAGGAAATTCTCTCTGGCTATTTGAACAGGACAGGAAATTATTACACACATAGATATTGGGTAAGTCACAAAATCACCAAGAGGTTTGGAGGACCAATGTGGAGACTATGCAGGTAGCATAGTTCAATTCCATGCTTGAAATCTGTTCTCTTTGAAGACTCGCGGCTACTCTGGCTGAGCCCTGAAACCTGCAGTTCATAGAATTGAAAGCACAGGCATCGGATATTAGATATTCCAGTCACTTGCAGCCCAGGACACTGAATCTTGGTACAAAAACCAATAACCCTAGAGAGAATTCTTCATGTTCCCTGCTTGTTTGGTGTACTGGTTCTTGATTCAAAATCTGGGGCAAGTTGTGTTATCTACTGGAGTCTGGGACACAGTTCATATCTTAGCTCAAGGGACATCAGGGAAGTAAACACCTGAATTTTCTTTTTTATTTATTTTATTTTATTTTACTTTATTTATTTTATTTTATTTTAATTACAAATAGTAGTACATATGTCTCTTTTTTCCCCCCAATAACCTCCCCCTGGCCTCCCCTTCCCCCCCCTCCCGGCACATGCCCTCCCCTCCCCCCTGCCCCCCTCCCATCCCCCCCCCGTGTCTTGCATTCATTGGTTATGCTTATATCCATGCATGCAAGTCCTTCAGTTGATCTCTTACCCCTCCCCCAACCCTCCCTTGCCTTACCGCTGTAGTTTGACAGTCTGTGAAAAAGAAGGAATTCTTACCATTTGCAACAGCATGGATGGAACTAGAAAGCATTATGTTAAGTGAAATAAGCCAGTTAATGAAAGATAAATACTACATGATCTCACTCATTTGTGCAATATAAAGAACATTATAAACTGATGAACAAAAATAGATACAGAGGCAGAGAAGCATTGAACAGATTACATTTTCTTTTCTTAAAAGATGATTTTATTGATTTTTAGAGGGAGAGAGGAAGGGAGAGGGATAGAGAGGTAGAAACATCGATGAGAGAGAAACATCATGGGGACTGAGCCTGCAAACCAGGCATGTGCCCTGACTGTAATGGAACTGGTGACCTCTTGGTTCCTGGGTCAACATTCAACCACTGAGCCACACCGACGGGCAGCATCTGTATGTTCAATCACAATAATGGGAGACAGGTTTTCCTTACCTTTAAAACTCACACAGTAGAGAGATTCAGAAGCTGAGATTATAAAGTTTTCTTTCTTTTTTTAAAAAAATATTCATTTTATTAATTTCAGAGAGGAAGAGGGAGAGAGAGAGAGAGAGAAAGAGAGAGAGAGAGAAACATCAATAATGAGAGAATCATTGATTGGCTGCCTCCTGCACAACTGGGGATCAAGCCCACAGTGTGGGCATATGCCCTGACCAGGAATTGAACTGAGACCTCCTGGTTCATAGGTCCACGCCCAGGTACTGAGCCACCTTGGGTAAATTTTCTTTCTTGAAACTATGTTTGAGTACACCACTATATACATTAACCACACTTACAATAAACTCTTTTGGTTTGTGGGAAATATTGGGTTGTGGGATATAGAACCATGGACATGAGTACATACTACCCCTGGAGTAGAGCTTAAAAAATGATCTTTGTAGGTTTGAATTCCATCTTCATCATTTTGTTTTTGTTTTTTAAATTTTTTATTTTTATTGATTTCAGAAAGGAAGGGAGAAGGAGAGAGAGATAGAAACAGCAATGATGAGAGAATCATTGATTGGTTGCCTCTTGCACATCCCTCAGTGGGGATCGAGCCTGCAGCTCAGGCATGTGCCCTGACTGGGAATCAAACCAGTGACCTCCTGATTCATAAGTTGATGCTCAACCACTGAGCCACGCTGGCTGGGCCATCTTTGCCATTTTCTTTTTCTAATAATCACTCGAGGACATTTTTCTATTGATTTTTAGAGAGAGTTGAAGAGAGAAGGAAAGACAGAGAAATATTGATGTGAGACATAGATTGGCTGCCTCTTGCATGCAGCCCTGACCAGTGCCCAAGCTGGGAAGGAGCCTGCAACCAAGGTACGTGCCCTTGAGGGGAATCAAACCTGGGACCCAATGGTCTGCAGGTCAGCGCTCTATCCACTGAGCCAAAATGGCTAGGGAGCTATATTCTATCTTTGTGATTCTAACCAAATTAATTATCATCCCTCTTAGCCTTAGTTAATCTGTAAACTGGGAGATATCAATATCCATTGTTACTATTATTGGTTAGAGTCATTATGGGTTCACTTTCTTTCTGCTGCTGCTGGGCTGTGGTCTCTGGTTCTCTATTTTGGCCCCTTACATTTCAGTGAAAGACACAATTTCTATTGTGAGAAGCTGGTGTCAACTCCAAATAGATATCAGATTTAAAAATCACCTATCATAATGTTTTAAGGTCTGTGTGAGGTCTATTAAGGTCTTTTTTTTAAATTAAATCTTTATTGTTCAGATTATTACATTTGTTCCTCTTTTTCCCCCCCATAACTCCCCTCCTCCCAGTTCCCGCCCCACCCTCCGCCCTCACTCCCCACCCACTGTCCTCATCCATAGGTGCACGATTTTTGTCCAGTCTCTTCCCGCATCTCCCATACCCCTTTCCCCCCCAAGAATAGTCAGTCCATTCCCTTTCTATGTCCCTGATTCTATTATGATCACCAGATTATTTATTCACTTGATTCTTAGATTCACTTGTTGATAGATGCATGTTTGTTGTTCATAATTTGTATCTTTACCTTTTTCTTCTTCTTCCTCTTCTTAAAAGATACCTTTCAGCATTTCATATAATACTGGTTTTGTGGTGATGAACTCCTTTAGCTTTTCCTTATCTGTGAAGCTCTTTATCTGACCTTCAGTTCTGAATGATAGCTTTGCTGGATAAAGTAATCTTGGTTGTAGGTTCTTGGTATTCATCACTTTGAATATTTCTTGCCATTCCCTTCTGGCCTGCAAAGTTTCTGTTGAGAAATCAGCTGACAGTTGTATGGGTATTCCCTTGTAGGTAACTGAGTTTCTTTCTCTTGCTGCTTTTAAGATTCTCTCTTTGTCTTTTGCTCTTGGCATTTTAATTATGATGTGTCTTGGTGTGGTCCTCTTTGGATTCCTTTTGTTTGGGGTTCTCTGCACTTCCTGGACCTGTAAGTCTATTTCTCTCACCAGGTGGGGGAAGTTTTCTGTCATTATTTCTTCAAATAGGTTTTCAATATCTTGCTCTCTCTCATCTTCTGGCACCCCTATAATTCTGATGTTGGTACGCTTGAAGCTGTCCCAGAGGCTCCTTACACTATCTTCGTATTTTCGGATTCTTTTTTCATTTTGCTTTTCCAGTTGGGTGTTTTTTGCTTCTTCGCATTTCGAATTTTTGACTTGATTCTTGCGCTCCTATGGTCTGCTGTTGGGTGTCTGTATAATATTCTTTATTTCAGTCAGTGTATGCTTAATTTCTAGTTGGTTCTTTATCACAACATCGAGGGTCTCATTAGAGTTCTTGGGGATCTCACTACATTTATCGACGGCTTCTAGACAGTTCTTGAGAGACCTTGAAAGTGTGGTTCTGAACTCTATATCCTCCATGGACAATTTTGTCCTGTTTCTTTGTCTCCGCATTTTTTATGCTTTCTTGGTGCACCCCCTAGTGGTCTTTGTGCGCAGTCTTGTTGTAGTTAAGCCTTGATTGTTGTAGGCAATAGTGGGGGTGATTTGACCTCCAGGCTAACTGGCTATGAGAGTCCGCTGTGTCTGCAGTGGGAGAACTTCTGTGCTGGATCTCTATGGCGGTGCTAATCTAGCGTTTGCCTGAGGCTATCTGACAAATGGCTCTGCCCAGGGCTTGGGCGGGGCGGGTCCCTGGGGATCTACAGGGTGGGTGGAGCAAGCAGTTATGGCTGCTCTCAGTTCCGTCCCTAGGGACTCTGCCTCACAGAGTCCCAGCAACTGCTGCAAACCTCAGAGAGAAAGCTGCCTTTGATTTCCGACTGAAGCCAGACAGTCCCGCTTCTCCCGTTTGAGTCTGGGTCCCTAGAGACTCGCCCGGATCTGGAGCTCAGAGTCTGAAACTCCCTCCTGATTGAAAACAACAACCGCGCCATCCGCTGCCAGCCCGCTCTGCGCGCACTCCACACCTCAGTATTTCACTTCAGCACTGCGCCTCCTCTGAGTCTGGGTATGATATTCGCTTTCCTCCTAGTTGTAGAATTTCCACTCAGCCAGCCTTCCTGTGGTTCTGGATGGTGTCCGTTCCGTCTTTAGTTGTTTTTTGAAGTGGTTGTTCGAGGCAGCAATCTCCGGCGTTAACCTATGCCGCCATCTTGGTTCTATTAAGGTCTTTAATAACTAATATTTAGAATAAAGAGTTGGAATCCTAGTTACTTTCAGTGGTGTCCAGTAAGGTGGTTGTGTGTGTGTGTGTGTGTGTGTGTGTGTGTGTGTGTGTGTGTGTTTAGGATATAAAGAGGAATTTATTAGCAAGGCAAATAAAAAGTATTGAGCAAACTTTTATACTTTTATCTTCTGTTTTTTGTTTTGCTTCCCAAATTTATGTCTATTCATTTACATATATATATACATATTTATATACATGCTATGATTTTTTAAAATTGAGATATAATTGACATATAACATTATATTAGTTTCATATGTACAACATGAGTTGATAAATGTATATATTGTGAAATGATCACCACAACAAGTCTAGTTATATCCATTACCACACAGTTGCACATTTTTCCTTTTGATGAGAACTTTTAAGATCTCTTTTAGCAAGTTTCAAATATATGATACAGTGTTATTAACTATAGTTGCCAGCTGTAATTATATCCCCAGGATTTATTTATTTTATAACTGAAAATTTGTACCTTTTTACCACCTTCACTCATTTGCTTTACCCTCTTACCATCTACAACCCTGCTTCTGGCAATCACAAATCTTCTGGTCTATATATCTATGATTTTTGTTTTTGTTTGTTTGCATTTTTAGATTTCAGATATAAAAGAGGTTATAAGGTATTTATATTTCTCTGATTTATTTCACTTAGCATCATGCCCTCAAGGTCCATCCATGTTGTTGTAACTGGCAGAATTTACTTATTATTATGGCTGAATATTATTTCATTGTATATATATGTACCACATTATCTATGTATCTATCAACTAGAGGCCCGGTGCACAAATTCATGCACCAGTGGGGTCCCTAGGCCTGGCCTGCAGGATTGGGCCAAAACTGGCTCTCTGACATCCCCTGAGGGGTCCTGGATTGCGAGAGTGTGCAGGCCAGGCCGAGGGATCCCACTGGTGCACTATCAGGGCCGGGGAGAGATGCTGGACATTGGCCAGCCAGGGAGGGACCACAGGAGGGCTCCAGGACATGTCCGGCCCATCTCTCTCAGTTCCGATTGGCCGGACCCCAGCAGCAAGCTAACCTAGTGGTTGGAGCATCTGCCCCTTGGTGGTCAGTGCACGTCATAGCGACTGGTTGACTGGTCAAGTGTCTTCCCCCTGGTGGTCAGTGCATCTAATAGCGAGCAGTTGAGCTGCCTTAGCATATCATTAGCATATTACACTTTGATTGGTTGAATGGCCAACCAGTTGACCAGACACTTAGCATAATAGGCTTTTATTATTATAGGATGTTTTATAGGATCAGGTAGGCACTCAGGATGTTTCCACATCTTGACTTTTGTAAATTATCCTATACAATAAAAGTCCAGCGACCAAAACAGTGGAACAACCAGAATGACCAGAGACCAGAATGACCATGGTCCCTCACCCTGGCCGACAGCCCCCCCAGCAAGCAGTTAGGGGTGATCAGGGAGGCAGGCAGAGTGGTTAGGGGCAATCAGGCAGGCAGGTGAGTGGTTAGGGGTGATGAGGCAGGCAAGCAGTTAGGGGTGATCAGGAAGGCAGGCAGGCAAGCGGTTAGGAGCCAGCAGTCCCAGATTGTGAGAGGGATGTCCAATTGCCAGTTTAGGCCTGATGCTTGGATCAGGCCTAAACCGGCAGTCGGACATCCCCCGAGGGGTCCTGGATTTCGAGAGGGTGCAGGCCGGGCTGAGGGACCTGCCTCCCCTGCACAAATTTTGTGCACCAGGCCTCTAGTACTGCAATAAACGTGGAGTGCATATGTCTTTTTGAATTCTTGTTTTCATTTCCTTCAGATAAATACAGGAAATGGGATATGGTAGTTCTATTTTTAATGTTTTGAAGAACCTCTGTACTCTTTTCATAGTGGCTGCATCAATTTACATTCCCACCAACAACTCACAAGGGTTTTCTTTTCTCCACATTCTCTCCAACACTTGTTACTTCTTGTCTTTTTTTAAAATTTTTATAATAGCCATTTTAACAGGTGTGAGGTGATATCTCATTGTACTTTTAAATTGCATTTCCCTAATAATTAGTGATGTTGAACACCTTTTTCTGTACTTCTTGGCCGTTCGTATGTCTTCTTTGAAAAATGTATTTTCACATCCTCTGTACAATTTTATATTGGATTTTTTTGGCTATTGATTTGTATGAGTTCTTTATGTATTTTGGATATTAATTTCTTTTCATATATATGATTTGAAAATATGTTCTCCAATTCTATAGGTTAACTTTTTTATTTTGTTGTTGGTTTCCTTTGCTGTACAGAGCTTTTTGGTTATATGGAGCCCCACTTATTTATTTTTAATTTCATTGCCTTGGCTTTTAGTATCCAATCCCCTCCCCCCCCCCCCAAGAAAATCATCTTTAAGACATATTAAGGAGCTTACTGCCTATGTTTTCTTCTAGGTTGTAGTTTTATACTTTTAGATCTTCTTATGTTCAAGTCCTTAATCCATTTTGAGTTGATTTTTGAGTATGGTGTAAGAGAGTGGTACAGTTTCATTCTTTTTCATGTGGCTGTCTAGTTTTCTCAACATGATTTACTGAATAGACTGTCTTTTCCAACTATGTATTCTTGGCTCCTTTGTCATAAATTAATTGACCATCTATGCATGGGTTTATTTCTAGGCTCTTTATTCTGTTCCATTGATTTGTGTGTCTGTTTTTATATTAGTACCATACTGTTTTGATTGCTATAGCTTTGTAATATAGTTTAAAATAAGGAAGTATGATGTTTCTAGCTTTGTTTTTTCTCAAAATCATTTTGGCTAATTGAGATTTTTTTGTTTGTTTTTAAATAAATTTTAGGATTGTTTGTTCTACTACTACTACTATTATTTTACTTTAAGGGGTGAGGGAGAGTAGCTTTCTATTTTTTTGATGAGGTTTTGTATAGTCTATATGCTTTGGTTGATCACATTAAAAATTTTTTTGATGTTCAGATTGTTCATCTTTGGTTAATGGGAGCCTCTTTATTTTGGCTCCTGTGTTGTAGCTTTCTATATGACCTATTTATCATGAACTGCATTGTATAATATATGAGAATCCAGTAGGAAAAGCACTGTATACTCCTAAATTCTGAGTATATAGTGCTTTTCAATAAATTATACAAAAGTATGAAATAACATAGCTTAAAAAGATATTCATGGTGACATGTAATAGATAATCAAATCTAACAAATTTACTGGTAAATTGAGTCCCATACCACACATACAATACATATTGGTATTGTATCTCAATGAATATTGGTAGCTGAGAAGCAATCCTCAAGGTAAAATAAACGTGGGGAAGTTTATACAAAATATGCAGGAGTGGAAATATCTCAGTAAACCTTCATGGATTTCTACATAGGTAGCAGAAGTATGTGACAACAAATCATTTGGTGAAATAATTGGTACAAAATATAAAACAAAAATAATTTTGAAGTACTTAAAATGCCATTCTCATGCATGCACTAAAGGCAAATATTCCAAGATATATCAGAATATTTTATTGAGTACCATTGTGTAGTCAAAAGAGGAAAAACGTAAGAATTTTAAAGGACATTTATGTTCAATGAATGTCATACTATATAACACACAGCAAACAATAAAGATTTTAATTATCTTCAAAACTAGGACACAATAATCTTCAAAACCATTTATAATATCAATCACAAATCTCGATAATCCACCATCTTTGTAGGAGCTCTGCGTTTCTTTTATTAGATACAAAGTCATCACTATTTCAAACTACTGTTTTGAAAGTACTCTTATTGTGTTCATTTGAAAACTCTATGCCAATAAACTTGAACTTAATTTTGTGGTAAATTCTCATTACTTTTGAAAGGTGGGTTATAGGGATCCTATATAATAAAAGCCTAATGTGCAAATCGACCAAACGGGCAGTATGACCAGCGGAATGATCAGTTGCTATGATGTGCACTGACCACCAGGGGGCAGAAGCTCAACACAGGAACTGCCCCCAGCCCGCAGGCCCCAGGCCAGCCAAGGTGAGTGCTAGCAGGGGCCCCAAAATTGCCCCGCAGGTCACCCCACAGAGGGAGGCCACCTGCGGCGGTGGGAGCGGGGTTGGCAAGCAGGTGGTGCCAGGTTGGCCAAGGCAGGTGCCAGCAGGGGGCCCCAGATCACCCCACTGGTTGGCCCACAAATTGGCCCTGATCGCTGGCCAGGCCTAGGGGCCCTACCCATGCATGAATTTCGTGCATCAGGTCTCCAGTAATAAATACTAAACCTTAATGTAGAAGAATAAACTCAAACCTAATTCTGATGTGCTGTTGGTTTGCAGTTTGCTATTTTTGATGAAAAGGACAATACAACTTCTATTAAAACATATGATTTTCCTTCTTTGCTGTGATGTTTTCCATTTTTTTGTTCACTTCTAGAGGTAACATTATCATTACCTTAATTCTGGGATTAGCGAGTTACTAGTCTTTGATGACCATTCCAGACCTGTTGCCTATGGTCTTCCAACCCACAATATGGGGTTTTCACAGGCAGGTACATTTGCAATTGTTATTGTTGTTAAAAACCCTCTGTATGATGGAAAATAGAGTTGTTTTCTCCATAGTATTCTTATGTAGATGTCAGCAGTAGTCATATATAACCATAGGAATACGCAAATTAGCTTTGCATGCACCAAGTTCATTTGTCAGTGTTCCCCAGAACAGTGTATAAAGCACACTTTTTAAACTTATGAATAAGATTTTAAAAAATTATTATACAATCAGATCACTGATGTTACCCTTAGCTTTAAACCACTCCTGATACTCCAGTGAATGCCTATTCATTTGGTTTAAGATAATTAGTTTATTAGTAAGAAATGGAACCAATAGGATACATATGTGAAGAGATTTATTATGGAGAATTGGCTCACAGATTTATGAAAGCAAGATGTCCCAAAATTTGCCATCTGCCAGCTGGGCACCCAGGAAGCCAGTGTTGTAGTTCCAGCCCCCATCTGAAGGTTTGGGAACTAAGAGTGGCAATGATGTGAGTCCCAGCCCAAGGGTAGGAGAACAATGTTCCAGTTCGTGCGGTCAGGCTGAGAGCCAGTGATCCCTTTTTCTGCGTTTTGGCCCTCAGTGGATTAGATGATGCCTATACACATTGGGAATGGCAACCTGTTTACTCACTCTGCCATTTCAAATGTAGATGCCATCCAGAAACTCCCTCACAGATACACTCCCAAATTTTGTTTAACCAAATACGTGGGCTGTCTGTGACCCAGTCAGGTTGACGTGAAATTAACCATGACAATTAGGTTAATCAAGTTAAAGATAGGGAGATGTGTTTGTTCTTATTTTTTGAAATTTCCACTTCTCCATTTATTCAAACTCTTCTAGTTACCAGGTACTGTTCTCCATGATAGAGATAGAAAGGTAAACATAAACAAGACTTCTGCTGTCGATGGGACTTACATCCTAGCTAGGAGGAGATGACACATGCACCTCAACATCTGTAGTGCAGACAATTAAATAGGCAGATTAGCAGAGCATGACAGGTAGATCCCAAATTGAATGCATGGCCAGGGACACTCCTCTAAGAAGCTGACATTTGGGCTGAGATCTGACAAGAAATGGATGCATGTGTTCTTCTGTGACATTTTCCATGTCCAGAGTATCCCAAGGACTTTCAAGCTCGGGGATATTTGCTTAAAAATTCTGAAACTGTAAAATGTCCTAAGTAATTTATCAACTTTGATGCAAATTGACTTATTAATTATTACTCTAAATAGTAGTAATTTTTATGTATGTATCAGTAATAGTGGATTAAGTAATTTATCAAATTCATCTCCATAAAGTTTATATCACTTTAGTTCTCAACTTTCCTTTACATCTCAGACACATAGAATCTAAAAAGGCACAATTATTTTTCTAAAGGATATTTCAATAAGTGCATAGGATCAAGTTACAAAGCAAACCACTAGCTTTGTATGAGTATATTCTTACCTGGGAAGGGGGGGAACACCATGGGAAAATTGATGACTTATAAGTGGAAAAACATGAAAATAAATCCAAATTGTGCAACTAAAACCAAAGAGTGAATTTTCATTTTTAGTAGTACCTCTTCAAAATAAGGCTGATGCTGTTTGGTTTAATGGAGTAGACTTTGACATAGCAATGTATGCCATCTTTGGCCTTGAATTTATTATGAATATTTGTGTGTTTTTTAAAGCCAAAATCTCTGGAATTCCTGACTCACAGATGTATATAAAAGCAAGCGGAATCAAAACTCCTAAGCTCTGCTCAGCTTGTTTAGAGTAAGCTGATGTTGGAGCACGACCATGGAATAAGGCACCTCATGTTGAATTGGGGTCACCTCATTTATTTCATTCTCAAGGCAATGGGGTTATCTTTAATAGCATTTGCAGTCCTAATAGCATGTCAGCAAGGAGTGGAGGTCAGATGCCCATTTCATTATTAAGGTCCAAGGAGCTGAAGAAACAGTCTGCAAGGTTTCCAACTCTGCCTGCTGAGAAATCGACTGTGTCAGTCTCACGTTCACCCTGTGAAGCACTTCCCTGAGCATCTTGGCCAAAAATTGCTCCTGAGTTTTCAGCAGCGGGGCCCGGAGCAGAAGATTTACCTCGTGCACATGGCCAAACATACTTGCCAACCAAGCCAAGCAATGAATGAATATCTCCCTTTCACATGCTCCTGAGTGGGCTTTTATTTTTCTCTCTCTCTGAACTTGAAACTTGTGCAGTGACTTTGGCCCCTGGAATGCCAACGCGTATCCATAGAGTAGAAAAGCTTATAATCTTATTCCACTGTTTGACATAATTTCTTTAAAAAGTGGCGATTCAAGGATCTGGCTCTGATGAAGTTGACCCCTTTCACAGCAGCAGAAAGGACTCCTTTCAGTGTTACTGGCCCAAGTCTTTGATGCTAATACAAGCCAATCCATACAGCAGTTCATTCCAATGTGATGGGTTGCTTCTCTCTTCACCAAAGCAACATAGCGAGGTGCATTTCCAAGGATCACAGGTGCTCCATTTTGCATAAAACACCAGCATTTCCTCTCAGTTGAAGTGTTTCTTGGCAAAGAAACAATGCTGACAGCCCCCTGGAGTTTCTAAAAGGGGCTCAGAAAACAGGGTTTCTTACAAGAGCTCATTTCTCCTTACCAGATGTAAGTAGTTTTATCTGACTGAGTGCTGAGTAAAAATAATTTTCCACCCTGATTGGAAACACTGGAAGAAATGTCAGTGACTTTGTATTGGATGATAGGATTTTATAGCCACACACTTGATTTTAATTCTTTGTTTACATATCAGCTCAACACTGTGTATGGCACGTGTGTCGACACGGCTGCTCTAATCATTCAGTGCTGCCTGCCTGCCAGTGTGATCGGTAATCTTGTAGGTTACTTCACGACAAGCCTTGAGTTAAAGACCCAGTGATGTTGCAGTAAAACCGCATCCTTTTCAAAATGAGCTTTCTTTTCGTGATGAAAATCCACTCTGCCCTATGAATTTTCAGGACGAAGTTCATAAAGAATTATTTAAACTTCTTTGGCTAAGTACCACCATTGGTAAGAACCTTGGCATGTCAGACCACTGAAGTTTTATGTTTCATCAAGTTAGAAGCTGGAAGTAAACCAAAGGTTATGTAAACTTCCTCCCCCTGCCTCTGCTTTCCACCCTCACTTTCCCCTCCCTCCCTCCCTTTCTATTTTTAATTAGGCCTAGTCATTATCGTCATAATTATAAAAATGGCAATGGATATTTTATGAATGCCCACTCTCTCAGGTAAGGCACTGTTATCATTCTCACTTTACAGATGAGGAAAATGAAGCACAGAGGTCAGGTAACTTGACATAGTGACATGATTTCATACCTGTTGAAATCACACAGGTAGTGAACGACCAGGTCGGTATTCTAACCCAGGTAGACTGGCTCCTAATCTCTCTGCAACATCACTATTATCTTGCCATGTATAGGAGCATCCCCTGCCACCCTATACATGTTGCAATAAACATGGTCTTAGTAACGTAGTTTCCTTTAAAATCTTTTTTTTTTTTTAACAAAACCATTTTCAAAGTAACATCGGGGGAAAGAAAATTTTTTTATTCCCTGTGGACCACAGATTAAAATTTTATGCCATAGAATTTTCTTCCCAGAATAGTCTTCCTTGTTAATTGGCTGGTGCTGAGGCACTGGAACCATACACTGTTTTGGGATTATAGCTATGAACTTCCAAAAACCATGGTTGATTACAAATGCATTCCCGTAGTTTGCAATAGATGTTTTGTAATATCGGTAACACTATTGCCTTTCTGACAGCCAGCAATTCTCTTTGACATGTTTTCATTTTAAAAGACACAGTCCTAGAATTCCTAGGGAGAATCCAGACATGTATCTGTCCTAAGTGAGACAGCGTATCAGCCGGTGTGATAAGCATAGATACATACAGCAGTCTCTGGCTTTTTCTGTGAATAAAAAATGCCAGGGTATCTTTGCAACTCTTTTGAATTTTTATCATAGTTTCCACTGTTAAATTTGACACAACCTGGAATAGAATCTTATAAATAAATGATTACCCTGGAAATGTGTTTGCTTCCTTGTAACGATGACAATATGCAATCATTCTAGGTTTTTAAATTGAATAAATCCTCATAAAAAAATTACTTCTACATTTAGAGAGGCTTAAAGATCTCCTGCCTCTTCTAAATTTCGTTAAATCAGCTAATACTAAACTTTAGAGTGATCTTTCATCCAGCTTGGTAGATCTATATTTTTTAAAATTCACATTCAAGGATGTATTTTTATTGAGAGAGAGAGGGGGAGAGAGAGAGAGAGAGAGATAGATGTAAGAGAGAAACATTGATTGGTTGCCTCCCATGGATCAAACCTGCAATCTAGGTCCTCGTATGTGCCCTGACCAGGAATCGAACCTGCAACATTTTTTGGTGTACTAATACTCGAACCAACTAAGCCACCCGGCCAGGGCTAGAATTGTATATTTTAAAACTGTTTTGTTATTTCCTTTATTACAATTTCTTCATTAAGTAAATTAAATTTCATAGTTTGGATCATTAAATCGGAGTAAATAGAAGATCTAAAACTGAAGTGTTGATTTTGCTACTGTCTTTGCTCCTCCTGTGATTTTGCCCATCTCAGTTGATGGGACTTTCCTTTTGCAGTCTACATCTCATCCATTAGCAAATCCTGCTGCTTCCATGTTTTAAGTTTTATCCAGAATTTGACCATTTCTGACTGTCTTCCCCACCCCCATCTTGGACTGAGTCCCCCACATATTTGCTTGATTTAAGTTATTAAATTCTTAAATGATCTCCATGTTTCCACCTCTGCTACCCTAATCTGTTCTTCACCTAGCAACAGCATTGTGCGTTTATAATGTCAGCTGCATCATGTCATTCCTTTGGCTTCAGACCTCATTTAGAATAGGATTGATAGGTGGTCTTTTCCATGGCTACTTTTTAACTTAGTCAGGTCCCCACTGCAATATTGCTGCATAACAAACAACCTCCAAAATATCTGTAGGTCAACAATATACATTTGCTTCTCTCCTTGGCAGGTTTGCATGTGAACTCAGGCAGCTCTCCTGCAGGCTGTGGGTTTGGCTCCGCTCTACCCTCCCTCATTCTGGGACCAGTGGCTCCCCTGATATTTATGGCAGATGACAGGAGTGCTGGAGGCCACAGCAAGTGTGAACGCCTTCCAAAGCCTCTGCCTGAGGCATGCTGGCTAACATTCTAGACTTTACCTCTTGACACTTTTCCCTTCTCCTAATTGCCTTACTTGCTTTAATGAATGTAGTTATATAAGTAAGTCTTAAAATCAAATCGTGTGATTCCTCCCACTTCACTCATTCTTTTTCAAACTGTTTGGGCTAGTCCTATTTCCTTTACCTTTTCATATAAACATTAAGATACATTTTTGATAGAAATTGCATAGAAGCTATAGGCCAGTTAAGGGAGAAGTAACATCTTTATTATATACTAGCGGCCCCACAGGGATCAGGCCTAAACCGGCAGTCGGACATCCCCCTCACAATCCAGGACTGCTGGCTCCCAACCACTCACCTGCCTGCCTGATTGCCCCTAACCGCTTCTTCCTGCCAGTCTGATCACCCCCTAACCACTCCCCTCCCAGCCTGATCAACGCCTAACTGCTCCCCTGCCTGCCTGATTGCCCCCAACTGCCCTCCCCTGCCAGCCTGATCGCCCACAACTGCCCTCCCCTGCTGGCCATCTTGTGACCACATGGGGGCGGCCATCTTGTGCAAGGGTGCAACAGTCAATTTCCATATTACCTCTTTATTATATAGGATTCATCTGTCATGTACTAAAATATTTAATCCATTACAAAGATCTCTGCTTTCTTTCATCAGGTTTTGTGGTTTTCATCAGATTCTATTCTTTTTTGGTTAGATTTATTTCTAAGATTTTATATACTCCCCCCCCCCCACCAAAATACATATATATACACTTTGAATAATTATAAAGGCAATGTTTATTAAAATACATTTCATTTTCAAAACTGAGTTATCAGTTGTTAAAGTAGGTATACATTTTGGGTGGACACCCTGTATATTAAGGAGATGTGTTACACTTTCATGGTATACCACTCACCAGTAGGACTATTTTATCCATGTCTCCTTCCTTAAACATTGGTGGTTGTTCAGGTTAGGGTGGTGATAGCCATGTTTTTGTGTGTGTGTGAAGTGACTTCGAAACAAATGGAGAAGTGGACCTGGGATGCAGTTAGAAATCAACATACCAGTTTTATTGTGATAAGTCTGAATTGGACAAGGCAGCTGGAGACCACAATAGAATGGCTCAGTCTTCCCATAGAATCAGGTGGACTTTTGGACACAGTTGTAGATAGTAAAGCAGGAAACCCTCAGACCTCCCCTGCAGGGCAGAGCCTGCCTCTGCAACTTCCTGAAGGAGAAGTAAGATTATGTACCTATGTTATAGCCAAGGTGAAGGAATATTGGATAATGTGACACTTGTGCAAACACATTATTTGTTTTAACAATCTGATAAATCACTATTTCTTTCTTGAAAAGCTCTCTGAAAGTGTGTGTGTTGTATATTTTTAACTTTGTAGGTTGTCCAGTTTGATATACAGATATCCTCCAAATATCTGATTAATTCCCCTTTTGTTCCACAAAGAATAGTCATCAATTCTTCATACACCCCTAATGATCATGACTGCCCCAACCCTAACTCCTCATGTTTATACCTAAACCTTGCTGATGGTTCCTTTAGATCTTTCCTACTTATGTGGTTCTCATTCCAATTTTTGTTCACATGGCAGAAACATTTTACCCAAAAGAAAATGATTACAAGAATTATTCTAAAGAAATATTTTTTTAGGTTTAGAAAACATATGATATGAGACTATTAAACTTAGGAAGCATGCATTCTCTAGAATTACATGCATACTGAGAGGTGTAGTAATGAACTTTTCTTGTAAAACATGCCATACTCTCCTAGTGACTCTTGCGCTAGGATTTCTAATGGAAATAGAATTTCATCAGGTCTCAGAACATTGGCAGATAGGTCTTGTATTTGACAGGAGTCTAAAGTTTAGTTTGGGAGGAACATTCTGAAGTCTGAAAAGATTTGTGATTCTGAGTAGAAAGTCTAATAAAACTTCTAGGATATTTTTTAGTATTCTCAAATGAGTCTCAGCTGAGTTGTGGGAAGGTTTCTGAATGGCCCTTTTCTTCAAGACTGAGAAACCGAATTAAGTTTTAACTTTTTTGTTTATAAGACTACTAGTGGCCCAGTGCACGAATTCGTGCATGGGTGGGATCTGGCAGGCTGCCCCTGCTGGTCGGGGGGAGGGGCCACAGGAGGTTGGCCGGCGGCCCCACCCACATCAGGCCGGTTGGCTGGCTGCAATGTGCGTCATAGCGACCGGTTGTTCCGGTTGCTTGGCTTTTATATGTATAGATATTTTTTAAACCCCAAACCTGACGTATCCATGCCTGATTAGGACTTTAGCTATTTCTTCTTCTTTGGAAATGTCCTCCTTAGTGTGAGATCCTTCTCTTGATATGCAGCAAGGTAGAGAGATCTGGTTTGCAATGGGCAAAAAGTGAGGGATAATGAGCACCTTATGGCATTTCAGGCCTGGAAGGAAGGAAATTACTGAATGAGCTCCTCCTGTGTGCAGAGAGTGATTCAAGCCCCATGTGGAATACAGAGTACTCTATTAGTTCACATTATCTTCTTCTTCAAACACCTATTTTCTGATTGAAAACTCAGTGTAAATAGAAAAATTCTTGTATTAGCCTGTCTGGTAATATTCTCAGATGTGGGTTAATATTCTAACTTCTGGAATGTACATGTCATCTACCCAATCTTCAACACCACTCAATTTCTTGTAGTACTCAGAGTTTTCTCCTTCTAGATTCATGGATGCTTTCTAGGTGAGCCATAAGAACATATAACCATCCGAGTATCTCTTTTACTCTGTCAGTTGGAAAAATATCTACAGTCATTAGGACTGAGTCTGACTTTCCACTGCCTGACCTAAATCCAAAGTCTGCACTGCACTCAGTTGCTTTACTGGTTGTGTAACTCCTCTTTCCCGTTCTTTTTTCTCCCCCTCACTTGATATTTTTTCCATTGCATTTCAGAGAGAGTGGAAGGGAGGGAAATAAGGGGAGAGGCACAGAGAGAGAAACATCGATGTGACAGAGATACATTGAGTGGTTGCCTCCCACATGAGCCCCAATGGGGCAGAGAGTGAAGCCGAAACCCCAGCATGTGACCTTGATGGGAATCGAACTTGAGACCTTCAGTGCTCAGGGCCAACACTCTAACCACTGAGAAACACTGGCCAGTACCTCTTTTCTGTTTTTTTTTCTCAAGAAATCCATTAGAGCATTGACATACATGCTGAACAATTTACCGATTTCTTCATTCATTCATTCAACAGTATTTATTGAGTATCTTTTATGTCTGAGCACGAGTGGTACAAAGATGAATAATATATAGTCTCTTACTTTGAAACACCAACTATCTAGTGAGGGGAACAGACATAAGAACAAGCAGTGACAGGACAACTTGATGTGTGAGTTAACAGAGGTATGTACAAAGGCGAAGGAGTCTGCTGCCTTGGGATGAGAAGGGTAAGCAGAATACCTTGGCTTTGTCTTAGATCAAACACAGGGTGTTTCCCAAGTAGAAGGGGAACCTAGGGAGAGGAATATGTGCTTAGAATCTTGTAATTATTTAGCCTTTCATAGCAGTGTTTCTTTGGGGGATAGATAAACAGCACGTGTTTAATTTAGAAATTCATAAACATTGAACGGCAGGTTTTTTTTCCATTGGAGTGAGGTCCCTGGAGCAAAAGAGAGGAGGAGAGTGGGTCTTATCTAGCAAAACATTGCACAATCAAGAGAGCTAAAGACAGTTACATATTTATGAATTTGGATACTTGTTTTTCACATTTATTTTGTTTATCAAGTTATAATTTAAAATTACTTCAAGGCCCAAATATTTCTTTGGTTGTGCATATGTTATTGAACTGGGACGGTATGACTAGCATAATCTTGTTTGACCATATCTTTATTTGATTTTTCTCTCTTTCCTCCAGGATTATACACTGAGTGTCGGCAGCCAGACCAAAACCTCTGTGTGGCCAAGAACAAGAACTGGGTGAGCCAAGAGTGAAGGGCAAGAGATGTTAGACGGCTGTGTGGTCAAGCCAACGGCATGCTTGGCTGCATTGCCGTGAGTGATTGATGAATTCTTTAGAATAGGGGAACTTGGGAAAATGAGTGCTCTTGTACTCAACTGACCACGCTGGCGATTTGTACGGCCACTAGTCCCAACCTATCTTGGAGAGACTGAGCAACCCAGGGGACGGAGGAACCTGGAACTTAGTGCTGTTTTTGCTTTCTTTGTGAAGTAAGTGTGTTGTGGTGGTGGTTTAAATTTGTCTTTAAACATCTTTCTCATTCCTAAGATTTCCCTTCTCTTTCCCATTAAAATGGAAATCCTTCACATAAGTGTATAGGTCATTGGATGTTGCTGAATGGAATAGAATGGAAAGCTTACTATTTATTGTCTATCATAAAATATAGTTAATGTTTTGGGTGGTGAATAGATTGGATTGGGTAACACATTGGCGTGTGAACATCTTTGCTCTAAATGTGTTAGTTGAGAGGGAACATACCATGTCAGAATATTCATGAGTTGGTTTTACTCTGAAAAAGGTGCTGCTGGTGCACTGAACTGATAATATCAGCAACAAAAATTTATATCTGAAGTATTTCCAGCCCACCTTCCACAACCTCTGTACCCATAAGGCACATTTTTGTTTACCCTGCCTGATTGTAATGTTACTCCATAATCCCCCCTGTATCCATAAGTCAAGGTAAAAATTGCTCTCAAAAAACCATACTACTTTTCATTTAATAAATAATAAATTCTGGCCATTATTTTTCTTCTCTTTATTAGGGAAGCTATCATCTCTACCCCCTGAGAAAAACCAATAAAGAGAATGAGAAATAGAAATCAAGGCACTAAAGAACTTTGCAAGTCTTTCAGTATGAATATATATATATTTTTATTATTTTTAATTTAAATTATTTATTGTTTTTTATTTTTTATTTTATGTTTTTGAAAACAATTTTTTATTTTATTTTATTTTTTTTAATTGAATCTTTATTGTTCAGATTATTACATTTGTTCCTCTTTTTTTTCCCCCCCATCCTCCCAGCTCCCACCCCACCCTCCGCCCTCACTCCCCACCCACTGTCCTCATCCATAGGTGCACGATTATTGTCCAGTCTCTTTTCGCATCTCCCACACCCCTTTCCCCCCCAAGAATAGTCAGTCCATTCCCTTTCTATGTCCCTGATTCTATTATGGTCACCAGATTATTTATTCACTTGATTCTTATATTCACTTGTTGATAGATGCATATTTGTTGTTCATAATTTTTATCTTTACCTTTTTCTTCTTCCTCTTCTTAAAGGATACCTTTCAGCATTTCATATAATGCTGGTTTGGTGGTGATGAACTCCTTTAGCTTTTCCTTATCTGTGAAGCTCTTTATCTGACCTTCCGTTCTGAATGATAGCTTTGCTGGATAAAGTAATCTTGGTTGTAGGTTTTTGGTATTCATCACTTTGAATATTTCTTGCCATTCCCTTCTGGCCTGCAAAGTTTCTGTTGAGAAATCAGCTGACAGTCGTATGGGCATTCCCTTGTAGGTAACTGGGTTTCTTTCTCTTGCTGGTTTTAAGATTCTCTCTTTATCTTTTGCTCTTGGCATTTTAATTATGATGTGTCTTGGTGTGGTCCTCTTTGGATTCCTTTTGTTTGGGGTTCTCTGCGCTTCTTGGACCTGTAAGTCTATTTCTTTCACCAGGTAGGGGAAGTTTTCTGTCATTATTTCTTCAAATAGGTTTTCAATATCTTGCTCTCTCTCATCTTCTGGCACCCCTATAATTCTGATGTTGGTGTGCTTGAAGCTGTCCCAGAGGCTCCTTACACTATCTTCATATTTTCGGATTCTTTTTTCATTTTGCTTTTCTGGTTGGGTGTTTTTTGCTTCTTCGCATTTCAAATCTTTGACTTGATTCTTGCGCTCCTCTGGTCTGCTGTTGGGTGTCTGTAAAATATTCTTTATTTCAGTCAGTGTATGCTTAATTTCTAGTTGGTTCTTTATCACAACATCGAGGGTCTCATTAGATTTCTTGAGGATCTCACTACATTTATCGGCGGCTTCTATACAGTTCTTAAGAGACCTTAAAAGTGTGGTTCTGAACTCAATATCCTCCATTGACAGTTTTGTCCTGTTTCTTTGTCTCCGCATTTTTTATGCTTTCTTGGTGCACCCCCTAGTGGTCTTTGTGCGCAGTCTTGTTGTAGTTAAGCCTTGATTGTTGTTGGCAATAGTGGGGGTGATTTGACCTCCAGGCTAACTGGCTATGAGAGTCCGCTGTGTCTGCAGTGGGAGGGCTTCTGTGCTGGATCTCTAGGGCGGTGCTAATCTAGCCTTTGCCTGAGGCTATCCGGGAAATGGTTCTGCGCTGGGCTTGGGCGGGGCAGTTCCCCCGGGGATCTACAGGGCGGGCAGAGCGAGCAGTTATGGCTACTCTCAGTTCCTTCCCCAGGGGCTCTGCCTCTCAGAGTCCCAGCAATGGCTGCAAACCTCGGAGAGAAAGCTGCCTTCGAGTTCTGACTGAAGCCAGACAGTCCCGCTTCTCCCGTTTGAGTCTGGGTCCCCAGAGACTCGCCAGGATCTGGAGCTCTGAGTCTGAAACTCCCTCCGGATTGAAAACAACAACCACGCCCTCCGCCGCCAGCCCGCTCCGCGCGCGCACTCCGCACCTGAGTATTTCACTTCAGCACTGCGCCTCCTCTGAGTCTGGGTATGATATTCTCTTTCCTCCTAGTTGTAGAATTTCCACTCAGCCAGCCTTCCTGTGGTTCTGGATGCTGTCTGAAGTGGTTGTTCGAGGGCAGCAATCTCCAGCATTAACCTATGCCGCCATCTTGGTTCTCCTTATCTAAATTCTTTATTGTTTAAAGTATTACATGAGTCTCCTTTTTCCCCCATTGGCCTCTCCCCAGCCACCCCCACCCTCCAGCACATGTCCTCACTCCCTTACTGTGTGTGTCCATTGGTTATTATCATATGCATGCATACAAGTCCTTTGGTTGATCTCTTACCCCCTCAACCCTTGCCTTTCCTCATAGGTTGGATGGTCTGTTTAATGCTTCTATGTCTCTGGTTCTATTTTTGTTCATCAGTTTATGTTGTTCATTATATTCCACAAATGAGTGACATCATGTGATATTTATCTTTCTCTGACTGGCTTATTTCGCTTAGCATAATGCTCTCCAGGTCTGTCCATGCTATTGCAAATAGTAAGAATTCCTTATTTTTTATAGTAGCTTAGTATTCCATTGTGTAGATGTACCACGGTTTTCTAATGCACTCATCTACTGATGGGCACTTAGGCTGTTTCCAAATCTTAGCTATTGTAAATTGTGCTACTATGAACATAGGGGTGCATATATCCTTTCTGACTGGTGTTTCTGGTTTCTTGGAATATATTACTGGAAGTAGGATTACTGGGTCAAATGGGACTTCCATTTTTAATTTTTTGAGGAAACACCATACTGTTTTGTGCGATAAGTCCGCACCAGTCTACATTCCCACCAGCAGTGCACGAGGGTTCCTTTTACTCTGCGTCCTCACTAGCACTTGTCCTTTGTTGATTTGTTGATGATAGCCATTCTGACAGGTGTGAGATGGTACCTTATTGTCATTTTGATTTGCATATCTAGGATCATTAGTAACTTTGAGCATGTTTTCATATGTCTCTCGGCCTTCTGTATGTCTTCTTTCGAAAAGTATCTATTTAGGTCCTTAGCCTACTTTTTGATTGAATTGTTTATCTTCCTTTTGTTAAGTTGTATGAGTTCCCTATACATTTTTGAGATTAAGCCCTTTTTGGAGGTAATATTGAAAAAATATGTTCTCCTATGCAGTGGGCTTTCTTGTTGGTTTGTTGATAGTTTCTTTTGCTGAGCAGAAGGTTTTATTTTGATGTAGTCACATTTGTTTATTTTCTCTTTAGTTTCCATTGTCCTAGGAGCTGTATTGGTAAAGATATTACTATGACATATGTCTGGTATTTTGCTGCCTATGGATTCTTCTAAGATTTTTATGGTTTCCAGTCTTATGTTTAAGTCCTTTATCCATTTTGAGAAATCAACTATAATAAAAACAATGAAAAAGAAATCAAACACTTGGAGGATAAATAGCATGCTATTAAACAATGATTGAGTTACCAAAGTCATTTGTAATTTGTTTTCAGGAAATAAAAAGCATCCTGGAAACAAATGACAATGAAAACACAACAATTCAAAATCTATGGGACACAGTGAAAGTAGTCCTGAGAGCGAAGTTCATAGCTCTACAGGCCTATCTCAAAAAACAAGAAAAAATGCTAATAAATTATCTAACTCTGCCACTTAAAGAATTTCTTAGAGCAATAAGAAAAGCCCAGAGTAAGCAGAAGGAAGGAAATAATCAAGATCAGAGCAGAAATAAATGACATAGAGACAAAAAAAAATTGCAAAAGATCAATAAAACCAAAAGTTGATTCTTTGAAAACATAAACAAGATTGATGAACCTCTATCCAGGCTCACCAAGAAACAAAGAGAGAGGACCCAAATAAACAAAATCAGAAATGAAAGAGGTGAAGTAACAACCAACCCCACAGAAATACAAAGGATTGTTAAAAAAAAAAATGCTACAAACAACTCTACTCCAACAAACTGGGCAACCTTGACGAAATGGACATCTCTCTATATAAAATGCCAGTATCCACAATGACCAGGACAACCAAACAACCGGTCACCATGAGGTGAATTGAGAACCTCTCAGGCCCTCCCCGCAGCCCACAAGCAGCAGCTTGCGGTGGCAGGGTGAGCACAGCAGCTCTCCTGGCTTGGTGGGGCGGGGCAGCTCTTGTGGCATGGTGGGGCACCTGCAACACCTAGGGCTCAAGCAGCTGTGAGCCCCAGAGGCTGCGAGGCCCCGGGTTCGGTGAGCTGTGAGCCCTGGCAGCTGCAAAGCTTGGGGACCAGTGAGCCATGAGCCCTGGTGGCTGTGAGGCCCATGGCTCAGGCAGCCATGAACCCGGCAGCTGCAAGGCCTGGGGTTCAGGCCTTGCAGCCGCAGCAGTCAGCAGTGGCAGCAGCAGCAGTGTGATGGGGTGGCACCTTTCCCTGATTGGCCCAGTTGCCTCCCACAGAGGACATCCCCTGCCGGGAGCCGGTCCATGCTTGCTGTTTCAAGGGACCTGGCATATATGGCATACTGTTCTTAATACGTTTGCTCACCTTCTTGGTACTATGTGTTTTAACCAAGGTCTCTGAGAAAGGTTGTTTCCCCAGGTAGGGATTTTCCCCTGAAGTTAGGGAGGGAATAAAACCTCTTAACTAAGTGCCAGGCGGGTAATTAATCACTTTAACTATGAACAATCATGCTTAAGCTACATAATCTTTACTCCCTGGAATGGAGATAAGAAACGCCCTAACCTTTGTAATAGAGATTGATAGGATTGAATCAACTGGTATAAATACAGATGTAACAAGACAGCAAGACACAGAACTTAGAAGTCAGAACTCAGAAGACAGAACCTACACAGAACCTACAGACAGAAGAACTTCGCTGGAGAGAACATGGCAAAAGATCCTGGACTGAACCTGACTACAGAAATATGGCAAGAGAACCTGACTAGAACCTGGTGACCGAACCTGGCTGGAGATCTCAGGCAGAACCTGGCTGGAGAACCTAGCGAGGGAACATGGCTACAGAACCTGGCTGGAGAACCATCAGAACCTCTCTGGAGATCGAGACCAGAACTTGGCTGGAGATCCTGGCTAGGCTGCTGATCAACTGAACGCTGTCTCTGTGTCATTCCTTCTTCGTCGACTCCGTCTACGCCTTTGGGAACCCCTGGACCTGCTGGGGTTGGACCCCAGCAATCCCCTGAGGGCTCCCGGACTGTGAGGGGGGCAGACCAGGCTGAGGAACTACCCCTTCCCAGTGCACAAATTTTTGTGCATGGGGTCTCTAGTATTCTTATAAAAATACAAGCTTCCAAAACTCAATCAGGAAGAATCGAAACACCTGATTAGGCCAATTACTATTGATAAAATTGAAACAGTAACCAAAAAACTTCCAGCAAACTAAAGTCCTGGACCAGACAGCTTTACAGGGGAGTTTTACCAAAAATTCAAAGAACTAAAACCTATCCTTCTCAGACTATTCCAAAAAATTCAAGAGGAAGGCACACTTCCAAGCTCTTTCTATGAAGCAAGCATTACCCTAATCACCAAACCAGATAAAGAGACTACAAAGAATTATAGGTCAATATCCCTCATGAACATAGATGCTAAAATTCTCAACAAAATTCTAGCAAATTGGATCCAGCATTACATTGGGAAGATCATAAACCATGACCAAATGGGATTTATTCCAGGGATTGCAAGGCTGGTACAATATCTGCAAATCAATAAACGTGATACATCACATAAATAAATTGAGAGACAAAAATCACATAATAATATCAATTGATGCAGAAAAAGCATTTGACAAAATCCAACACCCTTTCCTGATAAAAACTCTCAGCAAAGTGGGAATAGAGGTATCATACCTCAACATAATAAAAGCCTTATATGACAAGCCTACTGATACAGCCAACATCATACTCAATGGGCAAACACTAAAACCATTTTCCCTAAGAACAGGAACAAGACAGGGATTCCCACTTTCACCACTCTTATTCGACATAGTACTGGAAGTGCTACCCTTAGGAATCAGATAAGGAGAAGAAATAAAAGGCATACAAATTAGAAAAGAAGTAAAATTGTCATTATTTGCAGATGACATGATATTGTATATAGAAAACCCTAAATATTCCATCAAAAAACTACTAGACTTAATAAATGAATTTGGCAATATACCTTGATACAAAATTAACACCCAGATATCTATGGCCTTTTTATACACCAATAATGAATTAATTGAAAGAGAAACTAAAAAAAACAATCCCATTTGCCATTGCAACAACAAAAAATTAAGATACCTAGGAATAAACTTAACCAAGGAGGTAAAGGACCTATACTCAGAAAATTACTGGTTCTGAAAATAGAGATAGAGGAAAACATAAACAAATAGAATAATATACCATGTTCATGGATGGTAGACTCAACATCATTAAAATGTCCATACTACCCAAAGCAATCTATAGATTCAATGCAATCCCCATTAAAATACCAAAAGCATATTTCACAGACCTAAAACAAACTCTCCAAAAATTCATCTGGAATAAAAAAAATATCTCGAATAGCCACAGCTATCTTGAGAAAGAAGAACAAAGTTGGAAGGATCACAATACCAGATATCAAGCTATATTAGAAAGCCACTGTTCTCAAAACTGCCTGGTACTGGCACAAGAACAGACATATAGACCAATGGAACAGAACAGAGAACCCAGAAATTGACCTAAGCTAGTATGCTCACTTAATATTTGACAAAGGAGGCAAGAGCATACAATGGAGTCAAGACAGTCTCTTCAATAAATGGTGTTGAGAAAATTGGACAGATATATGCAAGAAAATGAAACTAGACCACTAACTTACACCATACACAAAACTGAATATATATTTTTTAGGAAACAGGATCACATGACCCACTGTTGGAAGAACTCTACATTCATTAATTCAATTCCTATAACAATTCTAACTCTCAAATAACTTCTAGCTTTCCAATGAGGAAACTGAAGCTCAGAGATTTTAAGTATGTGCCCAAGATCCATGGAGTTGCTGGAGCTTGAATTCAGTCACTTTTGACTCTCAACCATTATGGAATAACTTCTTTTTTTAATCCTCACCTGAAAATACTTTTCCATTGATTTTTTTAGAGAGAGTGGAAGGGAGGGAGGGAGAGAGGGTGGTCGAGAGAAGGAGAGAGAGAAGGAAACATCAATGTGAGAGAGACACATAGATTTGTTGCCTCCTGCATGTGTCCCCACTGGGGCCAGGGATCAACCTGCAACCCAGGTATATATGCCTTTGACCAGGAATCAAACTGGCACATGGGACAAAATCCAACTAACTGAGCAGCACTGGCCAGGGCTGCTACAAATAACTTTTTATTTTAGTGGGGAAAAATTACTTTCCTGATTGTGTTTAATTGGTAGAAAAATTACTGTATAAAATTACTTTTATTTTAATTCCTTTGATTTTATAAAGAAGACTGATTTAAGTGTACTTACAGCTACTGTCCTTAGTTTCAAAGATATGAAATCAGGTAGCTGTACTCTATGGTAAACTAAGCAACTGTATTGAGACTCAAATGACTAACCCTTGGCTAGACCTCACATCTGGTACTGGGCCACAGTAAATATGCCCCCCGGCTGAACTCAGAGATTCAAAACATTCAGTCTTTGCATATTATCAGATTCCTGCTTTGTTCACACAAGTGTGGATTTTGCAAAAGCCACAACGCAAATATGCATGAAATTTTTCAGAGGGATATGTTGTATGTTAGGGATATTTTATCTTCAAATTATGTTAAATTGTACAGTTAGGTTATTAGTTAGAACAAATGAAAATTTTCATATACTATGTAAATTAGAAATTAAGAAAATTAATATAAAAATGGCTATCACAACTCCCATAAAAAGAGAATATTCAATGGTAAATAATAAAAGGTGCTATGATTTGATGCTTAGTTTCAAAGGCCATCTGACACTTATTAGCCATGTGATATTAAATCCACTTAACCTCTCTGTGACTTAGTTACTTCTATATAAAGATAACGGTGGCACCAATATCATACAGTTATTGTGAAGATTAACGCATCTTACCTAATAGACAAACATGTAAATTGACCGTCCTTCCGCTATGCTCACCAGCCAATCAGGAGAGTATGCAAATTAACCCAACAGAGATGGTGTTTATTTTGCATACGTAGGCACAAAGAGGTGGAGTGAAGACTGAAGGCTCTGGCTGGAGCAGTGAAGGCCTGGGTCCCGGGTGCCGGAGGAAAACCGGTGCCGGCAGCCAGGGGAAGGGAAGGCCTATTGCACGAATCTCTTCGTGCAACAGGCCTCTAGTCCTATCTAATAATAGACAAACAAGGTAATTGACTGTACCTTCGCTACACCTCCCATTGGCTAATCAGCACAATATGCAAATTAACCACTAACAAAGATGTGGGTTAATTTGCATATACTGGCTGGGAGCGAAGGCTGAAGACAACATGGAAGCGAAGCGCTACAGAAGGAAGCTAAGTAGAGGCAGCGGAGACAGGAACGGAGTCAAGGCTGTGGAGGCAGGAGGCGGGAGGGCAAACCCAGCCGCAGCGGCTGGGAGCGAGAGCAAAGCCCACTTCAGTGGGTTTCACTCCCTTCTCTGCTTTGCTCTAGCTGCAGGAAGCCCTATTCTTGCAGGAATCTTCCTGCAACGGGCCTCTAGTCTATATTATAAAAGGCCAGTGGCCGTAACGCTGTAATGCTGTAACAACCAAATGACCTGTCACCAGGAGGTGCATTGATGGGTCTCGCGGCGCAGTGGGTCTTAATCTTGTGGCGTGGTGGGTCTGGGGTCCTGCTGGCGCAGCCAGCCTGGGGTCTCGCGCGATTTCACGCACTGGGCTTCTAGTATAATGTATAAAAAACATTCACAGAGTGCCTGGCTCATAGTAAAACCTCAGTAAATGTTAGCAATTGTTGCATTTTTGAGAATGTGTATTATAGATAGATGTTGTTTGTCCTAATTGGGCCATGAGTGACTTCAACCAGTAAGAACTTATTAATGAGTCATTTGTTTATATGAACTATCAATACTCAACCAATTAAACTGAGGTGATAGCTGATGTTATATAGATATGTTTACAGAGTGAATTACCATGGTGGGTGTTTATGATGCAATTAAAAAGTGTATTCCTTCACATAAAGTTCTATGAATAGGTGAGTGTATGATAAGTCTAGGAAAAAAATGAATCAGTATATGCGTAGTGGGAAAGTAAGATACCTTTGGGAAAATACAATTTGTCTCATGTCAGAATTTTGCCTAGAGCCAGGCTAGTTCTAGAATCACCTCCAGCTTTAATGATTTTAGTCTATATTCTGCTGGACAGGCAGGCATTTTGAGTTCAAAGATATTTTGGCTTAGATGATGATAATAATTTATAGGCCTTAAAAATCTTTGCTGAGCTGCCCCAGAAAAATGTATTTCCAGTAGTACTTGTAAAATGCCAGCAATTTATGAGAAATATATTTGTATTATATATTTAATAGAAATATGTTAAATCCCTTAATTAAAAGTAGATTAGAAGTACCCTGGCTGGTGTGGATCAGTTGGTTGGAGTGTAGACCCTAGGCTGTGGGCTCAGTCCTTGGTCAAGGAGTGTACAGGAGGCAACTCTCAAATCTATATTTCTCTCTCTCTCTCTCTCTCTCTCTCTCTCTCTCTCTCTCTCTCATCAACGGAAAAGCATATCCCCAGGTGAGGATTTAAAAAAAAAAAGTAGATTGGAGGTGATGATACTAAAAAGGACTGTGAAGTTCCATGTTTTGTGAACTGGTAATCAGTCCACTTTAATACTTGAGACTAAAATTTAAATGCTGCATATTTTATCTGCTATGTACTAACATTTATAAATGATTACTAACTAAAAATAAATAAATGGATATAGAAAGCAAGAAAGGTTTCTTTCATATGTTCCAAGTGTATTCCAAAAAAAGCTAGTTAAGTCTCCCAAAAATTCAGACTACTAATAGAAAGTATTAAAATTAATAAGCTTATATAGAATTCTTGCTTTATTACACTTCCATGGCTTTTACTGGAATGGTTGCCACATGCAACTTAGAATCTTTTGGTCTTAGTGCGTGTACCGATTTTCCTCTTGTATTAGAAAGCTACACCAACACCCATGTAAGCGATGTAACTCCTATTTACTTGAATATCCCAGAATTAATTTTATGTAACTGTGGATTTATAGTTCCCGGTCACATTATAGGGAAGCATCTGGATTGCAGAAGTAAAGTGACTTCTGTGACAAAGTTGAGCAATATACTGGGGTGAGAGTGGGCTGATCCTTACAGGGCTTGGAATGTACACCACATGCACTGCCAGGGTGACTTGGACTTTTCCAAACTCTACTGTTGTTGTGTCTGCTCACATATTAGCTGTTGCCATCTTTTGGGTGTGGTGTACATATGTTAATATGGAGAAAAGAGAAACTAAGAAACCATTCACACCATCCAAGCTAATGCTCTATAAACAACATTGATCTTGAAAGGAGAGATGAGGACTAAGTTGTACCAAATGGAATCTGTAATGTAGAAAGCACCCTCTCATCCAATTGTGTGTATCGTTTGGTAGACAAAACAGAACAATAAAGACTTTTTTTCAATGCTAAGGCAAGTATTAACACTTTAGGCTCAATAGACTCAGCTTTAAGAGGATTGAAACCTGGAAGGAAGTTTGTGATTCAGTGAATAGAGAAACTGACTCAGGACTGCCACTTACTCTCAGGGCGTTAGCAGCGAAGTGAACTAGGCTTCTTTAGTAATCCCATACCCGCTGAAAGGGGAAAGGTATCTCTTTGCCCTTATATAGCATTGTAATGTTTCTTACCATGTATAATTGTATTTTTTTGCTTAGTATGCACACTACCAAAACGAGGTGACGAGGGTGATCCTACAGTGAAAAACCAAGGAAAGGAAAAATAGTCTAACAAACCTGCCTACTTTGTGTCGGGCATGATGCGAAGTGCTTTTATCTTCTATTTCAGTATATCCGCAATGTAAAAGGCCCATTTTATTCCTCATAAATAGCTGATGGATGAGCACTTTTGGACCTATTTTTTTCAGTTCAGAAAATATTTAGTATGGACTAAAAATTATTACTGTATGCAGTAGAGGCAACTACTAATTAAATTTTACAAATGAATGATGAGGCTAAGAAAGACTGAATAAATTACTGGAAATTTTATAGCTAGTGTTTGATTCTGAGAGACTGAGTATACCAATTGACAATCACCAGACCATGTATAAAAATTAAACTCTGATCCACAGCCTGTAGCAACCAGCCCAGGAAGCTTGCAGTAATGCAGACTCAGAAAGATTTACTGTCATATTTTCTTCTAAAAGTTTTTTCCTTTACATTTATATCTATGATGTATTTTTGAGTTAATTTTGTATATGTTTTAGGAAGAGTTCTGACATTTGTGTGTGTGTGTGTGTGTGTGTGTGTGTGTGTGTGTGTGTGTGTGAATATCCAGTTGTCCCAGCAGTATTTGTTGAAAACACTATTTTTCCTCATTGAATTGTCTTAGTACCCTTGTTGAAAATCTGTTGTCTGTAAATATGAGCTTTTTTTTTTTTTTTCTGCACCCTTAATCTATTCCATTGATCTATATGTCTAACATTGCTCTGGTACCACACTTGTTTGATTACTTTATTACTATAGCTTTGTAGTACATTTTGTAACTGGGAAGTGTGTGCCCTCCAAATTGTTCTTCTCACTCAAGATTTTTCTTTTTTTCTATTTTGGGTCCCTTGAACTTTCCATATAAATTTTAGGATTGACTTGAATCTGTAGATCAATTTGGTGAATATAGATATCTTGGCAACATTAAGTCTGATCCGTGAATGTGGGATGTTTTTACATTTATTTATGTTTTTGTTAATTTCAATCAGCAATGTTTTGTAGTTTTTACAGCATAAGTTTTGCATTTACTAGTACTTAGTTAGATTTGTTTCAAAGAATTTTCTTCTGATGCTATTATAAATAAAATTGTTTTCTTAATTTCACTCTAAGGTGATTCACTACTAGATATAAAAATCTAATTTTTTATATTGATCTTTTATCCTACAACCTTAACGAAATTGTTAATTAGTTCTAATTGTTTTACAGCGGATTTCTTAAGATTTTAAAAATAAAGTATCAAATCATCAGTATATAGAAATAGTTTACTTCATTTCAAATTTGGATGATTTTTATTTCTTTTTCTTTTAAAAAAATATACTTATTGATTTTTTACAGAGAGGAAGGGGAGGGAGAGAGAGTTAGAAACACAGATGAGAGAGAAACATCGATCAGCTGCCTCCTGCATACCCCCCACTGGGGATGTGCCCGCAACCAACGTACATGCCCCTGACTGGAATCAAACCCGGGACCCTTGAGTCCGCAGGCCGACGCTCTATCCACTGAGCCAAACCGGTTGGGCTATTTCTTTTTCTTGTCTAATTGCCCTAGCTAGAACCCTGGTAAAATATTGAATAGAAATAACAAGAGTAGACATCCTTGTTTTATTCCTGAATGTAGGATAAAACTTTCAGTCTTTCAACATTAAGTATGATGTTAGTTCTATATTTTTCACAAATATTATTTATCAGGATGAGAAAGTTTTCTTTTTTCTTGGTTGAGTTTTTTTTTTTAAATCATAAAAACTATTGGATTTTGTCAAATGCTTTTTCTGTGTCTATGAACATAATCATTTCATTTTTGTCCTATATTATACTCATATATTTTATTATATTGACTGATTTCTGAATATTAAACAAACCTTACATTCTTAGAATAAATTCCACTTGGTCATAGTATGTAATTAGTTTCATTCATTTCAGGGTTCAGTTTGCTAGTATTTTGTTGAGAAATTTGCATCTATATTCACAAGAGATAGATCTGTAGTTTTCTTTTTTAAAATATATTTTTATTGATTTCAGAGAGGAAGAGAGAGATAGAAACATCAATGATGAGAAAGAATCATTGATCAGCTGCCTTCTGCATGCCCCACACTGAAGACTCAGCCTGCTACATGGGTATGTGTCCTGACCTGGAAATTAAACCGTGACCTCCTGGTTCATGGGTTGATCTCAACCACTGAGCCGCGCCAGCCAGGCTGTAGACTTTTTTACTTGCAGTATTTTTATCTGGTTTTTGTGTCAGCGTAAGACTGGTCTTATAGAGTGTGTTGGGAATTGTTTCCTTCTCTTCTATTTTTTACATAAGTTTGTAAAATAATTGTTGTCAATTCTTCTTTAAATGTTTGGTAGAATTCATCAGTGAAGCTACTTGGGCTTGGGATATCTTGTAGAAAGTTTTTTTGTTTGTTTACTAATTTAATTATTTTTGTTATGAGTCTATTCATATTTTCTAAATCTTCTCAGGGAGTTTCAATAACATATCTTTCTAGGGATTTGTCAATTTTTACTATTTAATTTGTTGACATATAATTTTATAATATCTATTACACTTGTTATTTCTGTAAGATTGTTAGTGATGTCCCCTCTTTCATTCTTCATTTTAGTAATTTGAGTGTTCTTTTTTCCCTGGCCAGCCTAAAAGTTTGTTGATGTTGTTGATCTTTTCAAAGAACCAAGTTTTGTTTTATTAATTTTCTTCTTTTCTATTTCATTAATTTTTTACTTCTGTTTGCTTTACATCCAGCTTGCTCTTTTTTCCAGTGTCTTTTAAAGGAAGATCCAGTTATTGATTTTAGACCATAAAAAAATATAGGTATTTATGGCTGTATATTTTCTTCTAAGCACTCTTTCTCATGTGATGTCAGATGTTAATACACTTCATAAGTTTGGCATGCTGGGCCTTAATTTTTATTTATCTCAAAGTATTTTTAAATTTTACTTGTAATATCTTCCTTGACCAATTGTATTGGATAGTAAATGTGCACTGTTTAATTTCCACATATATATGAATTTATTCAATTCCTTTTTAATATTGATTCCTAATTTCATTTTACATCAGTTGGAGAATATACTTGAAATTATTTTAATCTTTTAAAATTTATTAAGGTTTGTTTAATTGCCTAGCATATAGTCTATGCTAGAGAATGTTTCATGAGCGCTTATAAAGAATGTGTATTCTGCTGTTGTTGATAGAGTTCTGTGTAGATATCTGTTAGGTTAGTTGAATTATACTATTGTTTGAGTCCTCTTTTTTAGCTGTTCTTTGTCTTGTTGTTCTACTCATTATTGAAATTTTGGTACTGTAATCTTCAACTATTAATGTTGATATATTTCCCCCCTCAATTCTGTCAGTTTTTGCTTCATGTATTTTGGGGTTCTGTTGTTAGATAGCATATATATTTGTAACGGTTATACCTTTTTACTGGTTTGACCCTGGTGTCATTATAAAATGTCCTCTTTTATCTCTAGTGACATTTTTGTTTCAAGTTTACATTATCTGATAGCAATATAACCACTTTGAATTACTGTGTGGGATTAGTTACTTTAGCCTAAAGAACTTCCTTTATATATGTTTGTTGTAAGCTTGGTCTGCTAGCATTTAATTTTCTGTTTGGGAATGTCTATTTTTATTAATTTTGAAAAAGGTTTTGCATAGTATGAAAAGCTTAGTTTCTTGGTTCACAGTTTTTTGTTTTGTTTTGTTTTTGCCCTTTCAACACTTTGAAAATGCCACCTCCCCAATTTTTGGCCTTCACTGTTTCTCATGTGATGCCAGATGTTAATTTTATGGTAGTTTTCTTGTTTTGTTTCTTTTTCTTGAAGCTCTCAAGATTTTCTCTTTGTTTTTGTCTTTCAACATTTTTACTATGACATGTTTGGATGTGGATCTCTTTGCCTTTAACTTACTTGGAGTTTAATAAGCTTCTTGGATGTGTATTTTTAAACTCGAATTCAAAAATTTTTAAGCCATTATTTCTTCAAAAAAATTTTTTTTCCTGCTGGTTTCTCTCTCTTCCCCTGGCACTCCCATTATGTATACGCTGATGTGCTTAATGGCATTTCACATTTCTCTAAGGCTCTGTTTATATTTTTCATTCCATTTTCTCTCTTTTCTTCAGAGTACATAATTTCTACTGACCTATCTTCAAGTTTGCTGATTGTTTCTTCCAGAGCAAATCTACTGTTGAGCCCTTTAGTGAGTATTTCAGTTATTGTAACTTTTCAATTTCAGAATTTCCATTTGGTCTTTAAAGTTTTCCATTTGGTTCTCTTAAGTGATATTCTCGATTTAATGAGACGTCATCACACCTTCCATTACCTCTTTGCCTCATGACAGTTGTGTTCAAGTCTCTGTTTTTTCTACACTGACATGTGCACCCTTTTCAAGGCACTTTCAGGTGCCTGCTTTTTTTAGTTTTTCTTTGTATGGGTCACTTTCCTGTTTCTTTGTATGTCTGATATATTTTGTTGAAAACAAAACATTGTAGATAATATTATTGTAGCATTTATGTATAAAAAGTCACCCTCTTCCCCCCAATCTATGAAGCTTGTTTAGTTGCTTGCTTCTTTGTTGAACTATTTTAATGAAATCTTTTTCTTCATCCAGGGTATTATTTGTGTCTTTCTGTTAATCTGTTTGCCTATGTTAGCAGCACACCTAACTGTTAGGCCCTACAGATTGTGCTCTTTTTTGGACAATGCCTTGGGACATAAATTGCTCTATAGTCTGAACAAATTAAATTTAGGCCCCCTTTTCTTTAGATTTTCTATTTTTTTAATTTCTGAATTATAGTTGACATTCAATATTATATTAGTGTTAGGTGTACAGCATAGTGATTAGACATATATAGATCTTATAATCACCCTGAAGTTTAGTATTCTGTTAACACCATACATGATTAATATTATTAACTATATTCCCTATGCTGTACTTTATAACCTTGTGACTATTTTGTAGCCACCAATTTGTACTCCTTAATCTCTTCACCTTTTTTACCCAGCTCCCCAAGCTCCCTCCCATCTGACAACCATCAGTTTGTTCTCTGTGTCTATGACTGTATTTTTGTTTTGTTTGTTTGTTTATCTTGTTTCTTTAGGTTCCACATATAAATGAAATCATATGATATTTGTCTTTCTCTGACTGACTTATTTTACTTAGCATAATACCCTCCAGGGCCATTCATGTTGTTGTAAATGGCACAATTCCACTCTTTTTTAGGGCTGAGTAATATTCTATTGCATATATGTAACCACTTCTTCAACTAGTCATCTATCAATGAACACTTAGGTTGCTTCTCTATCTTGGTTATTGTAAATAATGCTGCAATGAACTTAGGGATGCCTATGTTTTTTCTTTTTAATATATATATTGATTTCAGAGAGTAAGGGAGAAGGAGAGAGAGATAGAATCATCAATGATGAGAGAGAATCATTGATTAGCTGCCTCCTGCACGCCCCCCATTGAGGATCTCTGTGCTTTATGGACTTGTATGTCGATTAGTATTTGGGGTTTTTCTCAGATAAATACTCAGCAATGGAATGAATTGCTGGATCCTTATTTGCTTCTTAGCCTTTGTTTCAAAGTCTATTGATACCCCAGCTTTGTTTTCATTTTCATTTTTATAAAATATCTTTTCTATTCCTTCACTTCCAGTCTCTGTGTCTTTCACTTTGAAGTGGGTCTCCTGAAGGCTTCATATGTGTGAGTATTGTTTTCTTATTCACTCAGCCACCCTATGACTTTTGATTGCAGCATTTAATTCATTTACACTTATAGGTATGTAGTTATTATCATTTTATTATTCATAGTTTTTCTTCTTCTTCTTCTTCTTCTTCTTCTTCTTCTTCTTCTTCTTCTTCTTCTTCTTCTTCTTCTTCTTCTTCTTCTTCTTCTTCTTCTTGTCCCTGTAACATTTCTTGTAATACCAGTTTGGTGGTGATAAACCCCTTTAGCTGTTTCTGGTCTCAGAAGCTCTTTATTTCTCCCTCAATTCTGAATAATAGTCTCACTGTCAGAGTAATATTGGTTTTAGGTCCTAGCTTTTCATAATTTTGAATATTTCATGCCAATCCCTTCTGGCCTGCAAAGTTTCTGTAGATAAATCAGTTGATGGTCTTATGGGAGCTGCCTTGTAGGTAACTAACTGTGATTCTCTTGTTGCTTTTAAGATTTTCTCTTTGTCTTTAACATCTGACATTTTAATTATCTTGTGTCTTGGTATGGGCCTCTTTGGATTCATCTTATTTGGGATCCCTGTGATTTCTGGACTTGTATGTCTATTTCCTTCTTCAGGTTAGGGAAGTTTTCAGTTATTATATCTTCACATAGGTTTTCAGTCCCTTGCTCTCTCTTTTCTCTTTCTGTTATCCTTATGCTGTGAATATTATCCTTAATGTTATCCCAGATACCCCTTAAACATTTTTTTAAAATTCATTTTTCTTTTTGCTGTTCCAGTTTGCTGTTTTCTACTACCTTGTCATCCAAATCACTGAGTCAGTCCTCTGCTTCATTTAATCTGTTCATTTCTTTGAATGTAGTCTTTATTTCTCTTATATTCTTCATTTCTTACTGGCTCTTTTTGTTTGTTTTCTATCTCCATTTTTAATGTGTGTGTGTGTGTGTGTTGTTTTTTTTTAATCTTGTTTTTAAAGTTCTCCCTGAGATCATATATTCTTCCCCTAAGTTTATTGAGCATCCTTATAGCCAGTGTTTTGAACTCTGAATCTGATAGATTGATTTTCACCATTTTTTTTAGTTCCTTTTCTGGAGTTTTGTTCTGTTATTTCATTTGGGACATGTTTCTTTGTCTTCTCATTTTGGTTGCCTCTCTGTGTTTGTTTGTATGAATCATGCAGATCTGCTACAGCTTCTAGTCTTTGCAGGGTGGCCATATGTAGTAGGTGTCCTGTGGGACCCAATGGAAAAGTCTCCCTGGACACCTGAACTGGGTGTTGTAGATGTGTCCCTTGTGTGGGCTGTGTGTACCCTCCTGTTGAAGTTGAATCTTGATTGCTGTTGGCATGTGAGTGGGTTGAGTGACTCTTAGGCCTACTGGCTGTGAGGTCTGGTCATGAATACAGAAGCTGAGCTGTTGTGTTTGGCTGAATCCATGGATTGGGATTTGCTGTAGTGGAGCTCTGATGTCTGTTGTATCTACCATTTGGGTGTGTTGTTTGTGGAGCTAATGGGGTTGTTTTCTGGTGTGATCTGAAGGCAATTGTGTTGTTTCTTGGGCCTCTTGGGAATGGTTCCAGTGTAAGCCCAGGTCAGCCGCTACCTGTGCTAGGCCTGGAGCCACTTGGTAGGAGCTATAATGTGATCTATGGTTGGTAGGTTCTTGTGCTAGGCGTGGAGTCACCTGGGAGAGGCTATGCTATGAACTGAGGTTGGCTGCCACTAGTGCTGGGCTAGGGGTCACTTAGTAAGAGGTACAGGGCATGCAGATGCCATCCACTTCTTGTTTAAGGTTTGTGGACCTTTCAGGGTTTAGGGAAGTTCACAGTGTGGGCTGAGGCCAGACACTTGCAAGTAATAGGCATTGAATGATGTTCCAGCCTGTGCACTAGTTTGGTGGGGCTGATTCTCAGGGAATCACCAGTATGGGGAGAGTTTGATGGATACTCAGATTTGGGCTCTCCTGTACTCCACTGGCTGGTTTGGGGAGAGCTTAGCAAAGGAACAAAATGGCTGACAAAGCTGCCCCTTCAGTTCCTCCCCATGTAGTCCTGGTGATTTTCAAACTCCTGCCCAGCATTGGAACTCAGAGCGAGTGCGTCTGTCAGCAAGTAAGTCTGGGTCAGGCCCTTTAAGAGGAGCAACTGGTGCTCCAGCAGTTCTCTGTCTCACTTGGAGGGAATCCCTGCTGATTTTCACAGTCACTTGTATGGGGAGTCCTTTTCTCATCACTAGTGGTCTGGGCTGTGGAGTCTAGTGTGGAGCTAGAGCTCCTTGGTCCTTAGGGGGACCTCTGCAGTCAAGATAGCCCTCCCAATTCTCAACTACCACACGTGGGTGTGGGACCAGCCATTTTCCAGTCTCTGCCCCTCCTACCAGCCTCAAAGTGGCTTCTTCTTTATATTCTTGGTTATAGGATTTCTGTTCAGCTAGTCTTCAGGTTGTTCTCAGGGGTGTTTATTCTATAATTAGTTGTATTTATGCCCAGCCAGCGTGGTTCAGTGATTGAGCATCAACCTATGAACTAAGAGGTCATGGTTCAATTCCCAGTACATGCCCAGGTTGCAGGCTCAATCCCCAGTATGGGGCATGCAGGAGGCAGCCAATCAATGATTTTCTGTCATCATTGACATTTCTCTCTCTCCCTCTCCCTTCCTTTCTGAAATCAATAGTAAATATAATAATTGTATATCTATATAATTAGTTGTATTTTAATGTGGTAGTGGGAGGAGGTGAGCATAGCATTTGTCTACTCTGAAATTTGGGCCCCTTTGAAAGGGAAATTTTTGGGGTTCTCTTTAAGGTTTGTTTTTGACGCCAGGAAGGCTCTTTCTAACTCCATCTTTCCCTTGTTCTCTTTGGTAAACTTCTAACTTATATATGGTTTAGCTAGTTGATCTGTGGAACCACAACATATTCTTAATTGCTTACCACCAGAATCCCTTTGTTTTTTATAGTACCTTTAAACCTTAAGTCCTTACTCTTTTTATTCCTAGTAAAATCAGTTCCCTTAAGGAACAATTGGGAACTCTTCATTCTTATATCCACAAATATGTTTGCCTTTCTCCTGGGCAAAACCTCTACACCACTGCCACTGACTTCAGGGAGGAGACAGTGGCCTGCTTTTCAAATAGTGACACCCTTGATTTACTAGCAGCATGCTGGGCATGGGCCATGCCTCTGGGTCTTCAAAGCCTACCTCTCCTGGCATGCAGCCTTTGACCTGTGAGTGAACTGGAATAATATTCTTGTCTTGCTACACCTAGGATATGAATGTGTTGGGTGGAAGAAAAGAGACTCATACCCCTCTACTGTTTTGCCTGCAATTGGGCATCTGCAACATGGAGTTAAGGGTGTAGAGATGAAAACTGCTGGTGGCCTGACTCTCCTGGGAAGATACTGTGATCCTTGGCTGGGAATTTGATAGGAAAAAGAGCCTTGTATTCATGGCTGCTCCCACTCAGAGTGGATTTTCCCATCATACTGAGCTGGGAGGTAGAGATGGAGCAAATTGTGCTTCAAATGCTACAGACTCTCATTCTTGTTGCTGAGATTTTCTTCAACAAATGTATGCCCTTAGGGAAAATTCTAGGATGTTTGAATGGTATTAAAAATAATTCTTTTTTGCAGGGGGCAGTTATGGATCTTTTGCTGGGGATTATATCTGTGGAAGTCTTTATGTTGCCTTTGTAGATGTTATCCACCTTTAGTCCTTATTGATCTTTCTCTTTACATTTTTGCCAGTCCCATTCTCATTGATTGGCTAGTTCTTCTAGATGCAATCCTATTTTAAATCCAATGTAAAGTATATTCACTTGGCTTCTCCAAAGATAGCTCATCTAACTGTAAATTGTATCTATAAAAGATTTTTGTAAAGGTTGACAATGTAGCTCCATGAAATGAGAATATTAAACATTTAATAATTCAAACGTTGTATATGATGTGGTCATTTCTCCTTGAATAATCTAATGTTACTGAGATTAATTTACTTCATTAAAGTTATAGCTGAGTAAGATGAAATCATGTTTATTAAAAAGATCTTTCGGAGTAGAAAAGATTTTCAAACCTAAAATGAAACTGGAACTCCTAGTCTAAGGAAATACTTCTTATATTGTTGATACACTTCTATGGATCGTGAGCGTGAAAAATGATCAGGAAGAACATGCAAATAGAAAGGAGAAATGACCAAAATGTGTTGGAGGTATATATCAGTTAGGTGTTGCTATGTAACAAAATTTAGTGGCTTAAAACAGTAATTATTTATTATTTTTTCATGATTCTGAAAGTCAACTTACCTAGGCTGAGATCTGATATACAGTTTGCCACTCTTGGGTGAGTTCACATTGTTGTCTATAGTTGGTTAGGTGTGGCTCTGCTCCATGTGTCTCTTATTGTCTTCTTCTTATGACCAGCAGCTAGCCCCACGATGTTCTTCTTATGATGATAGAAGAGACACAAGAGAGTAATTGGAAGCATGCAAGGCCTCTTGAGGCCTAGATTTGGGACTGGACACCACAATGTCTACCTCATTCTTCTGTCCAAAGCAAATCACATTGGGTGTGGAAATGTGCTTTACTTCATGGGAGGAACTCAAAACTCATGTAATTGAAAAAGTATAGAATTAGGATTAATAGTGCAATCAGTCTACCACAAGAAACTAGGAAGGGAAAAGTTTCCCCTGCTAAGTTAACTTTGTCAAATGCAAGTTAAGAGTTCCATTTTTATTAGACTATAAAAGAGGAGCAACCTTTTGCCAAATATACTAATTCTGTCTTGTTGTAGGAATGTGTATAATATAGAAAAGTACAGAAGCATGAGATGGAGCTCACCAGCTCTCTTACAAATGAGCAGACTGGTCCTTAAATAGGTGCCCTTTCATAGCAAATGCTTTTTTTATACTTTCTTATGTTGCCATCTTTTGTATGGGCGGAGTGCAGATTACCGTGGAAAGCAGATAACTAAGCTTTTCTAATTCTTGAGAGGTTTCATCTTTACTTTTCTCAGGAATGTGCCGCATGAGCAGGTTGTTCGTCTTTAAAACAGGGAGGCTTCTAGTGAAGCTGACAATATACTCCACAAATATCTTAAAACTGTGGAACTTTCCCTCTGGAATTATTACATGTGAATGGATTCCTACATTTTACAATGGAAAAGCATGAAATCACAGCCGGTTTGGCTACTGCTATTATTCATTTAGCAGGTTTTATTCTTTTAACAGTTAAACTTCCATTATGTTTTACTATTTGTTACATACCATTTTTATGTGTTTCACAGTTTTATGCATCTTGAAGTTAACTATTTGAAAGGATGTTCGGTATTTGAAAGTAAGAGTAATTTACCATTCTTGTGCTTTTGTCTTTTCTAATGCTATATGTACTGGTAGTTTTTAAAAAGATAACAATGAATTCTGCTATTAAAACAAGTCTAATAATACTACTCTTCTTGCTACCTATAGCAAGTCCTAATGTTTTAAATGTGGGATGTGTGCTTAGGAATATATATATATATATATATATATATTACATGCAAATGTTAGGTGCTGCATCAAACACACAGACAGCCATGTGAGAAGGAACAGAAAATTCTGGTAATCATTACTTAGATTTTTAAAAAACACACACATACACACCCAAACAAAAGTCTAAATTTATAACAATATTCTGTATGTTAAGTGTAGCAGAAAGTAAATACTATTTGAGGAAATTCTTATTTACTTACCTGAAGTTTTATTTGTATTTAAAATGAATGACACTGAGTTTTAAAAGCAGATTAATTCAGATATTAGAAAGGACTTGTTTACTTGGAGAATAGATGTGTCTATGCATTTGTACAATGATGTTCAAAATTATAATAAAGTAAAATGTTTTCTTCTATTACATTTATTTTTATATGTTAATATATGTTAGATGACACAAAGGTAATGAAAATTTACACTTTAAAAAATAACAAATATCTTAGAATGCATACTTCAAAATATGTGTTGTCCATCAGTCCATCAAAAAAGTCAAATCTTTTATGAAATACTAGGGGCCCGGTGCACGAAATTCGTGCACTGGGTGGGGGGGGGGAGTGTCCCTCAGCCCAGTCTGCCCCCTCTCACATACTGGTAGCCCTCAGGCGTTGACCCCCATCACCCTCCAATCGCAGGATCGGCCCCTTGCCCAGGCCTGACGCCTCTGACAGAGGTGTCAGGCCTGGGCAGGGGACCCTCATTTCCCCCCATCACTGGTTCTGCCCCCAGCCCAGGCCTGATGCCTCTGGCCCAGGCGTCAGGCCTGGGCAGGGGACCCCCAGACCCCTCCGATTGCTGGCTCTGCCCCTTGCCCAAGCCTGATGCCTCGGCCAGAGGCGTAGACCCCCATCACCCTCCGATCGGCTGATCGGCCCCTTACCCAGGCCTGACGCCTCCGCCAGAGGTGTTAGGCTTGGACAGGGGACCCCCATCTCCCCCCGATCACTGGCTCTGGCCCCTGCCCAGACCTGAGGCCTCTGGCCCAGGAATCATGCCTGGGCAGGGGACCCCCATCTCCCTCTGATCGCTTGCTCCACCCCCCACCCAAGCCTGATGCCTCTGACCCAGGCTTCAGGCCTGGGCAAGGGGACAATCATATCCCCCCAATCCCTGGCTCTGCCCCCCACCCAGGCCTGATGCCTCAGCCAGAGGAGTTGACCCTCATCACCCTCCAATCACCAATCACCGGATCGGCTCCTTGACCAGGCCTGAGGCCTCCGGCAGAGGTGTCAGGCCTGGGCAGGGAACCCCCAGCTCCCCGCGGTTGCAGGCTCTGCCCCTGCCCAGGCCTAACGCCTCTGGCCGAGGCGTCCGGCCTGGGTAGTGGGGACCCGCAGCTGCAGCGGCCCCGCGATCGTGGGCTCCGCTTTAGGCCCAGGCAAGGGACCCCTAGCTCCCGGGACTGCCAGCTTCCACCGTGTCCAGCTCCCATCGCTGGCTCCACCCCTACTTCCTGCTATCATTGGCCAGGGCGGAAAAGGCACCTGATTCTCCGATCATGGCTGGGGGGCAGGGCAAAGGTGGCCCCAGGGCTGCCTTTGCCCTGCCCCCCACCTCTTAGCTCCCCCCTGGGTTTCTGATCACTGTCAGTGGCAGGGGGCTTCTTCCTGCTTTCCCTTTCGCCTCCCTGCATTGTGCCTACATATGCAAATTAACTGCCATCTTGTTGGCAGTTAACTGCCAATCTTAGTTGGCAGTTAATTTGCATATAGCCCTGATTAGCCAATGAAAAGGGTATCGTCGTACGCCAATTACCATTTTTCTCTTTTATTAGATAGGATATTAATTGCTACGAGGAAATAATTTGTGAGTTTCATAAGAAAATCATTCTAATTTTCTATCTCACCCATAAATATTATTCAGCTTGATTTTTCACTTTATTCTTCAGTGTTTACTTGAGTTGTAAAAACCTTAATTCTGTTAATGGTAAATACATTCACATGATTCTCAAACCCAGAAGTTACCAAAATTTTCCTGTCATGGACATCCTTTTAGACATATTTTAGCAAATACAAATACAAATTCACTTTTCTTGTATTTTTCAACATAAATAGTAATAGACTCATGAACAATTTCTCCAGTTTACTTTGTTTTATTAGGAATATCCATACATGGTTTCCACATTTTTTCCCCATAGCTGTAGAGTACTCCAGTGTATAAAGTGGTCCCCATTAATGGAAATGTAGTAATGAATAACTTTGTATTCAAATGACATGATTATTTTTAAAACCAAATACACTTTTAAGGCACAAGAATTCTCAGCACTGTGGGTATTAACAAGAATGTATCACAGATTCTGAAATAAGTGAGCTAAAATATTATGAAAAATAGTAACATTACAAAGCTATGTATACAACAATAATTTAGATTACATATCTAGCATGTGTTTTAAAAATAATTACCCTAATTTTACATTATATCTCTTATTTTGGTCATAGTACAAAGACTTCTTTTCCATGTGTGCTATCCCTAAATAAAACATGCTTTTGTTTTATTTCTTTCTTTCTGCTTTTCTTGGGGAATACAAACTGTTTCTACCGTATTACAAGAGTTTTTTTTTTGTTGTGTTTTTTTTTTTTTACAGTCTATGAAGTGCTAAAGGAACCAAGTGGGTTTAGTTATGCTGTCACCTTTCCATTTTATTGAAGCGGGGGAGGGGGGGGGTGCGGCGGGGAAACCTCTTTAAGATTCAGAGAGATTGAAAAACTTGTTCATGTCACAGAGCTAGAAATTGACAGTGCCAAGGTTTGAATCCTCTTCATAAACTAAAATGAATTAGTACCGTGTGTGTATGTTTTTCATAAGAATAACTAGAGAATATGGCTGATAGAATGAAAATAATATCTAGATGAACATAGAATCTAGTAAGATATCATCAGAATGAAACAAAGCATGATAATGATCCAGAATCCAGTTAGAGAACAATAAGATTTTAATCTAATCAATTGTGGAAGAAATTAGCAACATGAATGAGAATTTCAACCCAATAACTTCAGCCTATATGAGATAATAAATTCTTCCCCTAAGTTAGTTAAATGATTTAACCGTAGCACAATTTTAAATTAAAAATACAGATGCTGAAATAAATCAAACCTATAACGTTAGTACTTTTTGTGTTAAGTTCAAGATAATCTGTGTTTGTCATTTAAAGTATTTGGTGACTTTAAGAGAATCTGATATTTGTGATATCAAGTTTAAAGTATAAGAGAATGAATGTTTTTAAAAGTAATATTGGAATAAAAACTAACATAGTTAAAAAATTTAATTTAATAGTTTAAAAAGTATTATCTGAGTAGTTTTGAAAGTTTGACTTGTTAGAACTGTAAATTTGTTCTTTCTGATACATTATAAAAATATGTCATGCCAATTTTCACTCATTGTCCTGGGAACTTATTAGGCCATTTCAGTTCAGAAAATTTTATGGAGAATCTTCTTGAATTATTTCATTAATAATTTTTTCCTTGTTGTTTTTATTCTTCTCTCTTTCTTGGCCTCTTATTATTGACTACTGAATCTTTTTCTATTTGTCATTTGATATTACTCTTTTCCCCCTCTATTTTCAATTCTTTGTCTTTTTATATTTACTTTCTGGAAACTTTTCTCTACTTTCCTCTCCAACTTCTCTCTTAGTTTTTCAGTTCTGCTATCATAATTTTAATTTCCAAGAATTCCTTTTTTATTTTCTGTATTAAGAGAAACATCGTGTTCTTGTTTCATAAATGCCAATTCTTCTCTTAGCTCTCTGAGAACTTTAATGAAAGAATTTGGTTAGCTCATAGTTTTTATTTTCTTCAAGTCACTTATTTCTGTTTGAGCTTCTATCTTTCACTTTAGAGACATTCTACAGTGCCTATGCATTTTGGCTGTAGGCCAAGTATGTTGGCTATTATTGTGCAAATAGATAGAGCTTGTAGATCTGGGTGTCATTATCAGGTGATTTAGCTGAGTCATTTCAAAGAATTTCCAATGTTAGTATTTGTTTGCCTTTTCTCTTGGACAGGTAGATTCTCCAGGGAAGATTCTCCTGAACTCTTGTCTGGAGCTCAGAATCCTCATTGTCAACAACTAGGGTGCCCTGTGTCTAATGTGCTCTGACCTGATAGAATTTTTCAGAGAAGAAACCTTCAGTCTTATGTGGAAGAGAGCTATGAAGTAGACCTGGTTGTTTAATTGCTTCTTATATCTTCAGCAATTTCTGTTTTTAGTTCTTCCTCTACCTTCTCATCCATCTAGATCAGCGGTTCTCAACCTGTGGGTCGCGACCCCTTTGGCGGTCTAATGACCCTTTCACAGGGGTCGCCTAAGACCATCCTGCATACCAGATATTTACATTACAATTCATAACAGTAACAGCATTACAGTTATGAAGTAGCAATGAAAATAATTTTATGATTGGGTCACAACATGAGGAACTGTATTTAAAGGGCCAGAAGGTTGAGAACCACTGGTCTAGATGCATGAAGTCCAAGTATTTTATGGACTATGTTTTGCTTCTAAGATCTGCTTTCTTGGGTCTCTTAAGGCAGCTGCCTCTCATCTATTTCTTTCATGCTTTTGCTATGGACTCCTCTTATATTCTCTTGGTCCTTGTGGATTCTTGCATTTTTGTTTTATAAGTTTGCTATCATTTTAATGATGTTTTATGAGTGAGTATGCGTTTATCCATCATATTTAATGGGAAGTTTTGCAGTAGTTTTTAGACATGCTCATATTTATGAATAAAAAGATTTTTCTTTCCAGTCTTAATGAACATTTACCTCCTTAACACTATTTATTATTCTGTATATTCTCAACACTATTTGTACATTTGGCAGTAGCTCATATATTTGTAGACATTCACAATGTGTTAGACTTACGTGAGTAAGTCATATCAACATGGTTGATGGCAGACACATTTAATATTATCTCCAGTCATTTGAATGATGGCCAAGTATATGCAGTGCACATGTATTAAATTTGCTGATAGCATGGGCCACTGGTTACTTGGACAATAGTATCAAAAAGTAGAAACAAACATTAACTAGTTGAAAAGGGAGGCACAGGACAGAGGACCATAAAAAAGAAAAATTAAATCCATATTTTTTCATTAGTGAACAATGGCTATGCTTAAAAATGGAAGGAAAATCTTGTTAATTAATGACAAACTAAACATGAATCAGCAATATATAAACTTTTAAATATATTTTTATATATATATATTTTTTTAAAAATATATTTTATTGATTTTTTTACAGAGAAGAAGGGAGAGGGATAGAGAGTTAGAAACATCGATGAGAGAGATCGACCAGCTGCCTCCTGCACGCCCCCCAGTGGGGATGTGCCCGCAACCAAGGTACATGCCCTTGACCGGAATCGAACCTGGGACCCTTGAGTCCGCAGGCTGGCGCTCTATCCACTGAGGCAAACCGGTTCGGCAATATATATTTTTATATATTAAGGCAAGTTACTGGTTTTTGTCAACAAGAAAACAGTCTGATAAAAAAGCTCATTAATCCTTCTAAACTTGACATTAGTCAGGCTTTTATTGCACTTTTGTTTAGGGGCCCACAATTTTAGCAAGATGTGGGGATCTTGGAAAGACTTCAGAAGAAAGCAATGAAAAGAATTAAATCATCCAGAATTACAGTTGGAGAGGAAAGCATAAAAGAATCACAGTCATTTAATCGGCTGAGGACAAGGCCAAGAAGGCCTAGAACAACAGTGTTTATACACACGAAAGAATTAAGTTGTAGGGAGGCAAAGCACTATTTCCCCTCCTCTCCCCCCCCCCCCCACTTACATTATGGATTAGATAAGAGGGAAATTCCTAGTTTATAATCTCCTTACTTTGTCTTGAAATAAGGGATGCATAGGCCTATGAGGACAAGGAGTGTTCAATGAGTTATTAACTGGGTAGAGGTAGCTGGAGACATAGGGAGCCATCAGAAGCAAAGGACACTGAGCATGACGTTGAGAGGTTCAGGTTGATTTCTTGGTCTGGCATGAACTACTTGCATGATCTTTAGTGAACCACTTGATAGCCTAATGATTTTTTTTTCCCTCTGCAAGGCAAGAAAACAGCCCTGCAACCCATTTTGTAAAGCGTCATTGTGACAGGGAAACGTAGGTGACAGCAAGGGAATTTCATATCTGCCATCTGATGGAAATAGAGAAATCCATCCCTTTTTTCGGGCAGGCTTTGAATAGGAATCCAAACCCGGAGGAGACTTTCCCAAACCAGGCTGAATGACAGGGCAATTAAGCACATAGGTTCTGAGAGCATACGACTACTACAGGTCTATATCCCAGCTCAGCTTCTGCCTGGATGGGTACCTCTAGACAAGTTATTTTAGTATTTGCCGGGGTCCAACCCCAGCGGGTCCAGGGGTCCCCAAAGGTGTGGACAGAGTTGGCGAAGAAGGAATGACATGGAGACAGTGTTCAGTTGATCAGCAGCCTAGCCAGGACCTCTAGCCAAGTTCTGTTCAGGATCTCTAGCCAGGTTCGGTGTCCAGTTCTCTTGTTAGGTTCTCCAGCCAGGTTGTGTCTGAGATCTCCGCGAAGTTCTTCTGTCCCTAGAGAACGTTCTGTGTAGGTTCTGTGCCTAGGCTCTGTCTCTCTTGGTCCTGTCTTCCAAGCCCTGTGTCCTTAGTTCTGTGTCTCTTGGTCCTATCTTCCAAGCCCTGTCTCTGAAGTTCTGTCTTGTTGATTCTGTTCTAAGTTCTGTCTCTTTCTGTCTTGTTACAACTGTATTTATACCAGTTGATTCAATCCTATCAATCTCTATTACAAAGGTTAGGGCGTTTCTTATCTCCATTCCCGGGAGTAAAGATTATGTAGTTTAAGCATGATTGTTCGTAGTTAAAGTGATTAATTACCTGCCTGGCACTTAGTTGAGGGGTTTTATTCCCTCCCTAACTTCAGGGGAAAATCCCTACCTGGGGATTCAACCTTTCTCGGAGAGGTGATCTTGGTTAAAACACAGCACCAAGAAGGTGAGCAAACATATTAAGAACTGTATGCCATATATGCCAGGTCCCTTGAAACAGCAAGGATGGACCGGCTCCCAGCAAGTATTCCTAATTTTATATTCCTCTTTAAGAGGAGGATCCTAAGAATAATACTGCAGACATGGTAGAATTAAGTGAGCTAAAACTTATCATGTAAATTGACCCTTGAACAGCACGGGGGTCAGGGGTGCTAATCCTGGGGCAGCTGAAAATCCACGTATAACTTTTGAGTCCTCAAAAACGTAACTACAGTCCGCCCTTGCATCTGTGGATTCAACCAACTGGATTAAAACCAACACTTTTCATCTGTGGTTGGGAAACTGCAGGTGGGAATGTTTTCCATTCTCCGCTTTGTTGAAACTGCGGGTGCGAAAACTGAGGCTATGGCCGCCGACAGTGTTGAAGAACAACCACCACAACAAAAACCTCTCTTAAAAGTGGACCCAGTCAGTTCAAACCCTGTTGTTCAAGGGTCAACTGTGCTGAAAACAGGAACTACAACATAGTAAGTGCTCAGTCAACATTTTAATTCCATTCTGATCTGTGGGACTTCCGCGTTTTAACATCCAGAAACCTCTCTTTGTACCTCTGTAGTACTCCCCTTTGTGTGGAAGTAGTATTTTCACCTGCATTAGAGCTATCTGTGTCCTAGCCTTATCCTTTCCAGCAGATTTTAAGCAAGTTCCCAGAGGGCGGGTTTTATTTTAATTTGGTTTTGAGTCTCTAAATCAGCGGTTCTCAACCTGTGGGTCGTGACCCCTTTGGGGGTCAAACGACCCTTTCACAGGGGTCGCCTAAGACCATCGGAAAACACATATATAATTACATATGGTTTTTGTGATTAATCACTATGCTTTAATTATTTTCAATTTGTAACAATGAAAATACATCCTGCATATCAGATATTTACATTACGATTCATAACAGTAGCAAAATTACAGTTATGAAGTAGCAACAAAAATAATTTTATGGTTGGGGGTCACCACAACATGAGGAACTGTATTAAAGGGTCGTGGCATTAGGAAGGTTGAGAACCACTGCTCTAAATACTTGGGCCTGCCTCACAGTAGTTGCTTAAAAGTATTTATTTGTTGAATAGAATTGAAACGTGAAAAGTGTGTGTAAAGAGCATCGTGTATAATGAAGATTTCTATATGTGGTGTGTGAAATTCTGCGTAATTGCATTACACTGTTTTATAGGAGTGCTGCCCTAGAAAGAGACTGAGTTTTGGAGTTAGATAGATAGGCATGAGTTCAGTCCTCTTTCTTCCATTGATTGAGTTTGCGGGAGCAATTTTACTTTCCCGAACCCCAGTTAGACAACTCAGGAAATAAACACTTCGCAGGGCTGTTGTGAGGATTAGAGATAATATATTTAAAGCACCTGGCACAATAGCAATGACAATAAATGGGTAGCAACCGTTTTTTTGTAACTATTTTGATAACTTTCTTGGCCATCCCTGCCCTTTGAGAGGCAAATCTTGGCTCTTTGTGATGTTGGTAAAATGACTGTTTCAGATCATCTCTGTGATCCATCACCCCTCATAAACCCATTTGGCAGCAGTAGGCTCTACTTTCCAAGGAGTTCCGTCTAAAATTCCCTCAGTGGCATTCCTTTTTGGGCCCAGGGTCAAAGAAAACAGGCCAGGGATGCAGCCATGTTGGCAAGGAGCAGGTGTGGGCTGGCTGCTTCCATGGAAATCTACAGCTGTGCGCCTTACCTGAGGCACAGCCTCCTGATTTGAAAGCACATAGAGTAGATGGATAATAGCACAGGTGGGAGCCCTGAATTACCAATGCAAATAGGGCTAAATGGGAGATCCAGGTTTACTGAGGTTGAAGTTGGAGAGTGGTTAAAGGTCCAGGTATTTGGAACGACTTCGCTTGCAATTCCATGAGTAAATTACGCAATTTCAAACCTCCATGCTGTATAATGATCCTCCATAGTGTATAATTTCACTGCCTGAAATTCATTCCCTTACCTTTGACCCCCGGATCGATTTCTCAATCATTTTTAAAGGTTCACTTGATGAGGCTCTTTTCCACTGTACCTCAGTAAAATAGACAAATCTTACTCTGGGGTTCCCTTTCAAATAAGTACATATTTTTATTATAATTACTATGGTAGTTTTTACTTTAAAAGTTTGTTTCTTTTCACTAAACTGTAAGTTCCTTGAGGATAGAAAAGGATATTCTTCACCTTTATATCCATAATGCTTAGCACTGAGTCTGGCACATAGTATGTATTCAGTAAACATTTATTGACTGACTGTATAAAAGACCCAGAAGTTGGCAATTCAAGCCCTTAGGTGCCCACTGTTTTCCTCTATACACCAAGTAGTAGCAGCCTTGATGACTCACTTTTCTTATTTCTAAAAGTTGAGGCAACCATGCTTTTCCTGTTTTCAACTAGGTTTTATAAAGGACCTGTGCAAGTGCTGCTGAAAGGGATTTCACTGGCAGCATGAAAGCATTCCCCAATGCCGAGTAGGACCGTCATAAGATGGCCATGGGTGTGTGCCAAGTGCCACTTTTGCCTTATTTTGCAGTATTTTCTATTTCTATAACAGTCATTTTACTTTATGATGCAAACATCATGTTTAGTAGAGGAGGGAAATAGGTAGTTTTGGTGATGAGTTCATTTATATATTAAGAATTTGAGGTAGCCATTTATTCCTCCTGGTATAAGTAATTATGGCTTTAAATTTTTTTAATTAAAATTTTTAGTGGTTTGGTTTTTCAAGTTACTTTTTCTGTTGTTTTAAGTTATGTAATTTGTGGAACCACCATCTTGCCTCAATTTAGGATAGTTTTTTAAACTTTCAAAGTATATGAATTAAACTTTGAAATTTATGAGGAAAAGGATAAATTCTGTAAATATTTAATGTGCACTTACTTTGTAAATGTTGACATTCTACTCATGAAAGGCATGCAACTCTTCATCAAACTCCAGCAGGAAGGGCAAGAAACATTCAGATATCAATGTAATTTTAGATGGAACGCTAGAAGTGGCATAAACTCTCAGCAAGGAGCTGGTATGGGGATTCAGGAAAGGAGAGCTCCCAAGTCAATGGATTTGTGTTTGAGAGGAAAATATTCAAGTTATAATGTTTGGGACCAGCAAGTCAAAATGAACACAAATAAGAACTAGTAGGGGAATTAGGCCATCTCTTTAATTCTATATACTTTTGGTTCTCGAGACCTGAAGTAAATTTGTCTTCTGACTTGGAGGTGGTGCAGGAAAGAAGAGGTGTGAGAGTCACATTTCTCCCTATCCAGCTATTCCAGGGGCAGCCTGTTTCATGGATCTCATGGCCATCACATGGCCATCAGTATTGAGACATCAGCTTAGGCCTCGTTAAGTGGCATATCTGAAAATGCTAGGCAAAATATTGGCAATTGTTGAAGCCAGGTGATGGTTCCTGAGAGTTCTCTATACTATCCTCCCCTACTTTTGTGTATGTTCGAAAATTTCCATAATGAAAAAAAATGGCAGCCACAGGGAGCTTGGGTATTTGCTATGAGGGAGCCCATTTTTTTCTACTAAGGACTATAACCAAGCTTGAAGGTGCTTGTGCCCCTGACAGGGAGAGAAGAGCCTTGACCTCCTTTCTCCACACAAGGCCCCAGGAGAAAGGCCGAGTAGTCCTTTTGAGACCCCTCTCTTGCCCTCCAGTTAGGAGCCTGGCTGGTTGATAATTCATGACCTGGGTTCACATTTTATCTGTGGAGTCAATGTGGCAAGCATATAAGATGTTATATTGGGAAGCAAAAGACTTGGCTTCCAGGCCCAATTTTTGCTAGCAAATTTTGGAGAACAGAAAACACTGTTTGTTGAGTGCTCCCTCAGGGCCAGGTGCTGTGCTCTAGACAATGGTCATATATTACCTTGTATATACCATCTGTACAACAGTGATCACCTTTACTTATATTGGTGGGTTGTTTTGTGGCACAAACAAGATAATCATATAAATAATTTGAAATTTTATAAAATCTCACTAGAGGCCCAATGGGTAAAATTCATGCAAGAGTAGGCCTTCCTTCCCCTGGCTGGTGACATTGACTTCCCTCTGGCACCTGGGACCTGGGCTTCCCTTGCAGCCCTGGCTTCATCCAGAAGGTCTTCCGGAAGGATGTCTGGAAGGACGTCCAGTCTAATTAGCATATTATGCTTTTATTATTATAGATAGGTTATCCTATCTAATAATAAACAAACATGGTAATTGACCATGTCTTCGCTACGCCTCCCATTGGCTAATCAGTGTGATATGCAAATTAACCACCAAGAAAGATGGCGGCTAATTTGCATACTGAAGGCAGATCCGCTGTGCCACCCCGCCTGGGGCTGGTGGCAGCACGAGATCCTGGCCTGCCGAGTGCGGGGTGGGGTGGGCGGGGCAGGCGGCAGCATGATCTGAGCAGCCGGCTGACCCAGCATGGGATCCGGGTCTTCCATCTGCGACTCAGGGAGATGGGGCAGACACCGCGTGATTGGGCGTGCCATCTGCCACCAGGGGAGCGGGCCTAAGCCAGCAGGTGGTTATCTCCCGAGGGGTCCCAGACTGTGAGAGGGCACAGGTTGGGCTAAGGGACCCCCCCACCCCCGCCAGTGCACAAATTATTATGCACAGGGCTTCTAGTTTATATATATAAAAGGCTAAGTGTCCATCCAATGGTACCTATGATGTACACTGACCACCAGGGGTAGATGCTCAACACAGGAGCTGCCATGACGCACACTGGCCATTTAAAAATAAATGGCACCACAGATCTGGCACCGACAAACCAATACTTGGCTTCCCCCAAATGGGACACAGGCCCTGCCACCACCCCAGAACAACACCCACCAATGCTGCCAAGACCCCATGGCACAAAATGTGACCCACAAGCTAGCCCAGCCTGGAAATGGTTGCTGTGGGCTCCACGTAATGACGTCACATAGCCATGCCCAGCTTCCTCTCCCTAGTGACTAGCCTCCTTGGAGTTTCTTCAGCCCAGAAACCTGACTTATTTTATAGCAAGGTGCAAACATTTTACACTTTAACCAAATGTTTGTGAAGCATTTTCCCATGCCTCATCTCATTTGACCCTCACAGAAGTCCTGGAGTAGGTAGTTAGGAGATTCGGTAGAATCCTATTTTCTTTTTATTAGCCGGACAACGGAGATTTAGAAAGTTTAGAAACTTGACCCAACTGAAAAGAAGTAAGAAATGATGGAACTTGAAATGACTTCAGGTTTTCTCACTGTGCAGAATATAGTCAAACACTGCTGCAGTTAAATATTTTACCCTTTGTTCTCCCTGTGTGATCTACAATAATAATCTGCTTCATGTTGATATTTATGGCTGTGTTGCTGACAATTACCTGAAAGAGAAGTTGGGGTGCTTCACTGGGCTGGAAAAAGTTTAGCTAAATCAGGAAGGAGGTCTAATTAAGCAATTTTATGGCTAAATTGACTCTCTCATGCACAATACATATAAAGATCTTGCTAGTGCCAATCACACGCATGTGTTTCGATCTGTCTTTGTCGACTCTGAATTTGGTTGGCACTTCTATTATAGAGAAAGGTAGAATAGCGATATTAAAATATTTCTTCTCTAATTAATTTCCTTTCAATGTGCATGAATCCATGCACTGTAAATATACACTGAAAGGCCAGATTATTATGACCACCTGACATTTGTAGGCAAATTAGCTTTAATTTTGTGCTGAAGTTGCTAGAGGGCCAGACCATTATAAATAGGAAAGCAGGTCATTTACCACACCAGTACAAGTGATTATTTTTCTGAAGATATGGGTAAACAAGATGATTTAACAGCCTTTGAACGTGGGATACACACACACACACACACACACACACACACACACACACACACACACTCTAGAGGCCCGGTGCATGAAATTTGTGCATGGGGGTGTGTCCCTCAGCCCAGCCTGCACCCTCTCCAATCTGGGACCCCTTGAGGGATGTCCGACTGCCCATCAGGATCAGGCCTAAACAGGCACACACAACTTACAAAATAATAAAAAGGGAACATTTTACTCTTGCATTTGCCCCAAGATAGACTCATAAGTTTGCTTTCTGGAGAGGGAGGACTCCAGACAACTTATGACTTCTCAGAGGGAAAGGGAGAAAGCTGGTTTCATTGAGTGACACCAGTAAATACGGTATACTGCTGGCATTTGCTCTGAGGGTCAGTCCTCACGTGTGTTTATTTTTCATATCACTTTGTCTGTGGAAAGGACTCTCAAGACTCAAATGGTAAGCAAGATTCATTCTGCCAAAGTGTCTTATTGTTTCTCTCCCTACAGTCACCTGGAACAGGCTAGAGTAACCAGAACTATCATCCAAATGGGTAAGATTCTCAAATATAATAAAGAGCAAACATGTGAAGATCATCCTATATTTAATGGAAACAGTACTACAAAAGCTTCCAAACTCAACAAATGAAAACTCTAACACTGAGGAAATAGAGATTATATAGAGGAATAAAGAAAAATTTATAACAGGCATAATTAATATTTTCAGATTTGAATGGATATTGCATCCATAAAAGAAAAATAGTTGTCTAAAGGGAGGGAAAACCTGTTAGAGCTCTTGCAAATAAAAAGTCATAACCAATACAAAAACATTTCAATTAATAGGTTAAATAAGGGACGTGACAGAGCTGAAAACCAGCGCATTATACTGTAACGTAAAATGAAGTGTGTAGTTCACACAGACAGCAATACAAAAAACAGGGTTTATTTGAAAGTGCATTCACTTTCTATGGTTGCAGTAACGAATACCACAAATGTCATAGCTTAAAACAACCCATATTTATTATCTTACAGTCCTGGAGGTCTGAATCCCAAAATCAAGGTTTCGGCAGGGCTGCATTCCTCCTGGGGGCTCTAGAATAGATACTTTTCCAGCTTACGGAGAACACCTGCATTCCTTAGCTTCCAGCCCCTTCTTCTCTCTGCAAAGCCAGCATCAGAGCATTTACAGATCTTTCTCTCCATTTGTCTATGACCTCTCCTTCTTTTGTCACTTCTTTAATTCTGATACTCCTGCCTCCTTCTTTTAAGAGCCATGGTGATTACACTGGGCCCACCCAGATAATCCAGGATCATCTTCCCATCTCAGGACCCCTAACTTAATAATACCCGTTAAGTCCCCCTTTCCAATGAAGGCCACATATTTTCACATTTTTGGGTAGTACTGTGTGGGCCTCTTTTGGGGGGGGGGGAGGTGGTTTATTCTGCCTACTACAGAAAATAAGAGAAAAACGTTAAAAGGACTAAAATATAAACCTTAAATCCCCATATCCATGTAAGAGCCATGCTCTAGGAAAGTAAGGAGAGAACAGATGGGAGAAAATGATCAGCTAAATGGGAGGAGAAATTTTTCTAGACCTGAGAATGCAGTATGTTTTTAGTTGAAGGGAACATGCAGAATGCATAAAGAGACTTAAAACTGGACACTAGTGAAATGTCAGATCTCCAAGGATGAAGAAAAATGTCTAAAAGCCTTCAGGGACTCAGCTTAAAATCAAATGAGTAAAAATCAGATTGTCATCAGGCTTTTATTAAGCATTTACTGGATACAGTAAACAACAGAATAGGGACTTTAACATTTTTTAGACAAAAATCATTTTAAAGGTACAATTTTATCCCCAGTGAAGTAGCATTCATGAGTGAAGACTAATGATATTTTTGGACATGCCAAGGCTTAGAACTTTTTCCAGCCACAGAGCCTATTTGAAAGAATTGCTTGAGGCCATATTCTAGTAAAAACAAAAGGAAGTAAAAGAAAAAGGAAAACAAGGAATGTTATACTAGTAACACTGGAGAGCAAAGGTACCAGTGAAACTAGTAAAGTCTAAATAATTGGTGCGTATGTTAAAAAAATGACAATCTGAAATTTAAACCACAGATTATTCTAATGTAGATGCTGACAGAGCTGGTATGGATAGTTTAGAAAGAAAGTAAAAGCAAATGTGTGTGTGTGTGTGTCTTGCTGGCCATGAAAAAAAATCTTAATGTAGTTTACATTTGCATTTTATTAATTAAAATTTTTAAAATTAAATTAAAAGATTAGATTAAATTGTGTTAGTATATTTTGAAACAGATATTCTCATATGCTATTGGAAGGTATGTATTTTCTTTAGTTTTTTTAGAGAGCAATTTGGTAGTTTCAAATTTTAAAATAAATATATACTTTGGCCTATCTTTAGGAGTTGATTCTCTAGAAGTATTTTTGTATTGGCAGAAAGGTTTTCAAGAATGTGTATATTGTATTGTTCAAAATTGTAAAAATTTGAAAATAATCTAAACCCATATGGACAATTAGATTAATTACAGATAACCATGTCCTGGTTTAAAAAATCAAATCATTTTAAATGTTTGCAGTGCTGGTTTGGTGATGATAAACTCTTTTAGCCTTTTATTGTCTGCAAAGCTCTTTATTTCAGAGCCTTGCTTTTCATTACTTTGTATACTTCATGTCACTCCCTTCTGGCCTAAAGTGTTTTATTGAGAAATCAGCTGACAGTATAATGGAAACTCCCTTGTAGGTAACTTTTTGTCTCTCTCTTACAGCCTTTAAGATTCTTTCCTTGTCTTTAAAGCTTGCCATTTTAATTATGATGTGTCTAGGTATGGGTCTTTTTGGGTTCATCTTGATTGGGAATAAAAATATGGAATACTTCACAAAGTTGTGTCATCCTTGTGCAGGGGCCATGCTAATCTTCTCTGTATCATTCCAATTTTAGTATATGTGCTGCCGAAGTGAACACTTTATTTATTTTTTTAAAATATTTTTAATTGACTTTTTAGAGAGAAAGGAAAGGGAGAAAGAGGTGTAAACATCTATGAGAGAAATATGAATTGGCTGCCTCCTCTATGCCCCCTACTGGGGATCAAGCTCACAAGCCAGGCATGTGCCCAACCAGAAATCAAACCATTAACCTCTTGGTTCATGAGTAGACCCTCAACCACTAGACCACACCTGTTTGGGCCACCCTATGTCTCTTGATTAAAGCATTTAATCCATTCACATTTAAAGTAATTATTGATTAGATATGTAGTTATTGCCATTTTAGTATTCATATTTTTGTTATTTTTTTTCTTCTTAAAATTGTACCTTTAACATTTCTTGTAATACTGGTTTAGTTGTGATAAACTTGTTCTTGTCTTGGAACCTCTTTATCTTTCCCTCAATTCTAAATGATAGTCTCACTGCTGGGCAGAATAATCTTAGTTGTAGGTCCTTGATTTTCATCACTAGAATATTAAATGCCAAACGCCTATGGCCTGCAAAGTTTCTGTAGAGAAATCAGTTGATAGTCTTATAGAGGTTCCCTTTTAGGTAATTGCTTTTCTCTTGCTGCTTTTAAGATTTTTTCTCTTTGTCTTTAACATCTACCATTTCAATTATGATATGTATTGGTGTGAAACTCTTTGAATATATCTTGTTTGGGACTCTCTGTGCTTCCTAGACTTGTATGTCTTTTCCTTTTAGTAGGTTAGGGAAGCTTTTAGTCACCTGAGTTGAATGCTTCAGATGTGTCCTTTGTGTGGGCTGTGTGCACCCTCCTGTTGTAGTTGAACCCTGACAACAATTGGAAGGCCAGTGGAAGGGATTGATTCTCTGGCTGACTGACTATGAGGAATGGCTGTGACTATAGGGGAGGAGCTATTACACAGGGGCTAACCCAGCCGTGGGCAAACTACGGTCCAGGGGCCAGATCCGGCCGTTTGAAATGAATAAACCTAAAAAAAAAAGAACATACCCTTTTATGTAATGATGTTTACTTTGAATTTGTATTAGTTCACACAAACACTCCATCCATGCTTTTGTTCCGGCCCTCCGGTCCAGTTTAAGAACCCATTGTGGCCTTCGAGTCAAAAAGTTTGCCCACCCCTGGAACCCCACAGAGCAGGATTCACATAGAGGGGCCCTGATGTCTATTGAGTTTCCCATCTCGGTGTGTCTTTGTAGAGGTGGTTGGGCGGTGCTCTGGCATAGTCTGAAGCTGGCCACCAGGTGTGTTGATTCTGGGGACTCTTGGTAGGGGGTATGGGGCAGGTGAAGGTCAACTGCTGCCTGTTTATGGCCTAGGGATGCAAAGTGGGATCTGCAGGTGGTTGTCACTTGTGCTGTGCTTGGAAGCACCTGGAAGAGGCTAAGTTTGGAATTGAGGCCAGCTGCCACTAGTGCCAGGCTTGGGGCCACTTAGCAAGAAGCACAGGGCATTCTGAGGCCAGATGTTGCTTGTTTGTGGTTTGTGAACCTGTGAGAGATTTTAGGAAAGTCTGCAGCATTAACCAAAACAGACCATTTATATGGAAAAGCCCCTGAAAGTAGTTTGGGTGGGTGTGCAAGTTTGAGGGGGCAGGATCAATGAATCACCAGGGTGGGGCTTTACCAGGTTAATGGACACTCAGGCTTGAGGCCTGCTTGTGCCTGCAGGAACTGTGGAGGGAGAGTGCTCAATAAAGGAGCAATGATATCTGCCAGCACTTCTGTCTGAGAGAAAGCTGTCCCTCCAGTGCTCACCCTGAAGCTGGACAATTCATTTCTCCCAATTGTTTCTGAGGATATTTTCAAAAAAATCTTTATTGTTGAGAGTACTATAGAGGTCCCCATTTCCCCCCTCACATCCTTCTCCATCCAATTCCCACCCTGCCCCAGGCCTTCACAACTCTATTGTTTGTGTCCATGGGTAATGAATATATGCATATAAGTTCTTTGGTTAATCCCTTCCTGTCCCTCCCCCACACCTTTCCTCTGAGATTCCTTAGTCTGTTCCATGTTTCTATACCTCTGATTCTGTTTTATTCATCAGTTTATTTTCTTCATTAGATTCCTTGTTTGGTAATTTTGATTTTTACTTTCAGTTGTTGATAGATATGTATTTATTGCCATTTATTGTTCATATTTCCTCCTCTTCCCCCTCCTCCTTCTCCTTCTCCTTATCCTCTTCCTCCTCCCCTTCTTCCTCTTCTTAAAGAATACCCTTCAATAGTTCATGTAGTACTGGTTTAGTGGCAATGAACTCCTTTAGCTTTTTCTTGTCTGTGAAGCTCTTTATCTGACCTTCAATTCTAAATGATAGCTTTGCTGGGTAGAGTAATGTTGGTTGTAGGTCCTTGCTATTCATCATTTTTGAATATTTCTTGCCACTCCCTTCTGACCTTCAAAGTTTCTGTTGAGAAATCAGCTGATAGTCATATGGACACTCCCTTGTAGGTAACTAACTGCTTTTCTCTTGCTTCTTTTAAGATTCTCTGTCTTTAACCTTTTGCATTTTAATTATGATGTGTCTTGGTGTGAGCCTCTCTGTTTTCCTCTTGTTTGGGACTTGCTGTACTTTCTGGACTTTTAATTCTAGTTCTTTCACAGGCAGGGAAAGGTTTCTGTTATTATTTATTTAAATAGATTTTCAATATCCTGTTCTCTCTTCTTCTTCTGGCACTCCCATGATGCAAATGTTGTCCCAGAGGCTCCTTTTGCTACCTTCATATTTTTGGATTCATTTTTCTTTTTGCTCTTCTGATTGGGTGTTTTTTGCTTCCTCATATTCCAAATCACTGATTTGATTATCTGCATCTTCTACTCTAATGTTGACTCCTAGTAATTTATTCTTTATTTCAAATAGTGTATCCTTCATTTCTGACTGGTCCTATTCATGTCTTTGATGTTCTCACTAATTTCCTTGAAATTCTCACTAAGTCCATTGAAGCTCTCATTAAGATCCTTGAGCATCCTTATAACCATTGTTTTGAACTCTGTATCTAGTAGTTTGCTTTCTTCCATTTCATTTAGTTCTTTTTCTGGAGATTTCTTCTGCTATTTCATTTGTGACATGTTTCTTTGGCTACTTCCCTGTGTCTATTTCTATGTATTATGTAGAGCTGCTATGTCTCCTGGAATTGATAGAGTGGCCTTGTGTAGTAGTGTTCTGTAGGGCTAAATGGCTCAGCCTCCCCAGTCCTCTGAGCTGGGCACTCTAGATGTGTCCCTGTGTGGGCTATATGCACTGTCTTATTGTAGTTGAGCCTTGATGGCTATTGGCATCACTGGGAGGAATTCATTCCCAGGTCAATTGGCTGTGAGGAACAGCTGTGACTATAGTGGAAGAGCTGCTGTGCAGGAGACACTCCTATGGAGCAGGACTTGCTTCAGTGGGGCTTTGATGCTCACTATCTGCCACTTGATTGTGTCACTCATGGATGCCTAGACTAGTAATCTGGTGAAATCTGAAGCTGTTCACCAGGTACACTGGCTCTTGACCCCTCTCCCCAACTCCCAGAAGGTGCAAAGTCAGCCACTGCCTGTGACCTGCCTGTGGCCACCCATCAGGATACAGAGCAATCTGCAGATGGCTGCTACTCGTGTTGGGCTTGGAAGTTTCTAGGAGAGGCCAAGCTGTGAAGCAAGGCAAGCTGCTGCTAGTGCTGGGTCTGGGGACTCTTATTGAGTGATATGGGACACCCTGGTGCTAGCGGCTGCTTGTGTTAGAGATTTTAGGAATGTCTGAAGCCTGAGTCAGGACAGACCATTCATATGGAAAAGCCACAGCAAACAACTTGGGTGGGGCTGCAAATGGGTGGGGCAGGGTTTCAGGATTTACCAGCTTGAAGCAGTCAGTGTGAACTAAGTTGGAGACTCATATATGGTGCCTGTTGTCAGCTCTGTGATAGGGAAGGCCTCAGCATAGGAACAACGACCCCTTCGTGCATCCCTGTCTGGGAGAAAGCTGCCTCGAGTTCTCGCTCTAATGCCAGACAACCCAATTCCTCCCTATATGGCCCTGGATCCTTCCAGGTCCCTGCCCCAGCACTGGAGCTCAGAGGGAGTGAGTCTGAGTACTAGTAAGTTCATGGGCCAGCCCTTTCAGAGGAAGTGCCTGGGTCTCCAGGAGCCTCTGTGTCACTCAGCCACAATCCCCACAAAATACCTGAGGTTATTTTTTTCCAATGCTTTTCAGATAGTGGGAGGGAGGGGGAGGAGTAGCGGGGAGAGAGGGAGACATAGACACATCAACTGGTTGTCTCCCACCCATACCCCTTCCAGGGGCAGGGAGCGAACCCATAACCTAGGTACGTGCCCTTGCCCAGGAATTGAACCCACGGCCCTTTGGTCTGTGGGCAGACACTCTAATTGCTGAGCAAAACTGGCTAGGGCCTTTAAAACAATTCTTAAAATGCATTTATTATGCTCCCTGCTGATAACTGGTCAATTAAATTTTTCTTCTAAAAATAACTTAGAACAAGAAAATTATTTATAGATATTCAATAACAGAACTCATGCATTCTCTCCAGGGTCTGACCAAACAGGTGTTAGAAAAAAGCATGTTTCCTACTTTGATTTCTGTTTTTTAATGACCAGAGGAAATCCCTTGTTGTATTCATCTTGGTTTAAACAGAATACTCATCACTATCCTTTTCTTCCTTTGAATCTTGATCTGGCATCCAACATTGATCTTTTACATTAAAAAAATAAATATTTCAAAGCTTTGAAGTTTCCTTACTTCAAATATTGCAGAGGGGATTTTCCTTCCTGGAGCACACAGTGGGACTGCAGCAGACAGGCACTCTGATGCTCCTTCAAACCCCCCCATGTGTTGCCCTCTGACTTGTCCTTATAATACTGAGACATGGCTGAGCCTCCTGCCTGCCACGGCCTGCATTGCTTCCGGCCTCAGTGGCCCCAACCCTACTGCCTGTTCTGTATTTTAGTTGTAATTTTGATGTGGTTGTGGGAGGCAAGTATCACGTTTACCAATGCCACCATCTTGGTTCTGCTCTGTTTCTGGATCTTTGTAAGCTGCTGCCCCAGTCTTGGAGCTCAGATCAAGTGAGTCTGTCAGCAAGTAAATCTGAGCATGGGCTCTTTAAGAGGAACATCTAGGACTCCAGAAGCCTTCTGTTTCACTGGACGCAATCCCTGCTCGGTTTCACAGCGTGAAATTATTGGGACTTCTTTTCCTGGTACTGGAACCATGGGCTTGGGACCCCCTATGGGGCTAGTACTCAGGGAGGGAGGAATCTTCTCTGCTGAGATTTCTCTCCTGTATCTTGATTGCTACACTGTTGATGTAGGACTTACCCATTCTGAGTCTCTACCCCTCCTACCAGTATTTTATTGCACTGACTTGAACTTCCAGCACTGTCTTGAATTAAAGTTATGGTAGCAGACATCCCTGCCTTGTTCCTAATCTCAGAGGTAAAAATTTCAGTCTTTTACCTTTAAGTATTATGTCAGCTATAGGATTTTTGTAGATGTTCTTTATCAAGTTTAGGAAGTTACTCTCTATTCTTATTTTTCTAAGGGTTTTAAAAGATCATTAATTGCTGTTAACTTTTGTGAAATGCTTCTAAATCAGTCAGTTTGATACATGAGTTTTCTTCCTTAGACTGCTCATATGGTGGATTACATTGATTGATTTTTTAACTATTGAACCAGTCTTGCATCACTGGATAAACTCCATTTGAATTTGATGTATAATCCTATATAATAAAAGCCTAATATGCAAATTGACCTAACAGTGGAACGACTGGTCGCTATGACACTCACTGACCACCAGGGGGCAGACGCTCAAAAAAGGAGCTGCCCCCTGGTGGTCAGGGTGCTCCCACAGGGGGAGCGCCGCTCAGCCAGAAGCCGGGCTCACAGCTGGCGAGCACAGTGGTGGTGGTGGAAGCCTCTCCCACCTCCATGGCAGCACTAAGGAGCAGCAAGCAGGTGAGGGTAAAGAGTGAAGGGTCCCAGGCTGTGAGAGGAATGTCCAACTGCTGGCTTAGGCCTGTCTGGGGAGCGGGCCTAAGCCGTCAGCCGGACATCCTCCGAGGGTCCTAGATTGCAAGAGGGCGAAGGCCGGGCTGAGGGACGCCCCCACATACACACATACCCTGTGCACGAATTTCATGCACCGGGCTTCTAGTTCTTTAATATGTTCTTGGTATGATGAATAATTTTTTATTGAAATCTGGTCATTTTTATATTATGTTTTGTATACTGTATCTTATTTTAACTCACTTTTTGGGATATTATTCCAGCAGGGGAAGGGTGGCTTTACCTCATTACAACTTCATGCCAGGTGGAGAGAGAAGCTCAGATTCTCCACTTGGCCTCTGTTGATATCCAACAATAGTGGTATTCTTTCTTATTGCTCAGCGAGTTGGGATTTCTGGCTCTACCATGGTCTCTACAGGCACCTAGGTTACTTAGAAGTAGGCTTTCCACATAGTAGCTATTGTCATCACAGTGAATGGACTTTGCTATCAGCCAGCAAGGATGAAAGTACCAGCTCTTTACTTGGCTTTCTCTTATACCTAGAGGGGTGTTATAGTGCTTCATTACATCCTGATGAGGCTAGAAGTCTAGAATTCTCATTCAGCCCTTTCTGGCATGAGTGGGAGTGGGATCAGAGGTTTTCTGTGGTGTTTGGCTGGAGGATAGTAGTTACTGTCTAAAAGTATTGTTCCTGATTGGCTGCCCCTATCCTGGTTTTTTGACTACACAGGATAGGTGTTTGTTGCAGCAATTGATATTGTTGGATAGCTAGCTTCTGCTCCAAATCTGAGATGATGCAAAAAGAAAATCCAGAGAGCTCACCACTATGTCATTTCTTGGAACCTGATGTGATCACCTAGCCTGCCTTCTTCTTTCCTCCTTTCAAAGTCTTCTTACATTTTTATTTATAATGTGCGGGGTTCTTAGTTGTACTTAGTAGGAGGAATAAGGAAAACCATGTCTACTCCATCATTCCAGGAGCACAAATTCTATAATAAATCCTGATAAAGAAAAATCCATTTGAAACCCATTTTTATACTCAGTAACATGTTGTGAAGACACTTCTATTAACATGAATACTAATTGATATAATCATTTCAGTGGATAAATATTATTCCAGGATGTACTAGTAATTATTACCATAGTTTTCTATGAACTAATCTTTTATGAGTATACACATAGTGACATAATAAGCAATGCTGTAATGAACATAACATATCTTAATTTAGAGGCCATATTTTCTTGTCTATACTTCTGAAGTCCAAAAAGTTATGTAAAACAAAAATATTTTGTTATATTTAGTGCAAATTAATTTTTTTGGAAAAATATGATTAGAATTCAGAGGCTATTTATAATCTTAATTTATCTAGCTTGATTTCAACACTTCATGTTTGCTACAGAAATATTGAAATGTTGATTACGGTTTGCTGCCCAGACTCTGCCGGGGGTTGTTATGAAACATGTGGTCTATGTATCTTATTACTTTCTAAGATCCAAATGTTTTAAATTCCAGCACAACTGTTTCCAGTCTCCGTAAGATAATGTCCCAGGAGAATGACTATTAAATTTTGGTTCATACTGTTCAATTTTCACTCCTAAAATATTGTACTATGTGTTCTTAACAGAACATAAGAATACCCATCATTTCTTGAGAACACTGGATATTTTCATACAATAGCTTACACTTACATTTATTTTTTTTTGTTCAATTATAAATAGACTCTATAAATTTACATTTCAGAAAAAATCTAGAAAATACAGAACAGTACAAAGAAGAAAGTTAAAAAACACTTGTAACATCTCTTTTCAAAGGTATTAATTTTTAATATTTTGACTTATTTTCATGTTTTTAAATAAAATACAAAATTGGAATCATGCTATATGTAGTGTATTTCTTATTCCATTTTTTCACTAGTCATGTATTGTTAACAATTTCCTCTTTCTCTAAACATTTCTATAGAGCAGTGATGGCGAACCTATGACACGCGTGTCAGAGGTGACACGTGAACTTATTTTTTTGGTTGATTTTTTTGTTAAATGGCATTTAAATATATAAAATAAATATCAAAAATATAAATCTTTTTTTTTACTATGGTTGCAAATATCAAAAAATTTCTATATGTGACCCGGCACCAGAGTTAAGTTAAGGTTTTTCAAAATGCTAACATGCCGAGCTGAAAAGGTTCCCCATCACTACTATAGAGTATGACTTAAATGATTGTATAGTTTTTCACTGAGTAGATATACCATAATTCATGTAACTAATTCCTTACTATTGGGCAAACATTATTGTTTCCAGACTTCCCATTGTAATAAATATGATTATACACATTCCAAAGTGTAAGGATTAAGAAGAAGGGGGTTTGGCCAAAGCTGAAATTCCATCTTTTTCAAAGGTGTTCCAGTTTCCTCTGATTATGATGGTGTTATTTTCATAAGAATTGACCCAGAGTAGAAATTGAGAAGTTACTTTTTGTCCCTTTCTCTTCCACTTCCTTCTGTTCTTTCCCCTTTCTATCCCTTTGTCCCTCCCTTCAGAAATATTTTAGTAAAAAATAATTTATTCCTGTTGTTAAGAAGTTCAAATCAAGAAAGGAAGAGGAAAAAGGACCTTTGGTTCTCATGATAACTCAGCTTGGAACCAGAGGAAGCCATTTGAATTTTTTGTCTTTCCTATCTTTAACTATAAAGTGAAAAAGTCGAGTTAGTAGTTATTTAAGGTTATCCCCAGCTCCTGACTGTTATGTTTTCCTTTCTCTAGGCCTTCATAATGTCACTCAGGTGATGTCATCACCGTTTTTCTATTTTTCCCTCTGTTGATTTTAATGATTTTTTGGCAGTTATTGTTTATCTTTGTTTTATTATTATTTTTAAAATTTCTGGCAGGATTGTTTTGAGTACGAAGAATATGGGGGAGGAGGGATATAACCTTCAGTTTCCAGGTGAAGGCTCTATTCCCTGGGGTGGGTGCGGGAGTCAGTCACCACTGAATTTCATTATGTGCCATCTCTCTCCTGTTATAGCCATTTAGTCTCTCTGGGCCTCAGTTTCCTTATCTGTAAAACAGAGAGAAATTTACCTACCTCACAGCTTTCCTTTAAGAGGTAAATGAAGTTATAAGGGGGAAGTCCTCTGTGAAATAAACAGAAGTCCTGCAAAGAGTGTAAGCCCAACAACAGGCTCAAGGGACCTCTCCCCGCTAAGATGGCAGCGTGCAGGCACCAAGTTCGTCCATTCTACATTGAACCAGATTGGCCTTAGCTATCCCAGACTCTTTCACCAGCGTCTATTTATTTCCCACCTTCATCAATCCACCCTTTCGATGCTACTTTCTTAGCTCCCAAGCCTTCTCCTTCTCAGGAAGAATTTTTGGCCACGTGTTTGCAATTGTCTGCCCCCACGCCTCAGGTACTTGGTTGGCTCCCTAGCCTTGACTTCTCAGTAGGGAAGCCAAGCATCAGGCCACACTGAAGGGCTTGATTCTCATTCCTGCCAAGTTAAGAGCCAGTACCATAAAACTTTCTCACACATGCTTAGGGGGCTCTTGGCATGTTTTGGAGGTCTGACATCAAGGACATCCGGGAGGATTAAATGTCAAGGTAAACACTCTACCCACAGCACCTGGGAAGTCAGTTCACATTCAGCCTGATCTCACTGGAGTGTGAGTGGTTTTGTACTTGATAGCAGAATCCATAAAGCTCTGTATTAATGTATGATCAGGACAGTTGCAGACACTGTTTTTTTAATATTTGTTTTTTTTAGATAAACTTCTCATTGGAAATAAAGACAGTTAAAGCATGAATAGAGGATGAATATATATATATAATAGGGAAATATACTAATTAACCATGACACCATAATGGGTTGATTGGGCAGGAGGAGGTTGCACGCGCAGCATTGGGGGTGGGGCGTCAGGGGCCTCCACATGCCTGTGCTGGGGGAGGGCCTGATCAGCAGTGGCCGTGGCTGCTTCAAGGGCCAGAGAGGCAGGCAGCGTCAGACTGGCAGCGGCTGTGGCTGCTGCAGGGCCAGGGAGGGAGGCAGGGCCGGACCAGTGACTTGAGGGCGGGTGGCGTGTGTGATTTCGAATCGCGTGCTGGACTCCTAAGTTTGTAATAATTAGAAGCTATGTAGAAATTGAGTGGTATCTCCTAGTCCTGGAGCAGGTGTGAACACTGACACAATTCTCCAAACCAAAGTCTCTCCTTCCAAATAAGACCAGGAAATCGTATCCCAAAGATGTGATCTATGAAACAAGTGTTAAAACTTTCCTTTCTAAAAATGCCTCCCTCCTGTCCAGCTGGGATGCTCAAATTTCCACTATTTGGTTTAGGACTTTGTTCTCTTTGTGTGCTAAAATTAAGCTAAGTAATAACTAAGGTCAAGTGAAGGTCCCTAACACATTGTTAAAGACAGTGTTTTGATGGAGTCAGAACATAGGATATTTCAGAGGGAAGAAGATATGCAGATGATAACCAACAATATTGATGTGTACAAGGAGGCAGAGTAGTGTAGGCTCAAAGGTTTATTGGCAGGTTGAATGAGATAATGTACATGAAGTTTTTAGCCCAGAGCCTGATACTGGTATGTATTCAATAACTTATTATTACTGCAATGTGCCTTGCAGACTGATGTTGGGAGACATCAGAGAACAATACAAACTTGATTTTTGTTCTCAAGGAGCTAAAGTTGGGTAGATGGGCAACTAACCAAAATTTATAATATGGTGTGTGGTAAGTAATATGTTGGAGGAAGATCAGAGTAGGGTGTTTCAGGAGCATGGAGCTGGGGCACACTATTCAATATTCTGATTAGGAGGGCTTTCCAGAGGTGATCGTCTGTTCCGTAAGCTGAATGACAAATGGAGGATGTGGAGAGAGGAGAGTTTCTTTCTTTCTTTTTTTAAAGTCCTCACTTGAGGATATTTTTTCAGACAGAGTGGGAGGGAGGGAGGATGGGAGAGGGAGAGAGAGAGAGAGAGAGAGAGAGAGAGAGAGAGAGAGAGAGAGAGAGACATTGATGTGAGAAAGACCCACAGATTGGTTGCCTCCTGCACACACCCCAACCAGGGCTGGGGATCACACCTGCAACTGAAGTATGTGCCCTCGACCTGGAATTGAACCTGCAACCCTTTGGTCCTTGGACAGATGTTCTAACCACTGAGCATAAAATGGCCAGGGCAAAGGAGGAGAGTTTCGAACACATAAATGAAAATCCAGAACTGCAACCAAGCAGGGCATGTGCTGAGAGCTGAGAGTTTAGTTGTGGAAAATAGAGTACCAGTTGATCACTGTATTGAAACAAGGCTGAGGAGATTGACCAGCAGAAGGGAGAGTAGAAAGTGGTGGGCATAAAATATTTAAAAATATTTTTATTGATTTCAGAGAGAGGAAGGGAGAGGAAGAGGGAGCTAAAAACATCAATGATGAGAGAGAATCATTGATAGGCTGCCTCCTGCACGCCACCTATTGGAGATCGAGCCTGTAACCCGGACATATCCCCTGACTGGGAATCAAACCGTGCTCTCCTGGTTCATGGATCTATAGTAATTTGAAGCTGGAACTGACTGCTCCAAAGTAAGAAGAATCTTAGTCACCAGCACAAATGTGCCAGTTGTTTTTGGAAGATTGATGCTGCAATCAATTTTTATTGAATTTGGGAGAAAACGGAACATTCTGGTCACCACTTTTGTGCTCTGTATCAAATACTGTAATTGGAATGTTATTTCTCTGCTTACAGATCTTTCTTTACTACTCTTTTCCTCAGAAAAGTCAGAGTGTTACAAAGATCACTTCACTTGCATTTCTCAGTGGGGGTCTGCCATGTGTGATACCACAAAGAACAATCAAGGACCACTGAGTATAGAAGGGGACACAGCTGGATAATTTTAAGCTTTTAAAATTGTTAAAAGCTTAAAAAATAACTAGTATACAGAAAAATTAAATAATACAATTCATCTCACATCCACTCCTACATTCTGCTGAGGTAACTAATGTTAACAGATTATACTTTTGCCCAAGACCACATACCTATAAATAAGGTCCAAGACCACATATCTGTAAACCTATACATACATAGAGAACCAGTTCTTTTTTTTAAAATATATTTTATTGATTTTTTACAGAGAGGAAGGGAGAGGGATAGAGAGTTAGAAACATAGATGAGAGAGAAACACTAATCAGCTGCCTCCTGCACACCTCCTACTAGGGATGTGCCCACAACCCATGTACATGCCCTTGACCGGAATCGAACCTTGGACCCTTCAGTCTGCAGGCTGGTGCTCTATCCACTGAGCCAAACCGGTTAGGGCAGTTCTTCATACATTACTTTGAAATTTGTGTTCTCATTTAATGATACATCGTGGACAGTATTTCAGTGTTAGAAACATAAAGATGTATTCTAGTCTTTTTAATGCTACATGCTATTCTGTCATATAATGTACTATAATTTAATCAACTAGTCCACTCCTGATGGACCTTCAGATTGTTCTCAGATCACACTATAAATGCTATAATAAGTGTGCATATTTATAAATTCTTACAGGGTTTTTATATGGGTTGAATGAATCAATGTGTATATATAGAAACTTCACATTTTTTCTTATGAGGATGCCAAGTTCTTTCTTCTGAATCCTTGGAAGAAGCCAATACTCAATTTTTGGATAGAGGGAGAAATGGTTCTCAGCTTTGACCCTCTTCAATCTTATATGAGCCAGTATCACCCAAACTTGTTGGTCTCAGGATCCTTATACTCTCAAAAATGATTAAAAACTGCAAAAAGCCCTAGTCGGTTTGGCTCAGTGGATAGAGTGTCTGTCAGCCTGTGGACTGAAGGGTCCCAGGTTCGATTCTGGTCCAGGGCACATGCCTGGGTTGCAGGCTCGATCCCCTGTGGGGGTCATGCAGGAGGCAGCCGATCAATGATTCTCTCTCATCATTGATGTTGCTATTTCTCTCTCCCTCTCCCTTCATCTCTGAAATCAATAAAAATATTTTAAAAAAGAACCGCAAAAGTATTTTTGTTAATGGGAATAACATCTATCAATATTTACCATGCTAGAAGTTAAAACTGAGAAATTTAAAAAATATTTATGATTTCAGCCTGGCCCGTGTTGCTTGGTAGTTGAGCATTGACCGATGAACCAGAAGGCCACAGTTTGATTCCCGGGCAGGACACATACCCGGATTGCAGGTCCAATTCCCAGTGCGGGGCATGCATGAGGCAGCCAGTCAATGTACCTCTCTCATCACTGATGTTTCTATCTCTCTCTCCCTCTCCCTTCTTTGAAATCAATAAAAATATTTTTTAAAAAATATTTATGATTTCAATGAAAAGTAATAATAGATTAATATAAATAATATATTTACATATTAAAATTTACATACAGCATAACCTTAAAAATTAAGTAATATATTTTTATGAAAAGTAGTTATGATTACCAAAACAAAAATATTAATGAGAAGAGCAACATTGGTTTCCCTTTTTGCACATTTCTTTAATATCCAGCTTAATAGATGGATATTAAGATGGATTCAGACATCTGATTCTGCATTCTGGTAAGATGTTTTGGTTAAACTGTATAAAGAACGTTTTTCAAATATGTAGTTTAAAAAGAAGAGTATTTTAATGGAATTTTTATGTAATTGTGGATATTCTTCTTTGATACTACGTCAACACTTGACAAGTGGTAGTTTCATAAAAGTTATGTGTAATGTGGAGTCTGAAACCATATCACTAAATGTGTGCTTGGCTACATTAAAAGTAATTGTTCCATCTTGCTTTTTGAATGGATCTTTTACTTATACATTGGTCATTTAAAAAATATTGGCCCCCTCAGTTATGTAGGATTTTCAAATGCAGTTGTTAATATCACTACAATCTCCTTAAAAAGGTTAGAAGGAAGATGTCAAGAGTCTAGTACTAAATACTAGTTTTCTAAAATCCCAATTTCCACTTTAGATCACAAAGGTTATCATTGGGAACATATGCTGTTAATTATTTTTCTTAAAGTGACAGATTTCATTCATTTTGAGTGAAATATTTGCCAAATACCCAATTCTGAATAACCATAGTTTGACTGCCATTGGCTCCATTAAAAAAGAGGCTGGTTTAGGTTATAACTCAAACAGTCTCATGGGTGCTTTTCCTTGAGTCAGACTTCATACTTTTGCTTGCCGCCTCGATGCTTTATTCATACTTCTTATTTATTTCTTCCCACAGAATATGAAAAAAATGTGTATTTAATGGTTAAGATTTAACAAGGTCAGTATGTTTCCTGCATCATCAAGAACGTTATTAAATGTAACTGGCCTTTTTATTTCCTGCAAGTATGTTAACAGTGAAGAAATTAATAATTACTACTACAGTTGGGTGCCAGTGCCTTGATTCATGCTAAAGCCCTAAAAGTTTTACCCTCCACTGCTTTTGTACTATCAGTGCAAAGGCCAATGTACTGAAAAAGGCAATGGATTCTGGCTTTATTTTGAAAATATCTTGATCTTATTCATCTCTGGAAACGGGTGCAGAATACCCTCAAGGGTGCAGCCAGTGTTGAGAACCACTCCTCTAGTGCTTCTCAAATATTAATGCACACAGATTGCCTTGGGGTGTGAGTAAAAGACAGATTCGAAATCAGTAGTCTAGAGGTGGGACCAGAAAATACTATTTGTAACAGGTTGCCAGGTGAAGATGATGCTTCCTGTAGTTGGCTGCTTTTTGAAGCAAGTCTCTAGATCTGCACTGTCTAACACTGGAGCCACTAAGTTAGATGTGGCTGCTTTAATTTAAAGTAATTAAATAAAAATAAATATACAGTCGATCAGCCGTGTGACTCACATTTTGAGCGCTGAAAGCCAGCTGGGACGCGTGGCGACCATAGTGCACACACAAATAGAGAACATTTTCATCATCACAGGAAGTCATTGGACAGTGCAACTCGAGATCCTTTGTATGGAGTGAATAATGACAGGCTCATGTAACTAAGTTCTTAAATATTAACTGGAAGCTATCCTTCAAAACCATGTGGGGGTAGCTTATGAATAACTTCATTTTTTCTGATAAATGCAACAAAGGCAATAACTTAGGATTTTAAAAATGTTTTAAACTTGATAGCTTCAAGTTGCCTCACTAATTTCTTATAGTGCCATGTCCTCATGAGCTTTGTAAGCTGATATTGCCCAGACTGGTGCCTGGTATTCCATTTTTTTGTGGAAGAAAGTTTTCTATTGGAAAGATAAAATGATTAGATAACTGAGAGATAGAAAAAGCCTTACTCATTGTAAACTATTTTCATAATCAAAACATGATCCTCTATACAATTTACAAGGTATAATTTCAGTGAAAAAAAAAAAAAACAAAAAACAACTCCACGAGGGAGAATAAGAGGTTACATACACGTTGAAGGTTAGCAGGCGGGATAGTGTTTCGCCTGGGCACACGCCAGTGCAGGCAGCATGCTGCGAGGCATTCCTTGGAGTTCACTTGGGCAGTTCGTACTCTGATGAGAGCTGGCCAAACTCTGCATGCCCCACCTGACTCAAGGAAAGGTTCCAAGGTAGGCTTTCCAAAAGCATTCCTCGTCTGCAAAGTTCGCAAGCTCAGACGAGCCTAGTTGGAATGAAGACCAAATAAAAGCTAACAAAAATAAGTGGGGGAGGTCATTCTAGATTGTATTATGGGTTCTTCTTTAGGTTATTATTTTCTGTCGCCTCTATATCCACCAGTGCAGTTTACTATATACTTCTAAGGAGTAAGTTATGAATGTAACACACCTGAAGCATAGCTTGTTATTCGGGGCTCTTAGAACATATCAAATAGCAAAGCAAAAAGCCTTTTTTTTATCAAGCATTCCAGTTTTAAAAGAAGATATGGTGCTGGATATTTGGGGATAAATGAAAAATTCCAACCCAGCTATTGGTCTGTCTTTATGTAACTAATGTACTTTCATAAAACTGTTCCGTGAGAAGTAATAGGGGACAAAGAGAGTATTCCGTCAGTCTTGGACACTGGTTTGCCAGAGTTCAGAAGCACAGGATTAGCAGTTCTTGTAACTTCATCCACCAGAGTAGGTGCAGATGTTGCTCTTGTCAGTTCAGTTCTCATTTGGGTAGATGTGTGTTGGCTTTGAAACTTTTCAGACATCAATAAAATATCCCCACAGGAGTGCTGATGAACACCATTGGAATCTACATCTAAGAAACATGTTTTCCTGTTGCCGCGTTAGCTGTCACTGTGGTTTTTGAGTCTGGTACCATCATTCTCTCAGTCTCCCGGCTCGCACATTCACAGCTTCAGAGCCAAGTCTTAACTCTTAACTCCGTGCTCTGTCATGGACTCTGGATTCCAATCTCTGTGGTCAGCATTATTGTGAAAGGCCAGGCTGGGGACATTGGTTCTGTTATTTAGTTGAGACAAACATAGGGACATTTTAGGTAAAAAGCAGAGGATTTCCTTTTGCTCTTTGGTGTGAAGGTGGGGCATGTGGGAGGCAGATGTGCTGGCTGGGCTGGCATTTTTGCAGACAACGTTCTGTGGGAGCTCAGTGCACAATGCTTGCCCCTCTTAGGCAGACATGGCCTTTTCCATTCACACCATTCTCTGTCTGTATCATTTGATTCAATTACTCTACCCACACTTACTGGCCTGACTCCTGCTTTAGAGCACTGGTCTCTCATCATAATCTATCATACCTATGGGCATCAGAGTGATAATTGTTCAGCAGAGCCATGGGAAGAAATGCCAGCTTATAAAGACAGGATACTGGGGGCCAAATTCTCCTCTGCAACTTCTGAATGAACAATTGACATTTATTAAGAAGCTACTATGTGCCAGGCCATGGGTTAGGTGCCAATAGATAGTAAGCCTTCCAAACTCATTTGTCAAAAGCAAAAAAAAAAAAAAAGGGGGAGATAGCTTATGGACTTTTCACAACAACCAAATCTATTAATGTGTATTAGGATTTAAGAGGCTTAATATTAAATACTATAGGCCCGGTGCATTAAATTCATGCACAGGGAGGAGGGGGGAAAGGGTGTCTCTCAGCCTGGCCTGCACCCTCTCCAATCTGGGACCCCTTGGGAGATGTCCGACTGCTGGTTTAGGCCCGAGCAGTCAGACATTCCTCTCACAATCCAGACTGCTGGCTCCTAACTGCTTGCCTGCCTGCTCACCTGATTGCCCCTAACCGCTTCTGCCTGCCAGCCTGATCGCTCCCTAACTGCTCCCCTGCCATCCTGATGGCCCCCAACTGCCCTCCCCTGACAGCCATCTTGTGGGGCCATCTTGTGATGAAGTGAGGGCGGCCATCTGTGGTGGCCATCTTGTAATGAGGTAGCGCAATGGCGTTGCGCGAGGGCATGAGGACACCTAGGCTTTTATTATATAGGATAATAGAGTGAACCCTGGAGACAGCAGTGTTCTTCTTTAAAGGCAAAATGGTTTGAGTGTTCATACATCTAAATACGGACTTTTATTTCTTGTTAGTTCGGCATCATAATCTTAAACTTTAATGTGCTTAAAAATATTGTATAGGATTGTGTATAAAGCTATAGATTCTTGCCCTAGCTGCTTTGGCTCAGTGGATAGAGTGTCGACCTGCAGACTGAAGGGTTCTGAGTTTGATTCCAGTTAAAGGCACATGCGTGGGTTGCAGGCTCGATCCACAGTAGGGGGCATGCAGGAGGCAGCCGATTAATGATTCTCTCTCACCATTGATGTTCCTATCTCTTTCTCCCTCTCTCCTCCTCTCTGAAATAAATAAAAATATATTTAAAAAAACACACAAAACAAAAACAAAAAAATTATAGATTATCAGACTTTAGTTAAGAGATTATCCTAGAGTAATTTTCTCCCTAATCAAGGGTTGCCTTAGAAGCTACTTTTCTTATCTATCCTTGGGTAAGATGCTATTACACTACATTTATGAAAGAATCTAGGAATTATCATTACTTCAAAACTGTATTATGGAGAGACTAGGCAAGAGTCTTGTAGTAGGTGAACTTTTAATCCTGAATAGTTTGACATGGGATTGTTCTCCCTTTTTCCTTCCAAAGTGTACATCACTAAGTATATTTATTAGATAGATGAAGTGCTTGCTTTCCAACTAAAATCTACAAGGACACAAAGTTTGTTCTCTATACTTGCAACTGGGCTTAATTTTTTTTCAACAAGAAACAAATGTCACACTAATTGTTCTCAGAAAGAGCAACTCATCATCAGATGTAGAAAAGCAAAGATGACAGACATTTACAAATGTGTTGATGATCCTAATACATTTCTACCATAAAAGCAATTGATTCAACTATTTAAGGGTGTATTTTGCAATTTTTGTGTTAAAGATGTTATTTTGTCCACCATAAAGATGAAATATATCACAATTTCTGAGCCATGTTTTGATATTTCTTATTGTTAAATATAAAATAAAGTGCCCTGAGCCTTTCTAGACCTCTGAGAAGCCCTGCTTGCAATCTTTAGATTTACAAGCTAGTTATTTTTGATTGGCAACTTAAAATATTAGCATATGAGGTACAATTAGATAAGTCAGCCACAAATAATTACAATCTAATTCTTGCCAGAAGCTCTTATAGAGTCAACCTAATTAACATAACTCTCTTTAGCCTGTTTCCTAAATTACCTGCATAGCAGTGTTGATCCATGTGATATCAGCCAGGTGTTACTCAGCTCCTGTAGAAATGCTGTCATTCTGTTAAGACTTCTTCTTGGCTCTCAGCTTCTGTGAAATACTAGGGACTCATCAATTTATTTTTTATATCATTTATTCCAGTTCCTTCATTTTGAAAAAAAAAAAAATGAGTCCCAGAGAAGGGAAATGTCTTGCTCAAAAATCATAATAGTAAGTGGCAGAATCAGTACCAGAAGTTCACCTCCCTTTTCCTTTATGTGGCAGCCATTGCAAATGGTAGTGTCTTTGGCCTCCTCCACTGTGTATCCTTTTCCTCCATGTACCTCATCTATAGATTCTGACTTTGGACACCTTGGGTGAGCAATGACGAGTGGAAAACATTCATCCTGCTAAATGTTTAAGAAATTCCTTAAGATGATCCATATATTCATGTTTGTTCATTGCCCACAGCACTAATTCCAAAAAGAATCCACACTCCATATGTTGAGGGGAGACTTTTGACTGGAGAGTCCATGTTGGGCCAGGTACTATGCAGTAGGTGTCTTTGTATTGACTCTGAAGTTAGCTAAATTAAACAGAGCATTAAGTTTAATGTCACCATTGCTTACATAATGGAACCATCTATCCTATCTAATAAAAGACAAATAGGGTAATTAACCGTACCTCCGATATGCTTCCCATTGGCTAATCAGGGTGATATGCAAATTAACTGCCAACCAAGATGGCGGCCAGCAGCCATGCAGCTGAAGCAAACATGAGGCTTGGTTTCCCCAGCGATGGAGGAAGCCAAGGTTCTCCGCCTGCCATAGCCCAGCTCTGAGCCTGAAAGCAACAGCTCCGAAAGCAACTATGTTTCAATTATAGAAGCTAAACAAAACCCAAATACCTGCTTTCAGCCAGCCGAGTTCTCAGAGCTGGAGCTGAAACAGTGTTTCAATTATAGAAGCCAAACAAACCCCAGATACCTGCTTTCAGCAGCTGAGACCTCAAGCTGGAGCCGGGCCTCAGAGCTGGAGCCAGCTCTCAGCTCCAGTAACAGCCACAGAAGGTAAATAAATCCCAGAATTAAAAAAGAAAGAAAAAAAGGAAAGGTTGGGAGCTTCAGTCACCCACCAGCCTGAAAACAGGCCTCAGCCCCTCACCCAGACTGGTCAGGCACCCCAGTGGGGACCCCCACCCTGAGGGGGTGCAACCAGATGCAAACAGCCATCAGCCCCTCATCTGCGCTGGCCAGGCACCCAAGCGGGACCCCCACCCTGATACGGATCACACTTCAGGGCAAACCAGCTGGCCCCCACCCGTGCACCAAGCTTCTATCCTATATAGTAAAAGGGTAATAATGCAAACTGACCCTAACAGCAGAAGGACTGGGAATGACTGATCACTATGACACACACTGACCACCAGGGAGCAGACGCTCAATGCAGGAGCTGCCCTCTGGTGGTCAGTGCGCTCTCACATGGGAGGAGCTCTGCTCAGCCATAAGCCAGGCTGCCAGCTGCCAGTACAGTGGTGGTGGTGGGAGCCTTTCCTGCCTCCTCAGCAGTGCTAAGGATGTCCAACTGCAGCTAGGCCTGCTCCCCTGGCAAGTGGACATCCCCCGAGGGCTCCTAGAGCCATGTCTAACTGCCAGCTTAAGCCCAATCCCCTAGGGAGCGGGCCTATGCCAATAGGTGGTCATTCCCCGAGGGGTCCCAGACTTCAAGAGGGCACAGGCTGGGCTGAGAGACCCCACCCCTCCGAGTGCACAAATTTTTGTGCACTGGGCCTCTAGTCTACACTAATAAAAGAGAAACATGGTAATTGGCATACGACCGCTACCCTTCCCATTGGCTAATCAGCGAGATATGCAAATTAACTGACAGCCAAGATGGCGGCCGGCAGCCAGGCAGCTTGAAACTAACATGAGGCTTGCTTGCCTCAGTGATGGAGGATTCCAATGTTCCACGCCTGCCACTGCAGGCCTCTGAGCCTGCAGTTTAAGAAACTATGTAACAAATACCGCTGGACTTCAGCCAGCAGGATCGCAACATTGTAAGCAAAGGCCAGAAACCTACTTTCAGCAGTGGAGGCCTAAGAGCTGGAGCCAAGCCTCAAGCTAAAGCTGGCCCAGAATAAAAAAAAAAAAAGGAAAAAAGCGGTTGGGAGCTTCAGTCACCCCCAGCCTGAAAACAGCCCTCAACCCCTCACCCAGACTGGCCAGGCACCCCAGTGGGGACCCCCGCCATGAAGGGTGTGTGACCAGCTGTAAACAGCCATCATCCCCTCACCCAGGCTGGCCAGGCACCCCAGTGGGGACCCCCACCCTGATCCAGGACACCCTTCAGGGCAAACCAGCCGGCCCCAACCATGCACCAGGCCTCTATGCTATATAGTAAAAGGGTAATATGGCTCCCAGCACCGGGATCAGCGGAGCTGCGAGGCCACCCGGCACTGGGATCAGCTCGACAGGGGGCAGCACCCAAACCCCCTGATCGGCCCTGCTCTGTGTGTGACAGGGTGCGGCACCCCAACCCCCCCCCCCCCTCCATGGGCCCTGCTCTGTGTGTGACAGGGTAGAGCCATAACCTCCCCATCGGCCCTGCCCTGAGTGTGAGAGTGGCAACGCCCCAACCCCCTGATCAGCCCTGCTCTGTGGGTGATAGAGGGTGGTGCCCCAACTCCCTGATGGGTGCCGGGGTCCAAACCCCAGCGGGTCCAGGGGTCCCCAAAGGTGTAGTCGGAGTCGGTGAAGAAGGAATGATACGGAGACAGCGTTCAGTTGATCAGCAGCCTAGCCAGGATCTCTAGCCCGGATCTCCAGAGAGGTTCTGCTTCGGATCTCCAGCGAGGTTCTGTAGCCATGTTCCCTCGCTAGGTTCTCCAGCCAGGTTCTGTCCAGGCTCTCCAGTCAGGTTCAGTGTCCAGGTTCCAGTCAGGTTCTCCTGCCAATCTCTGTAGTCAGGTTCAGTCCAGGATCCCTTGCCATGTTCTCCCGCTAGGCTCTGTCTCTAGGCTCCGAGGCCAGTCCCGGTCCAGGATCCTCTGGCATGCTCTCGCCAGCGAAGTTCTTCTGTCTCTAGGCTCTGTGTAGGTTCTGTCTTCCAAGCCCTGTCTCCTAATTTCTGTGCTCTGAGTTCTGTCTTCTGAATTCTGTCTCCTGAGTTCTGAGTCTTTCTGTCTTGTTACAACTGTATTTATACCAGTTGATTCAATCCTATCAATCTCTATTACAAAGGTTAGGGCGTTTCTTATCTCCATTCCAGGGAGAAAAGATTATGTAGTTTAAGCATGATTGTTCGTAGTTAAAGGGATTAATTACCCGCCTGGCACTTAGTTGAGGGGTTTTATTCCCTCCCTAACTTCAGGGGAAAATCCCTACCTGGGGATTCAACCTTTCTCAGAGAGGTGACTTTGGTTAAAACACAGCGCCAAGAAGGTGAGCAAACATATTAAGAAAAGTATGCCATATATGCCAGGTCCCTTGAAACAGCAAGGATGGACCGGCTCCCGGCAAATTCCCCCTTTTTTATTTTTTAAAAGCAAGCATTAAAAAGAAAAACCTGAAATGCTCTCTTGTATCCATTTTAAGAGTAGGATTGGCGCTTTCTGCTATTACCTGAGTCCTGATCTATCACCCCAGGGAGAGCTTGCCAATCCTGCACTTTCCCGGGGTGGAAAGGCTGCAGTGGGGTTAAGGATAAGGCTCCTTGGGCCTACCTTCTCCCATGCCTCTACATTTACCTTTCCGGCACCTTTCCTTCCTCAGAAAGGCATGGACGTATTTCTTGTATAAAATGTTCTGTCTGACTGGGAGTAACCTTAATTCCTCTGCTAATAAGCATATATGTTAAAAGATCAATACGGAGTCTTTTTTCTTTAGACTCAGTATGGCACATCTTCTTAATCTAAAGATCAATACAGAGTCTTCTTTCTTTGGACTCAGTATGGCACATCTTCTCAATCTGAGTTCTGTACTATCCACCTTCTTACCCTACTTATCCTCTATAGGGGGGTTTGCAGCACCCTGGTGGAGTCCTATCCGTCCCGAATGTGGGGGTTCTCAATGGGGGGGGCTTACCTAGGGGAATCCTGTTCCAGGGGTTCCCAAAGGTGTGGATGGAGTCGGCGAAGACTATCCACCCTTTTCCTATGGTGGAGTCCTATCCGTCCCGAGTGTGGGGGTTCTCAATGGGGGGGGGGGCTTACCTAGGGGAATCCTTTTCCAGGTGTTCCCAAAGGTGTGGACGGAGTTGGCGAAGACTATCCACCCCTTTCCTATGGTGGAGTCCTATCCGTCCCGAGTGCGGGGTGCTTACCTAGGGGTCCCTGTTCGGGCGCCATATGCCGGGGTCCAAACCCCAGCGGGTCCAGGGGTCCCCAAAGGTGTAGACGGATTCGGCGAAGAAGGAATGATACGGAGACAGCGTTCAGTTGATCAGCAGCCTAGCCAGGATCTCTAGCCCGGATCTCCAGAGAGGTTCTGCTTCGGATCTCCAGCGAGGTTCTGTAGCCATGTTCCCTCGCTAGGTTCTCCAGCCAGGTTCTGTCCAGGCTCTCCAGTCAGGTTCAGTGTCCAGGTTCCAGTCAGGTTCTCCTGCCAATCTCTGTAGTCAGGTTCAGTCCAGGATCCCTTGCCATGTTCTCCCGCTAGGCTCTGTCTCTAGGCTCCGAGGCCAGTCCCGGTCCAGGATCCTCTGGCATGCTCTCGCCAGCGAAGTTCTTCTGTCTCTAGGCTCTGTGTAGGTTCTGTCTTCCAAGCCCTGTCTCCTAATTTCTGTGCTCTGAGTTCTGTCTTCTGAATTCTGTCTCCTGAGTTCTGAGTCTTTCTGTCTTGTTACAACTGTATTTATACCAGTTGATTCAATCCTATCAATCTCTATTACAAAGGTTAGGGCGTTTCTTATCTCCATTCCAGGGAGAAAAGATTATGTAGTTTAAGCATGATTGTTCGTAGTTAAAGGGATTAATTACCCGCCTGGCACTTAGTTGAGGGGTTTTATTCCCTCCCTAACTTCAGGGGAAAATCCCTACCTGGGGATTCAACCTTTCTCGGAGAGGTGACTTTGGTTAAAACACAGCGCCAAGAAGGTGAGCAAACATATTAAGAAAAGTATGCCATATATGCCAGGTCCCTTGAAACAGCAAGGATGGACCGGCTCCCGGCAGATGGGCCCTGCTCTGTGAGTGACAGGGGGCAGTGCCCCAACCCCCTGATTGGCCCTGCTCTGTGCGTGACCGAGGGTGGCGCCGCAACCTCCCCATCGACCCTGTCTTGAGTGTGACAGGGGACGGTGCCCCAACTCCCCTATCGGCCCTACTCTGTAAGTGACAGGGGGGAGCTCCCTAACCCCCTGATGGACCCTGCTCTGTGTGTGACAGGGGGGAGCTCCCCAACCCCCTGATGGGCCCTGCTCTGTGCATGATAGGGTACGGAGCCCCAACCCCCCTTGATGGGCCCTGCTGTGTGCTTGACAGGGGGCAGCGCCCCAACCCCCTGATTAGCCCTGCTCTGTGCATGACAGGGGGTGGCGCCGCAACCTCCCCATCGACCCTGCCTTGAGTGTGACAGGGGGCGGTGCCCCAACTCCCCAGTCGGCCCTGTTCTGAGCCTGACCAGGGGCTGCACCTAGGGATTGGGTCTGCCCTCTGCCACCCGGGAGCAGGCCTAAGCCAGCAGGTCGTTATCTCCCGAGGGGTCCCAGACTGCGAGAGGGCACAGGCCAGGCTGAGGGACCCCCCCCCCCCTTCCCACTGAGTGCACAAATTTTTGTGCACCAGGCCTCTAGTATATTATAAAAGCCTAATATGCAAAGTGTCCCCTCAGGAGTTCAATGGACCAGGAGTTTGATTGCTTGCTATGAAGTGCACTGGCCACCAGGGAGTGGCGCGGAACGAAGGAAGGCCCCAGCTGGCAGCTGGAAGTCTGGGAAGGGAGGCCCCGGCAGGCAGCTGGCAGCCAGCAGCGGCTTGGGACCCTACCCATGCACAAATTTTATGCACTGGGCCTCTAGTTCTAATATAAGCACTAGGACCGTCTCTGTGGTTTCAAATGTATTTCACCACATCAGCCTTGGGACCTTCAATAAGTTACTTAAGGTAACAAATAAAGTAAGTTACTTAAGTCACCTCTTTGTGACTCAGTTTCTCCATCTATGAAATGGGGATAATAATAGTTCTTATTTGATAAAATTTATTTAAGGAATAAATAAAATATTACACACAAAGCTTTTGAAATAGTGTCTGGCACATAGCCATTATTGGTACTTTTACAGTCTCTAGGTTTTCTTACTGAAAGGCATGCATAATAACAATTTTGAAGCATGCATCTCAAATAGATAAATATTTTCTTACATCACATTTATATCACTGTATTAGTATGTATCTTATGTAAACTATAAAAATAGAAATTAAAGTTGATGAGATAAAAAATTAAATATTTTCAGATGCCAGGAAACTGTCTTGGATATACTTTCCCACGGGAAACTCTGAACACCACTAGTCTACTCGCATGCCCTGTATCTTATGCTATTTTTCCCTTCGACTTTGTTTCACAGTCTACCATATACCACAAAATGAGCAAAGGACTAGTTTCTTTCCTCTCCCAAAGCAATCATTCCTATAACATTGTTAACTTTAATCAAATTTAGTGGTTTAAAGTGCTGATAACCTTACAACATGTATCTACAGCAATTAAGGATTTCCCCCCTTCTGGCACCAGTGGGCTTATTCTGTGGTGATTAGTCAAAGGCTGTAATGAATTGCATTGTATGCTCAGTGGTTAGGATTTTTTTTTATTGCTTAAATCTGAAGGCTGTAAGAGTTTTTTCAGTGTCTGGGTTTTTCTTTGATTGTTTGTTTTTTACAATGTTCGTTTATGGGAATGCATCAGAAAGTTCTCTTTTTACTCATATTTTTTAGTTTGTCAATGGAGTGTTTTGTCTATGGTCTTAGTTACCATAGGTAACCAGAGACATTCCACTGAGATCTTGGATGTTCCATATGTCAGAGTCTCAGATGGGCTGCAGATGATGTTTAAAAGGAAGGTTATCTTTGGTAGCTTTATACTAAGACATATCAAACAAATTTGTAAAATGATTAATGTTACAGGGGTTGTTTTTCTAAAATTTTATGTGCTTATAGAAGTTGTTGGGGCACTTCTAAGATGATAAGCAATTTGGATTTAAGTTGATTACTCATTTTCATTTTGGCAGAGGAAAAAGTGTTCATTCAGTTAATAATGATACAATAAGTATGAATGTACCATTGGAATGGTTAGGAAGTTTACTTTATAACTTGTCTCAGACCCAATTTTAAAAAGCAATTTTTACATATTATTACATACTATATTAGGATTATCCTATACAGGATTATCCTAGAGTTTACCTGTTTATTTTCAAAAATATATTTTTATTGATTTCAGAGAGGAAGAGAGAGGTAGAAACATCAATGATGAGAGAGAATCATCGATTAGCTGCCTCCTGCATGTCCCACACTGGGGATTGAGCCTACAACTTGGGCATGTGCCTTGACCAGGAATCAAACCATGACCTCCTGGTTCATAGGTCGATGCTTAACCACTGAGCCATGCAAGCCAGGCTATCTGTGTATTTTTTTAACTTTACTTTTCAATTATAGTTTATAGTCAATATTTTTTAAAGGAAATCTTAGCTTTTGTGACAGCATGGATGGGCCTGAAGATTATTGTGCTAAGTAAAGTAAGCCAGTCAGAGAAAGACAAATACCATATGATCTCACTTACATGTGGAATCTAATGAACAAAATAAACTGACAAACAAAATAGAAAGAGAGGCCTGGATACATGGAACAGACTGACAGCTGTCAGAGGGGAGGGGGCTGAAAAGGGTGAAGGATTACACTCAATATATTTTGAGATTATTTTTTATTTTCTAATTTTTAAATCTTGATGTGTAGATATTATTTTTCCTATTACAAATCTTTTTTGAAAAGTGTTATGCACATTTTTTTTACATTCAATATTATTTTGTACTTCAGGTGTATAGCATGATGGTTACAGTCATAATTTTACAAAGGGTCCCCCCCAATCGTTCCAGTACCCACCTGGCACCATACGTAGTTGTTGCGATATTATTGACGATATATCCTATGCTGAACTTTGCATCCCTCTGCTTTCTCCTCCCACCTCCCTCCCACCCTCCCTCCCTCCCCACCTCTTCCTCCCTTCCTTCCTCTCTCTCCCTTCCTTTCTTTCATTCTTTACCAGCTATGTAATAATGTTTTGAGGTCTGTTTATAATTTTTAAATATTTGAAAATTTTATTTGCTACTGATAGAAAAAAAAGTTTTATTTACACACTTAATTCCTTGATTTTATCTCTTATTTAATAACTAGTTTAGTGGAAAAGTGTGAAAATATAGATGATTAATTTTCAAAAATTCTACTAATAATATACAAGTCTTTGATTTGTTACTTTATCCTTTACTTTCAAATGTGTTGTGTTGAACCATATAAAATTGCTAATGTGCAACCATTTATGATCTAAAGAAGCATTTTTTTATGATAAAAAACCACTTATGATCTACAAAAATGGAAATTTTATCATTGAGCCCATTTAAACCTGAAGAAACTTCATTGCCACCTAGGACTACCTACAAATGAGGGTTGGAAGAGAGAAGAGCAAATGGCTTCAAAATCCAAATGCTGCCCAGGTCTCACTGAACCAATTGGGGAAATATGTTGTCTTTAGTGGCTCAGGTATAAGAGAGGTCCCTCCTGCAGGTGATTAGGAGGATGCTTTAAGCATACCATAAAGAAGACAGCTCAGTAAAAAGACATTTATTGATACATATTCATGATAAAATGATTGATTCTATTTTTAAGAACAATCTTTTTGAGTGATAAGGATTATAAAAATATATCATAATTCCAATTATATATGGGAAGTAGGATTTATATGTGGAAAGTTAGGAAGATAAGATGATGATGAATTAAAGAAATAGAGGCTCTTTTATAAGATACTAGAGGCCTGGTGCATGGATTCATGCACCAGAGGGATCCCTCAGTGTGGCCTGCAGGGATTGGGCAGAAACCGGCAGTCCAACACCCCCCTGAGGGATGTAATAGTGTGCAAAATGGCAGGCAGCCAGGGAGGAGCCTGAACCCAGGCTGGGTGCCACTCCACTCCCGCTCATCCTGGCCCTGCTGCACCTGCCGCCGCCACTGCTCAAACCCAGTCAGTCCCGATGCAGGTCCCGATCCAGATCCCAGTCTGGATGGGGGAGAGGCACGCAGGGGGATTGTCTGCAGAAGAGACTCGCACCACCTCAGCTGTGCTTGCCAGTCGTGAGCCCAGTGTCTGGCGCCTGTCAGTCAGCTGAACGGCACTCCCACTGTGGGAGCGCACTGACCACCAGGGGGCAGCTCCTGCTTTGAGCATCTGCCCCCTGGTGGTCAGGGCACATCATAGCGACTGGTCGAACGGTCGAACATTTGCTTAGGCTTTTATATGTATAGATAAGTGGATCAAGACTGGGTCATGACTCTGAGATGCACAGGAAAATTAGAATCAGGATCACAAAAAAGAATGAGCGGTCTCTATGATAAAAGTAGTGATAGAAACAAATCAATGTAATATAATCATCACATAATTTTGTGCTATTACTGTATTATAAGTATTTTAAACATCAATAGCAAATAATGTTTAGAAAGTTATAAATATATGGTCTATTGTTGAAAAGAACATTTCAAAGTTTTGTAATTTCAACTATTTTGCTTTGGGATAGTTAATTTCTACTAATTATTGCCTTTCTCAACTTAAAGCACATTATTAGCTCACACACTAAAAGAATGTCCTAAAAAGATAAATGGAATAAGACTGAAATAAGAAAAAGATGATTGAAGCATAATGTTTTATTACTTCCAAGGTAATACAGCATAAGATTCCTTTGAGGTCAAATAGGGCTGCTGCTCTGATGTGGGTGAGCTACAATATTGTGTTAAAACAATGCTCTGAATTTTGCTGTACAAAAACTCATCATGTAACATTGTGGTTCACTGAGGGTCATTCCCTCAAGTACATGATATGCTGTGTGAAGTTTGAAACTAGTAATCTTAGCGGTACATAAAATGGTAGGATTGAAATGTGGTCTGGACAAGATGCCACAAGATGAAATACCAGAAGAAAAGACATTACCACAGTGCTTGCTCTTTGCCTTGTAATCATTCCTATATATATTTACTTTAGTTTTTTAAAATATTCAATTATATTTTAAATGTTTGAGTTGATCCAGTGGATTCTTAAAGTTATCTGCTTACTTGATTATTGTAATGTAAATAATTGTAGCATAATTATAAAATGCTTAAATCAGCCAAGAAGAAATATATATATATATATATTTAGGGTAGATATAGTAAGTATTTTTAAATTCTGGATTTTAAAACTGGCCGGTGCTCAGTGGTTAGAGTATTGGCCTGCAGACTGTGAAGGGTTGCAGGTTCAATTTAGGTCAAGGGCACATACCTTGGTTGCAGGCTCATCCAAGGGCACACGTGGGAGGCAACCAATTGATGTGTCTCTCTCACATTGATGTTTCTCTTTCTCCCTTCCCTTCCACTCTCTCTAAAACTCAATGGAAAAATATCCTCTGGTGAGGATTAACAACAACAACAAAAAGTCTGAATGCTCTTATGGGAGATGGAGAAGGCTTCTTCCATGATGGTTTACACTTATCAACTAATAATCTTTAAGTTTTGATGTAGCCACATAGACAGCTTTTTTTTTTAAATGGTGACATTTTACATGCAAATCTGCTTTTCAAGTGTCTGTTGAAAATGGAGAACACTTTGACAACATCATGATTGCTTTCTCCCATGGCAACAATCATCAATTGTGCAATAGTAGCTACTCTTTTTACACTAGACAAGTGCTGTCTCATATGCCACAATTCCCACCACTCTTGGCCAATTTCACATAACTGTTATATAACTGGTTTCTGTAGGCATCTGAGTTTGCGATGAAGAAAAGAGGGATAATTTAGTTTAGCATGACAGCTTTATTTTTTATTGAGGTATAATTGACAGGTAGCATTATATTAGTTTCAGGTGTATAACATGATTTGATATTTGGACTCTCTTAGCAACTTTCAAATATGCAATAGTATTAATAACTATAGTCACCACAGCCTGACAATGTTAGCAAGATAGGCTGCCTCGTGAGGTAATGGGTGTCCTTGCTCTGAGGTGTTAAAGAGGATCTAATTGTAGAGGTAATTAAGAAATACAGTGGGGCCTTGATTTACGAGCTTAATTCATTCTGAGACCCAGCTCGTTAAGGAGCTCGTTAACTCAAATTACTCTATCAACTCAATGCAAAAAATCGGCCGAGAGACAGCTGGTATCTCAAAAAACTTGTTAGTCAGGGCACTCGTAAGTCAAGGCCCCACTCACTGTAGATGTGAGATGTGGCTAGATGACCTCATAAAATTATTTTCACCTCCAAACTCCTTTGATTTACTTCATTAGCATAGCATTATTTTTTGAGAAGTAGTAATTTTATATATTAAGAAAGTAAGACAAAGAACTAGTGTATATTTTAGATAATGAATGGAAGGTGTCTATCCCTGAAACCTGGACCTTACTGTCCAACATAACTGTTTGTTCATTTGGTATTTGTTTCTTGAGCACCTTCTGTGTGCTCTATTTCCTCTAGCTAGCCCTATACCTGAGGGTATAGGGCTAGAGTGAATGGACAAATTATATGCTTTTATGGGAGTTTATAGTTGGGTGTGCAAAATAGAAATCAATCCTATATAATAAAAGCCTAATATACTAAGTGTCCAGTCGTCTGTTCAACCAATCAAAGTGTAATATGTTAATGATATGCTAAGGCCACTCGCTATGACGTGCACTGACCACAAGGAGGCAGACTGTCCATCGGTCAGCCAGTCACTATGACATGCACTGACCACCGGGGGGAGACGCTCTGACCAGTAGGTTAGCTTGTTGTTGGTGTCCAGCCAATCGGGACTGAGCGAGACAGGCTGGACATGCCCTGGAGCCCTCCTGAGGTCCCTCCCCAGCTGGCCAACCTCCCACATCCCTCCCCGACCCCGGCCCCGATCTTGCACTGGTAGGGTTCCTTTGCCTGGCCTGCAACCTCTTGAAATCCAGGACCCCTCACGGGGTGTCAGAGAGACGGTTTTGGCCAGACCCTGCAGGCCAGGTCGAGGGACCCCAACGGTGCACAAATTCAGGCCTCTAGTAAGTATATAATTTCAGTGCTATGAAGAAAATGAGGTGAAGTAGGGCAGTCTGTGTGTGCTCCTTCAGAAAAAGTGGTTGGAGAGCCGTTGAACAAAGTAATGTTTGAGCAGCGAATGAATGGTTAGAAAGGGTTAGCAATGCAATGATCTGGGAGTAAGGGACAAGAATGAGTTTGACTTCTTCAAAGTACAAGAGAAAACTATGGCAGATGGAGCCTAATGAGCAAGAAGAGAGAGGGCAAGAAATGAAGCCAGATTGTAGGGAATGTTCTGAGTGCAGTGGGAACACATGTGAAGATTTTAATCTGGGGAATGATGTGATCTGATTTCGGGTTTGAAAGATTACTCTGGCTGATCTATAAAGAATATGCTTCAGGGGGCAAAAGAGGATGCAGGGAGGTGATCGATTGGGAAACTATTCCTGGAACCCAGGATGGGTGGTAATGGTGAAGTGGTGAGAAAGGATGATGCATAAAAGAGAGCTGACAGGATATGATAATAGAATAGAAGAATTGGGAACAGAAGCGTCAAGAATGATGCCTATGTTTTTGAACTGAGCATTTGGATGAATAATCACTAGAAACTGAAATAGTGAAGACTGGAAAGAAGTCAGTTCTCTCAACAAAAAACCAAAGAGCACATTAAGTACTTTCTGGAAAAGACAGGGCATAAATACCCAAGAAAAATATATTGGGTGCTAAGCACAAATGCAAAATGAATATTACGTAGCCCTGGTCGTGGAGGGCTCATAGTCCAGAGGGAGTAACACATGTCAGAAAGTCAGTAAAAATTTATATCCATAATGATTGAGATGTGAATAAAATACAGGAGGAAGGAGATTTCATGATCCTCGCTTCCTTACTATTAAGAGGTGAGCAGTTGTAACAATGAGCTCTATTGCAGTGGTTCTCAACCTGCTGGCCCTTTAAATACAGTTCCTCATGTTGTGACCCAACCATAAAATTATTTTCATTGCTACTTCATAACTGTAATGTTGCTACTGTTATGAATCGTAATGTAAATATCTTATATGCAGGATGGTCTTAGGCGACCCCTGTGAAAGGGTCGTTCAACCGCCAAAGGGGTCGCGACCCACAGGTTGAGAACCGCTTCTCTATTGGCTACGTCAGGAATGGCTCCCAGCATGGCTTGTGAACTTCCAAATATATCTTTCGCCGATTTCACAAAATCACCATTCACCTATTCTTTTATGGAGGAAAAACCGGATTTTATTTAATCTTTTTTAGTAGGTCTTATTTTCTAAAATTTTAATCATTCTGGTAATTCTCTGATTATCACATTATGGAACTAGTATGGGACATGAAAGAAATTTATTTTAGTCTGTTTGTCTTTCTTCTATAAATTCTAATTGTGGTTCCACTCTTCTCTCTCTTTTCTGTCTCGACAGAAACCAAAATTTACTAAATGTTTCTTAAGAGTCCATTATGAGCCAAGTGCTTGTTTCTTTCCACATTCTCTTTACTTTCTGGCACTTTAAACTTTGAGTATGCTAAAATTTCCACTTTTATTTTAAAAGCATTCTTAGACTTATTTCCCTCTTCCTGGCTAGAAGTTTTATTTTTTTTACCACCTCCTATCTGTCTATTTCATCATGTTCTTTATTTTCTCCTTTCTGCTTAAGTCACTAATAACCTTACAGTCTTTGCCATGTTTTTGCTTCCTATGATTTAGGTCTCTTTTCCTTTCCCCACCTGTGCATGCTTGTCTTTCACATCTCTTAGTCTTCCATTGGAGCTCCCATATGCTCCATAATTACCATTTCTCTTTATTTTTCTAAGTGGTTCCTAATCCATATCACTTAATTCTGTTCTCTCTAGCATGCTCTGCTGACTACCATTTCTTCAGTAAATGTACATTAAAACAAACTTAATATGTAAGCATTTTAAACAACTTGAAATAGTCTGATATGTTGGTTAGCTTAAAGACATTCAAAATATCATCATGAATGGTTAATCCTGAAAACATCAATGCCTGCATTTATTTATTTCATGTTCACTGGAGTTTCCATTGATGTGTTTTCTTAAAACACACACATATGAAAACAAATAACTTACAAACAAATAATCTACTTGTCTACTTTTGTCTACTGGCTGGTATTAATTGAGTGGGGACTGAATAAAGACAACAATTAGGTATGATCCAGTAGTACCAAATAAAAATCCAAATAAAAGTTTAACAGAATTAGATTTGGAGAAGGTGATATGATGTAAATGAAGATGCCCGGGAAGAAAAAAGCAAGGAGTGAGACACATTTTCATGGTCCTTACTTCTAAATAGATATTTAAGAGCCTTTATTGGAAATTTCTGTTATTGTAGATTCAGGAAGAATTGTACTTTTCCTTTGAAACTAAACAGGTTTCCTTCTTTCCTATGGACTGCTAGAAAGACTGAAGACAAAAGACTGGAGGCTCAAATTAGCTTGCCTCCTCCCTTCTTCCCTCCCTCCCTCTATCCTTTCCTCCCTCCCTTCCATTCCCCCCCCATTATCCTGAAGACATTTTAGACCCCAAAGCATTTCATGTCCTTATCTACTACCTACTTTTAATTTCTTATCTTGTATATTTATCTATGAAGCCAACCCAAACATTTCTGATGAGAGAGGGGATGTAAACACCATTTCTTAACACCTTTTTTCAACCATTTGGTGTCACTGTTCACCCTGTTTCTACCTCAGTCTTAAATGACTAGAATATGAGCCATTTGGTTAGAAAAGCTGTCACATTTGGAAACAGCGGCTAGTCAGAGAGAAATTAAATTGTTTTTCTTTGTCTGCCGGCTGTTCCAAGTTCCTGCTGGCAGTGCCAGTCATTTGGAGGGAGAAGTGTAGGGCTTGTTCGGCTGTCAGTGAGTGAGTGTGAAGGACGCTGGGCGGATGCACTCCAGCCTCTCCTTTTTGCCATGGAGTCAATAACTAAACGCTGGGTAGGCATTGGGGCAGGGTGGGGTGGGGGTGGGGAGGGGGTGGGGGGGGCGGAGAGACCAACAGGTATCCCTTGGAGGAAACAGCTGATGCTTTCTGAGGAAGGATGGTTTATTACTGTTGTGAAACTGATGGCCTTGATCTACTAGGCAGAGCTCATATTTTCCACTTTTATATATCTCTGGCATTGAGAATCGTTGTGGACAAAACAATTTTAAGAAAGACTTTCACTAAAACTGAATTTGAATTAAGTCATTTAATTAGGGTGAGATGCTGAAACAGTAAGAATATCTCCATGTGGGTCTTGAGATGGCCCTGGAGTGTTAGGTCAGATCCCTTCGTGTTTGTCCAAGGAGAACGATGCGGGTGTATAGAGATGTAGCTCTCAAGTTTGATGGGAATTGAAAAAGGCACGAATGGAGTGAATCCGTACTTGATTGAGAAAAGGTATTGAGGAAAAAAGTAACTTTATGGAGAATGGTGAAAAATTGATGGATCATGGAGCTCACTGTAAAATATAGAAAGCTACTATGTGATGTTGAAATTCAGAGGTCAGTTTGTCAGCTATTCAGTGTTAATGCATATTTATTTCCAGACCAATAGCAGAAACCAGTGACTCGACAGCAAGAAATTAGTCCTGGGAATTAGTCTAGTAGCTTTAGGACTGTGATCCTTCCTATAGAAAAAGCATGTGTTAGAAACTATTATAGAAAGGAGTTTCCCTCCCCCACCTTGATGTTTATTTAGTGATTATCTGTATTACTGTGCTAAGGGCTTATTTCAATTAATACTTATATTTATGAGGGCAACTCTGTTTTCACTTCCATTTTCTGAATGAAGAAATCGAGGCTGAGATAATTGTTGAGCAACTTGCTGGAAATTGGCAGAGCCAGGTTCAAATCCAGACAATGCTCAGGTTGCTAACCATTATGCTATTTACAGTTCATTCATGATATAGGTGTGAAAAAGGAAGATAGAAAGTTATCTTACTTGTAAATATGTTAGTCATGTACTGACTCACATTTGGAAGGAATTAGTGAGCCATCAGTACATTTCTAAGGAACTGGTGAGACAAAGGGAAAAGAATACCCTCAGCATAGAACTTTGCAAGATAATGTCAAACAGGATGTCAATATAGAACAGTTTTTGTGCAAATGTTGGAGCTTAGAAAGTTACTGTATGCAGTATACTCCCCTTATTCAAGGGAGATATATTCCAAGACCCCCAGTGGATGCCTGAAACCACAGGTAGTACCGAAACCCATACACACCTATACTAAAGCTTAATTTCTAAATTAGGCACAGTAAAAAATGAACAATAACTAACAAAAAAACGAACAATTATAACAATATACTGAAATAAAAGTTACATGAATGTGGTCTCTGCCCCACCCTCAAAATATCTTATTGAATTGTACTCACCTTTTCATTTAAAGGAAACACTTTATGGCTTCTCTTTGGCATATCCAAATTGCCAGCATCACTACTCTTGTGCTTAGGGGCCATTATTAACTAAAATGAGGATTATTTGAACACAAGCATTGCGATACCAGACAGTTGATCTGATAACTAAGATGGCTCCTAAGTGACTAGCAGGTGGGTAGCATATACAGGGTGGATATGCTGGACAAAGGGATGATTCACATCGTGAGTGGGACGGAGAAGGACAGAGGAGATTTCATCACACTAATCAGAACAGTGTGCAATTTAAAACTTATGAATCATTTATTTCTGGAATTTTCCATCTGATACTTTTGGACCAAGGTTGAGCACGGGTAACTGAAACTTACTCATCTACTATACCCATCTTTATTATATCTCATCTTTTTGAAAAAATATTTTAACTCTTACTAGTTGTGTGACATTGTTCACAATATTTTACTTCTCTGATTTAATTTTTATCATTTTTAAAATAAGGAAAGTTACTGTCCCTACCTCCTAAGGTTGTTGGGATGAGTAAATGAGTTCATTCCATATATGTAAAGGATGGTCTGGTACATAACAAATTCTCAAATTTTGCTACCATCATTGTTAGCACCACCAATCATCTAACTTTAATTACTTTTAATTCTTACAACATTATTACTTACTACATTATAGGCAGTGTTCTCAGTGCTTTATATTTACAAACTCAGTTCATACCTATAACCCATGTGGTGGGTGTTATATGTCCATTTTATATGTGAGAATACTGAGGGAGTGCTTAAACTCAAGATGTTGGGCTCTGGAGTTAGCTTTAACTTTTTAAAAATAAATGTCTATTGATTTTAGAGAGAGAGGCAGGGAGAAAGAGAGAAACATTCATGTGAGAGAGAAATATTGGCCAATTGCCTCCTGTTCTTCCCTCATCAGGGATCAAACCCACAACCTAGGTATGTGCCCTGACTGGGAATCAAACCTGTGACCCTTCTGTCCACAGAAAGACATTCCAACCAGCTGAGCTATACCAGCCAAGGCCGAAGTTAGCTTCCTTAACCATCACTCTAGGGCAGGGGTCCTCAAACTACGGCCCGCAGGCCACATGCAAATACAAATATTGTATTTGTTCCCATTTTGTTTTTTTTACTTCAAAATAAGATATGTGCAGTGTGCATAGGAATTTGTTCATAGTTTTTTTTTTTTAAACTATAGTCCGGCCCTCCAACTGTCTGAGGGACAGTGAACTGGCCCCCTGTTTAAAAAGTTTGAGGACTCCCTGCTCTAGGGTGTACATTCTATAAGCAGTCAGTCCAACCTCAGACAGGTAGAGAGGGCCAGAACTGTAATCAGACTAGCATTTTCCCACTTTAAGTCTGTACTTCACACTTTGGGGTATAATTTGGGAACTGATGAGAGCTAAAGAATTGAAAGCAAGATTCTTCCTAACAATCAGAGATGTATTATCATTGCATTCCAAAATCAGATTTTCCGGAAAAGTGGAATTAAATTTTCAGAAAAAATCAGCAAATAAAACACTCTAAACAAGTGAGAAGATCAATTATATTAGTGAAAGAATACAAAATAACAAAATAGATCAAAGGAAATCCAAACAGATATATATTCCCAAATCTAAACCCTAAAACCTCATTTTAACATGGTGGAACAAGCTATTATGTTTGTTTGTTTCTGATGATATTGAATAAGAATACTTATCAAATTATAGCAACCTTACAGACATAAAAATAATTTAAACAGTTTGAATTCTTCAATTTTTTGTATCAGATCAAATTTTGTATCAGTTCAAATTCATTGAAATCACCTTCCATATACTTTTGTGAAGATTCAAATTGGAAATGTTTTAATATTCTCTTCAGATCAATTGTCACTTACTGAGTGTTCAAAAGACTATCAAAATTTTATGCCCTAAATATAGTGCCTATAAAAACTATCATATGAATAAAATGAATAATCTTGTACTCCAGATTTCTGTCTTTGCCCCACACTCTGCAAAACCAGGAAAGACTATTCATTAGATTTTTTTTCTTTGCATTGTTCAGATTACTGAGGATCCAGCAGTAAAAAAGACAACGACAAACCAAAGTCATCCAAAAATGAAGGAGAAAAATAAAGCATCAGAAAAAAACTCTAAATATGAGACAACAAAAATGCTTGTAGTCATCTTTTTAATGCTGCAACTACTAATGAAAATAAGAATAATAGAAATGTTGATGATGATAATATATTATAGGTACCATTTATTGAGAACTTCTGCAAAGTACTGCTGAGCATTTTATATACCGTGTATCTTTGAACATTAACCATTGGTTAATCTAGTGAGTATTTATTAAGAGCCTATTTTGTGCCAGGCACTCTTCTAGGAGTTGGCCTTTATCAGTGAACAAAAGAAAGTCTGTGCTCTGCTGAAGTTTATATTTTGGGCCTAATAAGTACATAGTGAAAAATGTTTTTAAAAGGAGATTATGTTAAATATGCTTATCACACACACACACAAAATAATAAAGGGTATGGGAAAAAACCTAGGGAGGTGACGGATATGTTTGTGGCCTTGATATTGATGATGATTTCATGGGTGTATACCACACTTCTGTCCAAACTCACTGAGTTGTATATACCAAATATGTTCAGATTTTTACATGTTAATCATGTCTCAATAAAGTGGTTAAAAAATGATGCTAAGCTTTGTAATTTGGAAGCTGAACTAGTGGTAAAATCAAGAATAGATGAGGAGTTCTGGGGAAGGAGAACTAATCGGGAGAAAAGAGGGGGAGCTCCATTTCTAATAGGTTGAATGATGGATTTGAGATTATAGCCATTGGAGCAACAGACGAGAAAAAACTATAAAGGGCAAAGGACAGATCCTTGAGAAGCAAAAAAGAGCAGAAATGATGAATAGGGGTTATCTAAGAAGAGAGAGCAGTCAGAGAAAGAGGCTAAGAGAATTCTAAATGCAGCAAGGAGCTCAGGGGTAGCAAAGACAGGAAAACATTTTTTGCCCAGGAAATGACTGCTGATTATATAAAAAGAGCACTGTATGTGGAGTGGAAGTAAAGGGAATGCCGAAACCAAACACAAGGGATGGAAAGGGATAGGCAGACAGGAAGTGGAGGCAGCCGGTACAAGGAAGCAGAGGAAGGCTGATAGCTACAGTGGGAAGGAGGGCTGTTCCAAGAACAATGTGGCACGCCCTGTTCACATTTAGTCTCTGGGTACATAAGACTGTTGAGACAGAAATTGGTATTAGCTCAATGAAGACAATAGTCTAGTCCTAACTGGTTTGGCTCAGAGTATAGAGCATTAGCTTGTGGACTCAAGGGTCCCAGGTTCGATTCTGGTCAAGGGCGTGTACCTTGGTTGTGGGCACATCCTCAGTAGGGAGTGTGCAGGAGGCAGCTGATCGATGTTCCTAACTTTCTATCCCTCTCCCTTCCTCTCTGTAAAAAATCAATAAAATAAAATATTTGCAAAAAAGGAAAAAACAGACAATAGTCTACAAAACAGTAAAAAATAATCCATTTTTCTGCACAGTAGTTGGCTTTGAGAAGACACCCAGACATCCAGAAGAGCCCTCAGTTTCAGTTCTTGCATATGAAGTAGAAAATCTGCGCCCTCCACGTTGGAAGCTTTACTTCCCCATCTCCCTTCACGGAGAGATTTATTCTTGCTGTCAGAAGGGAAAATTGTCCTCTGGGAGGTAGCAAGGTTTGAAGCAAGGGAGAAAATGAAACATACTTTGTTATGAGTTTGCGTCTGTGTTGGGAAAATATCATTTTGGCAGAAGGGCACTGTAATTTATCAAGCAGGTTAACCTTGGGACTAGAAAATTCTAATCAAATGGCAAAGACTTTAATATATCTCTTGGATAGATAGGCTGGTGCTGCCCTATAACTGGGATGGGAGTGCAAGAGACTCAGATTATGTGCAAGAAACTAACAGGTAAAAATCATGATAAATTTGGAGTGTCTGTATAATTAGATTTGCTCAGTGTTTGGCCTGTTTCCACTTCCAGCAACAGAGCAGAACAAGTAAAAATGGCTCACTGAGAGCCTTGTAGCCTATGTATAACACGTTAGCATTCCTTAAATCTATCTATAGGTGGTCATAGCTAGAAAAGCAGAGAAATAATCAGAGTAATTTTTCTTTCTCTTTCACTCTATATTTTGTTATATTTTCAAAAGAAGCAAAAAGAATTTGACAGGGAAGAATTCAAAATGATACACAAGAGCTTAGCCAGTGTGTCTCAGTGGTTGAGCATCAACCTATGACCCTGGAGGTCACAGTTTGATTCCCAGTCAGGGCACATGTCCGGGTTGTGGGCTCGATTCCCAGTGTGGGGTGTGCAGGAGGCAGCCAATCAATGATTCTCTCTCATCATTGATGTTTTTTTCTCTCCTTCTCCCTTCCTTTCTGAAATCAATAAAAAAATATTTTAAAAGAAATAAAAACAATACACAAGAACTAGAATTTTTTCTCAAACCTCTACATGCTATTCCAGTCAAAATTCTATTTAATGGCAAGCTCATTCTAATTACATTCTAAAATTCTAATCTCTTTAGGAGATCCTTCAGGAAATACTTGCTTACTGATAGATTTGTAAATGCTGTGCTTTATGTGCTGAACTTCTTGTATTTAATGACCAGGAATGGTGGTAGAGGTCAGTGGTTCTAGAACACTGAGATGTTTGGCTTGGGTAAAGCTTCATTTTATCACCAAACTCTGTGTATCCCATGGTAGTTAACAGAGGGCTTTAAGGGTAATAAATAGTCATAAAGCGTAGTTCTGCATATGAACAACAAAGAATGCTGTCATAGTTTCAACAGTACTAAAACAGTTTAAAAATCCCATAAAGAAACCAAATGAACAAAATTTGAGAGCTCAATACACATTGCTAGTTACAAAATTATCATTACCCAATTGCTACTTATTGATAATTTGGGAATCTTAAGTTATCCTATATAATAAAAAGCTAATATGCAAATCGACCAAACAGGGAATGACCAGTCGCTATGATGTCACTGACCACCAGGGGGCAGATGCTCAATGCAGGAGCTGCCCCCTGGTGGTCAGTGCACTCCCACAGGGGGAGTGCTGTTCATCCAGAAGCCAGGCTCAGGGCTGGCAAGTGCAGCGGCAGTGGTGGGAGCCTCTCCTGCCTCCGTGGCAGTGCTAAGGATGTCTGACTGACAGCTTAGACCTGCTCCCCATGGGGAGCAAGCCTAAGCCATCATCTGGACACCCCCAGAGGGCTCCCAGACTGCAAGAGGGTGCAGGCCGGCCTGAGGGCACCCCCTCCCCTGAGTGCACGAATGTCATGCACCGGGCCTCTAGTGATCTTACAATACGGACAGATCATAGCCACTCTTTCCAGCTCACCATAGTCAGAAAGTGGACCATATTTAAGTAATGGAGCCTCTGAAGAGTAGGGGGAAGTCTACAGAAATACAGCATTTAGGGTGGGTGCTGCCTAAAATGTATATAAACTGCCACGACTTTATCAAATTATAGTATCTCTTTCAAAATCTTAGACAGTTTTTGTGCACCATCTGTTCTTTGTCTGTGTTCCTTCTGTGCTTTTCTTCGTCTAGAAGAATGGTTCTTGAAATTCTTACAGGACTCTTTAAAACATTTGCCACATATTTTGAGAAGCATCTGGTTGGATGAAGTCCCACTTTCTGTATTGGTTCCCAGTTGTCTGGTGTGTGCCATGTTTCTTGTAAGTCTAGTTTTGTTAACTTTTGGGGTAAATGCTTCTGCATTTGCGTGGTGTATATGGTGAGACAGATAGCCCAAAGCAAGTTCCTAAGGGTTGTGGAAATGAAAGACTCAGTGTCAGGACAACTTGATTAATTTGCCTGCTATCTAATTTGCACAAGGTTATCTGGAAATTGGTGTTTGTTTCTTTTATGGATTATTTCAAGATGAACCTTATCCCTTTAAGGAATCCCGGAAACCTTGAATATTTTCTCAAACATCTGCTTCAGTTTCATAGACTTTGGGCTAGCTATAATTCACATCGCTTTCCTTCAGCAAACAAGGCTGTCAGTAAGACATATTTTCAAAGGAGCTAAAAAATGAAGAGTGTTATAAAGGAGCTCTGAGTCTTAATAGGGAGGAGAGAACTTTCAGTTAAGGTAGCTGTGGAAAGTTATCTATTGCTGTTTACTTTTATTATTTTCATCATTTTTAAAAAATAAAATTATTGAATTTACACACACACACACAAGTTTGGAAATTTTAAAACATAAAAGAGGAAAACTGAAGTCATACATAATGCCTAGAAAGAATCATCGCTAGCTAACACTTGTATGGTGTTATTATGTAAGAAGCATTGTTCAAAAGGATTTACTTACATTCTTTTAACTCTCAGAATGATTTTAATGAGATAGAGACTATCACCATCCCCACTATAGAGGTGAGGAAACTGAGACACAAGTAACTTCACTTGCCTGAGATCACTTGACTAATAGGTGGCCTGGGCAGGATTGAAATGCAGGTAGTCTGATCCCAAGGTCTCTGAACTGCTGTGCTGTGTCACCAATACTTATTCGTCACTATTCAAACACATGAAATTTCTCCCAGATGGCTTTCAATGAATTTTTAAGACAAGGTTGCAATCAGAGACCATGTTTAATTATTTGCCTTAATTTTATTTACTTAATCTTGTAACAACTGTTCTATTACACTGTCTACATTGGTAAACTTCTTTGTAAGAAAGATGTTCTACTTCAGTAAAGCTACTGAGACCCTCTTCTTCGTGTACCCTTTATTTACAAACCTCTGCCTTGCTGGCTGAGCAGAAACAGAGTTCACAAAGCAAAGTGCAGGGTGCCAACCCAATCAGGGCAGTCTGAGTGAATGACCTTTGATTAATCCTTGACCTCTTTAAGTCCCAGTTTTCTCAACTGTAAAATAGGGGTCATGATATTGATAACCTGGGGTGCAGGATTATCATGATAACTAAAAGATATACCTGTGAAGTGTGCCCAGGAAAGTGTACAGTCCCTTACAAATGTCACTGGTTACTTTCAAAACAGCAATAATATATATCCAGCCATGACTGGCAGTCCCTAGAGGAAATGTTTCCTTAGGCAAAGGAGGAGATAGGAGAGGTTTGTCAAAGAAATGAACATGAAATATTGTTGGGAACTATTTTTTAAAATATATTTGTATTGGTTTGAGGGAGAGAGAGAGAGAGAGAGAGAGAGAGAGAGAGAGAGAGGAGAGAGAGAGAGAGAGAGAGAGAGAGAGAGAGAGAGAGAGAAGAAGAAGAAGAAGAAGAGGAAGAAGAAGAAGAAGAAGAAGAAGAAGAAGAAGAAGAAGAAGAAGGAGAAGAAGAAGAAGAAGAAGAAGAAGAAGAAGAAGAAGAAGAAGAAGAAGAAGAAGAAGAAGAAGAAGAAGAAGAAGAAGAAGAAGAAGAAGAAGAAAGGAAGAAAGAAGAAAGAAGAAAAAAAGAAGAAGAAGAAAAAGAAGAAGAAAAGGAGAAGGAGAAGAAGAAGAAGAAGAAGAAGAAGAAGAAGAAGAAGAAGAAGAAGAAGAAGAAGAAGAAGAAGAAGAAGAAGAAGAAGAAAAGAAGAAGAAGAAAGAAGAAGAAGAAGAAGAAGAAGAAGAAGAAGAAGAAGAAGAAGAAGAAGAAGAAGAAGAAGAAGAAGAAGAAGAAGAAGAAGAAAGGAGCGGGAGAGAGAAACATCTATGAAAGAGAGAAGCATCAATTGGCTGGCTGCCTCCGGCTACCCCCTACTGGGGATTGAACCCACAACCTGGGCATGTGCTTTGACAGGGAATCGATCTGTGACCTCTTGGTGCATGAGCCACACTGACCAGGGCTGTTGGGAACTGTTGAAGATACTTCAATAATGGTGGTGGAAGCACTGAAACAAAGATTACCAGCAAACTAAGATTTCCATGTATGTTCCTCCAGATTTTTTTCCATCAAGCTTAAATTTGTGATTTGGTTTATTTCTAGTCTAAGGTCAACAAACTGCTAAATCAACTGCTTTCATTTTCTTACCTTTTTAATTTGCTACTTGCCTTCTCATTTCTCCCAATTTTACTCTGTTCCTTTGCTCACCCAATTTCTTCATTTTCTCTTCTTCCCTTCCATTCCCAGTGCCATTTGGTATATGAAGCACTCTTGCTTGTAGACAAGCCAGGTGGATATTGGGTTAGGGACTGCAGTCTAAGTGGACCTTTGAGAAGTGCCTGTCCATTTCCCTTCTTTGCCTTCACACAGGACAACAGCCAAGCACTTTCAGGCTCAGATGATTGACACCTGAGGGCTGAGGGAAGGAGATTCTGACTGCTCCCAGGGTCCTGCAGCATGCAACGTGCAACTACAAGTACCAGCTTGGTTAAATGACTGCTTTGTAACAAACCTCGCTTAACCACTTAAGAAGGCGATGACATTCAAAATATTAATAAAATTATAAAGACAATAGATTGTTTTCATTAATTCTCAGTTTCTTTTTAAATTGGTTGAATATATCTACAAAAATTGCACTGATGATATTTTCTATGAAACACTCTAATTCTCCAGCTTTTGCCATCTTTGGATAACATCAGTAGTAGCTCAGCACATACTGACATGTTTTTATATTTTCTTTTAATTTGAGGCTTGGCCCTTGCATTAGAAATCCTAGCAAGACTGAATGGCAGATCCAACAGAGGTGAAATACCTGTTTTGTAAATGTGTTGTGGAAATATCCTTGAGAATATGTGAAAAGAATGTGCATTCTGAGAAGATACCACTAGTCCCTGCCCACTGCCTTAGATTCACGTCACTTGCCCAGAGAATGTGCCATAGAAAATTCTGTAGTGGGTAAGTCTAGACAAAATAGTTTTGGATGCTTTGAACATATCCCTCCAGAATAAACACTGTTGCCAAGGGGTTAATTGGACTCAAGGATCCCTCTCCATGAGGTTTGAGAGTCTGTGATATAAATTCCATCTGTTTCTTGAAGCGGTTTATGGGTTTGGCAATATGATGTGTTGGCCTGACAATTGTTTAAAAAATCCTTTTTAGCCTGATACAGGTATAATTTTTTATAGTATCCAGATTTATTTTCTTCAACATCTAATTTTAAATTAGAAACCACTCCAGGTCTATGTCTGGGATACAAAATTTGTTCTGAATGTGAATGCTACGTAGCCATCTCTTGACCAGAGAGGTGTAACTTTCATACAGTAGTGTAGGGGTAGAACTAGCTCCAGTGCGATGAAAATTGGAATGTTATAAATAGTGACAGTCATTCCTGAACTATTTCTTCACTATATTCTTTTTGCTCCAAAGGTTGTCTGCAATCTGTCTTCAGTAGATTATAGGATCTGAGGTGATCTCTAGGCTTATGTAGATGGTGTGTGCTCATTTTCCATGAGTAACTTTCATATAAGGAAATTTAGGTTTAAAAAGACAAACAAACAAAAACCCCAAATACAACCTTAACGGGGAAAAATTGGGAAAAGTCAGCCTGAGGTAGGGTGAAAACTAGAAAAGAGGTAGTTTCATCTCTTGGCCTGAGTCATAGGAAGGAAGGATCTGCTTCCCTCAGCCACTTTATAACCCATGACCCTGGCTTTGAATTTTACATAAAGGGCCACCTTCATTGTGTATTCTTGGACAGGGAATTCCTTTGGGTCTGTCTGCTTCAACCTGCTCGTGTTCTGTGAAATATTTGGCCTTTCAGCATGCTTCCTCTCCTCTTATATAGACCTATTTGGTCACAGAATCAGATTATAAACTTTTGTTCTGACCTGGTTTCCCCTTAAATTCTGCATCTAATGTAAAAATTTTCCTTGGCTCCATGCATCACTGCTGCTGGCAAAGGGCTCTGTTCCTTCCATCTGCACCAACCACTCAGAAACTTGCTATCTGGACTGATATCAACCCTTAGGTTTTACTTGTGTGAGGAAGGAGATGGGACAACATCACTGATCTGTTCAACTCTCAGGAAAGGTAGAGTTTCTGGTCTGTGAGATGCTGCACCCACTTTTGTACCTTCCCAATGTACCAATGGGAGGTGAGGAGCCTTAGGTCTGCACCGAAGGAGAGGTCATGTTCCATTATGTAGAACTGAAGATAGCAGGCTTCTGTCTCCAGAACAAGATAATGATGATCTCTGGAGCTTCTGCTTCTGTTTGGTTTTTTCTTCACATGGGAAGCTGTCCAAGCAAACTCAGGGGCTGCATCTGCAGTCCGACCTGACCTCAGAAGCTAAAGTATGGTCGTCGCCTAGAATCAGAACTGCTTCACTTAACCTGTTGGATTCAGATATCTCTGCTACTTTTGTGGAACAAGTCACTAAACCTGGGATATCAATTTCTTGGAGAAATATTTGACTCTGATCCCTGACAGATACCTGCCTATGAAGGACTGGACTCATGGCTCTTTTGGGTCTTTTTGACCTACGTCTTCTTTAGATTATAATTTGACATTTGGAATATTTCCTTATCATCTGTTCCAATTGCAGGATTCCAGATTAATATGCTTGGACTTTTCCAAAAGAAGAAAACAGAGTGTCCTCGACCTGAAGACCGTTAGAACCAAGGCAGAGGTAGCATCTGGAAGTGCTGCTGGCTCTGTGGACGCCTGACCTCTTGGGCTAATGCTTATTCCACCAGCTGCCCTTTTAACATGCCCAGCTTTCCAAGAGCCAGATAAGAAGTTCTGTGTCCATCTGCTTTTCCACTCAGAGCTTTCTCCTGGCTCCATTCCTTACCATCGCCTCCAAATCTTTTTGTTATTAGCCATCACTGTCTCCATGTTCTTTAAAAGTCACTAGGCTACCCCTCTTTACCAGCTTCCCTTTGAAATGGCAGCCTCGTTTCAGAATGTCATGCTGGCTCTAACTCACTATCCCTTTGGTAAATGCCTCCATCAAAAGGCCTCAGAGCTATGACACTATAACTATAGCTTTGGCTTCATTTGACATTAGACATCAATTGAACACTGTGTTCTTTTACTCATTAACTGAAAAACAAAGTGCTGAAAGTTCCTGCCCTTAGATCTAAGTGATAATATACTCCAGGGCACTGATTCTATGTGATCAGCTCTATCTGGTGTGAGCCAACATTACGCTACTGTGTGGCAGGGATTTTCATGTGCCATCACCCAGTGTACTATCTGGCAGACATAATATCAACCGTACTATGAATAGCTTCTAAATAAACACACCTCAGGGACAGTTTGAGGGCAGATGTGGAACTTCAGACTGTATTCTGTCAAAAACTAATTATGAATTTATTTATATATAAATATATTTTTATTGGTTTCAGAGAGGAAGGGAGAGGGAGAGAGAGAGAAACATCAATGATGAGAAAGAATCATTGATCGGCTGGCTCCTGCTCACCCCACTCTGGGGATCGAGCCTGCAATCCAGGCATGTGCCCTGACCGGGAATTGAACCATGACCTCCTGGTTCATAAGTTGGTGCTCAGCCACTGAACCACACCATCCAGGCCTTAATTATGAATTTATAAAGTGAAATTGATATACATCAAACATCAAAGTGACTATAAAACAAATCTCCATATGCAGCACTATAATCTTATTAAAATTTACCTGGGACTTAATTTATAAAGTTTTGACTGAGGACCAACGAAGATTGGCCCATACCACTGAAAGTAACATTCATTACTTACATTTCTTAAGAGAAGGAGCACAGCATGCCATGCAGGGCCACAATGGAAGCATCTGGCTTTGGTCAGGAGGAAGAAGGAGCAAGGAGAAAGCCTAGGCCAGACTCTTCACTGGGGTTTCTGTAGGAAAGGAAAGGCAGGGTAAGTAGCTTAGGAATGGATAGTTTGTATAATGTCAGTGGTCTCTGGGCTGTACGGATGATCTTTAGTCGTCTGATACCTGTCCCTGGGTAAATTTGAACAGGAGAAATATTGGCTTGATGTGTGAGAGTTTGATCAGGAGATGGTTGGGGATGTAATGGCTGTGGATTGGTTAACTTGCATAAGAAAGGTGTTCTTTTAAGTAAGTTGTTTACCATTTTTAGGAATTCGCCCTGGAACAGGTAGTCTCTCCCCATGTCTGTAAAGTACCCCAAGATGTCAAAAATGTCATTCCGTGAAAATAAAAAACATGATTAATGCAACAAAGGAAATGGTTGCTCACCAGTTCTTTGACCCTTGGCCCCTTCAGCCAAATCAAAGATCTAAAACCAGGTCAAGAAGTGACTTTTTTTAAAAATATATTTTATTGATTTTTTACAGAGAGGAAGGGAGAGGAATAGAGAGTTAGAAACATCGATGAGAGAGAAACATCCATCAACTGCCTCCTGCACACTCCCCACTAGGAATGGGCCCGCAACCAAGGTACATGCCCTTGACTGGAATCGAACCTGGGACCCTTCAGTCCGCAGGCCGATGCTCCATCCACTGAGCCAAACCAGTCAGGGCAAGAAGTGACTTTTGAGGGTTTTTGTTTGGAGAAGAAACTGTCACTGTAAAATTATATATTCCTTGCCATAACACATAAACTATGGATGGATTAAGGTATTCTGCTTTCTTCCCCTTAAGCATAGTAAAGGGAGCTGTTACAAGATTTTTCTAGAGCTTATGGTAGGAGTTTACAGAAGATGGGTGTCTGACCCATGTGTGAGAAAACGAAAGCATCCTGTGGCCAGTTTGTCAGTCCAAAGAAAAGTGTAGACTTTGCTGTGGAGCAGATGCGGGCCAGGCAGGAGAGCGCGCTCTTCCATCCTAGGTCCTGCAGTGTGGCTACCCAGAGGAGACAGCGCCAGCAGTGAGAACTTCCAGGTGAGCCCTGAATTTCTAAGGGCTGCAGAATGAGTTGCAGGGGATGACCCAAAACACAGGAGAGGGGCCCTGAGTGATGGAAATCACCACAGGACCCTCAAACACCCTCACCAAAAGAGGAGCTTCAGATACCTGCCAGTCCAGGGAGCCTGAAGGCTGCTTATGAGAATATCTGTTCAAATACATTCTTTATCCCTTAACAATTCTTTCTTTCTCTATTTTACCCAAAAGTAATTTAAAATGGTTAGTAATCCAGGAAGGATGGGGATTTAGTACGGAGTAGCAGAGAGGAAGCCATCCATTTCACTCCATTTCTACTGCAAGTTTCTAGCCTGAAGCATCCCAGAGACCCAGTTATGATTAATTTCTTAGCAGGACACTTCTAATTTCTAAATTAAGACTGTGCTTTTTATTTAAAGAGACTGCAGCACTGTTCCATTACTAAAAAGCAAGCAGAAAAATAATGAGACCTAACTAAATTTCATCCAGGGAAAAGGAAAAGGGACACACAGGGCACAAGGAAATACTCTGCCATGTAAGAGAGCTGCAGCGCCTTAACAGAGCTAATAGAAAGCACTTTGACTCAGATCTATCACAGGAAAGAGAAGAACCTATAGAAATTTCTGCTTTGTGTCTCCTACGAAATAGCAAAGAAACATGATCTCTTTAAAAGCAAAAGATTAATTGAAAAAAAAATACAGGTTGGGATGCAGGTTAAGAGAATAAGAAATGAGTGAAGGAGTCCCCTGAATTTCAGTCATAGAATTAAAATACCAAAAGAGCATGCAGAGAACCAAATTCACATGTGGAAAACAGAATCAATGCGTTACAGGACTAACCTGACTGCACTCTTACAGAAAGCAGAGAAAGAGAGCAGTTGTGGCTTTTGTTCATGGAGCTCTTACTAAACATCAAGTTCATGCCCCAGGGGAAGAAACTGAGACCTGGGTGAACAGCTAATTTTACAACCGGAAAAATATTTAAAATAGATTAAAAGTTCTTCAAATGTAAATAGAACTAAAATAAGATTTTAATGTTTAACATAGATTAATCAAATATAAAAATATTTACTTCTTATTAACGGAGCCTTGTAGCTAAGGCTTGCATCGGTGGAAGAAAATGAGGTATCCCCACAAAAATTCTAAGAGGAAACTATGGACACATTTGACATAATAAGCTAATAAACAGAGTAGGACTGTGTTGAGTTTGGCAATAATCTTTGAATTCCTTGAAGTAACCCCAGAGAAACAGGATGGGGCAGGATTGTGGCTCGCCTTTAAGACAGAAGATGTGAGTTCTATTCTGGTCTTCCATTTATAGTGTTACCTTGTACAGCTCAGTTTCTCACTCTGTACTCTAATATCCCACCCAGAAGACTCTCAATAAGTATTTCTTGCCCAAGTCAACTTGTCCAAGGCCACACAGGTAGTAAAAATTGGAACAAGAGAGGTTTGGTGGAGCCAGGATGGTTAGAAGATAATCAGAAGGTTTAAGAAGGGAGGAAATTCCAATTAGAGAAAACAGTGTGAAGAGAAAGTATGATGTTCAAACCACATGAGAAGCAGGCTCTTCCCAACCACTACACACACACACACACACACACACACACACACACACACACACTATCTCAGCATATTAATATCTCATAGTACTATTATATTTATTATAATAAAATATATATCAGCTTTCTATTATGAGTTAGAGTTTTATAATAGAATCTACATATATAAAAGCCTAAGTGACCGAATGACTGAACTACCAAATGACCAGTTGACTGGTTGCTAAGACACGCAATGACCACCAGGGGGCAGACACTCAATGCAGGAGCTGCCCCCTGGTGGTCAGTGCACCCCCACAGGCAACCTCCCGTGGCCCCTCATCCGCAGCCGGCCACTGAATTTCAGTCATAGAATTAAAATAATTCTATGACTATTGGCTGGGGGGAGTGGCTGCGGAAGGTTGGCCCTCCCGCCACTAGCCAACCTCCCACAGCCACTCCCCTCAGCCAACTTCACATGGCCCCAATCTCCCCAGATCGCCAGCCAAACTGAGGGATCCCATCCATGCATGAATTTGTGCACCAGGCCTCTAGTTATTTACATATTTTCTTATTTAGTCCTTAGGATAATCTTTCTCCATCCCATCCTTGAATTACAAATGAAAAAAACTAAGGGACTAGGATTTAAGATAACCTCTCCTAAGTAAGTAGCAAACCAGGAAATTCATTTAGGTAACTCCCAGCAATTTGATAGAAGGCATTGAAACCAGTAGAAACCAGCCTAGAGTGATCATTTGAAAGTGATGGATACTCAGTGGCTTACACTAGAGGGGTGATGGACAAATGAGGAGGCAGTGCAGGTTTATGTAAAATATATTTATGTTCAGAGGCTCAAGGTCATATTCTGGAAATATGGATAGTGATGAAGAAAAAAGACAGTCCTTGAAGAGTATTGTAGAAACTGGGTGGTAAATTTATCGCACACCATTCAGAAGGTGTGAATGAAATAACTAGAAGCATTCAAGAGGAGATTGACTTGATAGTGTTCTGAACCTCAAGACTGATGGTTGTGGGAGATTTCCCTTTTACCTTAAGGCAAGACCACACCTCAACAATCTCATACAGATAAAAATCTCCTCCCTAGGAAGACATTAAGAAGAAATTTCTCAACTTTACGCACTTCAAACAAGTCTTTGTTGGGCCAAGATGAGTCAGAATAATCTGAGGACTGTCTGCCTGTTCTGCCTAAACTCAGCAAAGTAGAATCTCAGAAACTGGCTTAGGCACGGTTGAGGCTGGCTAGCAGAGTCCTGTCAAACCAAGGGGGCCCTGGTGGAAGCTTCAGAACAGGGCAGGCTTGGCCTCATCTTTGGTTCTTGAAGGCACAGCTGATTCTTCTGTATGTTTGTGAAGGCATTGCAAGTATCTGAGATCCTCCATTTCTTCCAGTACCCCTTGGAAGATATCTTAGACATCAGAAGCAAAAATGCAATTGCATAATTGCACAACTGACTGTGTAAACATGTTTTGAAAGTATGTATCTTATTTATTTAAATATATATATATTTGTACATGTAGAAAAATGATCAATAGAGATGAAACAAGTTTTAAAAATGCATTTTAATAATTTATATACACTACTTATGTATACAAAATGTTCACACACAGGTTTACTGGAAAGATTTACTTGTCTGCAAATTGCTCATGTGCTCAGTAATCTCTGAAGTCATCTTCCTTTTTGTGTATTAATTTGGGAGACAGAGAGGGTGAGATCCAGTTGCATTATGCCACCTATGAAATCCGTACCCAATAGTATGGGAATGTCCCCAGTCTCTTTTTCTAACCAAAAGAAACTCACTAAGCAGTTGATATGCCAACCAAGTTCCTTTGTCTCCTGTGGGTCACCCATATACTTCACTCTGGAAACATCCCTATCATCTCATGAGACAACAGTCTCCTCACTTGCTGGCTCTTGGGTAAAAATATCTATACTAATAATAAAGGAATATACAAGTTGGTCAGGACACCCTCATGCAACGACCTAACAGCAGGCTGCATGGGGCAACCAGGTTGGCAGGGGGAACAGTGAGGGGCGACCAAATGACCGAACAGCAGGCTGCGTGGGGTGACCAGGCCAGTGCGGGGGGCAGTAAGGGGTGACCAGGCCATGAGAGGGGGGCAGTGAGGTGCGACCAGGCCAGCAGTGGGCACAGTTATCAGCAACCAGGGCGGCAGAGGGGGCAGTGAGGGGTGATCAGGCTGGCAGGGGGGCAGTTGGGGGTGACCAGGCTAGTGAAAGGGGAAGTTGGGGGTGACCAGGCAGGTGGGGGGGGGTGGGCAGTTGGGGGTGACCAGGCCGGCAGCAGGGGGCAGTTGGGGGCGATCAGGCCAGCAGGCAGAGGTGGTTAGGGGTGATCAGGCCAGAATGGGGGCAGTTAGGGGCGACCAGGTCAGCAGGGCGGGTGGGCAGTTACGGGTGATCAGGCAGGCAGGCAGGTGAGTGGTTAGGAGCTAACGATCCCGGATTGTGAGAGGGATGTCCAACTGCCAGTTTAAGTCTGATCCCTGGGTCTAAACTGGCAGTCAGACATCCCCCAAGGGGTCCCAGATTGGAGAGGGTGCAGGCTGGGCTGAGGGGACCTCCCCTTTGTACATGAATTTCATGCACCATGCCTCTAGTGCTCTTATAGAAAGAAATAGATATATTTTTGTTCAATACCAAAGCAAAAACCATAATCTTGTTTAATGATTAGAATCAAATAGCAATAGTTCCTCCTTACTGAGGGATTCTCTTAAGGTTTTACAAGTAATTGCATATTGCTTCATATTTTCTAAAAAACACCAATACATCTCACACTTACTTGATCATAGTCCAAAAATGGAGAATTTCCCTGGAAATTCTGTAACTACATGAAAATTGTAATATTATTTCCTCATGACCATATATCAGCACTCTGAAACATTTTCAGGTAGAGGTTCTGTTATTTCTGATGATTACACACTTTAACTTGTAAGAGACAACAAACAGATGGAAGTAAATTATTTATTTGTTTATTTGCTTGCTTGTTTCTGAAAAATTTTACTGGAGCTGAAAGCAACAGAGTATGTATAAAATTAGAATTATCTAAATGTTTGGAGGTAGTTTTTTATGGTTTCTACAAGAGTTTTCCCAAACTATTTTCCCAAAATAAAGTCCAAAGTGCTAACCAGTTAGGCCTCTTCTGCCAGAAAAGAGTCCGCTGTTGATTTTTTTCCTTCAACAAGAATAACAATTATTCTACTACTAGAGGCCTGATACACAAAATTCATGCAAAAGTAAGCCTTCCTACCCCAGCTGCCAGCACTGGCTTTCCTCTGGCATCTGGGACCAGGCTTCCCTCGAAGCCCTGGCTTTGTCCGGAAGGTCATCTGGGAGGACAGGACGTCTGGTCTAATTAGCATATTATGCTTTTATTATTATAGATGTTAATTTACTAAAAAACCCATTGAGAGTGGACATTTTACCAAACATTCAAGAAGTGAGCATTTTATTCACTTGTTGAAAATGTAAGCTCTCTTTAATTACATTGGGTTTTGCAGATAGTAGGAGCTCAAACATAATTCAACCATAAATATTTGTCAAAAGGATAAATATTAAGAGTCAGTCATAAGGTGTGAAATTTTAGCTATTTCAACTGGAATTACTGTAGAAGCATTTGTTAATTGAGGGAAATGCTATACAGAGATCAGAATATTTCTTTATTTGTCTCAACAGGTATATTGTAAATATAAGCTATATATACTCAAGGTGTGGAGTGAGGTTAAAGGAGAAAAATGACTTTTGTTAAACACATATTAGAATGTCTTATTTACTTCTAAATGTAAGTGAATTGTTTTTGCTAAATGCTTGTTGAATATTGTAACAGAATTTTTCCCACTTCTCTTGAAATGAACATGAGTACTTTTCAGACTGGGTTTGACAAAAGAGCAATTTACCATGTCTGTCTTTCCCAGAAATGGTTCTTTACATGGCTCATACGTACAAACTGGAAATGCCCATTTTATCAATCTGAAGTATAGCCTTTTGCATATTAAATGGAAATGAATGTATATGATATCTGTTTTGCTTCATATTGTTTATAGGATTCAGTAAAGGAAAAGTAGATTTTACTTAAAATTTATGTTTCTAAAACTATTTGCTTCTGTGGATAACATTAAATAAAATTAAACCAAAAATAGTTTTTGTAGGAATGCTAAAGGAAAAAATGATAAGAGCCTTCTTTTTTAAATTGTTTTTTTTTAAAGACAAATATAAATGAATAAGATTAATAGCAAACCTGTTTAACTCTGTTTTACCTCTGTGACCTAAGTTTTATTCATTCCTTCATACTATTGGCTCACCTCCCTCCCACAAAAACATATGCCTTTTTTATTTTATTTATTTTTATTTTTTTAAAATATATTTTATTGATTTTTTACAAAGAGGAAGGGAGAGAGATAGAGAGTCAGATACATCGATGAGAGAGAAACATCGATCAGCTGCCTCCTGCACATCTCCTACTGGGGATGTGCCCGCAACCCAGGTACATGCCCTCGACTGGAATCGAAACCGGGACCCTTCAGTCCACAGGTCGATGCTCCATCCACTGAGCCAAACCGGTTTTGGCTATGCCTTTTTTAAATTCAAGCTTTCTCATTTTTAAGTAGTAAGCTATTTCTGCTTTGGTGAAGATATAAGGCAATGGAATTAAAAGAAGGGAACATACTGGATTCAAAGAAGAGAACATATTGGACTAGGCTTGAGTTCCATCCCCATCCCCCCCACAAAAAAAATGTGTTATGCTAACTCCCAGTACTTCAGATGTGAACTTATTTGGAGGTAGGGTTGTTACAGAGGAAATCAAGTTAAAATGAGGTCTTTAGGGTGGATCTTAATCCAATATGACTGGGGTTCTTATAAAAAGGGGAAATTTAGAGGCAGAAATAGACACACATAGAGGAAAGAGAGAAATAGACACACATGTGAAGAGACACAGGGAAAAGACAGTAATCTACAAGCTAAGGAGAGAGACTCAGAACAGATCATTCCCTCATAATTCTCAGATAGAACCAACACGGCTGACATCTTTGATCTTAGATTTTTAGGCTCAAAACTTTGGGAGAATAAATTTTTGTTGTTTAAGCCATCTAGTTTGTGGTACTTTGTTACAGCAGCCCTAGCATAACCATGCAGGCTATATGAAATCATTCACAAGCACTAAAATGCTCATTCCAAGTAAGATTTGCCTAATCACTTCCATGTGCCAGTTTATTAGGAAGATTTAATCAATCTAAATATATTAACTCATTTAATCTTTATAACAATCCCTATGAGGTAGGTTCTGTTATTACACCCTTTTTGTAGAGGAGGAAACCAAGTCTGAGAAAATTAACAAAGTTGTCCTAAGACACTGGCTAAGAGGTGGAGTCGGAACTTGGCTTCAGGTAGTTGGACTACAGAGTGTCTGTTTTTACTCTACATTGATTATTACACATTGCCCAGGGAGAATCTGCTAAATCATAAAATTATTTTTCCACAATTCAGAAACATTGCATTTTAAATTGGTGAGATGTGTGTGTGTGTGTGTGTGTGTGTGTGTGTGTGTGTGTGTGTTAGTGCTTGTATTAGTTTTCTGTGGTTGCCATAACAAATTAGCACAAACTGGGTCACTTGAAACAACAGTTTCAGAGGCCAGAAGCCTGAACTTAAGGACCACATTCCCTCCAGAGGCCCTAGAGGAGATTTTGTTCTTTGCCTTTTCCAGCTCTGGTGGCTCTTGGCATTCCTTGATGTTTCTCAGGTGTGTTACTCTTGCTCCAGTCTCAGCCTCCATGGTCCCCTTGCCTGCTGCTCCTCTGTCTGTCTGTCTCTCCTCTGTGTGTCTTGTGTAAGGGCACTTCTCAGTGGTTTTAAGCCCAGATAATCCCAGATGATTTCCTCGTCTCAAGATCCTTAACTTAATTACATCTGCAAAGACTTTTTCCAAATGAAGTCACATTTATAAGTTCCAAGGATTTGATTAGGCATGGACACATTTTATTGGGGGTGGGAGGGAGGGCGGGTTGTATCATTCAACCCACAAAAATGATGTCTTGTATTTTTAAGTTGATGTGCTATTCTTGTGATTCTAGTGAACCCAAATCATCTAGATCAGAGATCCTCAAACTACGGCCTACAGGCCACATGCAAATACAAATATTGTATTTGTTCCTGTTTTGTTTTTTTACTTCAAAATAAGATATGTGCAGTGTACATAGGAATTTGTTCATAGTTTTTTTTAAAACTATAGTCAGGCCCTCCAACGGTCTGAGGGACAGTGAACTGGCCCCCTGTTTAAAAAGTTTGAGGACCCCTGATTTAGATAAACTAATGAAGAAATACAATGACAGAAAGGAAGGTATTGAAAGAGGGAGGGAAGGATGAGAGGAGAGAAGAGAAAAAAGTTACCTCTAGCTGGGCTGGCATGGCTCAGTGGTTGGGCATCAGCCTATGAACCAGGAGGTCACGGTTTGATTCAGGTCAGGGCATGGGCCTGGGCTTCGAGTTTGATCCCCAGTAGGGGTCCTGCAGGAGGCAGCCTATCAAGGATTCTCTCTCATCATTGATATTTCTCTCTCTTCCTCTCCCTTCCTCTCTGAAATAAATAATAATAATAAACTTACTTCTAGAGAGTGACCATGACAAACCACTAGATTTTCAACATTTGCTAACAAAGGTTAGTCCTTGTTATTTGAGAGTAATTTAAAACAAGTGAAAAAAAAAGGATATGTTTTGAGGAAAATATGGTTGTTTGAATAATAATATGGGAGAAGGGGATTTTTTAAGGCAAATGAGATGGTCTATTGTAAAAGTATAAGCCCTTTAAAAGAGCATTATCATAAAGAAACAAATTTAGTTCATCAACATAATCTTTAATAGCTCTTTCTCCCTGCCTCTGTTTCTATGGCAAACAAATGATAACATTTCAGCATAGTTTTGTACTATTACTACAAGACTAAGAAACTTTTGTCATGAGACTAAGAAACAGTTTCTCATTGGCAAGCCTTGTGAATGCAAGACATCAGTGAGTCTTCTGCAAGTTCATAATAACTTGCCAAAACCAAGTTTAAAATACAGAATTGGAAGAAACTGAAATATTATTTGTAACAAAAAATGTTGGAATTGTTTAAAAAGCTTTTTTACACCCTAAAAAAAAAAAAAAAAACAATAAGCATGAAAAGACAATTGACATTATTATAATTAATGCAGGGATGTAAAATAGGACTAGTTTTCCCAAGGGCAAGTCTTCAAAAATGCATAGGTACTTTGAGCCAATAATTTCAGTGGTAGCCAATGTGCCTGAAGGAAATAAAAATACATGTACTTCAAGGTGTATGCATAGTGGGCTTATTTTAATACTAGAGGCCCAGTGCAAAAAATTCATGCACGGCGGGGAGGAGGGGGGGTGTCCCTCAGCCCAGCCTGCACCCTCTCCAATCTGGGACCCCTTGGGTAATGTCTGACCGTCAGTTTAGGCCCAATCCCTGTGGGCCTAAACCGGCAATCTGACATCCCTCTCACAATCTGGGACTGCTGGCTCCCAACCGCTTGACTGACTGCCTGCCTGATTGCCCCTAACCGCTTCTGCCTGCCAGCCTGATCAACCCCTAACCACTCCTCTGCCAGCCTGATCAACACCTAACCACTCCCCTGCTGGCCCAATCACCCCCAATTGTTCTCCCTTGCCAGCCCAATTGCCCCCACTGCCCTCCCCTGCCAACCTGGTTGCTCCCAACTACCCTCTCCTGCAGGCCTGGTTGCCTCTAACTGCCCTTCCCTGCCAGCCTGGTCCCCCACAACTGCCCTCCCCTACTGGCCTGGTCGCCCCTAACTTCCCTCCCCTGCAGGCCTGGTCGCTCACAATTGCCCTCCCCTGCAGGCCGTCTTGTGACCACATGGGGGCAGCCATCTTGTGCGAAGCGTGGCGGTCAATTTGCATATTACCTCTTTATTATATAGGATGTTTGCATTAGTTACAAATCAGGGACAACATATGTTTTCAACATCAAGATATTGGTTGAATCATAATATATACACATAATAGAATCTATCTAGCTCCTGGGAATGATGAGGGAGATCTGTATTTATTGATATGAAAATTAATTGTTTTAATGACACTTGACAGATGAAAATAGGTTACAGAAGGATGTGATTCCATTTTTGTAAGTAGCATATTTTGTTCATATATATACATTTTTTGCATATTTAAAAAAAGAGAGAGAAATATTCAGTATGCAAAAAAAAATTGGTAAAAATATTGTCTAGGATAGAAACGTATGTGAAACTTAAAAAAAATTTATCATTGTCTGGCTGGTGTGTGGCTCAGTGTCAACCCAGGAACCAAGAGGTCACTGGTTTGATTCCTGGCCAGGGCACATGCCTGGTAGGGCACATTGACCCTTAGTTGTGGGGTCAATCTCCAGTAGAAGGCATGCAGGAGGCAGCCTTTGGATTATGTTTTTCTCTCAGAGATATTTCTATCTCTCTATCCCTCTCCTTTCCTCTCTCTCTAAAGAATAAATAAAAATATATATTTTTTTAAATTATCATTTTTTCTAATTTTTTAAATAATGAATTTAAATCACATGTAAAATAAATAAGAAAGTGTTTTAGAGGTTTTCAAGTAGACTCTTTAATGAGTTCTCCATCAAAAATAGGGACCAGGCATTGTTTCACAAGGGCATTTTTAAGATTTGCCTCATTAAATTTTGCATTGTGGACATACACAGTTAATAGAAAACACACGGAGGTATTTTTTGTTTTGTTTTGTTTTTAGGGTAAAAATTTGTCACTTGTTGCCATAGAGAAAAATAAGTTTCTAAAACTAAAAACAAAATCCAATAATATGTTTCTGCTTGCTTCTGAAGGATAAGAATTTAAAATTTACAATAGATATGTAATTGGCAAGTTAAGAATGTTTAGAGCTTAAGGAAGTAAGATTAAATGAAGGGGAAATAGATAGGTACTAAGATAAAATAGAAATTTTTCTCCTATTCTTGATACTGCTTTCTTTATATTTTAGAATAAAATATTGCAAGGACATTTCTGCACATTTATTTCAATTAAGCAAATATTTATTGAGTTCATAGAAGTCACCAAGTTCAAGAGTGAAGAAATTAATAAGCCACAGTCACTGCCCTCCAGGAGAATAAGTCCGGACCCCCATATTCAAGTAATTTCCTGACTTATGAAAAAGGAAAACTTCACTAGTAGCACTCAGAAAAACTGTCTAAGTAGGCAATGTGTCTCTATGATGGTCTAATTTTTTTAGTTACCAATTTTCTTTCACTCACTCTGTACTGAATGCTGTTATAGGCAAAAGATTGACGTTAAAAAGCAACAAAGTTAACATTAAGAACATTCTGTACCTTTTCCTTCCTCCATAGCAAATTGTTCTGTATTGGTCTATTTTGGATGCTATAAGAAAATAACACAGACTGGGTGGCTTATAAACAATAGAAATTTTCTCCCACGTCTAGAGGCGGAAAGTCCAAGATCAAGGTGCCAGCATAGTCAAGTTCTGGTGACAGCAGGCCCTCTTTTTGGCTCACAGGTGGCATATTCTCATTGTGTTCTCACATGATGGAAGGAGGAGCTAGGGGTCTCTCTGGAGCCTCTTCTGTAAGGCACTAATCCCGTCCATGAGGGCTTCACTCCATGACATCAGCACTTCCCAAGGCCCCACCTCCTCATACCATCATCCTTGACATGACTTCAACATAGGAATTTGGGGGGACACACACATTCAGACCATAGCATGGTCCAATTAAAGTCACAAACATAACAGGTAAGGCTAAGGAATGGACTCTTTCTCAGTACTGGATATGGTGGCCTCCATTTACTTGGAACTTGATCACCAAGTTAAAGATGGTTATAAGGGCAACATGTCTCTGTCATCTCATGCTTTGGATCTGTTTATTTAAATTTATTTTAACTATTTGTTAAAAGATACACATACATGTTAAAAAGTAAAATAGGCCAGAAAAGACTTAAAATGAGGGGGATATATTGTCCTATTTTTCACTCTTTCCCACCCCTAGTGCAGCTTCTGTAGAAGCAACTATTTTAAAGTATTTTCTTGCAGTTCCCTGCATGTTGCTAAATAATATACCTACACAATTGCATTCTCTGCTTCCTGTTAGGTTACTAAGATTTACTCTCTTACACCACCTTACAGCTTTATACTGATCCTTGCTAAATAATCATGTTTCTTAATTTTAGGTAAATCAATTAACAGTATTTGCATTAATAAGTGCCGGGAGCCGGTCCATCCAAAAAAATAAATGATTCCCATAGTGTCACGTATTGACCTCAGATTGCATTTATTTTCTTGTAAAATTGTGTCCCCTAAAGTTGTTAATTGCTTTATTTTTTTATTAGAGGACTTTCTTATAAAACTGATTCTATTTCCCAACACAGCTTCATCAGAGGAATTTTGCTATTTTTTTTTAAAAAAATGAAGCCCAATATTTTTGTGCAGCAACTCTGGGCCAGTAACTGTCTAGGCTATGGGACTTCATTGGTCTATGATCCTGAATAGAATCCATGTGTCCTAAGTAAAAACCTCTTCCTTAGTGGTGTATTCTTTGGTGTAAGGACTGCCACATCCTTAAATCCTTTCTAGAAAGCGTGCACAGAAGGTAAGTATATGCATCCATTCATGTCTGAAAAAGTCTTTTCCCAATCCATACTTACAATTGATGCTTTTTAAAAGGATATAGAAACATGCAAAAAGCTCTAAAATATAAGGTAAGAGACAAACTTGGGCGTCTGATATTTGACTAAAGGTGTTTTAGGAAAGAGATGAGGAGAACTTGGAGCAGGATGTTATGTTTTAGAAAGTTGAAGAACCACACACTTCCAGGTTGAAAGAGCAAGCTACAATTTTTCAGTGGCATTTCGAAGAAAATGTTCACTACCATCCAGCATCCAGTGCTGTAGATGAGAAGTCTGAAGCTATTCAGATTTTCATTTCTTTGTAGTTTCCTTTACTCTCTGGAAATTTTAGGATCTTCTTTCTACCTCCAAAGTTCTGAGGTTTTATAATGATGTGTCTTCCTGTCAATATTTTTTAAAATGATTTTGCTGGATAGTTTTCCTTTTTAATGTGAGGCTTTATGGTTCTTCAACTCCAGCAAATTTTAGTTTGGTTTGGTTTGTTTTTTCCTTTTCCTTTTCTGAAATACCTATTAGTCAAATGTTAGATCTCCTAGGTTTTTTTTAATGTCTTTTGCATTTTTAATTTTATTTATTTATTCATTTATTTATTTCTTTAATTGAGCTAACATTCTATATAATAAAAGCCTAATATGCTAAGTGTCCTGTCAGCTGGTCAGCTTTTCAACCAATCAAAGCGTAATATGCTAATGATATGCTAAGAACGCTCTACCACTCACTATGATGTGCACTGACCACCAAGGGACAGACAGTTGATAGGTAGACCAGTCGCTATGATGTGCACTGACCCCCAGGGGGAAAACGCTCCGACCGCTAGGTGAGCTTGCTGCTGGGGTCCAGCCCATCAGGACTGAGCAAGATGGGCTGGACATGCCCTGGAGCCCTCCCGCAGCCCCTCCCCAGCTGGCCAACCGCCCACGTCCCTCCCCAGCCCCGATTGTGCACAGATGGGGTCCCTGCACTCTCTCCCAATCCAGGACCCCTTGGGGGATGTCAGAGAGCCAGTTTTGGCCTGATCCTGCAGGCCAGGCCAAGGGGACCTACTGGTGCACGAATCCGTGCACCAGACCTCCAGTTGATTAATGAAATTATATAGGTTTCAAGTGTACAATTCTATAATACATCATCTGTATATTGTATTGTGTGGACCACCCAAAGTGGTCTTCTGCAATTTATATATACCTTCTGTAACTTACACATATCCTTTCAATTTGTCTACTTTACTTTCTTTTTCCTTTATCTTTGTAGCTTCTATTACACGAAAACTATACATTTCTTCTAATTAGTTATGATTAAAGGTTAGTTCTACACAAGCTCCTCTGTTCCTAGCTTCAAAGCAGTTGGAGTGGTGAGAAGTATGTCTCAGAATCTATCTCTCCTCTAGTTGGCCTATCATCCTTGCTCTGCTCATGTCTGTCTAACTGCCTACTGTATCCCCCTCAAGGATCTTGGCTCTGAATTCATTTAGGGAAAGGGGAAGCCGGATTTCTTCTGTAGCTGATTCGTGCTGAGGCAGGTTGAAGGTTTCCCTCAGAGCCAAGAGATCCTTGTTTTCTGTCAAAGGGACGATGAGGCCTGGGCACAGAAGGATGTGGCAATGGTGCCTAGAGGTGGCATTCTCTAGGTGTAAGTAGGGCTTATAATTTGGTGGAGACAAGTTGTGTTATAAAATTTAGTATTATTGGGCAAAAGTTAGAACAGTTTCTAGTAATTTCCTGTTGAAACTATTTTTCTCCCCCAAATTACCCTTATTTCTATTAAAGACTAATTTACTTACTGTATTAGGTCTAGTTATAATTTGATCTGATTGTTTGCATGAACACAAGAATAATAGTTGATTACATAGGCTATTTTAAAAAATATGCTTTGCTGGAATTTCATGAGAAAGTTTACTCCCAGGGCAAAGAAGCCAAGCCACACAGTTGCCATCAGGCTTCGCCTGCAATACCTACAGAATTGGGGTGTATTGCTCAAGTTGAGGTCCCTACAGGTGTCTTGAGGTTTCTCTCATGCCATCTCTCAGGAAAGCAACCTTCGTTCCTTAACTGGAAAGACTGCCATGTACCATGTGACCAAGCAAGGTACCAGCCTATTTACCTTCAAAGGCAATCTTCATTCCTTAGAGCTGTCTGGTGACATCCAGAGTCCTGGCATGTTTTTCTTTCAGACATGATATTCCAATAAAGTTTTGGTTAATAAAACTATAATTGGAAATTGACTTATGTCTTGTTATGAAGAAATCAGATTCTTATTAGATTCATGCAAACAAACATTGTCATGAGGACAATAATCACCAAAACTATAATTATTTTTAGTTCATTCAGTCCTATGGTCAAATTCTCTTTTTCCTGATTTCCTTTGTCAGTATTTCTATAAATCCATATACCTTATAGAGTAATATAAATGACAGGGAATCTTGTCCTTTTTGTAAAACGCAATATTCCACAATATTATAACTTAGAACAATTAGTTATAAATGAAAACATAGTAGAATTTATTTAATATGCATGTATAAATAGAATATAATTATTATCTCCTTATTTGACAGAGCTTCCCATATACCTTAAGTATAAAATTTCCTTCATAAGGAGAAAAAGCAAATCTTAAAATTTAAACCCTGGGAAGGTAGTCAAATATATTATATTATTACTAGGGGCACGGTGCACGAAATTCGTGCACTGGGTGTGTGTGTGGGGGGGGGGGGAGTGTCCCTCAGCCCAGCCTGCCCCCTCTCACATACTGGGAGCCCTCAGGCGTTGACCCCCATCACCCTCCAATCGCAGGATCGGCCCCTTGCCCAGGCCTGACGCCTCTGACAGAGGCGTCAGGCCTGGGCAGGGGACCCTCATTTCCCCCCATCACTGGTTCTGCCCCCAGCCTAGGCCTGATGCCTCGGCCAGAGGCGTAGGCCCCCATCACCCTCTGATCGCCTGATCGGCACCTTGCCCAGGCCTGACGCCTCCGCCAGAGGTGTCAGACTTGGACAGGGGACCCCCATCTCCCCCTGATCACTGGCTCTGGCCCCCACCCAGGCCTGAGGCCTCTGGCCCAGGAATCATGCCTGGGCAGGGGACCCCCATCTCCCTCTGATCGCTTGCTCCACCCCCGCCCAAGCCTGACGCCTCTGACCCAGGCTTCAGGCCTGGGCAGGGGACCCTCATTTCCCCCCATCACTGGTTCTGCCCCCAGCCCAGGCCTGATGCCTCGGCCAGAGGCGTAGACCCCCATCACCCTCTGATCGCCTGATCGGCCCCTTGCCCAGGCCTGACGCCTCCGCCAGAGGTGTCAGACTTGGACAGGGGACCCCCATCTCCCCCTGATCACTGGCTCTGGCCCCCACCCAGGCCTGAGGCCTCTGGCCCAGGAATCATGCCTGGGCAGGGGACCCCCATCTCCCTCTGATCGCTTGCTCCACCCCCCGCCCAAGCCTGACGCCTCTGACCCAGGCTTCAGGCCTGGGCAAGGGGACCATCATATCCCCCCAATCCCCAGCTCCGCCCCCCGCCCAGGCCTGACGCCTCGGCCAGAGGAGTTGACCCTCATCACCCTCCGATCACCAATCACCGGATCGGCCCCTTGACCAGGCCTGAGGCCTCCGGCAGAGGTGTCAGGCCTGGGCAGGGGACCCCCAGCTCCCTGCGGTTGCAGGCTCCGCCCCTGCCCAGGCCTAACACCTCTGGCCTAGGCGTCCGGCCCGGGCAGCGGGGACCCGCAGCTGCAGCAGCCCCGCAATCGTGGGCTTCGCTTTAGGCCCAGGCAAGGGACCCCTAGCTCCCGGGACTGCCAGCTTCGACCGTGCCCAGCTCCCATCGCTGGCTCCACCTCTACTTCCTGCTATCACTGGCCAGGGCGGCAAAGGCACCTGATTCTCCGATCATGGCTGGGGGGGCAGGGCCAAGGCGGCCCCAGGGCCGCCTTGGCCCTGCCCCCCAGCTCTTAGCTCCCCTCTGGGTTTCCGATCACTGTCAGTGGCAGGGGGCTTCTTCCTGCTTTCCCTTTCGCCTCCCTGCATTGTGCCTACATATGCAAATTAACCGCCATCTTGTTGGCAGTTAACTGCCAATCTTAGTTGGCAGTTAATTTGCATATAGCCCTGATTAGCCAATGAAAAGGGTATCGTTGTACGCCAATTACCATTTTTCTTTTTTATTAGATAGGATTATTATTGAACAGTATTAAGTAATCAATTCATTTAAAGTAATCAACTTCCTGATTAACATAACATAGTTATTTTAACAATATATATAAAACCTTTGCTTCCTAAGCAAATACAGGAAAAACCTTTTCTTCCTTACTTTCAGAAGTAGGCTTATTTTTCTAATGTAAATATACTCACATTCGTAAGAAGCATAACAGAGATAGTGAATTCCTTAGCTGAGGAACAATTCCCGCTAACTTGGAAATCCCAAGTGGGCTCCAATGACTTATTGCGCAGTTACTTTCATTTTCTTACTCTTAGTTTTTCGAGGGTTCTGTCGCATTTTGTTGCATTCCTGGTTCCTCACACAGGGCACCACTCTGTCAGGGCTGACTGGCAGACCATGAATGATGGGTGAATGATTACTCTGACACATGTTTCTGTGAAAGAGAAGCTAAGGGGCTCTTTGGCATAAGGAGCCAAAAAAGCCCCGATTGCCTACGTCATTAGGTTTTTATTGTAACAACAGCTTGAACTCAAATTAACTATTAGATACTATCAGCAGGGTAAGCATCCTTGAGAAAACACCTGGTCTTTCAAACCAGGACGTGGAAGTTTAAACATAAAGATTCTAGTAAAACACCCGGGGGGTCAGACTTGTTTGGAAAAGTCAAGGCAAGGGCTGCCGCCCTGGGCAAGGTGCCCCAGAGGCCTCTGACCTTTCAGAGAATTCTCCTTACAGACTTTTCCAAACAAGTCCCATGCTTCCCCTTAGCCAACGTATGGGAACAACCAAAATATCTAGCTTTTTAAAAACAAAACAAATCTTTTCAGCTCTTTGTTGTTGTTTTCTATTTTTCTGAGAAATCTTCTTAACTTTCTTTTCTAAATTTCTGCTGATTTTGTTACTTAGGCACTCAAGAACTATTTATCTTCTTTAATTGTTTATTTTTCATAGTGGCATGATTAATGAAAATCAATCTGTTTGGTGTACAAATGAGAGGATATTATTATTACTATTATTATTATTAGCCAACCTTCTCACTTCACTCTTTCTCCTGTTTTTCCCCCACTGTATATTTTGTTTGTTCTTCACATTGTAGTTAAACACACACACACACACACACACACACACACACACACACACACACACACGTCCATGATTCTCACCAATTGCCCATTAAAAAGCTGGCTGTGTCCCCTCTGTGCTGGATTTCATTTTCAACTGGCAGCCTTGCCTGCTAATGATCAGACAGAAAGCCAGATGGTTCACAAATTGTCAGAACCTCAGATATTTTTTCCCTGGGGTTCTTTCTATTCTCCAGATAAAAAGCCTTCATTCTCCTGTTTAAGAATTAGATTCCTGACTATGTCTGTTTGCCTATTCCATCTGAAGTGGGATGTGGTAGTGTGGACATGGGGTTGGGATGACTATATGCAGACTTTCAATTAATTCCAAGTGTTCAGCCCGTCTCATCAGGATTCCCAACATCAGCTTTCTATTTGGATTCTACAGGATACATTGCTTCCTTTATTCTGAACCCTCCCTACAGGTACTCTATGTTAAGTTCTCCTCTAAGATGCTGCATCAGTTATCATTCTCCCACCTGCTTCCCATTTTCCAAAGTTTTGTGAAAACTATCATCCACGGATAGCCCCTTTCATATTATTTTGGTAATTCTTGGTTTAACCGCATGTCTGTTAATTCCTCAAGCACCTGCTGTGTGCTTGTGTACTGTGAGAGCAACATGACAAGACAAATGTAAGAAGCAAAGACTCTGCCCTGGGAAACATAGTTTTTTGTTTTCAAATTTAAATGTTTTTATTTTTTCAATTACAATGGACATACAATATTATATTAGTTTCAGGTGTACAACATAGTGATGAGACATTTATATCTTATGAAGTGACCACCCCAATAAGTCGCACCCACCTGACAACATACATAGTTATTACAATATTATTAACTATCTTCCCTAGGCTGTACGTTCTATCCCTGTGACTTTTTATAACTGGCAATTTGTACCTCCTAATCCTTTTCCCTTTTTCACCCATTCCCTTAACCCCCTTCTCATCTGGCAATCATCAAAATGTTCTCTGTATCTATGAGGTTGTAGCAAACTTATAATTTAATGGCAGATAAAATACTGATACAAATGATAATGAGCAATGAGTATTTTATAGCACTGAGTCATGTGCCCCAGTCTAATAGTGCTGTGGGAGTCAGAGCCCTGGAAGTGAGCTCTAAATCATGGAAACATTTTAAACTTGTGGAAGAAAGAACTTACTGAATGTACATATTATTGGACTTTCTGGATCTTTACTCAGGAATGTGGCAATTTTATAGATGATTAAGGAGGCGGACCGCAGGTGCAAAGGTTAAATGTTGGAGTAGTAGCATCACATAATCAGGGCTTGAAAGTTTACTTCATGTGGTAGTAATGATGATAATAAAAAATACAAGAATTTATACATTGCATGTTGATCTCATATAACTCTGTTATATAGATAAGGAAATCAAGATGCTGATAAGGAAATCAAGGTGCTGATCATTTCATTTGGCCTTAAGTAACGAAGGTAGGGATCCAGGAATCCAGCATGGAGATAGAGTTAGGCTCCTTGGTGTATCTTGGTGGATGGTCCAAGGCCTTTTTTATTTTTTTATTGTTAAATCCTTAGCTGAGGATATTTTGTCCATTGATTTTTTATTTATTTATTTATTTTTTTAGAGAGAGTAGAAAGTAGGAATAGGGGAGGGGCAGGGGAGAGTGAGAGAAAAGTATCAATGTGAGAGAGACACATTGATTGTTTGCCTTCTGCAAGTGAGGCAATGGAGATCAAACCTGCAACCCAGTTATGTGCCCTTGACCAGGAGTGAAACCCACAACCATTCTGTGTGTGGGCTGGTGCTCTAACCACTGAGCAGGCTGAGGCCTTTTTTACTGCACATCATCTAAGCCTAATTTCTGATGATTATTTATGTGTTTTTTTTTTTATGTAAGAAAATCCTGCACTTATTCAGGGATATTAGTACTTGAACATTATAATGCATACTTGAGACATGGAATGCATGCTTTATATAAAATTATTTTGAGTAATACCTCTTGCAGTCTTCATTCACTAGTTCATTCATATGCTCACTAATTTACTCAGTACAGTATTTTTCCATGTATAAGACACCCCCATATATGAGATGCCCCCAATTTTCCAACCCCAAATTAAGAAATCAATATTTTAAGCATAAACAAGAACACATTTTTATTTAGTAATTACCGCAGGTAATGTTTATGTACCAGCGCTATGATATTACGCAGCATATCACTTTATTCAGCCTCTATTGCATCACTGCTCTCTTCTTCATCACTATTATTTCCAGGCATATCAATTTCTTCAGCTTCTATTGTATCACTGCTGTCTTCTGAGTCACCCTCTACATATGTGAGATCATCCTCATAAACTGGTGGCATTTTCTGAGCTAAATTTGTTCATGTTCTCATGGCCAACCCTTCTCTCCTCATGAAACTGAAGCACCATTTTGCCTCTCCTGTAAAATCAACAGTGTTCATTCCGCTTGCAAACATTCTTGCTTACCTCTGCTCCAAGTTTGCCCATTTTGCCGGCTTTCCTCTGAAGGCCTTCTTCTTTTATGGCATCTTAAGGAGTTGTTCTTCCTGTTTTCTCCACTGTCTGATCAGACACTCAGTGGGAGGAGGTCCAAATTGTCTCTGTGCAGCTCTATTTCCATGCTCTTTTGCATAGCTGATTACATTCAGTTTGAATTTTGCAGAGTAAGACAATCACTTACCGGTACTTATCTTTTTATTTTTTGACATCTTTATGGGCTCAGAATGCTCCAGTCTTTACTGCATCTATGCACTCTCCACCTCCACCTCCAATTATGGCATCAGCTGACATCAGTAACAATAAGGCTCGTGATTAGAGGAAGCCTGTTTGACACGGTATGGGCAGTTACGCATTGGGGGGGCGGAGGGGAGCTCCCTCCTTGGCTGACTTCCATGTATAATACGCCCCTGGATTTTCAACCTAACAATTTTAGAAAAAAATAGTGTATACACGAAAAAATATGGTATTTTATTCATTCTTTCCATGCAGGTGCTGGATGCTGGGAACACAAGTGAGCCACTTCTCTTTAAAGAGCTCATTTGTGGTTATAAAGGGACATATGTTTTTGTGGACATGTGGTTATGTGTTTTTGTTTTTTATCAGTGAGGAAGGGAGACAGAGAAAGAGATAGAAACATCAGTGATGAGAGAGAACCACTGATCAGCATGCCCCACACCAGGGATCGAGCCTACAACCCTGTCATGTTCCCTGCTCAGAATCGAAACTTGACCTCCTGGTTTGTAGGTCGACACTCAACCACTGAGCCATACTGGCTGGGCTGTTGTTTTGTTTTGTATGATTCAATTCCTTAGATTATAAGGTTATTTCTAGCCCATGCTAGTGTTTCTATTTTGTTCTTTTGTTGCATGCCACCCACAATCTGAAAAACAGAGTTCACTTTTTCCTCTTTCTGATAAACCTCAGCAATAAGAACAGTATGGCCACTTATTGAATTTAACAAACACATCCCAAAAGTATTTTTTCCAAAATATTAAAAAATATTTTGAATCTAGTAGAACCCCAAACATAATATATTCAGAACATTTTCCCCCTTGATTTCTAAATTCTGACTCATTTACATGTAGCTTAGCACAACATTATTTTGTGAGAGTGGTTCAATGTCCCAGAATTTTTATGAGTTTCTGGTACTTACCCATTTTTAGTTCTAACCATCAAATCCCCCCGCCCCCCCCCCCCCCGCATTCAAACCAGGAAATCCTGTTATATCTATACATCCTTAAATATTCAAGTTCTGCTTAAAACCAATGTTCAGGAAGTTTGAGGTTAAAGGTATATATGTTCGTGGGCCTATTCCATATCTGTCCCATGGAGTATGTTTCAGGTAAACAAGAGGTAGGGAAGGACAGTTTCTTTCTACCATTGCTTTGGCACATACATGTTCTGGGACTTCCTCACACACAAGTGTGATCATGGAGACAGAGCAGGGTATTCCTTTCCCTCGCAAAATATTCTAGTGTGGGTATTTTTGTTGGAACTTGGGCTTTTGTAAAAACTGTGCTGAATTAGAAAAAGAGAGCAGTGATGGAAAGTTTCAGCATCTTTCTGCCTTCCCCTCCATTTCATCCCCGAGAAATAAAAAAATCACACAGAGAATGTGCAGTGCATTCCAAATGTGTTGATTATTATTGTGTTTTAGCAACCCTTAAAATGTTTAAAAAAACACCAAAACTCACCTGGTGGAGCCTGCCGTTTCATGTCCTCTTGCCTTCACCTTCATTATTATTGCAGGCATCTCACTGTGTTTTCAAACAAAAGCCTGGCTCCCGTGTCTGAAAATGTCGTAAGAGCTAAGCCCCCTGTAAAATGTTAAGGAAACATTTTTAAACTAAAACGGCACGGTTTCAATCTGAACTTCATTAATGGCCTCCTTGAAGCCAAACACAGTCTTGCGAGGCCTATTAGTGTGATCTGGAGACGCTGAAGGCCCACATAGTTTCTTAGAGTCCAAAAATGCCTCACTCGGGCTGGCATCATTCCCTGAACTGTGCTATAGAGGCCTTTGCTGGGTCCAGGTAAAATTCACATCTTGTTTCTTTCTCTTGATTCTGTCAGCTAAGAAGAAATATAAGATAGTGCTAGTTTGCCTGGAGGACCAGCCGGATGAAGGGACTTCTTTCCTGGCAAGACGGAGGCAGGTTCCCTTGTGTTGTCCATGTAGCAGAATGTGCTGAGCTTGCTCCCTGGCACATGCATTACTGGCTCCCTATTTAAAAATGCACACTTTCTCATTCTATGGCCAAATAAATAATAGGGGATCCATGGGAAACAGAATTCTTCATAGGGTCTGGAAGGTTTCTGTTTCTTCCTGGGAAAGAAAATTTATGAAGGAACTTTTGATCCCTGGGCTTGAGGATCAGATGCAGTTATGAAAAGGCTCGTCTTTGAATGGCCTATTTCCAACTATAATAATAATGGCTTTCATTTACTCATTCAGTAATTGTAGGTGACTCCCCGTGTACCAGGCACCATCATAGGTGCTGGAAAAACAATGGCAAACAAGACAGATGAAGTAGATCCCTCAAGACACTTACAACAGAGTGATGGAAGCAGATAAACAAATAAACACATTTTTAAAAATAATGCTTTAGGTAACTACTCTAAAGAAAATTAAGAGCAAGATAATAGGATGGCAGGTAATGAGGTGCATAGGCGTGTGGTAAGTGTGGCAGCTATCTTAGATATGGTGGTCAGGGAAGGACTTCCTATGAGTTGGCATTTAAGAGAGATCTATACACATGAGAAAGCGAATTGTGAAATATCTGGGAGAAACCCATTCCAAGGAGACAGAACAGTAAGGGCCAGGGCCCTGAGGGTTGGAATAGGACTTGTATACTTGAGGATCAAAAAAAATCCTAGTCTGGATAGAGGAGGTTGAAACAGGAAAAAGAATTAGAAGATGAGGTTATAGCCTGTGGTGTGTCAAATGACTGGCCTCCACTCTTGCTGTCTCATCAAGGTTAAAATGTATCTCTTGCTCCTTGACCTTGGTATCACACACATGATTTTCTTGGCCAATGGCAAGTGGGCAGAGATGATAGGATGCCAGTTCTGTTTTTGTTGTGCTAGTCCACTACTCCCAGGAGGAGGAGGAGAGGGGCTTGTGCACTGCTATAACCTAAAGCCTGAGGCAGATTCACTCAACCAGCTCACAGATCTCTGAGAACAGGTGATTGAAATCCTTGCGTTTTGTGGTTGTTTTAATGCTGCAAAATGTGGTCATGGCTAATCAATACAGGGACCTGACCATTTAAGATCTTGAGGTCCTGGTTAAAAAGCCAGGGAGCCAGCAACAAAAGAACAAATCAGAAACACTAGCGTGGGCTAGAAATAACATTAGTAATCCAAGGAATTAAATGTGTTGTTTGAATTATACCAAATAAATAAAAAAATAAACAAAGCCTGAACAGCACGACTCAGTGGTTGAGTGTCAACTTATGAACCTAGAAGTCAATGAAGAGCTGTTTGAGTTAGGAAATGACACAAATTGAATTAATTTTTAAAAATATGAAGTTTTAAAAGATCTTCATTCTCTGAAGAACAGATTATAGGAAAATAAAGTATCATAAGGCCACGCAGTAGCAATGATTCAAGAGAAAGATGTTGGTGGCCAAAGCACTCCCTTGTTTATTTTTTTTTAAAGTAAATTCTGATTTTTGTCTTAGAAACTTTGTAATTATATTGCAGTCAATGAAATAAAAAAGTATTAATTAGTTTTGTATTAATTAAAGATCTGTCCTTTGCTCTACAACTAGAATGAATCCTGCTGTACAAAATCAGTTAAATCTAGAATTTTTTTCCCCACATGAGAGGCAGGGAACCCAGAGCTTGAAATTAGGAAGAATCTTTTATGATGATAGTTTTTTTTTATATTTTATTGATTTTTTACAGAGAGGAAGGGAGAGAGATAGAGAGTTAGAAACATCGATGAGAGAGAAACATCGATCAGCTGCCTCCTGCACATCTCCTACTGGGGATATGCCCGCAACCCAGGTACATGCCCTTGACCGGAATCAAACCTGGGACCTTTCAGTCCACAGGCCGACGCTCTATCCACTGAGCCAAACCGGTTTCGGCTGATGATAGTTTTTTAAGTGTAAACAGAAGAAGCCAGAGCATGGTGAGAAGAAATAAAATACGTTTTTATCTCTATATTTAAAAGACTTGAGAACTATCCTATCTAATAATAGACAAACATGGTAATTGACCATACCTTTGCTATGCCTCCCATTGGCTAATCAGCATGATTTGCAAATTAACCACCAACAAAGATGGTGGCTAATTTGCATACTGCAGGCAGGGTGGGACAGTGTGATCCACCCGCCCCTCCGCCCGCCATCCACTTGCGTGGCCCAGCAGGTGGCAGGGTGGAGCGGGCGGATCATGATCCGCCCGCCAAACCCCGCCCCACCCCTCTGCCCACCGGGCCTGCAGTCCATGTGCGCGGCCCGGCGGCCGGCAGATCGTGTTACACCCACCCCGCAGGGCCTGCTGTGTGCAGTGGGCAGTGGGGCGGGGCAGAGTGACAGAGGGTCTGCCATCTGCGAACCAGCGTGGGATCCAGTCCTGCCATCTGCCACCTGGGGAGCCAGCCTAAGCCAAGAGGTGGTTATCTCCAGAGGGGTCCCAGACTGTGAGAGGGCACAGGTGCAGCTGAGGGACACCACCCACCCTTTCACCCCCCCCCCCACAAGTGCACAAATTTTTGTGCAACGGGCCTCTACACTAATAAAAGAGAAACATGCAAATTGGTGTCACTCCGCTACCCTTCCCATTGGCTAATCAGGGCGATATGCAAATTAACTGCCAGCCAAGATGGCGGCTGGCAGCCAGGAAGCTTGAAGCGAACATGAGGCTTGCTTGCTTCAGTGACGGAGGACTCCAATGTTCCCCGCCTGCCGCTGCGGGTCTCTGAGCTTGCAGTTTGAAACATTGTTACAAATATAGAAGCTAAACAAAACCCCAGAAACCTGCTTTCAGCCAGCCGGGATCTCAGAGCTAGAGTTGAAACAGTGTTTCGATTATAGAACCCAAACAAACCAGATACCTGCTTTCAGAAGCTGAGGACTAAGAGCTGGAGCCAAGCCTCAGAGCTAAAGCTGGCCCAGAATAAAAGAAAAAGAAAAAAAGGAGTGGTTGGTGCCGGGAGCCGGTCCATCCTTGCTGTTTCAAGGGGCCTGGCATATATGGCATACTGTTCTTAATACGTTTGCTCACCTTCTTGGTACTATGTGTTTTAACCAAGGTCACCTCTCTGAGAAAGGTTGTTTCCCCAGGTAGGGATTTTCCCCTCAAGTTAGGGAGGGAATAAAACCCCTTAACTAAGTGCCAGGCGGGTAATTAATCAGTTTAACTACGAACAATCATGCTTAAGCTACATAATCTTTACTCCCTGGAATGGAGATAAGAAACGCCCTAACCTTTGGAATAGAGATTGATAGGATTGGAATCAACTGGTATAAATACAGATGTAACAAGACAACAGGAAACAGAACCTAGACACAGAACCTAGACACAGAACCTACACAGAACCTAGAGACAGAAGAACTTCGCTGGAGAGAACATGGCAAAAGATCCTGGACAGAAACGCCACAGAACCTAGAGACAGAACCTAGCGAGAGAACCTGGCTGAAGAACCTAGAGACAGAACCTGGCTACAGAACCTGGATAGAACATGGCAAGAGAACCTGACTAGAACCTGGTGACTGAACCTGCCTGGAGAACCTGGACAGAACCTGGCTGGAGAACCTAGTGAGGGAACATGGCTACAGAACCTGGCTGGAGAACCTGAGCAGAACTTGGCTGGAGATCCTAAGCTGAACCTCTCTGGAGATCCAGACCAGAACTTGGCTGGAGATCCTGGCTGGAGATCCTGGCTAGGCTGCTGATCAACTGAACACTGTCTCCATGTCCTTCCTTCTTCGCCGACTCTGTCTATGCCTTTGGGAACCCCTGGACCTGCTGGGGTTGGACCCCGGCAGGTTGGGAGCTTCAGTCACCCGCCAGCCTGAAAACAGCCCTCAGCCCCTCACCCAGGCTGGCCAGGCACCCAAGCAGGACCCCCACCCTGATCCAGGACACCCTTCAGGGCAAACCAGCTGGCCCCCACTCGTGCACCAGGCCTCTATTCTATATAGTAAAAGGGTAATATGCCTCCCAGCACCGGGATCAGCATGACAGGGGGCAGCACCCAAATGCCCTGATCGTCCTGCGGCTCTCTGTGTGACAGGGGGTGGGGCCACAACCTCCCTATCTGCCCTGCTCTGTTTGTGACAGGGGAAGGTGCCCCAACCTCCTGATCAGCCCTGCTCTGTGCCTGATAGGGGTGAGCTCCCCAACCCCCTGATTGCCCTGCGGCTCTGTGTGTGACAGGGTGCGGTGCCCCAACCCCCTGATCCGCCCTGCTCTGTGAGTGACAGGGGGTGGTGCCCAAACTCCCCTATTGGCCCTACTCTGTGAGTGACAGGGGGGAGCTCCTCAACCACCTGATCGGCCTGGCTCTGTGCGTGACAGGGGGGAGCTCCCCAACCCCCTGATGGGCCCTGCTATATGTGTGACAGGGGGAGCTCCCCAACCCCCTGATTGACCCTGCTCTGTCCGTGACAGGGCACGGAGCCCCAACACCCCTGATGGGCCCTGCTCTGTGAGTGAAAGGGGGCAGCGCCCCAACCCCCTGATTGGCCCTGCTCTGCATGACAGGGGATGGCACCGCAGCCTCCCCATCGACCCTGCCTTGAGTGTGACAGGGGGCGGTGCCCCAACTCCCCAATTGGCCCTTCTCTGAGCCCGACCAGGGGCTGCACCTAGGGATTGGGCCTGCCCTCTGCCACCCGGGAGCAGGCCTAAGCCAGCAGGTCATTATCTCCCGAGGGGTCCCAGACTGCGAGAGGGCACAGGCAGGGCTGAGGGACCACCCCCCTGCCCCCCGAGTGCACAAATTTTTGTGCACCGGGCCTCTAGTATAATAATAAAAGCATAATATGCCAATTAGACCAGATAGCCAAACGACCTTCCGGACATCCTTCCAGATGAAGCAATGGCAGCAGGGGATGAGCCAGAGTTGGTTAATGCAATCAGGCAGACAGGCAAGCAGTTATGGGCGATCAGGCAGGCAGGCAGGCAAGCGGTTAGGATCCAGTGGTCCCCGATTGCAAGAGGGTACATGCCGGGCTGAGGGACACCAACTTCCATGCACAAATTTCATGTACCAGGCCTCTAATAGAGTTATAATGTGGTAAGAAGGAGAAAGAGAGAACAAGGGAGACAGGAGATAGAGACAGAAAGACACAGACCAACCATCTGGATAGTAAGTCATTCAAGAAAACTAATGTCTCTAAATAATCTTGAGCAAGTGGAAGTCTTAGATCCTCCTCAAGTATCCATTTACCCACTAGAAAAATGGAATAACTGCCTAACCAGCTTATCTATATTCTATATGAATATATATATACATATATATATCCTATCTAATAAAAGAGAAACATGCAAATTGACCATAACCCCAACACCCTTCCCATTGGCTAATCAGCAGGATATGCAAATTAACTGCCAACCAAGATGGTGGCCGGCAGCCACACAGCTGAAGCGAACAGGAAGCTTGCTTGCTCCAGTGAAGGAGGAAGACAAGGTTCCCCCGCCTGCTGCTGCTGGGCTCTGAGCTTGCACTCTGAGCAACTATGTTGCAATTATAGAAGCTAAACAATCTCCAGAAACCTGCTTTCAGCCGTCAGAGCTGGAGCTGAAACAGTGTTTCAATTGTAGAAGCTAAACACTCCAGATACCTGCTTTCAGCAGCTGAGGTCTCAGAGCTGGAGCCGGGCCTCAGAGCTAAAGCTGGCTCTCAGCTCCAGTGACAGCCACAGAAGGTAAATAAATCCCAGAATAAAAAATTGAAAAGAAAAAAAGGAGAGGTTGGGAACTTCAGTCACCCGCCAGCCTGAAAATGGCCCTCAGCCCTTCACCCAGACTGGCCAGGCACCCCAGTGGGGACCCCATCCTGAAGGGGGTGCGACAAGCTGCAAACAGCCATCATCCCCTTATCCAGGCTGGCCAGGCACCCAAGCGGGACCCCCACCCTGATCCGGGACACCCTTCAGGGCAAACCAGCCAGCCCCCACCTGTGCACCAGGCCTCTATCCTATATAGTACAGGGTAATATGCAAACTGACCCTAACAACAGAATGACTGGGAATGACTGGTCACTATGACACACACTGACCACCAGGAGGCAGACACTCAATGCAGGAGCTGCGCTCTGGTGGTCAGGGCGCTCTCACATGGGAGGAGCTCTGCTCAGCCACAAGCCAGGCTGATGGCTGCCAGCACAGCAGTGGTGGTGGGAGCCTCTCCTGCCTTCTCAGCAGTGCTAAGGATGTCCGACTGCAGTTTAGGCCTGCTCCCCGCTGGCAAGTAGACATCCCCCAAGGGCTTCCGGGCTGCCAGAGGGGTGTCTGATTGCCATCTCAGGCCCAATCCCCCAGGGAGCGGGCCTAAGCCAGCAGGTGGTCATCCCCTGAGGGGTCCCAGACTGCGAGACGGCACAGGCCGGACTGAGGGACCCCTCCTCCCCCCGAGTGCACAAATTTTTGTGCACAGGGCCTCTAGTATATATATATATATATATATATATATATATATATATATATATATATATATATATATATATATATATATTAAAGCATTTTGAAGGAAAGTATAAAGGTCCTAGCCAATTTGTCTCAGTAGACAGAGAATTGGCCTGCAGACTGAAGGGTCCCAGGTTTGATTCTGGTCAAGGGCACATGTCCGTGTTGTGTGCTCAATCCTTTGAAAAGTATAATTATAAAACTTGAAAACTAGTCAAGGTCTTTGCTAGTAAAATATAATTAGTGCTATACATACAAGAATTTATACTAATTTACTTCAAGTATTGTAATTACTAGTTAGGGAATTTCCATTTTTACTGAATATGGGTTAGAGTAAATCTGTGATAGTGAGACCTACCATGTCTGCTCATATTTAAAATTTTGAGCTAATATGGCCTGACATAGTAGCAGAAAATACACCAGACTCTTTAAAAGTGCTTTGCCATTGTGGAGGCATTAGGCAAGGACTTGAGCTTTTTTAGATTTTATTTATTTTTCTATATTAGAAGAATTTAGCCAGAAAGTGAAATTACATACTTTTTTTTTTTTTTTTCGCAGAAAAAAACGCCTACCAAAATACAGATGCTTTCTTAAACCTAAGGGTAACTTCACCCACAGCACACGAGTTGTCTGTTCTAATGTTTGTCTTAAAAGAGAAGACAGGAAATAATGCCAGCTCTCGTGCATGCTGTACAAGCTCTCCTGCCCACTTTTCTATAATCCCTGTCATTTGAGGGAAAATTCTCCTCCACTTACAAAGACAACTGTAAACTCTTCATGCAAACTGGCATTTTTAAACCAAACTGCCCACTTATTTTATCATTTGGTTAAAAATATTCTATATTTTGTGTTCCAATTTAAACCAGACTAAGGCCATAAGTGGAAAAGTTGGGTGAGGCAGTGAGGACACTGTCCAGAGCCTTGGGGCCTGGCCAGCTGGCTTTCCTTCTCAGGTAACAGGGAATTTCAGACTTGCCAACAGAAGTGACCAAAAGGCAGAAGTTTTTCTTCCTTTTCTTCCCCCTTTCATGTCCATAGGCAGAAGGGAGTTCTGGAGGGAGCCCACTGCAGTTTGGGATCCAGTTTTCTCATTTGGCGCTGTATTTATGCCTATAATTGGTACTTTTCACCAGGGACCTGGTTGCCTTGTGCAAGCTGACTCTGGGACTCTATGTTGGTTCTAATCCTGAAATAGTAACAAGTGGGCCCTGGCCAGATAGCTCAGTTGGTTAGAGCATTGTCCTGATATACCTCGGTTGCAGGTTCACTCTAGGGTCAGGGCACATAGAAGAATCAACCAATGGGCTGATTGGTGTGGCTCAGTGGTTGAGCAACAACCTATGAAACAGGAGGTCATGGTTTGATTCCCAGTCAGGACACATGCCCAGGTTGTGGGATCCATCCCCACTGGGGGGCATGCAGGAAGCAGCCAATCAATGATTCTCTTTCATCATTACTGTTTCTCTCCCTCTCTCTTCCTCTCTCTGAAATCAATAATAAAAAAAAGAATCAACCAATGAATGTATTATTAAGTGGAACAACAAATTGATGTTTCTCTCTCTCAAATCAATCAATAAAATTTTTTTAAAAAATAAATAGAACAAGCCCTTTCTCTCATTGGTTTTCTGGCTTTCATATCATCAGACATTGTGGGAAATTATGGATTTGTAGATCAAACCATTTCCCTGACTGCTGAGAGACTCACAAGTACAACTGTTGGAATTGGGAATGCATAACTATCCCTTCTCACCAGCAGCTGCAAGGCAACTGGGGTACAACTCAGTGGCTTTTTAAAAGCTTTTTAATAGTTTAAGACTCCTGTTCCAACTAAGTTATTTCTTGATTTCATGTTTGTTTTGACTTTTTTGCACTAATTGTTTATAGCACTTCAAAAGTTGTGGTCTCTGAACTTTAAGGAGAATGTATGCAAAATTTGTGTATGGTGGTGGCTTGAGGATCTGAAGCTTTCATGGTATTTTCAGAGGTCTCTGATACAAAAATGGGTTAAGTCCTATTAACTTTGTTAGTAAATGTGTAATTCCTACATTCAGCTCCAGGATGCTAGCTTTAAGCCACCAGGGCGCCATCTGACCCACAGCCTCATGGAATGGATATAATACCAGCTAGGCTAGCTATCCAGGGTACTCCAGCAATCTGGGCATTGCTTCAGACTTCTTCACCCAACTGCTTTTGAACCTGCACTCTACTTTCTCCTTCCTTTCACATTCTGGAATTTTTTGGTTTAGAACCTGGATGTACTTTTGAAGCATACTATCCTTTTATTGACAGATCATTTGAGCAATCTGTCATTTGGACTTGTACCCTCTTTGCACCAGAATCAAAAGACAGGAATTGGGTATGGCTGGCAGGAGTTGAAGGGAAGAACGAGAACGTGTAAGCTTTTCCTTTGTTCTCAGTTAGGACCCCTTGATGTCGCCTTCTGGTTGTGAACCCAGAGCCACAGATTTCAAGGTTCCAGAGCTTCTGACCGCCTGAGAAAGAAACTTGGACAAATGATATACATTTGGTGGATCCAGCAATAAAAAGGCTTTTTAAATTGGTCTTCCTTCTACTAACTCAGACTCCTTTCTAATGACCAACCTATTTGGAGCATGTTTCTTTCAGTGATTGACAGACCAAAATGGGTTACCATCCACCTTTTTACTTGAACTGACTTGATTGGCCTTAGAAGACACCTGCTTCTAGTTTGGAGGTTCCTGTTGTCTAGTTTTCTAAAGAGAAGCCTTCCTTTCTAGGGCTTCTTGGACTATAGGAAGGTTCTGCCTTGGCTCCTAACTTTTGCTCTATCTCCTCAAATGTTTCAACAAACAGGATCTGACACTAGCTCTTTTTCTGACCTCTTGAAACATGTCTTTGAAGAAGGTTATACCTTCTTTTCCTAATCATCTCTTTGAAAGTAATCAAGTACATGGAAGAACCTCAAAATATTTAGGTATTTCCTGTCATTAGACATTCTAGAAATAAGGTGCTGATCATTAATTAGCACTTCTCAATCTTGTCCAAAACTATTACAAACACCAAAATGCACAAAGTTGGAATAATAATAAAGATTTTTCTGGAGCTAGGAGGAAAATAAAAATGACTATTTCAAATATGGGGAAATCTAGGGTAAAAATTTGCTCATATAATTTATTGTCCCCAAAAAAGTGGGTTCCATATCCCATGTAATGACTTTTTAATCTCTGAAGGTCAAACTAGGTCCAATGACAGGTGATCTCAATTCAGATTCTAGTCCTTACTCTGTCATTGTGGGTCACTTTGGGCCTTAATTCTTAATTATTTGGTTTCATGATTTCTTGGCTGGAACTCTGTAAATACTATAACTTTTGCACCTTTTAAATATTCTTTGACACAGCAACACACTCTTAAACAGAGATAATTTCATATGCCCACTATAAATCATAGAGAAGGCACATTTTACCATCTTCTGAAAATCTAAACTACATTTAGGGTTGTGCTGTTTTTTGAAGTCACACTAATGTCTCCAAGTCCCGGGAGGGGGGCGGGGCAGACAGGGAGAGCGGGGGGGGGGGGGGGATCCAGAAGAAGAAGAATAGAACATATGTCAGTGGTTACATGAATTATTCTGATGATATGTTTTAACAAAATGTTTACTTCAGAGCACTCTGTTCAGAAGAATTGAACTGAAGGTTGCCAACCAAAATGGTTAATTAGTGTCTAATCAAGACAGCTAAAATAAGTAGTTGGTTCCCATCTTTGAGCATGTCTCATGTCTAAAGAGTGTTTTGAATGAGTTTGGTCTGCCTGACAGATGTCAACTGAGTGGGCCATTTGTAAGGCTGCATTAAATAAAGAGAAAACAGACTGTCTAGGACCTCAGACTGAACTCATCAACTGAATCAGACGCTTTCATCCAGACCTCAGATCTGCTCCTCTACATGAGGACCTGCTATTCTGGAACTGAGGTTAGAGATTCCACTTGCAAACCCTGAGTTTACTTTAAGGTTTTGAAATAGTTACCAACTCTTTTTTTTTTAAGATATATTTTTATTTATTTCAGAGAGGAAGGGAGAGGGAGAGAGAGAGAGAGAGAAACATCTATGATGAGAGAATCATTGATCGGCTGCCTCCTGCACACCCCACACTGGGGATTGAGCCCACAACCCAGGCATGTGCTGTTGGCCAGAATCGAACCCAGGACCCCTCAGTCCGCAGGCCAATGCTCTAGCCCAGGGGTGAGTAACCTTTTTGTGAGTGCGTGCCAAAACCAGCAAAATCTCTGACTCAAAATTCTTCTGCGTGCCAACCTAATTTTTTGAGAACATGTTATGGCTACTTGATATCTCTTAAGGTGGGCATATGTGAAGAACCTTGAAGAAATAATAAAATTCATTTGAGCGACAAAATCACAGTATATGATGATGAAAAATACGTTTATTTTTTAATGTATACTGATTTTTTAATTTACACTGATAGTCCGACAGAAAACTTTATGACTCCGTTTGATATTATCAGTGGGACTATTGCTGCTGCATCACTGATGACAGAGATTTTACATCAGGTTTCTATTTCGTGACCTTCAGAAATATGCACGAGCTACTACTTTCATCCGTCAGGCTACTCCTATTACGAGACTTAACAAAATTCATCACTGAGAACAAAGATTCACAAGTGTATGTGGATGAAATCAAAACACTGGTTGGATCTAGGAAGGCAGGGAGAGTTAAGGCAGAGGCATAGAAATTGCTCTTCCCCTCTCTCGTCAATCCATGTCTATGGTCTTTAAGATAACTTGTTATGTAAAATTATTTATTTATCTAAGATGCACCTACCCTGAATTTATCTGAAAAATAAAAAAAGTTGATATTAAGAAACAAATTGTAAATGGAAGATTATAAAAGAGGGTTTCGCATGCCAGCAAAAGTTACTGGCGTGCCATGTTTGGCACGTGTGCCAGGGGTTGCCCACCCCTGCCCTAGCCAGTGAGCCAAACCAGTTAGGACACCAATTCTTGATAATATTTTAAGGTAGTCTGATCCTACTGCAGAATTTTCTCTTCTCTTCCTTTCATCTTGATACCTATTGCAACATTTTTCTTTTCTGTAGATAATCTTTTTGTTTAAAAAATTTTTAATTGATCTTAGAGAGAGGAAGGGAGGGAGGTAGAGAGAGAGAGAAACATTGATGTGAGAAAGAAACATTGACTGGTTGCCTTCCCTACGTGCCCTGGTCAGGGATTGAACCTGCAACCCAGGTATGTGCCCTGATGGGGACTTGAACCCACCACTTTTTGGTTTGTGAGACAACATTTCAACTAACTGAGCCATACCAGACAAGGCACTAATCTTACTTTTTAAAGTTCAGGATAAGGTATAAGTGCCGGGAGCCGGTCCATCCTTGCTGTTTCAAGGGACCTCGCATATATGGCATACGGTTCTTAATATGTTTGCTCACCTTCTTGGCGCTATGTTTTAACCAAGGTCACCTCTCCGAGAAAGGTTGAATCCCCAGGTAGGGATTTTCCCCTGAAGTTAGGGAGGGAATAAAACCCCTCAACTAAGTGCCAGGCGGGTAATTAATCAGTTTAACTACGAACAATCATGCTTAAGCTACATAATCTTTACTCCCTGGAATGGAGATAAGAAACGCCCTAACCTTTGTAATAGAGATTGATAGGATTGAATCAACTGGTATAAATACAGTTGTAACAAGACAGAAAGAGACAGAACTCAGAACAGAATCAAGAAGACAGAACCTACACGGAGCCTAGAGACAGAAGAACTTCGCTGGAGAGAGCATGCCGGAGGATCCTGGAGAGGGACTGGCCTCGGAGCCTAGAGACAGAGCCTAGCGGGAGAACATGGCAAGGGATTCTGGACTGAACCTGACTACAGAGATTGGCAGGAGAACCTGACTGGAACCTGGACACTGAACCTGACTGGAGAGCCTGGACAGAACCTGGCTGGAGAACCTAGCGAGGGAACATGGCTACAGAACCTCGCTGGAGATCCGAAGCAGAACCTCTCTGGAGATCCGGGCTAGAGATCCTGGCTAGGCTGCTGATCAACTGAACACTGTCTCCGTGTCATTCCTTCTTCGCCGACTCCGTCCACACCTTTGGGGACCCCTGGACCTGCTGGGGTTGGACCCCGGCATATAAGAACCTGTTTTAGAGATGTATTATATTTAATCCAATAGGAAGGTCTCCCAGGTACAGAGAATAAGGTTGAGAAGCAAATTGGGAAACAGTTTTAGTATATTTTTATTCTTCTAATAAAGAAAATTATTTTACTCCCAACATTTAATTTTCCTTTTATAATTAAAAACAATATTGCTCAAAATCAACATCTGTGGTGGCTCTGTGTTTAATTAGCTATTTTTTTCAGTGACCATGAATCTTTGTCTTCATGTGAATTTCTCCTTCCTCTTTTCAAATACCTTGCTAGTGTATTACATTTCTCTTTACATCATTCTTCAAATACTTCAAAACTGGAATTTTTAAATTTTTATTTTTTTTTAGAAAGCTATATTATCTTTAAAATATTTTTCTCTAATTTATTTTACCTGAAGTCTAGTTTACCCCTGGATTCCGAAGGATTCTTTCTTCACTAGCCCAGCCTTACCCTATTATACTCGTCATAGTTTTTGTTTGTTATGTTTTGTTTTATTTTTAAATATGTTTTTATTGATTTCGGAGAGGAAGGGAGAGAGAGAAAGATCAATGATGAGAGAGAATCTCTGATTGGCTGCCTCCTGCACACCCCCTACTGGGGACCGAGCCCACAACCCAGGCATGTGCCCTAGCAGGGAATTGAATGGTGACCTCCTGGTTCATGGGTTGACACTCAACCACTGAGCCACACCGGCCCAGCCTTGCCATGGTCTTTCATCTTCTTTGTTTATGTTATTTTCCTCTCTTTCTGTTCTTTTTCTAGTGGGTATAACCAACTTTATTCCACAGTTTCTTACAGGTTGCTTTCTTCAGGGAATTCTCATGACTCTCTTTCACACCAGGATTGCAACAATTTTCATAATGTGGCATAGGTTCTTACTTGATTTTCTGTAACTCACATGATACAGTGACTGTATTTACAGCTAACAACAGAGACAATAATTTTCTATAATCCCAAGACACAGAGTAGATTTTGAAAATACATACTGATTGAAAGCATTAAAATTAAATTTCTCTTTTATTTCCTCATTTTTAAAAACATAGTAATCATAGTAGAATACGACAGCTAACTCATGCCAGTTTGTAAGAGTCAATTATTACATTTCCAAGAATTTTGAAAACTTCTTGATGTTAAAATTACTTATACCCTTGAGGTTATTTCCATCTATTGTATCTGTATGGTAGAAATATTATATAATGGTGTGCTACTGTACATCTCTTCTCAGTACTGAGATTGAAATTGACTATGGTGGGAGTATTTCCATCACAGAAGTTGGCAAATGCAAATCAGGTCTTGGTTTATGTTTTGTTGATTATCTAGACATAATGATAATCAACTAAAAGTTTGTTGTGTCTGTAGCTCTTTCAATGTGAATAGCACCAAAAATTGAGTAAATATTTTTCCTGTATTCAAATTATTATCTTATTCAACCAAGAAATTTCTTACATAATTGGTGAACAAGTGAAGTTCTAACATACCTCTTCATCATTTCATTTTTGTCTTATTTATTAACATAAATAAAAATATCAACTTTCATTTATGTCCAGACTATACTTACTCATAAATTGCAACTGTTGGTTTGGCTATAAAAAACAAGAGACAAAAATCAAAGAAAACATTCATTCTTTGAGAATTAATTGACTACATAGAATTTTAAATGGAGTTTTATGTATTTTAATATTATTTGTAAATTGTTTGCTATACTTCCATTAATACATTTATAATAAATTCATATAAATAACTATATTTATATATATGCATAATTTTTTCAGAAATTTCCCATATATATATTTAGTTATTTTTGCTTTCCATTTATTACCTGGTTCTATTATCTTTTTAAAAATATGTTTTTATTTATTTCAGAGAGGAAGGGAGAGGGAGAGACAGAAACATCAATGATGAGAAAGAATCATTGATCAGCTGCCTCCTACACGCCACACACTGGGGATCAAGCCCACAACCCAGGTATGTGCTCTGTCCAGGAACTGAACCATGACCTCCCGGTTCATAAGTCAACAATGCTCAACCACTGAGCCGTGTCGGTTGGGCTATCTTCCTGTTTCTTTAAATAAGATTTTTCCCTTTTTCTTATAATGTTAACTATTGGTATACAGCCATCCAATGAACCAGTCAGTTGTATAGAGAAGGTAGTAAGAGTGGCAGTTTATTTTCATGGCATTTATATAATGTTCCTTTAGAGAACAATTAATATACCAAATGCTGGTATTAATGATGATTTCTTTTTCAAGTAGGTTGGGGCCACTTCTTACTCAAAATATCTAAGATGTTTGTGTAACTGGAATTATCATACACCTCAACTATGTATGTGGTCCATTCAGCATAGTGTTTCTGTGGAAAGAGAGAGAATATAGGAAGTGGAAATATATGCATGGGTTTAGAAATGATAATAGACAGTAGGAGGGTTTTCTATTAGATATTAATTTTTAATAACTTATAGAGTAATTGACATTATGGCTTGTAAAATGAATGGACAGACTCTCAACTTGATATCACACATGTTTTTAAACACTATACTGGCAATGATGGATAGTTCTAAATTTTCTGGGACCTGAAGCTTCTAAAATTCATGCCCCCCTTTTAAAACAATAATACACAATTATGTATAAAAATTAGGTTACAAAAGTGAATCTATTTAGAATAAAAATTACAAAAAATAGAAATATTATAAAGTTGACCCACGATCTAGAAAAGTATCACTGTTTTTTTCTTATGAAAACAATTTGTAAAGACATTTTTTGTCAAAGGATAGAAAGATAATTTAATCTTCTTTCTGGAATGATTGATAAAATATTTTGTTACTAATGGTTAGAAAATTAACTTTTAGCTTCATAACTTTCTAGAAATGTCATATAAATTTTTAGAGTTGTCAAATTTGGGAAAACCTCTTTCATATTTCTCATTTCAATTGTAAGATTTGAAGTTTTTGTGTATGTGTAATGACTACTTAGAAATAATATTTTCATTTATAATACTCATTAGCTAATGTGTCATAGATGTCCTCATTATAGTGACAAGTCAGTTTTATTTGTCAGTGTCAATGTTTTTTGTCAAATCAACAAGAATCAGTAAAATATAATTAACCAATAGCCAAGTGAAGAAAATGAGCCAAGTTCTGTGTCAGCTAAGGTGAGAATTCCAGTTTGGTTAGAGTGTAGCGTGCAGGTAAGATAGGAGATGCAAAAAGGCAAAAGAGAAAAAAAGGTGCCAGAGCTAGAGAGGAGTGGGGACATAAACTACCATGACAGGCTGGCTGAGCATGAGGATAGATAGTCATAAAAAGGCCTGCTGGTGTATCACTAAGCGTATTAAGGACAATCTAAAGGAAGTGTGAATCTTAGCTTTGTCACTGGTAGTAGATGAGACTTTGCTACCAATAACGTTACTGTCGATGGAAATAACTATAAACCACCTACATTCATCCCACTAAACCAAACTGCTTGTGGCTCTTCCACTGCCACCAACACAAGGTGAAGTGTGACAGAGGAGAAGTTGGAGTGGAAAGAGTCAATGGTCTTTGCCATTGCAGTGAAAATATCTTACATTTTACAATTTTGTTTTTATACATTTCTAGCACCCCTCATGGAGCTTTGGGATGGGCTGTGCTGGTGAGGCCAGAGGTAACATTTTAGCTTCTCAGTTCATGAGCCTCTGCTAGCGACATCATGGGGGAAATGAGATTTGGGGTATTCCCTGCACAATCATGGTAACAACAAATCAAGGTAGAAAATGAGGCTAACTCTGAAGTTGCTGCACCTTTGCCTTATTCTTCCTATGTACGAACAATAAGATCACCTATCTTTTTGTGTTAATGATCTGCCTTGCTGCAGAAAGGAAAAGGTCTTGTTATTGGGCAACTGGAAAGAACTTCCAGAAATCATTGTATTCATTTGCTGCTTCTGGCAAACTTCAGTTTATGGGGAAAGCAAGAGGCAGTGGAGGGGCTATACTAACATATTATGTATAATACATGGTTGCTCTTTAAAAAATCAGCATATCTTAGGCATGAGATAGAGATTTAAAAAATAAATCTAAAATTTCATATTTTCCAAAAATTTAGCTAAAAGAAACCATGTTTTTATAAATGAGACACATTGTATTTGCAGTTCATTCAGTTTTTGTTAGTGGATTAAATGTGGAAACTCACAAATTCTTGTTATAAAAGGCTTTATTTTATGATATTACTGTTCCTCTATAGTCTTCTTTCTGAATGTGTTTTCTTTCCTCTACCAGGCCAGTGGTTGTTAACCTTGGTTGTAATATAGGATCACTGGAGTACTTAAAATAAACACTCATTTCCTAGGCACACTCCTATGTATCTGCAACTTTTTAAAATGACCTAAAAATTTACAAGCACAATGAGAACTGCGCACCAAGGTACCAAACATCAGGCTAAGACATCTCCAGTCTAAGCTTCTGCAGTTCCATCTCTGGACTAGGATTGGGAAGGAGGAAACAGAGTCAGGATGGTTTGTCCCCATCTACCAGCACTATAGCTCCACCTACTGGGAGCACAGGCCTTTAAAATGAGTGGTTACTTTCCATGAATACGGTTGGCTTCGTTTCAGCCATTGACGAATTAAATGCAATCTTGGTTAACAACACAGCAACAAAAATTAGTTACCAAATATCATATTACAAATCACAATCGAATTTCTACACTCTTGGCCATGATGAAAGGCAAAGTAGATGTGGGTAAATATATCAGCATATTCCTTCAAATGTTGAAGATTACTTAAGTAGGATTGCATCCTATCTTCATATCTCAACTTGATATTTATTGTGAAAAATTCCAGCCAATTCCTATTGATGAATGGAGCACTTTTACCAGGGGAAAATAGCAAATGGGATAAAACTTGTTGGCTCCGGAGCTATCTGAAACACCTTCTTCCTCTTACAATCCATTCTGGAAAAACTGTGACCTTTACTGTTTGTTAAATATTACTTTTGGAAGTTGTCTGGTTTTCAATTCTGATGCTGGGAGAGAGGAGAAGTGGTAGTCTCTTGCTTCCCTTTTCTCTTGGGCCAGAGGACAAGGGACTGATGACCACAGTTGAACCTCATTCATTTACATACAACAAGGACCATACTATTGAAAATATAAACTAAAAATATAATCTTACCCTTTCCTTAGAAAATGTGTACTAATATTTATTCTAAGAAGTAGTGCAATGTAGTGGTGAAGAGCACAGATGCTGAATCCAGGCTGCCTGACCTCCAATTAGGGTTTCACCATCAGCTAGCTCATTCTGGGCAAGTTACTTGTGCCCGGTTTCTTCTTCTGTAAAATAAAGCTGATACTAGTACCTATTTCATAGGGTTGCTGTCTTCAAATATTTTGGCATTGTATATTTATTAGTTTTTTCTAATTTTTTATTTTTTATTTTTTTTAGTCACAGATTTCTTAGTTTGGGAGTAGGAGATGGGAAAGAGTGGTGGCTAGGAATGGGGAAAAGCCACCTCGCATTTGCGGGTGTGACATAAAGACAGGTGTACCTGGAAATGGTTAAGAACTACACCTGTTACATAGGCCAGTTGAAATCTTGAATGTGTGATTTGGATGTTAGTCTTGGGCGATGAGGATAGGAATAGATAGTGTGCTTTCCAGAGGCGAAGAAATTTTCTGGCTTGGCCAAGCAAGCTCCTTGGAGTCTCCCAGAACCAGTTTTTGAAACTCTTTAAAATTGAACTTACAGAGTTTTTTGGTTAAGGTTATGTTTTTTGATCCACCAGTGTCTATAAGTTTTAAAAGACAATTTAAATTGCCCAAGACACAGCTCTCTAACTCATACCATAGAAAATGAGAATTTCTCTGTATCCATTACAAATATAAAACTGTTTAAATCCGAAACAGTTATAGAGAGCCTTGAGTTTGGACCTCCAGTCAAAGACGTTTGTAATATCCTTTCTAATATATTATAAAAACCATCAAAAATGGTTTGGCTTTTAAGAGCACTTGACTAGAAGTCACAAATAAGTGAACCTGGGTTCTTTTTTTGTAAATCTGACCGTGGCAGATTGGGGCGATCCCAGAGGACGCAGGATATCCCCTGGTTTGGCCTGAACAGCTCTAACTGTCATCTCAAAGATTCAGTTGGTCTCTCTCTAATTTTTCCTTTTGTAATCAGCCAAAATTGTTAAATGCGTTTATTTTATAAAGATCATTTCACTATGCAGTACATCTTTTGAGTTCTAGAACAGATGTTTGCTCATTCTCTCTGTCAAGGCAGTTTTACCATTGGCTATTAAAAGGAATGTATTTATGAATACTGTGGTAAAACAGATTATGTTGTGATAAATGCTAAACAAAGTAGAATGGGTAACATTTTAGAAATATTAGAACAAGAGCAAAGCTGGCTGTAGTTATAATTACTTGTTAAACTTCTTCCGCCAGTGCAGTTACTGGTTGTATGGAGCTTGAGATGAGGAAGAGAAGAGAACAATGGCCTTATGGCTCTGCTTAGACAACTGTCACACCCTCTCCTGCATCGGAGTGTTTGCAGATTCTCGGGGCACCATGCAACCTGAACTGGTTCATCCTTCTTGCCACTTGTCCCCCATCCCCCCTACTTCTGATGCTTTCATGTTCCTTGAATGTGAAGTTGTAGGGAGGTAAGAAGGGTTTTGCACATCCCTTCATTCATCAGCTAGATATTAAATGCCTTCCATGTGCCAGACACTGTGCAGGTGTGGTTGGTTTATTGGAGAGCGGAGAAGATGTGGGAGGTTGAGTTCCTTTCTCTCTTCACAGTTTAAGCCCAGAGGGTTGATGACTAAAAAGTTTAATGAGATATTGGAAATGTCTCATATCTATTCATTTCTGTGATGATCTGATCATTTGGTGAGAGAATGAGATGAAATAATAGTGTTAATGTAATGTCTACAGTAATAGCTAATAAAACTCTCCTAAATCTACATTAACAGCATATTAAAGTTCTCCTAAGGCAATATAAAGAGGGGTCCCATTCCACCTTGAACCCAAGTTGCATCTATCACTGAGATTCATGCAAACACAGGAACATATAAGGAGCCAGTACAGTGGGTGGTCTGAAGGTATCTATTTGCATGAATTGATTAGTATGGGGAGGTTGACTGCCAAGGAAGAGTAGAATTGGATAAAATGGGGATGCGGAGGGCAGCAAGGTGGTAGTTTTAAGTATTTGTCTCCTGGACAATGTTATGAACTAATTTCTGAGACTTATGGAAAGACAGAGACTTCAAGCAAAATCCTGACCATGGGACAACAGGAAGACTTCTTTGGCAGCATATAGGTTCCGGATATGAGACAGTAGTAGGAAGAATATTCCCCTTCCTCTGCTCAAACATAGCATCCCAAGGTTGGTAATATCAGGAGAATTAATAGATATTATTCTTGGCACAATTATTAGAATCCTTTTAGTACTTCCCACTGCAGTTTTAAGGTTAAGGCAGCCTCAGATAACTTCACAGGCAGTGAGCATCAATGAATGAGCAGAGCAGGAAAAGGGGTTAGAGTCCAAGTAGTTAATGTGACTGACAGGACGGTTGTGACACATGTGACAAACTCTCTGAACATTAGTAAGCATAAATAGGTGAAACTTCATAGGGCGTTATAGTCTTTTAAAATATGAGTCATTATTATTAACATGAAATTTAGATTACACTTACCTGCAAAGAGTACTTGTATAGAAGGACAGAACTATCCAACTTGTTTTAATTTGGTTATCTTTTTTATTTCCTTATTTATTTCATTAGAAGAAGTTAAGCACTCAAAGAGTCTCAATATCCCCCTCAGCCCCCTGCCTCACACCCCAAAAAGAAAGACCGTCTTCACCTCTGGGAGCACTTGAAAATTAAGCCCTTCTTTGCCTTCAAAGAAAGACAAACCAGCTTTGTGGTGGTTGTCATTAGGGTCTGGTTTAATGTGACATGAAGATCTATTAAGGAACTAAAGAGGAGAGTTGACTAGGAGTTGTGGATGGAAGGATTAAGAAGTTGTGACAGAAAAAGCAGAGAATTACAGGTAGGAAAAGTGAAGACATTAGCCCCAAAGTCTGGAAAACTATCCAGAAACATCTGTCCAAGAAATAGGGGTAGAAGTTGGGGGAGACAGAGACCACTGCCCGGCATCTGCCAGGTTAGTGAACCTAAGAAGACCACTATGAAGGGCAAGTCAGTTAGAAAGTATAAATAACAGCAGTAAAAGTACAATAAAATCACCCCCCAAAACAAAGTGACTTAAAACAACAACCATTTTTTAAAAAATATGTTTTTATTGATTTCAGAGATGGAGAGAAAGATAGAAACATCAATGATGAGAGAGAATCATTGATTGGTTGCCTCCTGCATGCCCCCCTACTGGGGATCGAGGCTGCATGTGCCCTTGACTGGAATCAAACCCGGGACCCTTCAGTCTGCAGGCCGATGCTCCATCCACTGAGCAAAACCAGCTAGGGCAACAATAACCATTTTTTCTCCCAAAGTTATGGGTAGGCAGGTGGATCTGATGATCTGGGCTGGGCTTGACTGATGCCAGGTAGACTTGCTCATAGGTCTGAAGTTAGTTTAGCTATTCTGTTTACTGAAGCTGGTTGATCTAGAAAGCCTTGGCTGGGGTGACTTATTTTGTATCTATCACATCCCTCTAGTAGGCTAGCCCTGGAATATTCTCATGGCACAGGTAGGATGCAAAGGAGAAAAAGAAAACATGCCAGTACTTTTTCAAGTCTTTGTTTGAGTTAAGCTTGTACTTCCCATTGGCCAAAGCATGTCACATAGTCAAGCCCAGTGTTACTGTGGGAAGACAATATCAAAGGCATGTACAGAAAGGTGGCATTGTTCAAATTTCCAGGTGCCATTTGGGAAGTTGACCCCTCACTGTTTACACAACAGAGAACCTCTTACTACCTGCAGTCAGGTTCTACACCAGGTGTATCTTCCAGCCATAGCATAGACAGCAGAAAGCTTGGCTCAATTTGACACCTGTGTCTCATTTTTGCCTTCAGCCCATGATGTTTAGTTTTGGTTACAAATTCTGGATTAAAATAGTTTAGTAGAAAGCTATACTGGTAATGATTAATCCTAAAATACATGAAAACTTTTTTATCTCATTTTTTGAATGGTTATAGAAACTTAGTTTCATTACTTTATAGTTTTGAGGCAAAAAAGCTTGTTTAAAAACATTTTTCTTGTTCTTTCTACTCAGAGTAAAAGCATAAGTATCATCTTGGGATAGCTTCATTTGAGTTTAATATAAATGTTTTTAATGTTATACAAATTGTGCAGTTGATGCATGTCATCAGTTTATTTCATCCAGAAAACTATTTATAAGAATATTTTTAAAAGTAAGAAAAATGTTGAAAATAGTGATAAACATAGAAATAAAAATTTACATCTACAACCAAAAATATAGATGGATGCTCATGTAACATATAAGATTAGAAAAAAAGTAGTTCTAGTACATTATAATAATACTAGAGGCCGGGTGCATGAATTAGTGCATGGGTGGGGTCCCACAGCCTGGCCAGAGATCCAGGAGATCAGGGCTGGCTGGCTGGTGGGATGGACTGCGGTAGGTTGGCCAGCTGCGGGAGGTTGGCTGTGGGAGCACACTGACCACCAGGGGGCAGCTCCTGTGTTGAGTGTCTGCCCCCTGGTGGTCAATGCAGCATCATAGCGACCAGTCAACTAGTTGTTCAGTCGACCAGTCATAACGGTCGCTTAGGCTTTTATATATAGAGGATGCATTTTAAAAAAATTAAAAACAATAGAAATGAATAATATATTTTAGAAATATTTATAAAATAAAACTTTATTTTTTACAAAGCAAGAGAAAAATATGCAAGAGATTCAAGATGACAGTTTCCTTAAATAGAAGTTGAAGAGGGATAGGATGAGGGAGAATCATCCTATCTAATAATAGAGAAACATGGTAATTAACCATAACTTCGCTACCCTTCCCATTGGCTAATCAGGGCGATATGCAAATTAACTGCCAACCAAGATGGTGGCCGGCAGCCAGGAAACTGACGCGAACATGAACATGAGGCTTGCTTACTCCCGTGATGGAGGAAGTCAATGTTCCCTGCCTGCCGTAGCTCAGCTCTGAGCTCCGGATGAAATAATGTTGCAATTATAGAATCTAAACAAACCCCAGAAACCTGCATTCAGCCAGCGTGGCCTCAGAGCTTAGAGTGGCCAGTGATGGCAACAGAGTTTCAATTATAGAATCTAAACAAACCCAGGTACCTGCTTTCAGCCGGCAACAGCCTCAGAGCTGGAGCCTGCTCTCAGCTCCAGTGACAGCTATAGAAGGTAAATTAATCCCAGAATTAAAAAAAAGAAAAGAAAAAAGGAGAGGCCGGGAGCTTCAGTCGCCCACCAGCATGAAAACAGCCCTCAGCCCCTCACCCAGACTGGCCAGGCACCCCAGTGGGGACCCCCACCCTGAAGGGGGTGTGACCAGCTGCAAACAGCCATCATCCCATCATCCAGACTGGCCAGGCACCCAAGCAGGACCCCCACCCTGATCTGGGACACCCTTCAAGGCAAACCAGCCGGCCCCCACCCGTGCACCAGACCGCTATCCTATATAGTAAACGGGTAATATGGAAATTGACCCTAACAGCAGGACTGAGAATGACTGATCACTATGACACACACTGACCACCAGGGGGCAGACACTCAATGCAGAAGCTTCCCTCTGGTGGTCAGGGTGCTCTCACAGCGGGGAGCTCTGCTCAGCCACAAGCCAGGCTGATGGCTGCCAGTACAGCAGTAGTGATGGGAGCCTCTCCTGCCTCCTCAGCAGCGCTAAGGATGTCCAACTGCTGTTTAAGCTTGCTCCCTGCTGGCAAGTGGACATCCCCTGAGGGCTGCCAGGCTGCCAGAGGGATGTCTGATTGCCATCTTAGGCCCAATCCCCTGGGGAGCGGGCCTAAGCCAGCAGGTGGTCATCCCCTGAGGGGTCCCAGACTGCAAGAGGGCACAGGCTGGGCTGAGGGGCCCCCCCACCCCCCCGAGTGCACAAATTTTTGTGCACCAGGCCTCTAGTCTATATATATAAAAGCATAAGTGACCATTACAATGGAACAAACTGGAATGACTGAAACGACCAGTCCTATGACGTGCACTGACCACCAGGAGGTAAACGCTCAATGCAGGAGCTGCCCAGCCTGCAGGCCTTAATCGCCAATGGGGCCTTCTGGCCAACATCCCAGTTTCTCCCCCTGGCTGGCAGGCCCCCAGGCTGGGATGGAGAACCAGGGGTGGTTGAGCGCTGGCTCCCTCCTTGGGCCTGGTGGCCCACCTCCTGGGTCCCTCCCCGGTCCCTCCCCTGGTCAACAGGCCCCCATTGGTCTGCTGCCCACCCACTGCAGTGGCAGTTGGCCCCTCCCCCCAGTCAGCAGGGCCTGCTGGCCAGCCTTCTGATCTTTCCCCCAGCCAGCAGGTCCCAATTGCCCAATTGGGGCCAGGCCCCAGGCTGGGATGGGGAACTGGGGGTGGGTGGTAATGGATGTGGGCAGTGAGGGAAGGAGGAGGGGGGGAGGCAGGGAGGCACTGAGCCATGCAGTGGTAGTGCACAGGTAGCGAGGGAAGGAAGAGGCAGGGATGTGGGAAACCTAATCAGCCCTGATCGCCAGGCCTAGGGACCCCACCCATGCACAAATTTCATGTACCGGGCCTCTGGTAGTGATATATAAGTTACTGTTAAAATTCTAGTTGTTATGATAGGTGTAGGCATATAAATGTATGAATATATTATTAAAAATATATTCATACGTATATACCAAGGGAACCATACTTAGACCAATGGTGAGAGTATGTCCTGAACCACATATTAATTGAACTCTGTACATCTGAGTGTATATATATATATATATATACACATACATCTTATATAATAAAGAGGTGATATGTAAATTAATCCTCATGCCCTCACAAGATGGCTGCCTACAACCAAGCTGACAGGGGGGTTAGTGAGGGACGACCAAACGACTAAACAGCAGGCTGCGTGGGGTGACCAGGCCAGTGGGAGGGGGCAGTTAGGAGCAATCAGGCTGTCAGACGGAGGCAGTGAGGGGTGATCAGGCTAGTGGGGGAGCGGGGGGAGTTAGGGGCAACCAGGCAGGCAGGCAGGTGAGTGATTAGGAGCCAGCAGTCCAGGATTGTGAGAGGGATGTCTGAATGCCAGTTCAGGCCCAATTTCGGGGATCAGGCCTAAGCCAGCAGTCGGACATCCCCCGAGGGGTCCTGGATTGGAGAGGGTGCAGGCTGGGCTGAGGGGACCCCTCTGTGCACAAATTTCATGCACCAGGCCTGTAAAATATATATATATATATATATATATATATATATATATATATATATATATATATATATATGTCTTCATTACTTAAAAGAAGGTTTTAATGGTCAAACAAATGACTTAATTTCAAAGATACATAGTATCTCTTATATATCCCTACCTCTTTTTAAAGTGCTTTCATTCCCTCCCCACAATGCCTTTAAAGAAATGGCTTAGCTATATATAAAATATTCTATATGAAATAGCTTTAAAATTCACTGATCTCTAACCACAAGTACCAAAACTATCAATACCAATGATTACGAAACTTATTCCCTTTTTAATTTGGTTCAGTAAAGTACTAGAAAAATATGAATTTTATAACCATGGTTTACTTCTCCATTAGCCATTCTATGATGGTATTACACACAATGTTAGTTTTCAACATCCTATCATTTGGCTGCCATGACTAATGAAGTTACAATAGATGCAGTAAATTTATTTTTCTTAGACTTTAGAATAACAAGGGGGAAAGACTCCGTTGGTTACTATTTACTTGAAGTTTCTACTTAAAACAAAAAAGGGAATGTAAACAGAATGCTTACAAGTGATTACAAACATGTCAGTAGGACAAATAGGCATCTAAGAAGTTGAGTCAACATGGACTGTTCATTGATTAAATCACATGAGTTTTATCCCAGGCGAGGGGAAAGGTATCACGAAATACCTCACCACCACAATCCCAAATAAAGACAGGAGATGAGTGCAGTAAGAAACCAGAGGAAAGTAAAACCAAGCACTCACCCTGAGGGCAATGGCAGATGTTTCCTTTCAAAGATGATTACGACTGAGAAACAATTAGTGACAGCCAGGTCCTACAGAGAATTCCCTCATTTAGAGGATGCTTTAAAAGAACTTATTTAGAGAGGCCCAACTGTCCCTGTGTGATACTAAAATTAAGCTGAATGAATTCCTTGAGGAATTGCCCATGAGGAAGACTTCAGTTGTAAGGCAGCCTGGGAACTTGAACATTATAAATTACACAACAGAGGAAGCCTTTTTATAGAATGGTTACCCAGTGGCTCATGAAGTTCACTGGAGATAGTCAGGGCAATTATGGGAGCAGGGGGACAGGACATCCAAGAGCTCTGCTTGTGAGGATTGCTTTCATTTTTGAGACATTCACTCTTTGTTAGGAAAGAATGAAAATGTGCTACATTCTGGTTTGTTCCAAAGGGTCTCTCTTCTGGAATTTTATGCCATGCTTTTTATTGTCCTCAAATATGTTTGTATACACTATTATATATATAGCATCTGTATGTAAATATATGTAAAATATATAATATATATTTACATTGATATATATATTCATATAGGAAGTTAGTCTGCTCTCAAAAAGACAACGATGACTTAATGACTCTAGATTTAAAAAAAAATACTTCCCTTTATGAGTCTGTGCGAGCTTTCTAAGTGAAGGTGAGATTAAATATGAGATTTCTTAGGCTCCTCTCACTGAGTTCAAACAAGATGAAAATGTATAGCACTTGGCAACAGATGCATAAAATGTCTTGATGCTTTTTCTTATATTAAGGAGTTGGTGACTCCAGAGGGCAGACCACTAAACATAATGGTGAGAGGCCAGGGTATGGTTTCCTTAAAGCAGTGACAGATAGGCCCAGTGGTGGATGGCAGTCACTACAATCAGCTTCTGCTTGGCTGCAGCAGCAATTGCCAGTGCCCACAGGGGCCCTGTCAGAGTCACTGTGGAACAATGCACATTATTAACAAGGCACCCATGTGCCCTGGAACTAACTAGGTGTATGGAGTAAACCTGAACATGGAACATTGTTGGATCCTATTAGACGCAGTGGTTCTCAACCTTCCTAATGCCGCGACCCTTTAATACAGTTCCTCATGTTGTGGTGACCCCCAACCATAAAATTATTTTCATTGCTACTTCATAACTGTAATTTTGCTACTGTTATGAATAGTAATGTAAATATCTGATATGCAGGATGTATTTTCATTGTTACCAAATGAACATAATTAAAGCATAGTGATTAATCACAAAAACAATATGTAATTATATATGTGTTTTCCGATGATCTTAGGCGACCCCTGTGAAAGGGTTGTTCGAGCCCCAAAGGGGTCACGATCCACAGGTTGGCGACCCACAGGTTGAGAACCACTGTATTAAAGGCTCAAAGTAAATAAGTAATGAACTGTAAGAATAAGCAGGATACAAGTCCCTTGGATAACAAACTTAGGAATTCTGTGTATTAACTTCTAGAAGAGTAGCTTTGATAGGAACCAGGTTGAGGAAGGGATAGGATTGGTTGTGGTGGTACCATCTTTCCTCAATGATCATAGAAATAGAAAAGGTCACTAATCTATGGGGTCAAAAGAAAAAGCACAGTGATTTCTGAGGTGGTACTGAGCAGATGGACATTAGGGATGAGAAACATGAGGACTGTTTCACTTGCCACTTTTACTGATCTCTTTATCTGGAATACAGTTGGGCCTTGACTTACGAGTGTCCCGACTAACAAGTTTTTCGAGATATGAGCCATCTCTTGGCCGATTTTTTGCTTTGAGTTGCGAGCTAAAATTTGGGTTATGAGCCAGCTTCAGATGCCCCACCGCTAGTTGGTGCAGCAAACGTCACAGTGAACGCCACAACATCAGCCCAGCATCACGTGTCTCACTCGTTCACTGTTGATTTGACATACGAGTAATTTGAGTTATGAGCTCCGTCACGGAATGAATTAAACTCGTAAGTCAAGGCCCCACTGTATTCTTCCCTAGGCTCACCTATATCATTTGGTGGCTTTAGCAATACTACAAATGGAGGCTTAGCCTGCTCTGTCTCTTTCTTTAAAAAATATATATATTTTTTTAATTTATTCCAGAGAAGGGAAGAGGGAGAGATAGAAACATCAATGATGAGAGAGAATCATTGATCAGCTGCCTCCTGCATGTCCCACACTGGTGATCGAACCCGCCAACCAGGCATGTGCCCTGACCAGGAATTGAACCGTGACCTCCAGGTTCATAGGTCAATGCTCAACCACTGAGCCTTACTGGCCAGGCTACTCTGTCTCTTTGTACCTTGGCTGTCTCACACTGTGAAGGACCTTATCTGCATGCATTTGGACACCCAGCCTGCAAGTTCAAGTTCCATTCCAAACCCTCCCCTTTAGGAAACCAATAACTTTTTGTTACCCATCTGGTCTAGGGGTGCAGAGGGGTCCACCTCAGAGGGAAGAACCTGGAGATGAAGCATGCACAGACCCTGAAATAGTCTCAGAGCCAGGTGAGCATGAAGTATAATCACATTTCAATAGTAAAGGCATATTTTTAAAAATTGATTTGAGAGAGAGAGAGAGAGAGAGAGAGAGAGAGAGAGAGAAGCTTCAATTTGTTGTTCCACTTACTTATGCATTCGTTTGGTTGCTTCTTATATGTGCCCTGACTGGAGATGGAACCCACAACCTTGGCATATTGGGAGGATACTCAAACCAACTGAGCTACCCAGCTAGGGCAATAGTAAATGCATCTTAAATAAATAGTTTTTTTAAAAAAGTTTTTGAACTTGATGAGGACCAAAGAAATATGTGTAGAGAGAAGTAGAGCACAAAGGAAGAGGTTGGTGCTAGAAAGTCACCTGGGTCTACGTGTTATAGGCTCCAATAGATTGAGCACCTTGGACTCATGGAAGCATTTTTCATCTCATGGAAATCTTCCATACCTCTACCCTGGGTAGCAAGAGTAGTCATGGTCAGTGAAGAAGGTGGATAGAATATTCTCTATTTGTCAATTATCAAAGGTCAAATTAAACCTACTCACAGGAGCTGGTTGTTAAAGTTTCAGGAATTTTGCAAGCCAAAATTGTGTTATCTCCTACTCTTTGGACTGTATGTATCTTGTATATCTTAGTCTGATTAATGTAATATCATTTATATGATGGCTCAAGGTAATGTTCTACAGAGCATTCAGGCAGTTTGATCCCTTTGGACTATCAGTGGTTCTCAACCTTCTGGCCCTTTAAATACAGTTCCTCATGTGGTGACCCAACCATAAAATTATTTTCGTTGCTACTTCATAACTGTAATGTTGCTACTGTTATGAATCATAATGTAAATATCTGATATGCAGGATGGTCTTAGGTGACCCCTGTGAAAGTGTCGTTCGACCACCAAATGGGTCGCGACCCACAGGTTGAGAACCGCTGGACTATATTATGATAGAGGGGAGGAGAGTTTAGCATAGTCCCAAGACAAGACCAGGGGTATATACTCATGTTGATCTCACACAACAGAAACTGTTTTTGACCCTCTTGCCTTATCAGGAGAAAAAACACATGACTTTGAGAGACTTCCTATAGACCCTGAGCAAATATACCTGAGATAAAATTATGACTTAATTCAATTGTTTTTTTCTTTTCAATTAACTCAAGTTAATTTCTGCTTTTATATTTATGAATTATTTCTTCCTGTGTCACAGGAATTTTATCTCTATATAGTTCCCAAGTTGAATACATAAAAGCATTACTTTTAATTCATATTTTGGGCAAAATCAGAGGCATAAATTTTTTTTGGAATCAAGCAGTTTATCTCAGAGAACACTAAAGTGACTACAGACAGTCCTTGGGTTACGTCGGACTCATGTACGTCATTTTGTGGTTACGTCACCATCTCCCATTTATTTATAAAAAAAAAAAAGTTCTGTCACTTCCACATATGTACATATGTGCTTTATGTTTTTTATTATTTACTTACCACAAGTAAAGGTCAGGAATTGTTAGCTATCTTTTAAATGTTTTTTACTGTTTCACTTCATTACTGCTGTGTATATGCTCCATGTGAGTGATGTAGGTGCTTATGTAGGTGGGTTCTGACTTACGGTGTCGCATTATATTGTGCTGTAGGAACGGATCTCCGACGTAACATGAGGACCTACTGTATTTAGAATATAACTTAGATTGGTTTTATTGGGAAATGTTTAGACAAAAAGATCTAAGCCCTTAGTTGTTTTATTTTTTAAAATATTTCCATGACCTGCCCTAACCGGTTTGGCTCAGTGGATAGAGCATCGGCCTGTGGATGCAAGGGTCCCAAGTTTGATTCCGGTCAAGGGCATGTACCTTGGTTGCAGGCACATCCCCAGTGGGGAGTGTGCAGGAGGCAGCTGATCGATGTTTCTCTCTCATCGATGTTTCTAATTCTCTATCTCTCTCCCTTCCTCTCTTTAAAAAGTCAATAAAATATATTTTTTAAAAAATTTCCATGACCTGATCACAACATGAGAATCTCAAAAAGATATTTTAGGCCTGGCTGGCATAGCTCAGTAGTTGAGCGTGGACCTGTGAACCAGGAGGTCATGGTTCCATTCCCAGTCAGGGGACATGCGTGGGTTGCAAGGCTCGATCCCCAGTGTGGGGCATGCAGGAGGCAGCCAATGGATGATTTTCTCTCATCATTGATGTTTCTACTAGTATCTCTCTCCCTCTCCTTTTCTCTCTGAAATCAATAAAACTATATTTAGAAAAGAAAAAAGATATTTTATTTCACTTGCATTTTTGCTTCTTTTTGCCTTATTTTCATTCCCATGGCAATGAAAGTAGTGAAGTGACTTGAAAAAGTCTCTTCATTATAAAATAAAATATCCAAGGATTTGAAACTTCAATATAGTGTATAGTAAATCCAACATTTCTAGAGTTTTTGAATTTCAGAAACTTCAAAACTTGAAAACAAAAACATTGACTATAAAATACTTTTAAGTAAAACTTCTGAAAAAATCTAAACATACTATCATATTTGTGAGAAACCTTTCTGCAAAGCAGTGATTGAATCTGAGATGCTTTGGACATAATATTTATTAATCCATGTGTCTATATTCCCTGTTTTTCACTTTATTGTTTCCCCTTGATTCCTGTTCTTTTCATTCAATTTTTTCCACCATCAATTGCATTAATTCTACCAGTCACTTATATAGTAATGGTAGACAAAGTGTAGAGAAAATAATAAAAAGAAAGGAAACAAGAGAATGGTGAAAGTAAGAAAAGAGATAAAATTCATTCCTAATATAAATTTATCCATAAATGCATCATCTTCATGAATCTCAATGTTCCTTTTTCTATTGTGAGAGCCTTCATTTCTTGGGTTCAAGAACACAATAAATTGACAAAATATTCTCTTTGATGTTGGATAGACATAAAATTAAATCCAACTCTTAAAGGTTTATGTGATATGACTTTGGGCAAGTTTTACTTACTAACATTTGAAGGTCAGTTTTCTCCTTCACAAATGGAGAGAAAACCTTCCTTATAAAGTTTTGTAACAATGAGACATATATATATATAACATTTCTAGGGCCAAGGTTGGTATTCGCTTACTTGTTCATTCTCACATTTGAAAAATATATAATGAGCATCTTCTACATGCAAGGTATTATTAGGTTCTACAGTGCACTTAAATTTTTGAGAAATAAAATTGGCATATTTTTGGCATAAAATAAGTGGTAACTATTAAAAGACTAGAAAATGCATTCCAGAAAGAAGCTGAAAGTCTTCAGGAGAAGTAATGGCATGTGAGAATCAATAGTGAACAACAAAAGTATACAAACTTATTATTTATTCTCCTCAATAATTGACTGAAAAATGAAGAACAAATGAGGGAAGTAAAAGCTTTCTAATGTTATTGATGTTCTGTGGGGAGGTCATTGACATTTAAACACTCTAGATATTCGAAAATGTTAAGCCTGACTATAATAATTTTGTTTACTTTCAAAATAAACACAAGAAGATTAAAAATAGAATATATTTAATATTTTTCACCTAGTATCAAGTTTCTTTCGTCAAAAGAAAGAGGGGAGTTAAAAACTAATAGAAATTGAAAACATTAAAATCTCAGATATTAAAGGGCATGCCATGTACCTACTGACTATGGAATATTTTAAAACTCATATCTCTTACTGCAACAGCATTTGAAAACCATGAAGAAAGACTAGAAGAACCTCAGCATTGCTGAGCCAAGGCCTTTACATTATGGATTTGATGAACTGAAATGATAAATATCTTTATGCATTTGCCTCTGTTAATTAAAAATATTTTTAAACTCCTGGATAAAATGATTCTTTCTATATTATTTAATAAAAGTAACTGAAACATTTATAAGTTTAGTAAAACACATTGCAATATACTGTATTAGTACATTCTTATAACATACTAAAGACCCAGTGCACAAATTCGTGCATGGGTGGGGTCTAGCCAGCCTGGCCCCAATCAGTGGATTGGGGCTGGGACTATTGGGAGGATGAGATGGCCGGAGGTTGGCTGGCTAGCCTGCCCTGATTGGGGTCTGATCAGGGCTGGGCTGGCTAGGGGTAGGGGCCGTGGGTGATTGGCCACGCCCCCAATTGGGGTGGTGGTCAATTGGGGGCCAGTGGCCTGGGGAAGGGCCCATGGGTGGTTGGCTGGCCTGCTCTGCCCCTGATCGAGGTGGGAGACTTGGCGGGGGGAAGAGCTGCAGGATGTTGGCCGGCCCCACCCCTATTGGGGTGGGGAGGCAATCAGGAGCAGGGCATACTTGGGGGAGGGGCTGTGGGCCAATCGGGGTAGTGGGGGCCCATTGGAGGCGAGGAGGGGCTGGTCAGGGGGAGGGGCTGCAGGTGGTTGGTCGGCTGGCCCTTCCCCTGATCAGGGTGAGGGGGCTGATCTAGGGTGGGGCTGGGTGGGGGAGGGGATGCAGGAGGTTGGCTGGACAGCCCCGCCCCCTATTAGGGTGGGGATGATCAGGGTTGGGGCTGCAGGAGGTTGGCCAGCTGCCCCACCCTCGATCAAGGTGGGAGAGGCCAATCAGGAGCAGGGCCGGCTCGGGGGAGGGGCCTTGGGAGGTTGACCGGCTGACCCCATCCCCTGATCAGGTGGTTGCTGGCCGCAGTGGGCCTCATACCGACCAGTTGTTCTGGTTGTTATGGTGTTGCGGTTGCTGGCTTTTTATATATATAGATTGTTACCTACAACTATTTTACCTACTAAAAATTAAGTTTTACTTAACTTTTGTTTAATAAATTTTATGGAACAACAGCATTCCTTATTTTCTCTGTAAAAGATAAATCTGATTCCTGTAGCCTCCTGAATACGTATGGCATGTAATCTATTCATATATTTATGTACTACAGCTCCCACTTGATGAGTTATATAGTTTTATTTGTCCTAAACATTTTATGTCAATGGTATTTATCTTGATGTAATTTAATAAATATTTATGAAAATCAACAAAATATAAATGGGCAATAGAAGAGAGATATTTTATGAAGATTAAATTAAATGCTTTGGAATGATCCAATAAAGAAAAATAGCTGAGAATCATGTCAAATTAAGTGTAGGTGAGATATTTAGAAAAGATTGCAAACCATGGAAATCTAAAAGCATGCTTTTTGCTTCACTAAAGTATTTAAAGGATACTAAATTCCTTATGCCTTAAACTTATGAGTAAGGAAAGGATACTAAATTCCTGTATTCTTTAAAAGAACTGAAACTGGAAATCTTAGTCAATAGGATGGGTGTGGTTTTTGCAAAAAAGGCCAGGTGAAATTCACATCAGTGGATATATTCTCAAGGGAATGGCTTTCATTTTACATTGAAAGACTGGAACTTGAATTTATTATTATTTACTTTAATAATATAAAATATTTATGATGCCTATAATTTTTTATTGTTTGCTAATTTAACTCATTTTTCAGATTACTCAGTTAACTATCAGACTCAATTGCATTGGCTAAAAGTATTTCTATTGTACTTTTTGCATTTATTTTATTTCATAATACACAATGTTAATACATTTGAATAGGTTAGTAAGCCACTTGCTTTTGCTTCTGACTCTCAACTGTATTTTAGTCTTCTGGTTGAATTTATGATGATTTATCTAAAGATGGGATAGAACTCTGACTTTATCATGAATATTCTAATACCCATACTTAGAGTTTTAATATATGAAGACTTAGTATGGCCAAGTGATTTTTTTGTGTTGGCTGTTTTTACAATGTACATCCTCCTCATCAACACTAATAAAAGAGAAAAATGGTAATTGGCGTACGACGATACCCTTTTCATTGGCTAATCAGGGCTATATGCAAATTAACTGCCAACTAAGATTGGCAGGTAACTGCCAACAAGATGGCGGTTAATTTGCATATGTAGGCACAATGCAGGGAGGTGAAAGGGAAAGCAGGAAGAAGCCCCCTGCCACTGACAGTGATCAGAAACCCAGGGGGGAGCTAAGAGCTGGGGGGCAGGGCAAAGGCGGCCCTGGGGCCGCCTTTGCCCTGCCCCCGAGCCATGATTGGAGAATCAGGCGCCTTTTCTGCCCTGGCCAGTGATAGCAGGAAGTAGGGGTGGAGCCAGCGATGGGAGCTGGGCACGGTCGAAGCTGGCAGTCCCGGGAGCTAGGGGTCCCTTGCCTGGGCCTAAAGCGGAGCCCACAATCGCGGGGCTGCTGCAGCTGCGGGTCCCCGCTGCCCGGGCCGGACGCCTCAGCCAGAGGCGTTAGGCCTGGGCAGGGGCGGAGCCTGCAACCACGGGGAGCTGGGGGTCCCCTGCCCAGGCCTGACACCTCTGCCAGAGGCCTCAGGCCTGGTCAAGGGGCCGATCCCATGATTGGTGATCGGAGGGTGATGAGGGTCAACTCCTCTGTCCGAGGCATCAGGCCTGGGCGGGGGGCGGAGCCGGAGATTGGGGGGATATGATGGTCCCCTTGCCCAGGCCTGAAGCCTGGGTCAGAGGCGTCAGGCTTGGGCGGGGGGTGGAGCAAGCGATCAGAGGGAGATGGGGGTCCCCTGCCCAGGCATGATTCCTGGGCCAGAGGCCTCAGGCCTGGGCGGGGGCCAGAGCCAGTGATCGGGGGGAGATGGGGGTCCCCTGTCCAAGTCTGACACCTCTGGCGGAGGCGTCAGGCCTGGGCAAGGGGCCGATCAGGCGATCAGAGGGTGATGGTGGTCTAAGCCTCTGGCCGAGGCATCAGGCCTGGGCAAGGGGCAGAGCCAGCAATCGGAGGGGTCTGGGGGTCCCCTGCCCAGGCCTGATGCCTGGGCCAGAGGCATCAGGCCTGGGCTGGGGGCAGAACCTGCGATTGGAGGGTTATGGGGGTCAATGCCTGAGGGCTCCCAGTATGTGAGAGGGGGCAGGCTGGGCTGAGGGACACTCCCCCCCGCCACCCCCCCCCCCCAACACACACAGTGCACGAATTTTGTGCACCGGGCCCCTAGTATAATTATAACATAATATATTAGTTATTTCTACAATTATTTGTGAATTCTAAAGCCCTTTTTATCTAACATGTAATAACTTTAGCCTCATTTTACCAGAAGGGGTTGACTTGTGATTAGCTAGTTATAAGAACAATTGCAGCAGGCCTCAGTTTTGCTTTGGAACAAAACAATAACTTTAGAAAAAGAAGTCTACCTGAGGCCACCTTCTTATATTACTACTGAATTAGAGAAGGTTCATTTGTATGATTTAGTATATATATATATATATATATATATATATATATATATATATATATGGCTGTTTTTCTTCTGATATAATTCTATTTTTTCATTTCATTAGAGTAGGTAACATTTCAAATATAGGGGTAGTCATTTGAACATCCAATGGCTTGTGGCAGCCTAGCGTTGCTTATTCATAATTCAGAAGGTTAATAGCAAGTGTGTGAGTGCCATTTGTTCTGAAAATTAAGGGACTTGGTTATTAAATGCAACATATTTACACTTAACCAATTATGGTATTACAAGAAAACCTGACTTCTTCCTGAAGGAGGCTATTTCACAGATTTTGCAGCCAAGAATGGGGTGAGATAATTACCAAATGCTGGAGTGTCAACTCTGAAGTTTAACTCCTAAATCACCAGGCTGGGAACCACTTTATCAAGTTTCTTGCTTTGTTTCCATGTTGATTTAACAGTTGAAATTATTCTGAAATGGCCCAAATCCAGTTCCTGCAAAGTTGGAAAGCTACAAAAAATGACATTTGTAACTACTTCACTTTATCACCCGCCCCCCCCAAATTATAATTTTGGCTTAATTTTGAAAACAAATTATACCAGGCATAAATTGACAATTCTTACATTCTCATCCTTTTTTCCCCCCTATGGGTATAAAAGTGAAACATATCCCAAGTAATTTCTTATGATTATAATAAAATTTTGTCTTCTGCAAAATTAAAAAAATTTAAAGCATCTGACAGATGCCAAGGAGCCGACTTCACACTCTGCCAGTACTTGGAGAGGCTGCTGTGGTGCAGTGAATATTGGATGGAGATGAGGAAGTTAGGAGGTAGATGAAGTAATTACCAAAGACTGAATGTCATAGGAACAATAAAACTCCAAATATTTGGAGCCACCTACACATAAAAGCATATTATATGACACTAGAGGCTCGGTGCATGAAATTCGTGCGGGGGGGGGGGGTGTCCCTCAGCCCGGCCTGCACCCTCTCCAATCTGGCACCCTCTCCAATCTAAGCCCTGTGGGATCAGGCCTAAACCAGCAGTTGGACAGCCCTCTCACAATCCAGGACTGCTGGCTCCTAACAGCTTATCTGTTTGCCTGCCTGATTGCCCCTAACCACTTCTGCCTGCCAGTCTAATCACCCGTAACTGCTCCCCTGCTGGCCTGGTTGATGCCTAACTGTTCCCTGCTGGCCCAATCACCCCCAATTGCCCTCCCCTGCTGACCCGATCGCCCCCAATTGCCCTCCCCTGCTGACCCGATCGCCCCCAACTGCCCTCCCCTGCTGACCTGATTGCCCCCAACTGCTCTCCTCTGCTGACCTGATTGCCCTCAACTGCCCTACCCTGCAGGCCTGGTCACCCCCAACTGCCCTCTCCTGCTAGCCTGATCGCCCACAACTGCCCTCCCTTGCCGGCCATCTTGTGACGACGTGAGGGCGGCCATCTTGTGGCAGCCATCTTGTGACAATGTTGTGCAATGCCACCTAGGCTTTTATTATATAGGACTAGAGGCCCGGTGCACAAAAATTTGTGCACTCGGGGTTAGGGGATCCGTCAGTCCGGCCTGTGCCCTCTCGCAGTCTGGGACCCCTTGGGGGTGACCACTTGCTGGCTTAGGCCTACTCCCCAGGAGATTGGGCCTAAGATGGCAATCAGACATTCCTCTGGCAGCCCGGCAGCCCTCGGGGGATGCCCACTTGCCAGCAGGGAGCAGGCCTAAGCTGCAGTCAGACATCCTTAGCGCTTCTGAGGAGGCAGGAGAGGCTCCCACCACTATGGCTGTACTGGCAGCCATCAGCCTGGCTTGTGGCTGAGCAGAGCTCCCCGCTGTGAGAGCACCCTGACCACCAGAGGGCAGCTCCTGCATTGAGCATCTGCCCCCTGGTGGTCAGTGTGTGTCATAGTGACCAGTCATTCCTAGTCTTTCTGCTGTTAGGGTCAGTTTCCATATTACCCTTTTACTATATAGGATAAAGGCCTGGTGCATGGGTGGGGGCCCGCTAGTTTGCCCTGAAGTGTGATCCAGATCAGGGTGGGGGTCCCGCTTGGGTGCCTGGCCAGCCTGGATGATGGGATGATGGCTGTTTGCAACTGGTCACACCCCCTTCAGGGTGGGGGTCCCCACTGGGGTGCCTGGCCAGTCTGGGTGAGGGGCTGAGGGCTGTTTTCAGGCTGTTGGGCGACTGAAGCTCCCAGCCTCATTTTTTTTTTTCTGGGATTTATTTACCTTCTATAGCTATCACTGGAGCTGAGAGCCGGCTCCAGCTCTGAGTCCGTGGCTAGCTGAAAGCAGGTATCTGGGTTTGTTTAGCTTCTATAATTGCAACATTGCTGCATCTGGAGCTCAGAGCTGGGCTGCGGTAGGCGGGGAACCTTGGCTTCCTCCATCACTGGAGCAAGCAAGCCTCATGTTCGCTTCAGCTGCCTCGCTGCCAGCCGCCATCTTGGTTGGCAGTTAATTTGCATATCTTGCTAATTAGCCAATGGGAAGGGTAATGAAGTTACGGTTAATTACCATGTTTCTCTATTATTGGATAGGATAGGATGTGTGCAAGGGCATAGCTGTCATTAAGTAGCTGAGATAAAGAGTTGTTCTTAACCTGGAGGAGGCATGCAGTCACTTGACTTGAGGCAGGCAACATTGGGCTTCTCCAAGCTGTTCTCTAGACTTGGGGGAAAAGAAGTGGTTTCTGAAGTAGCTCTGATAAGATATTTTCTTGCTTTTTGATTCAATAGCACCCTGAGCACATGTCTATATCATTTACCACTTTACCGTAAAGTGGCCTTCTGGCCCACCTAATGTTTAAGAACATGGACTCTAGACGCTCTAAAGTGCAGCTTGAGATACTTTTCTAGCTCTAGTACCTATTATTTTTCTGTGCCTCAGTTTCCTTAACTGTAAAATGGGAAGTAATCATGTCCCTACCTTAATAGTATAGATTGAGGTGAGGATTAAGGGAGCTGTATGTTTGTAATGAACAGTGATTGACATAGACAATAGTTTAGCTATTGTCTTCATGTGCCTGTTTCCTCCACTAGGACTAGACTACAAGGCCTTGCAATACTCTTCTTTGTGTTCTCTGTGAATTGTATGGGCATTAAGGAGCTTTGTTTTTAATTGGAGAGACCAGTTCTGTATTGCAGATTTTCTTTCTGGTGTTGGCATTTGATAGATAAGTGGTGCTGAGGTGGAGGCTAGTGGGGGAGGAGTGGATCAGAGTAACATGGCAGAAGCAGGCTGACAGCTTGATGCACACATTGAAAAGTTTTCTGTTTTCCTCCTCCGCATGCCTGCTGTGCGGCTCAGAAAGAATAAAAGGAGAAGGTCAGTGGCCTCTGGGTTGGGATTAAATGCATGGGAACATGGGAGGTAATGTGAGAAAGAGAATAAAGAGATTTGGCTATAAAAATCTATCAGATGAAATTTTACAAGCATTGTACCTATTGATTTCTAATCTAGCCCTAGGGGCCAGTTGATCTCGAGACTTCCCAGTCAGTTTGGGGTTAATGAATCCTCATGGAAATCAGAGAAACGGAATCAGGAAGTTACAATGAAATACCAGGCTTCAGGAGCATCTGTATTCCAGTCATCTATCCTTCAGCAGTGTTTTCTTTATCTATCTGTCTGTTAAGTTGTTGATTATTTTGTATTTATTATAAGGTGTCACAATAGATGCTACAGAATCATGACTTATTCATCTTTTTATTCCCTGCATCTTGCATAATATCTTACAAATAATGGGCACACAATATGTTTGAAGAAAGAAAAATAAGAGGAAGGATTAGAAAGGAAAAGGAAGAAAAGCAATGAAGGAAGATAGGAAGTTATAAAACAAGAGAGGGAAGGAGAGAGAGAGGGAGGAAAGGAAATTCTGGCTAGTGCTTATTTTTATAGCTGTTGTAAATGACTGTAGACAAATTCTCTCTTCTTATAGAGCTCTAGGAAAGCGTATCACATAATCTTTCCCAGTAATATACTCCAGAGAGTAACAACTATTTGTGCTGAGTTGTTATGAGGATCATAGATCTTTATATAATCTAATCTTCTGGAAAACCAATTTTTAGGGAGATAAGAAATGTGTTAAAGAGAAGCTAATCCAATTAAATTTACACAGTACATATATCACACAAAAAAATCCATGTTCAGCTCGACCTGTGTGGCTCAGTGGTGAGCATCAACCTATGAACCAGGAGATCACAGTTTGATTCCTGTCAGGGCATGTACCTGGGCTCGATCCCCAGTAGGAGGCGTGCAGGAGGCAGCTGATCAGGGATTCTCTCTCATTATTCAGAGTCAAGAGTGCTAACCATTACACAATGGAACCAACTAGGGATTCTCTCTCATTATTGATGTTTCTATCTCTCCGTCCCTCTCCTTTCCTCTCTGAAATTAAACTATTTTTAAATCCATGTTCAATAATTAGGGGGGAAGACGCAATCCAACAAACATTTTACACAATGCAATTGAATTCCATTGTATTATTCATCAAGTCTTTCTGAAATATAGTTATAAACTTTTTAGCTATTTTTAGTTTCCTGTTACATTATAATAAACTAAGCATCACACTTTTGTTAAATGAGAATACCTTTCATAATTTTCTTAGCCTCTTGAGGTTGATGAATTATTTATTGTTAAGAAATTTGGTTCTCAGAAAGCGACAGTCTAATGAGATTTGGGGAGCTAAATATTAAAAGTCTCATGATTTTGAAAGAACATGGTGCACTTGTTGGGAAGAGGTTTTACTACAGTTCAATGATTACTCAGATATATGCCATTTCTCAAATGTCTTGATAATGTCAACATATAAAGAGAGGCAATACTTCCCATTCTTATTTCTGTCAGCACTTGTGGAAAAATATCTTTTTTAAAAGTTTGGTATTGTAAATATCTGCTAGAGATAAAATGGTTAGAGAGGTAAAACACAGTTTCTTCATAAATATGTTAATTCAAAATAAAGTGTCAAGATTTTAATTATAAAAGAAAATATGCCACTCAAGTTCAGTTTCCTTGGATACTAAGGCAGAAATGTGTTCCTGATTTTCATTCTGTTTACTTCTAGATTGACTAAGTAAATGTGAGTGGGCTCAAAAATATTTTAGCAAACTCTTAAGTATAATGTTTATATCTTTAAAGGTTGTGAATAAAAATGCCAACTTACAACTCCTCTTTCTTTCTTATTTCAAAGGAGAAACTTGAGGCTTTTCTACTTAACTCCTAGCTGTATACTGCAGTGTGTTACTCCTAGCTCTATATGTATTTTACATATGGATGCATCAAGCAGTGCCAGGCAAGGAGGCAACATTCAATCATTGTTCCTTTAGCTGAAATTAGTAGTTAACACTCAAGAAATATTATTTGAAGAAATGAATGAATGGATTTGCCATCCACTGCCAGTCACAGTTATTCTACATGCATTAGCATGGAATATTGAAAATTCAGTCTTGTTCTTGGAGACTGTTCAAGAACTGTTCATAGAAATAAAAACTTTCTACCACAATTTCAGGGGATGTAAATATATACTGCAGAAAGCAAGCAGCATTTAATGAATGAAAATAGAACATACACTTAACCTTTACATCAACCAAGTACTTGCTTTTCCTGAGCAGAGAATCTTTTTTACATTTACTGAAAGCAAAGAAATGGTAAGTTATCATTTTTTATAATGGAGAAAAGTCTGTTTCATTTTACTGAATCTTAAAGATTGTTCAATTGATTTTCCTTGTTTTCTGCAATGAAAAATAATCAGGGATTAAATAAACATAGAATGTTTCAGTTTAAAGTGATTTTTTTTCAAGAGTAACATAAACTGTGCATAAATTATGAGAAGTGAAATCATATCCTCACCGCACTGGTGTCTTCTTTAAAAAATTACAGAATTGTTATGTACCATTATATGTTTCAGGTGTACAACATTGTAATTTGACATCTGTATACACTACAGTGATATCTTCCAAAAGTATAGTTATCATCCATCACCATATAATTGACTACTTTCAGCCATTTTGCCCACCCCCAACGCTTTAGCCCCCCTGTTCTCTGTATCTATGAGGTTGTTTTTATCTTGTTTTGTTTGTTAACTGGTTGTTTTGTTTGTGTTTAGATTCCACATATAGTGAAATCATATGGCATTTGTCTTTATCTGACTTTATGTCACTAAGCATAATATAGGAGGCTAACCATATAGGTAACAAATGGCCTGATTTCATTCTTTTTATGGCTGAATAGTATTCCATTTTGTGTGTGTTCATCTATCAATAAACACTTAGGTTATTTTCATATTTTGGCTATTGCAAATAATGCTGCAATAAACATAGGGGTACAAATATATTTTTGAATTAGTGTTTTTATATCTTTTGGATAAATACCCACAATTCGAATAGCTAGATCATATAGTAGTTCTATTCTTAGTTTCTTGAGGAATCACCATACTTTTTCCATAGTGGCTGCACCAATTTACATTCCCATTAACAATGTTCAATAGTTCTCCTTTCTCCACATATTCTCCACTTGTTATTTCTTGCCTTTCTAATACTAACCATTTTAACAGGTATAAGGTGGTATCTCATTATGGGTTTGATTTGCATTTCCCTAATAATAAATGATGTTGAACATCTTTTCAGGTGCCTCTTGGCCATCTGTATGTCTTTAAAAAAATGTTTATTCAGATCATCTGTCATTTTAAAATCAGGTTATTTGGTGGTGATTGTTGTTGAGCACCGGTGTCTTTATTTGAGGTTATCTTTGAGTTCTTTCCCGGGAAGATGTCACACAGGCAGAAACTATCAGCTCTGAGACACTTGGGTTAGTAACTGTCTTAGATGGGGGACAAATTAAGCCTACTTTATTGATTTCTATTGTGTAGCAAAGGTGTTATATGTTCAGATTATTAACTACTCAATAGAGGCCACAGAACACTAAGTGGCTAAGATAGGTTACTTAAACTGAATTGACCAGAAAATGCTTTTTGAAAGTCGATTTAGTTTATAGTTTGGGAAGTATGTGTAGAAATATTCTCACATATATTGCTCAGTAACTATTTACTGAAATAACAGAGTTTTAAGGAAAGAAAATTTAATAATGGGAATGGTGAGTCTATTCATCCATGCTTAGGGAAAAGAATAAAATAAAAGGAGAAATATTAGAACTGGAAAGGGCAATGGAGATAATTTATGTGAAGTTCACCTCTTCTCTTTTATAAGTTCCCAAAATGAGTTCTAGGAAGATAAATGACTTGCCAAACTTAGTCTGTGATAAACAGAGCTGGGACTCAATTCTGAACTTTATTATGATTATCTGTAATAGGACACCTTAAATGAATATAACCCTAGGCAACTGGAAGTTTTAAAAAATTATGTGAGACTGAGTGTGAGATATTTATACCTGCTGAGAAAATGGAGCCTTTCTTAAGTATTCTAAGGCCAGTAGTGTGTGGCGGAAGGTAAAGGAACAAATGGTGCCCTGAAACATTGTTAATCAGGTGGTAGAATAAAAATGACTACAACACAACTTTTAGCACTGACAGGAGGGTAGAGGAGTGGCAAGTATGGCATCCAGTGAAGAAAAGGTTAAAAATAATCTAACCCCACATAGACACAAACACAAATCATGTTATGTGTTGTTTAATGCCCGCCTAGTAATAAATTAAAAAATTGTATGAAAATAATAGACATTCAGTACAGTATATTGGGTAATTTAAGGGTGAGAGAGGCTGACTCAATTTGCAAAAGTTTACTGGATTATTTTATTATAATAATGTTAGTTTTTATGCTGGCTATATTATTATTTTTTATTATTATTGATTTCAGAGAGAGGAAGGGAGAGGAGAGAGGGAACAATGATGAGACATAATCATTGATTGGCTGCCTCCTGCACACCTCCTACTGGAATTGAATCAGTGACCTCCTGATTCATAGGTCGATGCTCAACCACGGAGCAACACTGGCTGGGCAAGCTGACTATATTATTTTTTAAACTTGCCTGTATCTTACATATTGCACAATAACATTTAAGATTGTATGAGAACAGTCTTCAATTTAGGATGTGGTTATAGACTTTATGCATACCTATGCTCATATACATTCCTTTTCCCACACCAACACCCAAATACTGGTTTAAGATGCAAAGATATGAAATTAGTATTGTTTAGGTTGTTAAAAGTTCATATTTTACTCTCTGAGCCTAATTGTCAGACTCTCGGTTAGTGGCCTCTCCTCTCCCTCTCACCCCCAGTTCTCCCTGCCTGTTTCCACCAGCTGTGTTTCCACCCACTTCTGCTTGGGCCCTGGCCCTCTTAGGCCCACACCCTCACCATCTTGCACAGCCTCACAACCGTGTCATATTCACTTGCTGCCTGTCTTCCTTTCTCAATGCTGGGGAGATTTATCTCACTAGGTTTAAACCTCTCCTGGTATAAACACTAGAAATTCTAGGAACCTCAGATCCCCTTAGCAAGCAATTTATACAGTACATTTTTTTTTTTGTAATTTCAGTATCTCTACGGCTAGAATATTTACCGTTCTGAAAGCAAACAGCAATATGACGATTCACAAATGACTGTCTACTTTAATACAATAAATTATGAATTAACCTGAATACTTTAGGTACATGTTTTCATTTCCACTGAAATATTATTGACATTCTGATTCATAAAGCTCTCTTAAATTAATGTTCTGAAAGTGTCGACTCCATACCAAGGGCTAAGCCCTTCCACTAATATTTTTTATGCCAAGCATAGAGGTTACTCCTGTTCTCATCATTCAGCTCCTCTTATATTTAAACCACCTGAAGAAAAAAAAAAAGAGTGAAATTCGACTTAGGTACAACCAAATATGCATCCAGGTATAAGATGTTATAATGCAGATTCCTGTCTCAAAAAGTTCATGGGCATGAGCATAAAGTGTGAAAATATGTGCAAGCATATGACACTATTGCACTCTGGTGGTCCAATTCTCAGGGAACATCATAGGTGCATAGCAGGAGTGAAAGTGGAGGCCAAGTTTGTATCATGTCACAAAATAAAAACCTAGGTGCCAGCACAGAGATGTCAGTAAAGAGACATGAGACCTACCTCTTGTTTTCTGTATCACTTCTGCCAAATCCAGCGCTGTAGCACGTGTCAGGAGGAACCCTAAGAAGAGAACCGGTTTAAAATCTCAACCATGGCACCACAGACTATGTCCGGTGTCAGGTCAGAAGTTATAAACTGGAAACTCCCAGAAGTCCATGTTCTGCTTTGAGATTATGCACTTAAAAAGGACTTAAAGGGTTTCAGCTTTCCTGATTGGCTTCCCCATTACCACCCTTGATGTTAACAAAAAACACACAGAGATGCCTCATTTCCCCTCTGGTAGTCTAAATGCCATTTGTGTGGAGACAGCTTTGAGTAGAGGCATACCTCTCTTACTAACCCATACTATATTGCAGTGATGGCGAACCTTTTGAGCTCGGCGTGTCAGCATTTTGAAAAACCCTAACTTAACTCTGGTGCCGTGTCACATATAGAAATTTTTTGATATTTGCAACCATAGTAAAACAAAGATTTATATTTTTGATATTTATTTTATATATTTAAATGCCATTTAACAAAGAAAAATCAACCAAAAAAAAATGAGTGCGCGTGTCACCTCTGACACGCGTGTCATAGGTTCGCCATCACTGCTATATTGGCTCAGCAGCCTGTGGCATCATAAAAGTCATTACTCAGAACAACTGGTAGCTAAAACACAGGGGCATAGTTTTTGTTACTTTGCCAAATGGGAGGATCAGTTGAGAATTTGGCCTGACGGGGACTTCTAATGGGGTTACACTGGACAAAATAGACTCTGTCAGCAACGTATCCCTTTTTAAGTTTTTTATTATTATTTTAAAGTATATTTTTATTGATTTTTAGAGAGAGGAAGGGAGGGATAGAGAGATAGAAACTTTGATGGGAGAGAAACATTGATTGGCTGCCTCCTGCATGCCTCCACAACTTGGGCATATGCCCTGACTGGGAATCAAACCAGTGACCTCTTGGTTCATGGGTCGATGCTCAAACACTGAGCCACATGACTGGGCTACATGCCCCTTTTTAGCTTACAGATTTAAAATTGGGAGCATCATTCAGGGGGCAGTAGGACCTGAGGATGTCCAGTATCACTTTCTAGTTTCTTTGAGGCTACCTCAAGCTAGTTTTCAGGCAGCAATTATTAATAAGGGAAAGGTGATGACAACTGAGGTGAGATCCCTGGGAAGCTTATCAAGCTGTAGGTTGGTTTTCTAATTGCACATGTAGGAACTGTGAAGGTGTTGTAATTTTTATTTAAAGAAAACATTGACCTTTTTCGTCTTTTAAAATTTTCCCATTTGTGTATTATCTATGTTTTTCCTTCAAGTTTCTTTTTTTCCTATTGATTTGAAGTTGTGTGTCTACGTGTGTTTATTACTCTGTAGACTCAACACTAAAATGCATGCACTAACTTAGTCTAGCCACAATAATAATATATTTCAGTTCTCACAAAAACCTCATGAATATGGTGATATTGTCATCACCATTTTACAAATGAAATTGACTCCGTCGAGTTAAAAAAGTTATTCAAAAACATATAGCAGTTATGCAAAGTGATGGATTGTAACTAAAGGGATCTAATTCTTGTTTAGTTGAAATTTGTATCATTTCTTTAAAGCATATAAAGCATCTAGATATTTGTATTCAGGCTAATATCCCTTTATGTATTTCGGACACTTTTTCTCTGTCTTCCTATAATGGAAATATAATTAAGTGGAGAGTAAAATGTGTAAAGAATGGATAATTTGAAAGTTGTATTTTTCCCAGTTTCTGTATGTGCATGCAAAATTTTGTTTATAAATTTATCTTGAATTAGCATATAACATAAAGATTGTTCATATTGTCGTAAAATCTTTGTAAGCATCATTGACCTGATATTCCTTCAAATAGTTATAATACCATTTACTAACCATTCTTCTACTCTTCACATTTAAATAATTTTAAATTTTTCTCTAAGCACAAATAATGATGCAATAAATATATTAGTGGCTAATGTTTCTTGTGAATTTATAATTATTTTCTTAGAATATACCCACAGAAGTGGAATGAATGGTACAAGGGATATCAGTATTTTAAAACTATTGATGCACATGCTAACTAATTTTCCTATGTACCATAAAAATGTGTGGGTGTGAGTTACCTGTGTTATATTATCTGTATAATTATATATATGGTGTGTATGTATATACAGGGTATCCCCTGAAAATGGATATACACTTTAACAGCTGATAGCTGTTAAATGAAAATGAAATATGTTTTAATAAGCACTCCTTTATAATTATATTGAAAGTGTGTATACATTTTGGGGGGGCACTATATATACATATATATGGGTGTGTATAGGTGTACATATATGCACCAATATGTATGTGTGTATATATATAATATATGTCTGTGTTATCTGTACAACTACAAAACAATACAAAATTAGAAATAATCTTGTCAGTGTATTCTAGTTTAACTAAAAGAATCAAATGTTGAATAATGAATAAAACCCATTAAATATTCATCTAATAATTGAAAAGGTAGAAAAAATACTTTTTAATGAAAGCTAAAATTAGTCTTAGTTGATACATTTCTTTAGATAGGCACCCATAGCATTGGCTAAGGATCTATTTTTATCGAATTAAATGTCTATTTCAATCCTGAGAAAAAAGAACTAAGCTAGAAGTATCACGTGACCTGACCTCAAATTATACTACAGAGTTGAAACTGGTTTGGCTCAGTGGATAGAGTGTCGGCCTGCGGACTGAAAGGTCCCAGGTTCGATTCCGGTCAAGGGCATGTACCTGGGTTGCAGGCACATCCCCGGTAGGAGATGTGCAGGAGGCAGCTGATCGATGTTTCTCTCTCATCGATGTTTCTAACTCTCTATCTCTCTCCCTTCCTCTCTGTAAAAAATTAATAAAATATATTTTTTAAAAAAAATATACTACAGAGCTACAGTAATGAAAACCACATGGCACTGACAGAGAAATAGACACACTGATCAATGCAATAGAATAGAGAGCACAGGTATAAAACCACAAGTATATGGACAAATGATTTTCAACAAAGGAGCCAGAAACAATGGACTAAAGATAATCTATAATAATAAAAGGGTAATATGCTAATTAGACCAGAAGTCATTCCAGACATCCTTCCTGATGAAGCTGGGCCAGAGGGAAGCCAACCCGGGTCCTGGGTGCCTGAGGGCAGCCCAGGGGAAGCCAGCCAGGATCCCAGGTGCTGGAGGGACTCCGGTGCCAGCAGCCAGGGGAAGGACGGCCTACTCTTGCATGAATTTTTGTGCATAGGGCCTTTAGTCTGTTCAATAAATGGTGCTGAGAAAGCTAGAAAACCACATGAAAACAAATGAAGCTGGATTGCAGTTTGTCCCCATGTACAAAAATCAATTCAAAATGGATCAAATACCTAAACATAAGACCTGAAACAATAAGTTATATAGAAGAAAATATAGATACCAAACTTATGGACCTTGGTCATAGAGAACATTTTATGAAGACCCCAAAGGCAAAGGAAGTAAAGGCAAAAATAAATGAATGGGACTGTATCAAACAAAAAAGCTTCTGCACAGCAAAAGAAACTGACAACACAACAAAGAGTCAGCCAACCAGATGGGAGATGATATTTGCAAACAGTAGCTCTGACAAAGGTTTAATTTCTAAAGTATATAAAGAACTCATAAAACTCAATACCAAACAAACAAACAACCCAATCAAAGAGTTGGGACCTAAAATTACACCTCTCCCAAGAAGATATACAGTCAATAGATATTTGAAAAGATGTTTAACCTCACTGACAATTATAGAAATGCAAATCAAAACTACAATGAGATACCACCTCACACCTGTTAGAATGGCCATTATCAACAGGACAAGCAATAACAAGTGTTGGACAGGTTGTGGGAAAAAAGGAGACCCTCATTCACTGCTGGTAGGAATGTAGACTACTACAACCACTATGGAAAGAAGTCTGGTGATTCCTCAAAAAAATGAGAATAGAGCTACCATATGACCCAGCAATCCCTCTCCTGGGTATATCCCTGAAAACCTCGAAATCATGTATTCACAAAGATATTTGCACTCTAATATTCATTGCAGCATATTCACAGTGGCCAAAACATGGAGATAATCAAAATATCCTGTGATAGAGGACTGGATAAAGAAGATGTAGTACATATACACAATGGAATACTACTCAGCCATAAGAATGGATAAAATAGTGGCATTTGCAACAACATAGGGTTAGGGTTAGAGTTAGGGTTAGGGTTAGGGTTAGGGTTAGGGTTAGGGATGTAATTAGGGATGTAAGAAGATGTAGTACATGTACACAATGGAATACTACCCAGTCATAAGAAAGGATGAAATAGTGCCATTTGCAACAACATGGATGGACCTTGAGAACATGATGCTAATCTAATAAGTCAAACAGAAAAAGCCAAGAACCATATGATTTCACTCATATGTGGAATATAAAACTGAAATTCTTGAACACAACAGCAATGTGATGGTTGCCCGAGGGAAGGTGTGGAAGGAGAAAGGGGTCCTAATATATGGTGACAGGAGATTTGATTTTGAGTGGAGGGCACATGGTGCAATATACAGATCTTGTAACATAGAAACCCACACCTAAAACCTATATGTTCATGCTGACCAATGTCACCACAATAAATTTAATATAAAAATGTCTATTTCATACTCGTAAAAGTGTATGTTAATCAGCAACAGGATATTAGGTAAGATTTTAGGAAAACTGGAACACAGACCACATATTGTTGGGTCACAACAGAGAGAATAATTTGAGATGAAGTAAGAATTTTTAAAATGCTGACCTAAATTGAACCACTATGAGAGTAATTTTTGAGCATTTTGTGGTTACCCTCATTCATCATCTTCTAAATATGCCCCAAGCAGGGGAATTCCCAGGTATGTGACCCTGAAACTGTCTGAGCAAACTCCATCACCATTTGTGATTTCTATACTACTGAATTAATGCATTCATAAATAAAGCGAGTTCTTGAAGCACTGTCTTCAAAGCTGATGTGTGTCACAGATGTACATAAATTTAGAGGATGTCTCAATAAAATGCCAAAAAAGTGACCAAGAATATATACATAATATGGATAGTCTAGTTTTATGTGTGTTATTTCAACTTATATGAAGTTTGATAAAATAAAAACAAAATACTGGCTTCCAGCATTTTTTTTTCCATTTACAACCTCTAGGTTTTCCTCAAATTTATATCACATCTATATAGAAAAATCAGTTCTAGAAATTATGTGTGGCTTAGTCAATTTAAGCATAAATAAAATAACATTCATCAATTATCATTTATTACCGATAAAAATCATGGGATAAATTATTACCAATATTTATATTTAACACATTATTATAGTTACTTTATTAAGAAGCTCTTCCTCTTCTCCAGGGAATAGTGACATTTTAAATGTTTTCCCAGTTCTTTCTGCAGCCCCAGAAACGAAACATACCCTGTTAGTCCCCCTGCTGTGCCACTCTACCAGGTGGACAGGTGTCCAAGGATTTTGCTCCCTTTTTTAGAACCATCCCAGGAAGGGTTTGCCTCAGCCCTTATATCACTAAATTTATATGTGTTCAGTTATCACTACACACACACACACACACACACACACACACACACACACACTACCCCAACATGGTAGAATATGGACACTTTTCTTTCCGACACTAACCAACATCTAATTCTCTTGCTCTCTGTTTCAGCTTTCCCCTTTCAACCTTAGCCAATGGAATCCTAAGAGATTTCTCTTTCCTTTTAAATACTTTCCAGCATGGGCTTTTTGTTAGGGACAGTGAGAGACATATTTCGTGTAATTCTTGAGTTTCAAACAAGTTTTCCTCTAGGGAATTTCAAGACTCAAGCCCACCATGGAGTACAGAGGATGTTCTCTATATAAATCACATTCTCACCATCCACTTTATTTTCATAACAGACTTACCTTAAATGTACTTTAAAGGCACATTGAAGTGGGAAGTAAATTTTGCTTGATGATAAATGATTATAGTAAACCATAGAATTAGTTTAATCAGGTAAGCACTTTCTTGGCCACTCTCTACTTCTACCGACCTCATTCTAAAACCTAACAAACCATGCTACACTGCAATGAAATTGTATATCAAGCTAACTTTCTCCTCTATTAGTTTATAAACATCTCAAGAGCCAAAAGAAACATTGTCTTACTCTCCTCTTTGTCCCTAGAATCTAAAGAGTGCCTGGCCTTTGAGAACACTCAATAAATACTGTTGAATGAATGAATGAATGAATGAGGTCTTTTTGATTTCAGTGTTTGAACTACCTGAATTTCATCTTACTGGCAGCTTTTGTGAGTCACTGTAGTATAGAAATGCCAAGAGGCTGGGCCAATGGTCAGGAGAGAGGGGAGAAGGGCTCAGCAATTTTAGTAACAGTATCATTTTAACTTGTCCTCTTCTTGTGAGCAGGTCCAATTCAGGGGTGTCACAATTGTGAAGGGAATTGATCAGGTATGTGATGTTACACAGAAGAATAAATCATCTTTCTAGTAATCGCAAGAAATAGATTTATTTTTTCACCATCAATTTTGTCATCCATGATTTGATGTCATAAAATACTTCAAACTAATTTTTGAGATTTAAGTAACGGCTTTCATGCCATCATCACATCTCATCTTAAAAAATATACTGAAATTTAGGAACTGATAGTTCAAGGGGTTCAAGCTCTTTTCATGGTGACATGGCTAGAAAGAGGTAGACCTGAACCTAAATCTTCTCACAATGAGTACTCCTCTCATATCATAGGCACAAGACCTTTGACAGAGAACTCAAAGATAAATTAGACATCAACTCCTTGAGAAATATATAACCCACAGGTGAAATAATTTACTATGAGCCACGGTAAAAATGGGAAGTGCCATCAGAGATATAATTTGCAAGGGGAGAATGAAGGAGAGCTGATTTCCACCTTGGGTAGGGGAAGGTCTTCACACATTGGTGAGTGAACAAGACTTTTAGGGTGCCAAGAATTTGGATGTTTAGATTATAGGGGAAGACTGTTTTAAGTTGAAGAAAGCTCGTAAGCAAGCCTAGGACTTGGGTTGAGGATCAGGGAATAACAAGTGGCTTAGCCTGGCAGGATCTTGAATGGGTGTAGTGCATAATATGGCCAGAAAGGTCAGTTGGGGCCAGATTGTGAAGGAACTTGAATTCCAGACTAAGGCATTCAAATTTATTATGGAGACAGTGATCACTGAGGATGGAAGTTGTCTGAGTGAACCATTAAAATTGTTGAGCAGGGGGAATGATGTGCTTGAACTGTGGCCACTGCACACATATCCCCCATTTTTATCAAACCAAATATATGTACACCTGTTTCTTTGGCTGATGTCAGGAAATCCTTTGATATTTCCCCAGGGTAATATTTTCCTTGTACACCTCAAGAAAAGGAAACTGAAGATCCTATGAGCATTTCCAAGAAATGGGCTGTCCCAGGGCAGTGAGCCCTGATTGCTGCCCAACAAAACAGGTCTGCTTTGAGCAGGGTGTGCACTGCACACATTCAGTTGATAGCAATGGGAAAAGCAGATATTCCATCTGCCAACGATCAAACACATAAAATCATGCAGGAATGTACAGTATGCTGGTTTGAACTACATAGGCGTTTGCCTCAACCAAAGAGAAAAGACCTGCCTATTTATGTCCCCTGGTAAGGACATTAGTGGGGAAAAGCTTTGATGTTTAAGTAATCATATAATTGACTCTACTGTTGGATCCAGAAGTACAGGGTTGGTTTCAGGAATGAACACTGAACATTTTTAATGGTACTATGAATAAACAGAGGCATGTGGCGAAAAATGTTAAGCACATAGACTATTATCTGCGAAGTATTCTGATTATGCAGATTTTAAACTTTGCCTCTGAAAAGGCACATTGCCAGTGTTGCTGAATTTAGGTTTTAGGTGTTATATCCCTGGGATTCTAAAAACAAAACAAAACAACAAAGATTTTCAAATGTGGCAGTCCATACAAGTTTTGAGAAAATGGATAAAGAGGGTTTAGATGATTGCAGGAGGACACATATGTCATAGGATTTTATGATTAGATTTGGAGTCAGTTTCTCCTCATTTAGCTGCTCCTCATACATCCAATGAATTTGCCCGGTCCTATCAATTGATCTTTGATAAAACTATAACCATCTGCCTCTTTCTGTCACCGGCTTATTCCAGGACTTCATTGCCATATTCCTGGATTAGTCTAATAGTTTCCTAACTGGTTTTCCTGCCTTCAGTCTCCTCTTTCCCCTGTCCAATCTGCAAACCACCTCCTTTTTTCCCTATCCAACCTGCAACCATTCCAAACTAACATTCTTAAAATACTACTCTTGCTCTGTTACTCATGTGTTCATACCACCTCATGGTTCCCCGTATCCTACCACACAGCTAGGCATTCAAGGTACTCTTGATAAAATACACAAGTAGCTGTTACTCCTCCATTCCAGTATTTATCAATGTACACCCTGAATTATGCCACACTATTCACCTTTTTTTATTTCACACTAGATGCCCGGTGCATGAAATTTCATGCACTGGGGGTGGACCCTCAGCCCGGCCTGCTCCCTCTCGCAGTCGGGACCCCTTGCTCCTTACCACCTGCCTGCAGCGGAGGCAGGAGAGGCTCCCGCCACTGCCCCTGAGCTCGCCAGCCGTGAGCCCAGCTTCTGCCTGAGTGGCACTCCCCCTGTGGGAGCGCACTGACCACCAGGGGGCAGCTCCTGCATTGAGCATCTGCTCCCTGGTGGTCAGTACACGTCATAGCGACCAGTCGTTTCACCATTCGGTCGATTTGCATATTAGGGTTTTATTATATAGGATTTTTTTCTGAGACTTTCTCCCCTCCCCATCTTTTGGTTAATAGATCTTTCCTCTAACCTTCCTCTGTATCAGCCTAAATGTTAGCTTTTTCATGGTTACTTCAGTCCACATTGGTTTCTAAGTTTTCCAAATGGCTTTCCAAATTTATATCTGAACTCGTAATCTGGCACTAAATTATGGACTTCCTTATTTGCTTGTTTAACCACTTTACATCTGAGTATTGTTCCCAAAGCAATTTTATGTGCCATTAAGGATAAGATCATTTGTGGTTCTACTTTTTTAACTTACCACCATTTTATAGAGTGATTTCAAAATAAATGCTTTTTAAATGTATTGAATAGAATTCCTTTCATACAGACAAGATAAATTAATGGTAAAACAAACAAACAAACAAACAAACAAAAAACACACACATAGTTTTTATAATTTATTTTTGTCTCCAAAACAGAGAAATGATTCTAAAAATAAGTTAAATAATAGCTAACAATTAATCTATTGTTTATTTTGTTCCTTGTATGCTTTCATAAACATTTCATGCATGATTTTATTTAATATCTTCAGGAACCTAGTGAGGTGGTACTAATGTTATTCTCATTGTATAGAGAAGGGAACTGAGACTTACAGAGATTAAGAAACTTGGCCAAAGTCACTCAGCTGGTAATGGCTGCGTAAGCATATGCTACTTAACTTTGGAAACCATATTTTTAATTATTCCTTGATATGTTCTGAATGTATGTGTCTGCCAAAAATTTATAGATTGAAATCCTAATCTCAAGGATAGTCTTAGGAGGTGGGGAAGTAATAGGCCCAGAACTATCAGAAATAAATTTTGGTTGTTTATAAGCCACCCAGTTTGCGGTATTTTGTTATAGCAGCTTGAATAGACAAAGACACTCATATAGTATAGATTTCTTAAAGGGGGGCATCAACTCTCCATCTTGTTTTTATTAATATAAATGCATATTTTTTAGTAAAATATGATTACTTTACTGATGATATGTTACCAAGCTAAAATATGAGACAATTGGTACCAGAATGAAAAACAGCCCTACTCATAAAAAGAAATATTCTATATCCCTGTATGATAAGGGGGGAAATGATTTTAAAGAAAAAAAATATACTGTGGTTGGAATGGAAAAAATAGTCATAGAATAATGGCAAGACACATTAACATATGCATGTCATTTAGGCATTTTGATTTATATTTTCTAATCTGAACACATAGTCCATTATTATTTACTAGAGGCCTAGTGCACAAAAATTTGTGCACTCGGGGGGGGAGGGGGGGTCCCTCAGCCTGGCCTGTGCCCTCTCGCAGTCTGGGACCCCTCGGGAGATAACAACCTGCTGGCTTAGGCCTGCTCCCTGGTGGCAGTGGGCAGGCCTAATCCCTAGGTGCAGCCCCTGGTCGGGCTCAGAGCAGGGCCGATTGGGGAGTTGGGGCACCGCCCCCTGTCATGCACAGAGCAGGGCGGATTGGGAGGTTGCGATGCCACCCTCAGTCACGCTCAGGGTAGGGCCGATTGGGGGGTTGGGGCACCACCCCCTGTCACACTCAAGGCAGGGTCGATGGGAGGTTGCGGTGCCACCCCCTGTCACGCACAGAGCAGGGCCGATCAGGGGGTTGGGGAGCTCCCCCTGTCACGCACAGAGCAGGGCGGATCAGGGGGTTGGGGCGAGGCCCTCTATCACCCACAGAGCAGGGCCGATCAGGGGGTTGGGGCACCGCCACTCTCACACTCAGGGCAGGGCCGATGGGTAAGTTATGGCTCTGCCCCATCACACACAGAGCAGGGCCCGTGGGGTGGGGGGGTGGGGCGCCACACCCTGTCACACACAGAGCCACAGGGCGATCAGGAGGTTGGGGAGCTCCCCCCTATCAGGCACAGAGCAGGGCGGATCAGGGGGTTGGGGCGCCTTCCCCTGTCAGGAACAGAGCAGGGTGGATAGGGAGGTTGTGGCCCTGCCCCCTGACACACAGAACCGCAGGGCAATCAGGGGGTTTGGGCGCTGCTCCCTGTCATGCTGATCCTGGTTCCAGGAGACCTCGCAGCTCCACTGATCCCGGTGCTGGGAGGCATATTACCCTTTTACTATATAGAATAGAGGCCTGGTGCATGGGTGGGGGCTGGCTGGTTTGCCTTGAAGGGTGTCCCGGATCAGGGTGGGGGTCCCCACTGGGGCGCCTGGCCAGTCTGGGTGAGGGGCTGAGGGCTGTTTTCAGGCTGGGACTGAAGCTCCCAACTGCTCCTTTTTTTTTTTTTTTTTATTCTGAGCCAGCTTTAGCTCTGAGGCTCCAGCTCTTAGGCCTCCACTCCTGAAAGCAGGTATCTGGTTTGTTTAGGTTCTACAATCGAAACTCTGTATCAATTCCCGGTCTGATATCCCGGCTAGCTGAAAGCTGGTTTCTGGGGTTTTGCTTAGCTTCTATTTTTGTAACTATGTTTCAAACTGCCAGCTCAGAGGCCTGCAGCGGCAGGCGGGAAACGTTGGAGTCCTCCATCACTGAAGCAAGCAAGACTCATGTTAGTTTCAAGCTGCCTGGCTGCCGGCCGCCATCTTGGCTGGCAGTTAATTTGCATATTGCCCTGATTAGCCAATGGGAAGGGTAGCAGTTGTATGCGAATTACCATGTTTCTCTTTTATTAGATAGGATAACCAATATTATTATTTTAAAAAAGGATTGACTATTTTTTCTCTGAATTTAGCCATAATTTGCCTTTCATTGGAATTTCTTTATCAGTCTGGAGTCTGATAGTCGAAATAAGTTATAAAGTTAATACAGTTTAAGAAAAAAACTTCCAAATTTAAAATTATTTCTCTTAAACCATACTGTGGAATTTTATAGAAAACAAGGCTGTCCAGCTGGTCTAAATTTTCAAGGAAAACAAATAAGAGGAAATTGAATATTCTTCCAGCAGGAGGTTTTCAGGCAGTAAATATTGTGCATTTGGGAACAAAAAGCCTTCTGATTGAGAAGTCTGTATGGTTCATAACATCAATGTTTAATATATAATGTTTTACATGAATGTGGTTATATCACCTCAGGGGGAGCTCCACCTTTCACTTGGGAATATCTTCGTGATCCTTCAATAGCAGATAAGTTGCAAAGTGTTTAGGGCTGGTGAGCAAATTTCCTTAGGACATCAGTCATGTCTGTGGATGAGCTTTGAGCTCAAGCCTGTCAGATAGGAAACAGGGCCTAGTGAGTGTCCAGAAGCAGGAAGTGAGCCATGAAACAGGGAGGACTGTTCTACTCTGGCTAAAGGACTTCTTACAGCTCTGAGTAGTTTCAGATGAAGATTACCTCTGCCAGCAAAGCCACACAAGTAGCCTCATTTAAAACAACAGCTTAGAAGAGAGCACTTTAGAACCAGTGGTGACCAAGGCTGATAAATAATCCATCTCTTAAGCCATTCACTCAAAAAATACCTTTTATCCAACATCTTCATACACCAGGTACCCTATTGGGCACAGAAGTTATAAAAAAATATTTTACAAAAGTAGCCTTTGCCTTCAAGGGAGTCAGCATGGTTTTGAACTAATTGGTAAAAGAGAAGTGGGTAAATGAGGATAGGACTCTTACGGCCTTGGAGTTGACACAGCAGGGTGACAGAAATAAGTGCCTTAAGGTTGCTGGACAAAATTTCTGTTCATCACTCAAATGCATTTTAGATATTTTTAAGGGGTGCTATTCACTTAGTTTAGTATAGACAGGAGAGGTTTAGTCCTAATGACTAGGGAAGGTATGGCCTGAGACAAGGTCAGTTACAGGCCTGACGCTCATCAGGGGCCCTGAAGTAAGCAGTGAGTTCTAATCCCAGAAAAACAGAGCTGGGCTAAGGATAAAACCTGCAGTGTATCTCATCTGGGCATCACCTCACAGAGCATCTGGTATCTCTTATTAAATATTTAGGGAAACAGCCTTCCCTAAGAAAGATGAATAAGATATAGAAGGAGAAATAGAAGGGCTATTTTTAAATTGTAAGGATTAATTTATTTTCTAGTCTGTTGCGCCTCTATTCCAGCCCTCTGCTAAAATTCATGCAACCTGAACCATGAAAGAAAATAACTTCATTGTCTTGACCATAACGGAACAGAAAAGAATGGCCAAATTTCTGATCAGCCAGGATATACTAGGTAACTTCTCTGGGAAGGGAGTTGTTGTAGTACCTTTAGGGAAGGGATGATTGGAAAAATTATAATTATGAAGGAGCTGCCATTTGCTCACTGCTTGCTATGTGCCAGGCATGGTACTAAGGCATATTTACTAGTCCTATATAATAAAGAGGTAATATGCAAATTAACCCTCACACACTCACAAGATGACTGCCTATGAACAGACTGGCAGAGGGGTTAGTGAGGGACAACCAGGCCTCTAGTCTTTAAAAATAAAAAGGTAATATATTGATTAGACCAGACATCTTCTGGGTGTCATTCCGCATAGCTTTCCTGACAAAGCTGGGGCTGGAGGGATGCCAGCCCGGTTCCTGGGTGCCTGTGGGTGGCCGGAGGAGGGAAGCCCAGGTCCTGAGTGCAGAAAGGAAGCCGGTGCCAGCAGCTCGGGGAAGGAAGGCCTACTCTTGCACAAATTTTTGTGCATTGGGCCTCTATATTTGTCTCAAAATACATTTTGAGATCTTAGATTCTTGTTACACATTTTTCAGCCTCTCTGGCTTTGCTTCTTCCTTTGCCTAAAAACCCTTTTCTCAAAACTATCTGTGAAAATCCCACTCATCATTCAAAACTCATAACTTGATGTCTACTTACCTTGAAGACCTTGCTATAACTTCCCCCAATCCGAGGAAGCTGATTGTTCGTTCTCTAAGCAAACCTCTGTTGTAAGTATTTATATTGTTCACATGAAACCCACTATATTGCAGTACTGCAAGCTTAGCGGCTATGTGTCTGGCTTTTTTCTGTATAAACTACTTCAGAATAGAAACCTGCTTTTTAAAACAATTTGTCCTTCCTAGAGCATTTTTCAAGGTTTTCTCCAAAGATCTCTTGCATCGTAATCATTTGGGGTACTTGTTAAAAGTCCAGATTATGGTATCTACCTCAGCATTGCTGAATTAAACCTCAGGAGGTAGAACCCAGGGACTCTATTTTAAAACCAGCATCTTAAGTGAGTCTTGTGTTCATTAAAGCTCAGGCATCTCTGTCTTAGCTTAGAGCAGTGGTTCTCAAATAGGGGTGATTTTGTCTCCAAGGGGACGTTTAGTAACAGAGGGAAGCATTTTTTGCTCATTACTGCTGGGGCTGGGGTGGATGGCACTGGTGTTTAAAGGGTCGAGGCCAAGGATGCCTCTCAACACACTACAATGCACAGGACAATCCCCAGCACAAAGAATTATCCAGCCCAGAATGCCAACGGTGCCGAGGCTGAGAGAATGCTGGCATAGAGCTGACCAATAAATGTCTCTTAAATAAACAAGTTTGTGATGAAGTTGTTGAGAAAAATAAAGCTGGGTGCTCTTACTGAGGTCTCAGCTGCATTCCTTCTGGGAAATGCTTGGTGGGGCTGCTTGACAGCTTTGTACTTGCCTTGTTGTGTGGCCCAGGACCCCCTAAAGCCCATCTATTCCAGTGACTATGCATAACACTTAGCAATCTTTATATAAGAGAAACAATCTTTTTTATTAAGTCCACATCATAATAAGTTTCTCCTTTTAATTCTTTAAAATTTAAAACCACTTAGTCTCTTAGGTGATCTCAGTATTCCTGGGATAGGAGGTAACGTGAGCCTTTGTATTACAGACAAGCCAACTTACAGTAGTTCCATAATCTGCTGGTGATCATGTAGCAAATTAACACCCTGTTTAAGATTCCAATCTACTGTTTTCTACACCCAAATCATAAAGCTGCATTGCCCTCCAAATATTTATTTTGACATTTCTGGTCCTTCATTTGAAGATGGAATCTTCTGAAATCTAATAGTACATCTTTGAAATGTCTTTTCATTTCTCTTTTTGGTTGTTCAATCCTAAATGAATAGGCATCTACCACAACAATGCAGCATTTTCTCTGTCTGGAGAGAGGATGTGTTTAGATTGTCTCTATAGAAAGAAGTCAGGGGTCAGCTCATTTTGACTGTGATCAGTGTAGTCTACACTGTAGAACCTTATTGTTGATGATCTTGGCAGCCATATAGAACTTTTGGCTGTGATGTATTAATATGATCAGCAAATTTTTTATTTCATAATATCAGAGGTTACACATGTGTGTAGATGTATACACACATAACTCCAGAATACTAAAACTCAACATATGAAAATTAAATAAAAGACTCATTTCTGAGTCTGATTCAATCACACTTTCCATCTTTTGGTTTTTGTTTGGTTTACACAGCCCCCAGCATGGCTGCTCTGTGCTGAAGTTCTCTGGCTTTTGGCTAACACTTTGACTATATAGTAGCAGGAAAGAAAGAAGAGGATTTAGTTATAGTTTTCTATCTTAAAATAAATTCTTAATTTTTTAAAAAGATATTTATTTATGCAGAAACTTCTTAGGATATAACTAAAATATTACAGCACATTATAGATTCTTCCACAAGTTCTATGAATAATTTGGACATAGATTATGCTATTTTCTTTCTTCATTTTTTAATATTTGAGAAATTCAGTTCTAATCTGTTCAGGTCAGAAGTAAAAATGAGTTCAAAAGACTGGGAATTATTTAATAGCAAGCATTTAAAAACATTTTTCTTGGGTGGTCTCTCTGTAACTCATCATTTTTATTTTTCTTCTCCTTATCACCTATATTTTCAAACATGTTTTAATATCAGACACGTGAATTAAAGGATATAACTTTTTTAGGAAAAAAATCTATCTAAAAGAGAGAAGAAAGGAGAAATGCAAAGGCTAATTAATAAGTGTGTTTTACGTTTTCAGCATTTAGTACAAGGATAACTTTCACTGCTGTCTAATAAAATGAACCAAGAGTGAAAAGTTCAAATATTAGGCTTTCCTGTGGACCTGGTTTCATGAAGTCCTGAGAGCCAACATCAGCGGAATGACAGAAGGGCGTTCATGTTTCTGTCTAGTCTGTGGTGGACTGCTGAGATGGCTACTTGAGGCAAATAAAACTCCCCAAACCAAAATTTAACCTGAACCTCAGAAGTTCAGTGACCTAAGGTGAAAGAACTTTGCTTCAAGTCTCCACTGACTTCCTCTGCTTTTCACTAACCCCTCTTCCCAAATTGCCCCCTTAAAGCTAAACAAACAAAAAGGGCAAAACACCAGACTTCTCAACAAAAGGCATTTTGTTTGCTACCCAACTGTTATGTACAATATATGAAAGTCGCAGTCATAGCAGAAGGAAACTTACATTAAATTAACATTCCCCAAAACAACTTAAAATCAATGGATGTGTTTTATTCCAGAGAAATCCATAATTACCTTGGCTTCGGCACAGCAGAAAATAACAGAGTATCACAGACAGGTTTTTGAGTTGACTGTAGTTCAGATCAAGGTCCACATATGCTGTAAATCTCTGTAACAGCAAGTAACCATCAGAACCTAACAAGCCATTTAGCTTCCAAATAGATTAAGAACAAGTGTTCATTTCTCATGAAGTACCTTGAAATGACCAGTAGACAAAGTTAAAGAAACAGCTGAGAGATTTAAGCCTGTGTCCATAGAAATAGGGCTGCCATATAAAATACAGGACACCCAGTAAAATTTGAATTTCAGATAAGAAATGAATTTTTTAGTATAAATATGTCCAAAATATTATATACTAAAAGTTATTAGTTACTTATCTGCAATTCAAATTTAACTCTGTGTTCTGTCTTTTAATTTTTTTATTTGCTATGATTGGCAACCCAACTTAAGATAATTTTGAAATTCAATTTTAGAACTCCTGTAATTAAACACTAAAATAGTTGAAGATATATATATATATATATATATATATATATATATATATATATATATATATTATCATATATCACATGTTATACATGACATTTTATATATCACATGTCATATATTACATGTCATTTGTCATATGTCACATATCATATATTGCAAATTACATAGTACATATACATTATATGTTATATATTATATATTATATTATACATTATATGTTATGTTATATTATACATTACACATTATCTATTATATATAAATTTAAAAACTGTACAAGCTATATGAAATTAAATGCCTGTAGTAAGAGGCATAATATGTGCAAAAATAGCTAATGAATAATAAAAAAGAAAGAGGTAGGGCTTTTATAAACCTGAGTCATACTTAGTACATCTTGTACACATGCTGGCTCTCTTGGTGCATAATTATAATGTTTTGGGTCACTGACAGCCATCTGTCCAGAGATCATTCCAGAGAACTGAACTTTGAGTTTGCCCTTGAATCTGTCATAGGCACTAGGTAGTTGATCTAATTTGACCAAAGCAGAATAATATGGTATCTGCAACTAAATAGCTGTTCTCAGAACATGTGTAGGTCCCAAATTAACATTCTATTTTTATGGGTTTTTAGTAATCACAGTGTTATGGTTAATACAGGCTATTGCTTCAAATATCAGCTTTACCATATGTTAGTCGCATGTATTAGGTAAGTTATTTAGTCTCTCTAAGCCTCAGTGTCTTCATTTATAAAATGAAAGTAAAATCCTCTCAATAATCTGTTAAATTAGATAATAAGCTGATATCAAAATTACAACTAAATTATAGAAACAACATAATTCAGAACCACCTGAAATGTAGCTGAACAGAAGTCCTACAACTAAGGATATAAAGAAGAAGGCACATCATGACTGGTAAGAGGTGCAAAGACATGGAAAGAGCTAGTCCCACACCCATGTGTACTGGATAAAAATTAAGAAGTTTATATCAACTGTGGAGGTCCCCCCTGAGAAGAGAGGGGTCTCACCCTCACACCAGACTCCCCAGCCCAGGGTTCCAGTGCCAGGAAAAGATACCCCTATAACTTCTGGATGTAAAAACCAGAGGCAATTGTGGCAGAGTGAGACGGAAGGTAACTGAAGTACCAGGTGTTCCTGTTAAAGGGCCCACTCAAGGACTTACTGAGACTCACCTGCTCTGAGCTCCACCACTGGGGCAGCAGCTTGAAAGACACCAGGGACATATGGGGAAGAACTGAATTGTCTGGCATCAGGGTGAGAGCTGAAGGGGTGGCTTTCTCCCAGACAGAAGTGCTTGCAGACTTGCAGAAGCCATTGTTCCTTTGATGAGTCTTTACCCAACAGAGTCAGCAGGCAAGAGCCATATCTGAGTCTCCATCAACTTGGCTAATGTAATTCCATGAGACCCTGCCTCACCCAACTTGTGCCACTCAAAGTGTTTCCAGTGGTTTTTCCATACAAATGGTCTATCTTGGTTTATGCTTCAGACTTTCTAATATCTCTCAAACAAGCAGCATCTGGCCTCAGTGTGCCCCATACCTCTCTATAAATGGCATGAGGCCTGGAACTAGTGAAGCCAGTCTTGGTCTGCAGCTTATCCTCTCCTGGCACTTCCAAGTAGCAGCTACCTGCAAATCACTTTTGTAGATCATGCCAGCAGGCCCTGGGAAGAACACAGGTGGCATTTGACCTTGGCCTGCACCTTCCAGGAGGCCCCAGAGCCAGTATACTTGATGGACAGCTTCAGACCATGTTGAAGTACCACCCAAACACCTCCACAAGTGATACACTCAAGGGATGGACTCAGTTGGCACCAGAGCTCACTGAAGTAAATCCTGCTCGGTGGGATGGGCCTCTGCACAGCTGATCCTCTACAGTGATCCTTCCCAGTCCTCATAGCCAATCAGTCTGGGAGTAAATCCCTCCCATTGAAGTGCCAACAGTGAACAAGTTTCAACTATAGGAGGAAGGTGTACACAGCCCACATGGAGGGGTCACACCTTGAGTGCCCAATTCAGGTGAACAGGTCCCTGGTCCCTACATAATACCTACTACAGTAGGCCACTCTACCAAGCCAGGGATATATAACAGCTCTACCTACTACATAGAATCAAACAGGAAACAGGAAAGCAACCAAAATGAGGAGACCAAGAAACAGGTCCCAAGTGAAAGAACAAGAAAAAGAACTAAGTGAAATGGAGGCAAGCAAACTAACAGATACAGAGTTCAAAACAATGGTTAAAAGAATGCTCAAGGAACTTCAACAGATAAAAAATATATGGAAACTGTAAAAAAAGAACCAATCATAAATGAAGGCCAAGAATCAACTCAGCAATTTGGAATATCAGGAAGCAAAAAACAAACAAACAACAAAAAAAACCCCATCTAATCAGAACAGCAAAAAGAAAAAACAAAAACAAATAAGGATTGTATAAGGATCCTCTTAGACAACTTCAAGCATACCAACATTCACATATGGGGGTGCCAAAAGGATGAGAGAGAGAGATCAAGAAAATGAAATTTTATTTGAAAACATGACAGAAAGCGTTCTTAACTTATCAGCAGAAATAGACATACAAGTCTATTTTTTATTAGGGGAAGATGAGAGTTTTAAAATGGGGAGGAAATAACCCTCCATTCCATAAGATTAAGAGTTGCAAGACAGAAAACAAAGTCCAAAAAACAAACAACATGGAGGCTAAAATTGGTAGAGGCTAATCTGGCAGCTGCCATGTTGATTATAGTTAAGAACAAGGTCCACATATGCTATAAATCTGTAATGGCAAGTAACTATCAGCTCGGAATCTAGGTGGGGACCCTTTTGTTGTACTATCTATATCAGCCGTGGGCAAACTACGGCCCGCGGGCCGGATCTGACCAGTTTGAAATGAATAAAACTAAAAAAAAAAAAAAAAGACCGTACCCTTTTATGTAATGATGTTTACTTTGAATTTATATTAGTTCACACAAACACTCCATCCATGCTTTTGTTCCGGCCCTCCGGTCCAGTTTAAGAACCCATTGTGGCCCTCGAGTCAAAAAGTTTGCCCACCCCTGATCTATATATATAAAGAGCCAAGGTCCATAACATTCAAAACGATAAAAGGCTCGACTGAACACCAGGTTGTGCACGCAGCAGGCTCTGGTGGGCAGAGACTGTTGAGCAGGCTGAACTGCTGACCTCTCAGAGAGAGAAAGAGAGGCGGGGCTGATCAGCAGCTGCCATGGCTGCTGGTGAGGCCCGGAGAGAGAAGCAGGGTCTCCGGCTACAGATCAGACCCTTCTTCTCTCTCCCGGCCTCACCAGCAGCCAATCCTCTCTCTCTCCGAGAGGTCAGCAGTTCAGCCTGCTTACCAGCAGCTACAGCCCCACCTCTCTGATCAGGCCCGGAAATAGGTCTGGAGATGCTGACTGGCATATAAACTGACCAATCAGAACTAAATCTGAGTGAACTGTGAGAAGCCAATGGCTGCCTAGGAGGCAAAGCTTTTGACACGGACTGGCATAGAAAACGACCAGTCAGAACAAAATATGGGTGAACTGCGTGGAGCCAATGGTTGCCTAGGAGATGGAGCTTTTGATGCTGACTGGCATAGAAACCAACCAATCAGAACCTAATCTGGGTGAACTTCGAAGGCAGAACCTAAGGTGGGGGCTGAGGAGGGGTTTTAAGGGCAACAGCTGTTTGGTGTAAGATGTAAGAAAGCGGTTCAATTTTTTAATGACCACTTTGGCAGTATAATGCATATGGCTGGCTATCAGTCCAGATATAGGGATTATGTGTTTTTGTCAGCCAAAAGCATCTCCTTCTGCTGAAAAAGGCTATCCTATATAACCTATTTATACTAATAAAAGTGTAATATGCTAATTAGACCAGGTCAACCGGCCATCTTCTGGATGTTCAACTTCCTTCCAGACCAAGCCATGGTGGTGGGGACCAAGGCAGAGGCAATTAGGGGTGATCAGGCTGGCAGAGGAGGGCTGTTGGGGGCAAAATCAGGCTGGCAGGGGGTTAGGGGCAATCAGGCCGGCAGAGGAGGGCATTTGAAGGAAAGATCAGGCTGGCAGGGGAGGGCAGTTGGGGGCAACCAGGCTGGCAGGAGAGGGCAGTTGGAGGCAAGATCAGGCCGGCAGGGGACGGCTATTGGGGGCAAGATCAGGCCAGCAGTGGAGAGCTGTTAGGGGTGAAATCAGGCCAGCAGGGGAGGGAAGTTGGGGGCAAGATTAGGCCAGCAGGGGAGGGCTGTTGGGGGTGAGATCAGGCTGGCAGGGGAGGGCAGTTAGTGGCAATCAGGCAGGCAGGCAGAGGGAGTTAGGGGCGATCAGGCAGGTAGGCAGAGAGGTTAGGGGTTATCAGGCAGGCAGGCAGGTGAGTGGTTAGGAGCCAGTGGTCCCAGATTGCAAGAGGGATGTCTGATTGGAGAGCATGCAGGCTGGGCTGAGGGATCCCCCTCCCCCCATGCATGAATTTCATGCACTGGGCCACTAGTTTTCTATAAAACTCAAACATACCCACAACTGTTAGCCATGTGAGATCTTTAGCATCCAATGAAATTTTGTAAAATATTGCAGTAAAGACCTAGCCACATTTGGAGAGTTAACTAAGGGATCTGTGTCCCTGCTCAGAGAAAATTGGGATGGATGAGAGACCAGGCCCAAGAATCAATTATGAGATGATGTGATGTGACCAGCCAGAGCTCTGGATCAGAGGGTGGGAGCACAGATGGCTGGCAGAACTAAAAAGAGACCACTAGGTTGGATTTGTAGAACATCTAAGAATTCCTCAGAGATTCCCAGAAATCACTTGGGAAAAAGAAAATAGTATGTGTGGACTTCCTGAAATCAATTTGGATATTAAAAGAAATGTAACCTTACTTTTTATTACAAGCGTGTGAGATGTGGGGGGGGGGGACACATTTATTGCAGCATGTTCATCTTGGCAGCCAGAAAGCTCAGAGCTGGAAGTATTGCTTAATTATAATAATAATCTCATCCGGAATTCCTAAAATCATCAAAAGCTACTTGGCAGGGAAATCCAAGTACAACACCTTCTCTCCTCTTAAACAATTTATGATCTCTCTTTTAATCTTTATTATTATAAAAACTTTTTGTGTATGGTTTGCACATAAGCTGGGATTTAGATATGCCTAGGCATGTGCAATGAACCAGAGGGCAGCCTGCCAGAAGTCTGCTCAGATGAGTGACCAGGAAGGCTACTGAGAAACACAGTCACTCACAAGCTTGTTCCCAAAATAAAACAACACAGCTGGATGGGAAGGGTGACTCTGGCTACAATCATTTTGTCACTTGTGTTTGCCATTGGCTCTGCCTCCATGGACATGTGTCTCGGTCTTTTGGGGAGATGTGTAAATAAAACTAAGGGGAAAGATTGTTTTCTCAAAACTTTTGCATGGAGAGAAACACCACTGCTTTTGTCCTCTCCTTAAAAAAAGTGTTAGATCCCTGACCTTTGGCCCTTCAAGGGTTCTGGATAGTGGCACTTTGTGAAAGATGGCTTTGGAGTCTGACGGTGGAGACTAATCGGTAAGAAGGAATAGCTGGGAAAAGCAGCAGCAGGAGTGCCCACAGGCACAGAAGTACACAGAGGAAACAACAGTGAGGCCTGGCAAATGGAGTGATTCCCAGTGTGAGAAGTGGCAAGACTCTTTCCTTGAACAAACTTTAGTCAGCCTCCTCTAAGATCTCTAGGCCTTAACTTGGTGTCTATCCTTGTAGGACCTGTAGCATCCAGTTGTGGCAAGAATCTTGATAAATGAGTTTTATAAAATATCTGTTTTTGGTATTTGATCACCTTAGATATCTGATCAAATTCTTCATCTCCCACCCTTGGCCTCTTATCACCCTGGCCTGCCTTCAGCAAGAATCTTTTTGTTAGTTTAATAAGAATCTTCCCTTACACCTGATATTTCTTCTTAGTACTTTTCCATCACTGACCCTTCTTCTGGCTCTTTGATTATAAATCTCCACCTGTCCATGTTGAATTTGGAATTGACCTCAATTCTATACTGGGTCTCTTTCCCATTATTACAATATCCTGAATAAAATTTGCTCATTGCTTTAACTTCTGTCTGGCTCTGGTTTTCTTTAAGGAAAGTGAGACTTGGTAGAACTTGTGTCAAGTAGACTTTTTATCGAGTAGATCTTGGCAGTACCCAGCATCAGCAGTGATGAAATCCAGAGGTGCTGATATGGCCTGTGTGATCAGCAGTACCAGCAGTATGTTCTGAGTATACAATGAATTGGTGACTATATATGAGACTTTCCTTCATGAGTCTCAGAATATCTGTGGAAGAAATCTTCCCAAGGAACCAGAAGAAGACACAAAGAACCAGATTGTAGTTGACTGTTGAAAAACATGGATTTGAATTGTATGGGTCCACTTATACATGAATTCTTTCTATTGGTGCCCCATACAGTTCAAACCATGTTCAAGGGCCAACTCTATGGTTGGGAATCTGTGTATGCTGAGGGTCTACTTAAGTTTAAGCAGATTTTGGGTTTTTGACTGCATGGGAGGTTGGTACCCCTAACCCTCATGTTGTTCAAGGGTCAACTATATATTTAGTTCTCCATAGTATTTATTATAAATAAAACATTGTGCTATTTTAAATACCCATATCCTTATTTTATCCTATATAATAATAGAGGAATATGCAAATTGTCTGTTACACCACAACATCACAACCAGATCAGCAGGCTGTGTCCCTGCCCTCTGCTCAGGCAGCTGCAAGGCCCGGGATATGATAGGATACGATACAATAGGAAGGGATAAGAAAGGAGAGGGAGAGGAAGGCAGGCCTGCATGCAGACAGGCTGAGAGGAGAAACAGAAATACAGAAAGGGAACAAGAAAAAGATGCAGGAATGGAAAAGGGAAGGAAACGCGGGGCTGCACGCGGGAGGCAGGGGCTGGAGCAGGTGCTCCTGGTGAGGGGTGGGACACAGGTGGCATGGAACGGGGAGCCCTGCCCAGACACGGGAGGAGGGCAGTGACCCCTGGCGCGGGCTGTTGGCAGATCCCGGGACGGAGCGATGGATGCTTCGGCCATCCTTCCTGGGCCGGGTGTCCCGGGCAGGGAATGGGAGCAGGACGGTGGTGGGGAGGCCAGGGAAGGGGGGGCAGTGAATACCTGGCTGGGGCTGAGCCCTGAGCTGGGGGTTAATGCCCCCCCCCCAAATGGAAGCTTTAAGAAGGGGAGGAGGGAGGGAAGAACTTTATAAAGAAGTCAGTAGAGAGCAGAGTTAAAGAAGGAAAGAGGATGTATAAGTGAACTGTAGAAGCTATAATGAAAATTAAGTATAGTTGTGTACTGGGGACAGATTCTTAAAGTAGGAGTCAGAAAAGAAAAAAGATAAATGATAGTGAATAATTAGGCAGATAGATGATAGATAGATAGATAGATAGATAGATAGATAGATAGATAGATAGATAGATATTCAAACAGTGGAAGTAAGTAGAGAAGAATGTATGGGAAAGGTAGGATGAGAGAGAAAGAGGGAGGGAAGAAAAGTTTTAAAGGGCAGCCAATAGATCTTAAAAGGAGAATGGAAAGAAGGAAAAAATGGGGGAGGGAGCAAAGCAGGTCCCAGGGAGGAAGTGAAGAAAAAAATTAAGGTGGGAAGTAAGGAAAAGGGGAGGGAGAGTAGGGGTAAAGATAAAGGAAAGAAGGAATGTCGGGAGGGAGGGAGGGTTGGAGAAAGATGGGAAGAAGGATGATGGAACAGAAGTGGGAAATGAGGAGGAAAGAAAAGTTTATAAATGATGAGTCAATAGGAAAAAGTGTTACATAAAGGAGAGAGAAAAATTGTGTGAGAGGGAGAGCCAATAAAGAAGTCAAATACAATTGTGTGTGAAGGGGATAAGATTTTTAAAAAAAGTTAATAGGGGTGACCAGACCGGCAGGGCAGGGCAGTTAGGGGATCAGGCCAGCAAGGAAGGGCAGTTAGGGGGATCAGGCAGCCAGGCAGAGTGGTTAGGGCAGGTGACCAGTTAGGAGCCAGAGGTCCTGGATTGAAAGAGGGATCGGGCCTAAACGGGCAGTTGGACATCCCCTGAGGGCTCCCAGATTGGAGAGGTTGCAGGTCGGGCTGAGGGACCCCCACCCCTGGCCGCCTGTGCACGAATTTCATGCACCAGGCCTCTAGCAGGTAATTAAACTGAAGCTTAGAAAAGCTAACTCACCTTGTAAAGGGAAGAATTGGGACACAAATCTAGTGTTCTACATATACACTGCTTATTGTACTACAATACAGCTGTTCCTCATTTAAAATATTTCCTCTACAGATTTTGATGCCCAAGTTCTTTTAAAATATTAATATATAAGTTAATAAATTTCTCATTTTTTTCATATGTCAGATAGAATATATTTTATACCTTGCTGGAATTCATTTTTTAAAAATTTAAATTGAATTTATTCATTAAACTGTATTTTTTATTATTAAAAAGATGCTTTCCATCTTTATTTGAAGATAAATTTACTAAATTTAAAATTAGGATATGTATTTCAAAATCTGGCAAAAAGAAGATAACATTGCTTTTTGAAAAAATGTAACTGGAGACTTTAAAGAAGCATAAAAGATTTCTGTTCCTGTTTTTAAAAGCTCTCCTTGAAAAGGACATTTAAGCAAGATGGTGACATGGAGCAGGTTAGGGTCAAAACTATGGGGCTTGTCAGGTTAGTCCAGGAAAACTAGAGCGGGCATCAGATTTACTCCACAAGCAATGAGGCCGCCAGAGCCAAGAACTGGAACCTTGCCAGAAGCTGAGCAGGGTGAATGCCAAAGGAGTAGCCAAGAGAACAAGCCAAGGATTAGTAAGTGGAGAAAGCAGCAGAGGCAAAGGGAGACAAGAGCACAGGATGGGGTTCCTAGGGCTACCTATCTTTATTGCCTCTGGACAGTGTCTCTTTAGCACGATCATGCCTCATTTAATGCTCCACGCATGAGCTCACTATGTAGTGTCAGTAATTTTCTACACCTGATACCACACCACCCCGATCTAATCTTCTACCCCTTAAAATACAGGGTTTGGGTGTGGAAACTGAGGAACATGGGCGTCTGCATTATCTGGGTTGTCATTATATAGTGTGTAGAAGTCTTTCTGGTCCATTTCTTAGATCTGTCTCTATCCATGTCCCCCAGCCATTGCTTGGCACTGAGGAGAGCCTGACAGAACTGGAAAATACTAGTATATTCATGTTTTTAGTCTATTGTTTTAGAAGTGGGAGACCTTAAATTCCAGATGGAGTGTGGAGGCAAAAAACGTGAGGAACAGTGTGTTTGCCTCAGGCCTGGAGGAAACCATAGAAGGAAAGGCCTTTATATTAAAATCTCAGAACTCAGGAAGGACAGTGGAGAATTGCTTAGCTTTGAAGAGGCCAGGTATAAGGATATGTCAGCAGAGTTACTAGATATTGTTTCCTACCTTACAGTTGGAGGTGTATGGTCTTAAACTTGTGTTTTGAGAATCTGTGAGAAGTGCCAAGTCCTTTTTCTTTGACCATGAACTATTTTATTTGATCCTAAAATGGATGATGCTCAGGACAAAATTCTCATAATATTTTAAACAACTAACTTGTAGTCTTTATTTACTCTTGCCAAAAAAGGGTGTGTGTGAGTGTGTGTGTGTGTGTGTGTGTGTGTGTGTGTGTGAGTGTGCTTCAAATCAAAGAAAGAGGGGAAAGAGTGGAAGGCAAAGATAATAATGTAAATGGCAGAAGTGAGCATTCTACTGCTCTAAGCATGCAGTGGGCACCTTTGGAACCACTCATCTTCTTCAGACTGGAAAGTGGGGGCAGAGTTGTGAAGGAAACAGCAGAAAATCGAGACACATATTTGTAGAGAAAAGCATGCATTGGTTAGTCTTTATAAGACCTCTCTACTGTATCATCCAAAGTTGCTGTGGAGGTATACTGTTGTTTTGCACTTTAAAAAAATCCTTTACATCACTAGCCAAATAAGCATTGGGATCTTAAATTACAATTTCAACCCCTAAAACTTTCTTGAAGTAAATTTAGAACACATCTTGAAGCAACTTAAAAATACTTGCATAAAAAAGAATAGTATTTAATAGAAAAAATGAAGCAAAATAAAGCAAAGGGAAAAATTATTCTATGTTCAATTATTCTATGTAGAAAGAGTGCTTTAATTTGATTTTTTAAAATATAATAAAATATGTTTTTATTTATTTCAGAAAGGAAGGGAAAGTCAGAGATAGAAGCATCAATGATGAAAGAGAATCATTGATTGGCTTCCTCCTGCATGCCTCCTACTTGGGATCGAACCTGCAACTTGGGCATGTGGTGCCCTGACCAGGAATCAAACCATGACCTCCTAGTTCATAGCTTAACAGTCAACCACTGAGCAACACTGGCCGGGCTAATTTGGTTTCTTATATAAATTGTATCTATTGGAAGGAAGGAGTAAAATACATTGCAAGGTGTTCAGGCAAGAACACAGGTTTCGCTTTAGCAACTGGCTTGCTCAGAGTTCTGCCTTTCATTTGTTTATGGTGTTTGCTGGGTCAATACATGTGGGCAGCATGGTCCAAAATGGAAATGCATAGTGGCTGTAGCTTTGGTGCTCTTGGTGGAGATACATTTTTCAATAACTGGATGGGGAGAAGGAAAGATGACCAGGGATAAAGTTAATGGGGATAGCCCTGTAGGTGTGGATACAGTGTTTACATTGTCTACTTGACTTCTTATTTGAATTATGGATAATAGCAGAGAACAAGTGCACCTTCATTTGAGGATATCATGGCAAATATAGTCTAGGGTGACTCTCAATGAGTCACACCCTATCACTCAGTATAGGTAGACTCTGTGGCTTGACTCTAACCAACAATATCTGGCAGAGATGAAGGGATTTTTCAAATGTAATTTAGGTCTCTAATCAGGTGACTTTGAGTTAATTAAGTAAGTGAGTATTCTGAGTTGGCCTGATCTAATCATGTGAGCTTTTAAAAGTAAAAGCTAGGCCTTCCCTGAAGGCGGAAACTCTGAGCAGCAGAGACTCTTTCTCTCTATTTCTGGCTTTCAAGAAGCAAGCTGCAATGAATTCTACAGCCTCAAGGAAATAAATCCTTTCAACCACAGAGCATGATGGTGATCCTTCCCTTGTAGAGCCTGCCCTGAGGATGCAGCCTGTAGGACCCCTTGGTTTCAGCCTTTTGAAACCCTAACCAGAGAACCAAGTTATGGTTTGCTCAGATTTTTGGCCTATAGAAACAGTGGGTATTGCTTTAAGTCCCTACGCTTGTGAAATTTTTAGAAAACTAATACAGATATGTAATAGGGCCCCTTCAAAGGGAAAAGTGAACAGAGGCCCACAGGTCAAGATTACGTAACCTTGGATTGGGAAACTCCAGATATTTTTCTTCGAAGGGTAGCCATGTTGAACATGGTGAAAGGCAGGGGGAAGATTTCATGCAGAGAAGAGGTTGTTCCTTTTTTGTGTGGGATGGTGTCTTAATCACTAGTAAAGCCCATCAAAACAGTTCCCTAGCCCTGGCTGGCTTGGCTCAGTGGATAGAGTGTCAGCCTGCGGACTGAAGGGTCCCAGGTTCAATTCCAGCCGAGGGCACATGCCTGGGTTGCGGGCTCGATCCCCGGTAGGGGATGTTAAGGAGGCAGCCGATCAATGATTCTCCCTCATCATTGATGTTTCTATCTCTCTTTCCTTCTTCCTTCCTCTCTGAAATCAATAAAAATGTATTTTTTTAAAAAAAACAACAGTTCCCTAGACAGACATAAATTTGCAAGGGAGCAGAAGGCTCCTCATTCTATCTTGGCAATCCCAGGGAGTGGAAAATATGGGACCACCATCAGTCCTGGCATATTGGATGGGTAGTTTTGTAATCGAACAAACGATGGGTTCATGCTGCCTGTCACTACTTGAGCCAATTCAGCAAAGACAGGGTTGAATCATATATGAGTGTCTATTCCAATATTGCTGGCAGTATGGGAGAGCAGCAGGTCATCCACAAAAATCTGCTCTGCACCCCACTATAAGCCGCCTGCTTATATTGGTAGAAGTAAAAAGGATTACAGGGGGGAATATGCCAAATGGGCAGTAAACAAGTAAGCAAGCTGGAGATTTGCAAAGGCCTGCAGGTATGCAAAAGGGCTGGAGATCTTCAACGAGCTTAGTGATATTCAAGGGCTGGGGATCTTCAAAGGGCTAGGGATTCTGGTTTCTGCAGCAACTTCGTTCATCTTTCTATGATAATAGGCAGCTCCAAATGGGAGGGACGGGCTGCATTTCCAGGTGAGCTCCCAGGTCCTGAGTGCAGCTGCCAGCCAGGTTACAATGTTCCTTCTTTAATCAGAATAAAACAGTCACTGTTAACAGAGCATGATTAATATTTCTTACAATTCTAGCTGGTTCCCAAACATTCTATTTTTGCCCCTATCAGTTTGAGGCAGCCAGGCCTATTTGACATGTGAGGGTTGGTATATGGTTCAATTAAAACGCATGCACACATGTGCTATGGTAGGTGGGAACAAATGTATATTTCAACTTTGATAACAGAGGTCTCCTTTCATATAAATCGAAGGTGTCAGGCATTAATGAGATGGCATGGGTCAATGAACCAGCCTGCTGATAAATAAGATTCAAACAGGCTGAGGGCTGAAGAGGACTACTTGAGGTTTTAAAACAAGGTGAGTTTTCCTGTGAACTAAAAATTGAATACAGAAAACAGCATAATCTGTGTCAAAGTCTGAGTTGTTCTCAGTTTTACTAGGTTCTGGAGCTTTGCATAGTACCAGAATAAACATGGCCTTTCAGTCTAAGATTTGTTTGATCTGCTTTGAACAAAAAGGGGCCACATACTAAACTTGACAAGCTCAGGGAGGCCTGCATGTTAAGCCTTATAAACTCAGAGACTGAAAGCAACCACATAAAAATTCCTAACTAAAAACTGGTCTATGGCAGCCTATAGTTTCCTTAACAAAGGTCAGTCTTTACCTTAAGTGAGCCTGCGTGTTGTCATTTTGAATCTTAGATAACGTACCTTTGAAATGTCAGAGTAAACTCCCTTCCTAGGCCTCTTAAAGCACCGCCACCGTCACCAGAGCAGACCACAGAACCCTTCAGCATTACCTTGTTCTCCGCATACCATCTCTGTGTGCTGAAGATGCTCATTATTAACTATCCTATACTCACCAATATAAAGGAAGTGCGTGTCTATTTTGCCTTTTTATCCAATCCCAGAGATTTCCCCATTTTGCTTTCTCCCACCCCCTTAATCTACCACCTTTATTCTAATGTATAAAATAAGCTGCAAAACTGCTCTTCTCTGGAGCATTTTTCGATCCATTGAGATTTTGCTTTTTGGCAATTGTTGTCAGTTTGGCTCACATAAACTCATAAAAATTCTCTACATGTTTGAACATTTCTTCCATCAGCACCACAAAGGACCCGTGCTGAGACTGGCACTCCATCTTCTCTGAGAGATAGTGATAGAGAAGGGTGGCAGCCTGGGCAGCATATGTAGCTCCAACACCTCTATGAGAGTGCTCAGCTGAATTAGAGAGCTTACTATTAATCCTTAAAACACACAGGATATTGGAAGGCACCCACAGCAACTGTGCTGGCATTATTTGTGCCTACCGGGGAAATAAACCCCATCAGATGCGATGGAAGAACCTTGCACAGCCCCAAAGGTGGATGCCTTCACATTATAGTCTGAGGAATGGCTCCCTGGACTTAGGTAGTTCACAACCCTCAAGCACACAGGAACCCAGGTGATGGTAAGGTGATATTAAAGTCAATGGCCAATTTGGTCAGTTGTGTAGAAGCAAAGGTGAATGCCTATATGGTTCAGTCTGTGACCAGAACAACAAATCATAAATAATATATTTTATATTATTTGAGGAAGAAGAAGGTGTTAATTTTGTTTCTTGGTATTTTATAAATTATCTTATTGCTTTAGTACTGATTTATGAGTATGAGTCTTCTAGATATGCTATTATAACAACTGTAAACAAAGACAATCTTACTTCTTTTTTTTAATCATTACACCTTGAATTGTTTTCTCTTGTTTAATTATATTGGCTCAAACCTTCAATATAATGTTAAATAATAAGAAAGATAATGCCCATCCTTGTATTGTTTTTCACTTCAGTAGGAATTCCTGGCATTTTTCTCTATTATGTATGAGGAATATATATAACTGTCGTACTAAAAAAAGGACATCAATTTTTGTTTTATCAAATTTCTTATAAACTTAATTTATGTTAAATGCCTTTCTGGCATATATGGACATGATCATATAAACTTTTCCTTAGATCTATTAGTATGATGAGTTTCATTTTTAAATTAATTTTGCATAAAAATTTTAATACAATGTTGAGAAACAGTACAATCATTAACCTTACTAAGATTACCCAATAACAAATATGAAAATGAGTTTGCCTTTGCCCTCAAGACAGCTATCCTCAACAACAAGCCTCCTAAGCGTCTAGATTTAGAAAAGCCTCCTTTTCATACTTAGGTCATCAGCAGAGCTGGACTTTGTGGTGGAAGATGAAGACAGGGGACCACTGCATGAAGACTCAGGCCTATTATGCAAACCCCACGGCTTTGATATCCAATCTCCATTAAGAGGCGACTTTACCCATTACTCTAATTATTCTATCTAATACTAGTATGCTCTCCATTTCGTTGTTGGGATAGTACTTGGGTAGGGGTGACCCAGTGAGATTCAGAACTATATAGGCATAGTCAAAGGCCTGCTTCACTTGCATGACCACATACGAACTCCTTCCAACATCATTACCTGGTTGTAAAGGATCTTCAATATAAAGCATCAGTGGCCTGTAGCCATCTAGCATATTTTTCTGTACTTTCATTTTTGGCCACATATAAACCACCATCCTTTATCTGACTGCTAGCCTTTAAATAATTGAGTTGCCGCCCTGATCAGTTTGCCTCAGTGGATAGAGCATCGGCCTGCAGACTCAAGGGTCCCAGGTTCAATTCCGGTCAAGGGCATGTACCTTGGTTGCGGGCACATCCCCAGTGCGGGGTGTGCAGGAGGCAGCTGATTGATGTTTCTCTCTCATCGATGTTTCTAACTCTCTATCCCTCTCCCTTCCTCTCTGTAAAAACTCAATAAAATATATTTAAAAAAATAATTGAAATGCCATTCATATAATTTCAAAAATTCTATTAAGAGAACACCATAGTTTGTTGTAAATGTTTCCCTCCACGTCCTGCGTGGTTCAGGGTTCAGTATCTGGAAGAGGAGCTGCACACAAATGAAAGAGAAAAGACACGAGATAATTTGGGAATATTGGGGACCAGGCAGGTAAGTCCAACTCAAGAGGAAAGACTTCCAGCTGTGCTCAGGCCGCACTGACCTTTAATAGTCTGAGGTAAACAAGGCAGTGGTTACTATAGTTACACAGTTCTTGTGAGTTTCACCTGTTTTGACCATGTTTACACTCCCTGCACTACACTCAGCCCATTAGCTTCTCAGGTAAGATATGGGGAGTGTTATAAGGTCAAGCCTAAGTATGCTAAGAGGACTGAGCCCTCTAAGCTGGGACTTGTTTGTGACTTTGCCAGCAGGTCAGTCCGAGGCTTAACCCTATATCGGTTTCCCATAATCCTATCTAATAATAGACAAACATGATAATTAACTGTACCTCCGACACGCTTCCCATTGGCTAATCAGGGTGATATGCAAATTAACTGCCAACCAAGATGGTGGCCAGCAGACAGGCAGCTGAAGCGAACAGGAGGCTTGCTTGCTCCAGTGAAGGAGGAAGCCAAGGTTCCCCGCCTGCCGCTGCCGGCCTCTGAACTGCAGTCTAAGAAACAATTTTGTAATTATAGAAGCTAAACAAACCCCAGAAACCTGCTTTCAGCCGGCCGGCCGAGCTGGAGTTGCAACAGTGTTTCAATTATAGAACCCAAACAAATCCTAGATATCTGCTTTTAGCAGCCGAGGTCTCAGAGCTGGAGCTGAGCCTCAGAGCTAAAGCCGGCTGTCAGTTCCAGTGACAGCCATAGAAGATAAATAAATCCCAGAATAAAAAAGAAAAAAAGGAGAGGTTGGGAGCTTCAGTCATCCACCAGCCTGAAAATGGCCCTCAGCCCCTCACCTAGACTGGCCAGGCACCCCAGTGGGGACACCCACCCTGAAGGTGGTGTGACCAGCTGCAAACAGCCATCATCCCCTCATCCAGGCTGGCCAGGCACCCAAACGGGACCCCCACCCTGATCCGGGACACGCTTCAGGGCAAACCAACCGGCCTCCACCCATGCACTAGGCCTCTATCCTATATAGTAAAACGGTAATATGCCTCCCAGCACCGGGATCAGCTGAGCAGCGAGGCCTCCCAGCACAAGGATCAGCTGAGCAGTGAGGCCTCACTGCCCCGGTGTCAAGCGGAGCTGTGAGGCCTCCCCAGCACTGGGATCAGCAGAGCCGCAAGGCCTCCTGGCCCCTGGAGCAGTGTGACAGGGGGCAGCACCCAAACCCCCTGATCACCCTGTGGCTCTGTGTGTGACAGGGGGCGGGGCCAGAACCTCCCTATCTGCCCTGCTCTGTTCGTGACAGGGGAAGGCGCCCCAACCCCCTGATCGGCCCTGCTCTGTGTGTGACAGGGTGTGGCGCCCCAACCCCCCCATGGGCCCTGCTCTGTGTGTGACGAGGTGGAGCCACAACCTCCCCATCAGCCCTGCCCTGAGTGTGACAGTGGGGAGTGCCCCAACCCCCTGATCAGCCCTGCACTTTGCATGACAGGCGGCAGCACCCCAACCCCCTGATTGGCCCTGTTCTGTGCATGACAGGTGGTGGCGCCGCAACCTCCCCATAGACCCTGCCTTGAGTGTGACAGGGGGTGGTGCCCCAACCCCCCAATTGGCCCTACCCTGAGCGTGACTGAGGGTGGCATCACAACCACCCAATCTGCCCTGCTCTGTGCATGACAGGGGGTGGTGCCCCAACTCCCCAATTGGCCCTGCTCTGAGCCTGACCAGGGGCTGCACCTAGGGATTGGGCCTGCCCTCTGCCACCGGGAAGCAGACCTAAGCCAGCAGGTCGTTATCTCCCGAGGGGTCGCAGACTGTGAGAGGGCACAAGTGGGGCTGAGGGACACCCCCCCTCCCGCCAGTGCACAGATTTTTGTGCACTGGGACTCTAGTAGTTTATATTCAGGATGCAAGCATCTTCCCTGGGATGTAACAGAAGGAAACTGACTGCCATTAAAAAGAGACTATAAGGACCAATTTCTGTAAATACTTCATTAAGGTCCCTCTGCAATAAAAGGTGGCTGGGTATCAGGTGAGTTACCTACTTTGGCCAGGCCCCAGGCTTTGTGGCTTTGTTTGCTGGTCCTGCAAGTGCAGCCATTGATTTCCAATGGTATATGTTTCTGGTATTGTGATTTATTCCCAGGCTATCCCTGTTTTCCACTTTTACTTTCCTGGCTTCAGTTTATGATTCATTCATTTGTTTCTTTTTGGTTGGTTTGGTTAAGTTTGATCTTTGGTGTCTTTTTTTTCACCCTCTTGTGAAACTCATATAATATTATTTTTTGTCATTATTTACAGTGGGAGGAAATTTTAGGACATAGCCATACTGTTCATGTGGCAGCGCACATTCTTTAACTGTTTTTAGTCATCACTCAGGCTAGCCTTGGCTTTCTTCTGAAGATTAAGTGGAACACTTCTTTTTATTCACTCTGGATAGTCATCTTGGATTTCCAAGCTTTTCTTTCCCTCAGCTGGCCTGTCTTTCATCTTCCAGCAAGTTTATCATATAACAGAGACCTTTCATTTGTTCATTTGTTCTAAGAGAGAAGAGAACATCTTTTAGCAATATTTTTCATGATGAATCCTTTATTATACTGGCAGGAGTAGGTGGAAGATCAGTTTGCTGCAATCAATAGTTAAAGTACTTTATTAGAAAATGATTTAAAAAGTTTTCTTAGGACTTTTTAAAAGAATTATTTTTATTTTTTAAAGTAGTACAGATGTTCCCTTTGATTTTTCCCCATTGACCCCTTTCACCCTGTACCCGCCCCTCCCAGACCTTCACCACTCTATTGGTGTGTCCATGGGCTATGCATATAAGCATATAAAATCCTCATTAATCTCTTCCCACCCACCCCACCCACCTAACTTTCCTCTGAAATTCATCAGTCTGCTCCATGCTTCTATATCTCTGCATCTATTTTGTTCATCAGTTTATTTTGTTTGTTAGATTCCACATATACTAGTAAGTGAGATCATGTGATATTTATCTTCCGGACTGGCTTATTTCGCTTAGCACAATACTCTCCAGGTCTTATGATTTTTATTAAAGATATAAATTTATTTTTTCACAACTTTTCTTCTCAAACTTATAACAATCCAATCCCTACCTTATAAATCTGAAAATTAGACCAAGTATTTTTACCAACCACGAGGGACAATTTGTTATGATGGAAATGTGTCTGCAAATGACTTTATCTCAGACCTTTTTTCATCTACTAGGCTGTAGAGTTGCTTCTACCTATACAATTAAGTAAAGCCCTAGAACATATCCAAACTTTAGTATACAAAGGGATATTTCTGTATGTTTGACAAAATTGCTTATTCTCTACCTACATATCTATTCAGTTTCCTTTAGGTAAATAAGAGTATAATTTTTGCATTTTTAACAAGCACCCTAGGTGAATCTAATACACAAGGACTAGGGATTATACTAAGCAGACCTGTAGAAGTATATTGATTCAACAAATCATCCTAAAATCTCTTTCTTCTCTTTTATGTGTATCTGTCATAATGCTTTCAACTTTAGGAGGTATCAGAGGACTGGCAATATGTTGAATTGAACTGGATTTTAAATTATAATTTACCTACATGCTGATTACTTCCAGGCCTAGATTAAATTGTTTCGTGTTCTGGGTCTCTGGAATTTTTCTGACTTGCATATTTTTATTTTATTATGTCTTAAATATTTAAACTATAATTTATAATCTTGACATTTGATAACCTTCTTAGAGATATTTAAATGTCCTTTTTGGCTGTACACTCCTACATTTTATTTTTCCAATTTTCTATCAGTAGTTTTTTCCTTTTCCTTTTCTCTTTTTGCAATCATATTATTGGGGTTACAAGCATCCAGCATTTTTTATTGCTTTTCCTTTTAGTCATGCTACTTAGATATACATTACTCTGATTTCCTTTAGTTATTCTATAATTTGTTTTATTCATCTCTTCTCATATCTCCAAATAACATATATAGCAGTGTCCAATTTTTACAAAAAATGCAATTAATAAATGTAATTTATAAGATTTAATTATATTCTTGCTGTTCTGTCATCAGATTTATTTGCCTTTGCTTAATACAATTTTGTAACTTTACTAGTATACCTTTTGTTTGTTTTCTTGAATTCACAGCTATAGTTTAGCTAGTGCTAAGCTAAAAGAATCATGATTTGATTTTCAGAAAAATCTGATTTTTTTTTCAATAAAGTGAGTAATTTATTTTAGAATATACATGGAGTAAGTACCTCAAAGTAAGTTATATTTGGCTATTGTCAGGAAAATAGCATAATATCTTACATTATTATGGAGTTTGTTCTGTAAAAAAAAAATAGGTTAACAGCACGTGGAGTCATTCATATCTCATGCCTTTATTGTTCAAAATTAAGTCTAGGGTGATGATTTGCTAGAAAAGCTCAGCAGACCCTGAGAAAATCAGACTCTGAGATATTAAATCTAGTGGCTTAAGATGTCATCCTACTGTGGGAGGGAGGAGACCCCCACAAAACATTCAACACGAACATGATGAACCAAGGACTGTTTTCTTTGTTAAAGACTTCTAGCAAATTTACCTCATAGTGAAAAGGAAGAATACAACTACTCAGGGGCTTTCTTTAGCCTGTCTTCTGCTCTGCAGTGGCCACAACCAGGTATCTTGGAGATTTTGCTACAGTGCTTAGGCATTTGGGGCAAGAGTTCACCCCCTGAGAAACATGGCAATATGTGCTGGGAACCATAGGAAATTAGAGGAAATAGCTTCGGACTAGCATTGAAGCAACTACAGCCAGAGTTTAGTTTGGGAAGGAAAACAAATGATTCTGTGTACTTTAAGCCTTAATTTTTTTATTTACTTAAAATCTTATTTTATAATATTTAATAAATCTACAGTTCAACTAGCTTTGTACCAGAAATGATCATTCTCATAGCTTGTGTGGGTTTTTCATAAAATTATACAACATATACTGAGTTTTTTTTGGATCTAAGAAACTAAATGTAGAGTATCAGTTACAGGAATTATTTAAAAAGCACACATACTAGTACATTTATTCATATATACCTATATAATCCAGGAATGACAAATTCCAAAACACTACTAAATGTTTTACCTGCCTTTCTGATTCCCCTAAAATTTTTAGTGTTAGAGCATATATTTGACAGATATCTCTAGTCATCAGTTGCCATACATATATTTATTGTGTGGCTGTTCACAGGGATCATTAAAGTCATGATTAATTATGAGTTACAAATGTATTATTGAAGCCTTTTGTGGAGGAGATGGTGTTAACATCCTGTCTTCTGGATTTCTCTGAAGTTCTATTTTGGATTTGCCCAATAAAACTCATTGATCCTCTTACCTGGATTTTTCATTGAAGATCATTTACCAATATATCTCCATGGATATGTTCAAAACTTAAAACTACATTTTTTGAAAGAGAAAAGAGCATATATTTTTTCAGGAATATTACCAGAAAAGCTCAATTTTGAATACTAAATCTTGGAGTGCTTTGCTCATATCTTATACGTCTTATGCAGTAAAGTATAAAACTTGCTTATTTATACTTTGAATCTTATTTTGAAATTCAAAAAAATATTGTAATAATGATGTGCTTTTTCACACTTATATATTTCCTTTTTAGAAAAAAAGACACCATAGAAAGTAAATGCATGTATCATTACCATAAGTAGTAGTAGCAGAAAAAGGAGAATAAAAATTTGGATTTGTTTTAAAAAATGTAAAGCTTTTCAGTAGAGTAAAATACTAGCAATGAGACTGGTAGAACCTTGGTTCTGTTCAGTATTCTGTCCCTATTCTGGTCCCTTCAGTTCAACTAATGTTTTTTTGGGGTTTTTTTTGTATTTTTTAAAATCGATTTCAGAGGGGAAGTGAGAGGGAGAGAAAGAGATAGAAACATCAGTGATGAGAAAGAATCATTGATCGGCTGCCTCCTACATGTTCCACACTGTGAACCAAGCCCGCAACCCAGGCATGTGCCCTGACTGGGAATCAAACTGTGACCTCCTGGTTTATAGGTCGATGCTCAACCACTGAGCCACGCCAGCCAGGCAGCTCAACTAAGTGTCTGAAGTTCTCTCTACTTGTCCTCATTGGAGCTTTCCTGGGCAGAGCAGACATGAGGAATAGGGGTGATAATTTGGAGTTTGCTTTCCAAGTATCCTTTTCCTCATACACTAAATTATATAGTCAAATACATTAGGAAGTCTGCAAAAGAATTTCTAATATCTCAGGTTCTGATCCAGAATGGTATATATGGAGAATTGAACACAATTTATTGTTACATAAATCATCAACTTTGTTCATAGTGAGTTGACAGTAATAACAATGTATAATAGTAATAATAGCTAATATTTGTTTTATGTTTCTCATGAATGCCATATATTTCACATGTATTAGCTTATTCATTCCCACAATAACCCAGTAAGTTAGGTGCTGTAATTATCGACATTTAAGGGAAGTTTAACTATAAAATTTATATCTATTTTACCATAAAACTTGCTTATTAACAGCTAATAATTTTGGCTATGATCCAGTGTTTGAACAAGTATTTCAAGTGTAAATGCTTTGACAGACTAAATGACATTTAGGATGATGTTTTATTTTTATATTTAAATTTTTTTTTCTTTATTCTCAGTCTAAAGTGGTGAATGCAGTAGGTATAAGTTATAATAGACTTAGGAAAATGGATAAATTAATATTTGTCATAGATTAAAAAAGGTTAGACAGATATCAATTCAAATTCTGACTGTCACTCTCTGTCCTACTCTGTCTCTCTCTCTCCAATTTCTATTTCTCTCTCTCTGTCTCTCTCTCTCTATTTATCACCATTAAACTATCTCTCTTTCTGTCTCTCACATGTATATAGATATATCTTTAAATACATTACTTAATACTCTATACCTCAATTTCCACATTCATAAAAGCAACTATGATAATATACATCATAGTGTGTTTTAGGAATTAAATTTGATGATACAAGTACATTTTACCCAGAGTGCTTTTTGCATAATACAATATTTTCCTTTTTTTTTCACTCAATCCCCTGATGATAAAGCATTTAGAAATCCCGTGCTTTATGGAATTATTTTTTAAAAGAAGTTAGGTGGGCACCAAATGGAAAATTTTGTATAATCCACTCCTTACCAGGTGATAGAAGCAAGAACTGCAAGATATTTAATATTTCAACATATTAAAATAAATGAGATGACATTATATAAAGTTATATTGACATAGTAAATTACATGCAGACAATAAGAGAGCAAGATAGTATAAAAGGTGCTAATTGTTCAGTGGAAATTAAAAAGAAATATAAGGAAATAAAGACTATTGAGGCCTGGGGCTTTTGGGGAAGACCTGACTAGGCCCTGCAAAGATGGATTCTCTGTGTATATATGGACAAGAGAAGGGAGAGAATTCTAGACAGTTGGAAGCACTTGCACTACATATAGAAGCAGGAATAGCTTTGTGTGTATGTTAGTGTGTATATGTGTGTGTGAGTGTGTGTGTGTGTGTGTGTGTGTGTGTGTGTGTGTGTGTGTGTGTGTGACATGCACACCTGAGGACTGAGGCAGTCAGCCTGTCTTCATCACAAAGTTCTTATTAGTTAGCAATGAGAAATAAGGTTGGATACATTCCTGACCTCCAAGAACAAGAATAGTGCTTCATTACTGGCCTGGCATTGGCCGTATGTGCCCCACTTATGGGTATATATATTAGGCCAGTTTTCCCCATTCATTTTATGTATCTTTCCCAGATGATCAATATATTTTATTAGAACTGATTTTTTTTTTATTGAAAGGTAAAGCATCATTCATCTAATCAGGCATCAAGCTGGAGATAATATAAAGAAACTGATTTAAATTTAAAATATTGAGTGCCTACTATGTATCACCTACTTGGCTAAGTATTGAGGAGATAGCAGTGAACAAGAAATATGATCTGTGCCCACACACAGCTTTTAGTTTAGCAGAAAATACAGGCATTCATTGCAAAAGAGAGCAAGGAGTTTTGAGAGAACAGACATTGAAAGTGCTCTAACCTAGTCTAGAGAGTGAATGGAAAGTCACAAAGGAGAAAAAGAACTATGCTTTGTCATAATAGAGTTATATAATAGTTGAACACATCCTCCCATTGTCTCCTCATTCAGATATGGGAGGTTAGATGCTCAGAGAGATGGTGGGTCTGTATGCATAAAAGTTTATTTGTGCCTTACTACCTGCTATGTGCTTTTGAGAAGAGGCAAAACCAGCTAGAGGATGTGGGAAAATAAAGTATACCCATTCAGGAAAGGCAATGGTGGTGAGCTGGAATTTCTTTTCATTTCAGATTCAGAAACCATTTACATTGGGCTTGGCCTTTGCTTGAGGTAATTGATGGTTGTTTCTAGATGCACCAGAGGGTCACCTGTTTTATTATCTTAAACTCCTTGAGGGCAGCCTTATGGACGTTGGCGGGTAAGGCGGGTAAGACGGCTCTGAGGTTTCGGCTGCTGACTTGCAATTTAATAGGGCTCTGGGGCATCCGTGCTTTGAGGGAAATGGCCAGTACAGAGACCCCCAAGCTCAACCTGCACGAGGGAAGGCTCAGCAGGACTGACATTTGACTGATGTTGCCATCAGATGCTTCTTCAGAGATGGAAGCCTCCATACAGAATTGAGACAAAGAAATTTCAAAAAGTTGTTATACAAAACAGAATATCACTCTTTTGTGACCTGTTAGGTATTTCTTGAGAAAGGACAGGGAGGGGAGGCTTTCTCTTGGTTTTGCAAAGCTGGGAAACTTCAGATAAAAACAGGATTTTTCCACTCTGTGATGTGTGAATGTGTGTTGTGACACAGTCTTAGTTATGATATGGGCCCTAGTAACAACCTGACACGTCAGTTTAGCAGTCCTCATGGCCTGACCTTGGCTAGGGTAACATTTTATTCCTTGACATCTGTGAGATCCTAATCAGCCCGTCTTCATCAGTCTGACGCAGTGCCTTTGGTCTAGGGCTGAAACCAGTCCCGGCTTGTCAAGGAACTGACTGAAGCCAGGTCGAGTGTTTTTTATCAAAGGATGCCACACGCAAAGTTTTAGAAACTTTGCTCTCAGGAAGTCCTTGACTCTTGCATCCAAAATAAATTAAATGCCTTATGGTCTAGCTGCAGACATGTACTTATTCTGACCTCAGTGGAAATTCAAAGCAGAGGATAACCATTATATAATGATTCTCACGTATTTGTTTACTGTTAGTAAATCACCCTTTAGTTGTTTCTTTTTAAATTGTAAATGATCCTAGTTTCTTTTAGATCTGTCCCATTGAAACAAACATTTATTTCAATTCTGGCAAATAATGCCACCCGTGTCCATCTGGTGCTATCAGCCCTGTTAGGAATGTGTTTGTTCAGAAGTGAGGCGTGTTCAAACACTTTCTATAAAACTTTTCAGGAGAAATTTGCATATTCCTGCAACACTTAACTGTATTTAAACTTCAGCCCATTTGTGGCTTGGCCACTGAGTTTTGTGACTGACATTATTGTTTTATTCCTGAATTAGGGTTGCCAGACAAAATGAAAGATGCCCACTTAAATTGGAATTTCTGATAAACAAGGAATGATGTTGTAGTGTAAGTATGTCTCATATACTAAAACAATTACTTATTGTTTACCTGAAATTCAAATTTGACTGCGAATCCTGCATTTTTATTTGCTAAATCTGGCAACCCTGATAGGACCATCTGACAAGCAAGCATTCTCCTGTGCAGTGGTTGAGAGTTGACCTAGGAACCAGGAGTCTACTGTTCGATTCCCGGTCAGGGCTTGATCCCCAATGTGGGATGTGCAGAGAGAGCCGATCAATTTTCTCTCAACACTGGTGTTTCTGTCTATCTCTCCCTCTCCCTTCTTCTCTGAAATCAATAAAAATATGTTTAAAAATATTTGAACAATACTTTTTTCTGGCTTTAATGTTCATGATGCCAAAGTTTGAAACTTTTTTTTCCTACCTCAGCGGAAAGCTGAGGAATCATACATGCCGCTGTGACCATGTGATCTTAGACGTCGTTCTTAATTTCTTTGAATGTCAACTCCCTCAGCTGTTCATGGGGATAACGACAAATACTTTAGAGGCCTGTGACAAGGGTGAGAATAATTTAATTTTTGTAATAGGCCTGAAACAACACATCCTACAAATGTTGGTGCAGTGACAATATGGAGCTCCCTGCTGGGCACCAGGGAGATAATAGTGACCTGGACCAAGTCCCTGTAGATGATGAACAGGTTAGGAAACAAAGAAGCAAGGGGAGTTTAAATAGTGGTAAGAACTAGGCAAACAGTTAATGCAGTAAACATGAAGGGCCCTCAGATGGAGGCGTGCTGCTGAGAGTGGAGGATGCAGGAGGGTCATCAGAGTCACCTGAGCTGGTAACATTTAGACTGAGATTGGAGTGAAACAAGGAGCTGCCCATGAGGAGGCCTGTGGGTGGGGCATTCAGGAGGAAGGAGTGATAAGTGCCAAGGCAGAGGGAGCTTGGCTTGCTGGAAAAGTTGGGTGCAATGGGGGGCTGGGGGTAAGAAACAAACAGTAGTGCTGAAGCATGAATGAGGGGCAGATTTCTACAGCAGTGCTTCTCAAACTGCTTGTGGTGGAGGACCATTTTTATTCCCATTACTATTATAAAATGCAATGAAAATTACTATAAAAATGAAATGAAGAAAAACACATACAAAATACAAGCCCATATTTTTTAGTAAAGTCTAGCAGCACAAACTCATATTTCAGTAACTGCTATCAGAACAAATATAATGGATTAAAAAAATTATGAACAGTTGCTCATTCATTGAAAGTGTGTATAGCCCTGCCAGTGTGGCTTAGTGGTTGAGTATCGACCTATGAACCAGGAGGTCACAGTTCAGTTCCCAATCAGGGCACATGCCCGGGTTGTAGGCTTGATCCCCAGTGTGGGGCATGCAGGAGGCAGCCAATCAATAATTCTCTCTCATCATTGATTTTCTATTTCTCTCCCTTTCCCTTCCTCTCTGAAATCAATCAGTCAATAAATAAACAAATAAAAAGAAAGTGTGTATATAGGCAATTAATACAGTAATTCAGTAAGATGTGTCCACTAATCATGTGGAATGCTGTGGCATGTCAAAATGCTGAACATGTTTCTCCCACTTTTGCAGATGCGTGTTGGTGCCTGAACCACACTTTGTAGAACTGGAGGACTGCTCTAGTAAGAGAAAGGCAGAGGCTGCAATGGCCGTGATAAAAAGTCAAGATTTAATTCTAAGTGCTAGCCAGATAGTAAATTAATAATCTGAAGAATGATAATGAAAATTTGCTCTTCCAGTCAGCTGTAAAGAAAATGGGGTTCTCTTTATGCTGAACTTCCCAGAAGCTTCGGCCTCAGCAGGGTGAGTTTATTGTGGGAGATGTCCATGATGGCAAACGGTTCACATTCCAAGCTCCCGCCACTCCCACCGCATCAGCTGGTTCTTCCTTCCCCTGGTCTGGTGGAAAGAGGGACCTACATGGGGAGACAAGGGACTGCAATTCTAGTCTGGCTCTGACACAGCCATGGGCAAACTATGGCCTGAAATGAATAAAACTAAAAAAAAAAAAAAAAAAAAGACCGTACCCTTTTATGTAATGACTAGGGGCCCGGTGCACGAAATTTGTGCACTGGGTGTGGGGCGGGGGGAGTGTCCCTCAGCCCAGCCTGCCCCCTCTCACATACTGGGAGCCCTCAGGCGTTGACCCCCATCACCCTCCAATCACAGGATCGGCCCCTTGCCCAGGCCTGACGCCTCTGACAGAGGCGTCAGGCTTGGACAGGGGACCCCCATCTCCCCCCGATCACTGGCTCTGACCCCCGCCCAGGCCTGAGGCCTCTGGCCCAGGAATCATGCCTGGGCAGGGGACCCCTATCTCCCTCTGATCGCTTGCTCCACCCCCCGCCCAAGCCTGACGCCTCTGACCCAGGCTTCAGGCCTGGGCAAGGGGACCATCATATCCCCCCAATCCCCGGCTCCGCCCCCCACCCAGGCCTGATGCCTCTGGCCCAGGCATCAGGCCTGGGCGGGGGACCCCCAGACCCCCGCCCAGGCCTGATGCCTCGGCCAGAGGAGTTGACCCTCATCACCCTCCAATCACCAGTCACCGGATCGGCCCCTTGACCAGGCCTGAGGCCTCCGGCAGAGGTGTCAGGCCTGGGCAGGGGACCCCCCGCTCCCCGCAGTTGCAGGCTCCGCCCCTGCCCAGGCCTAACGCCTCTGGCCTAGGCTTCCAGCTGGGCAGCGGGGACCTGTAGCAGCAGCAGCAGCAACGCTGCGATCTCCCGCTCTGCCCCTGCCCAGGCCTAATGCCTCTGGCTGAAGCATTAGGCCTGGGCAGGGGACCCCCAGCTTCCCGCAGTTGCAGGCTCCACCCCTGCCCAGGTCTAATGCCTCTGGCCTAGGCGTCCGGCTCGGGCAGCGGGGACCCGCAGCTGTAGCGGCCCCGCGATCGTGGGCTCCGCTTTAGGCCCAGGCAAGGGGCCCCTAGCTCCCGGGACTGCCAGCTTCGACCGTGCCCAGTTCCCATTGCTGGCTCCACCCCTACTTCCTGCTATCACTGGCCAGGGCGGAAAAGGCACCTGATTCTCCGATCATGGCTGGGGGGCAGGGCAAAGGCGGCCCCAGGGCCGCCTTTGCCCTGCCCCCCAGCCCTTAGCTCCCCCCTGGGTTTCCGATCACTGTCAGTGGCAGGGGGCTTCTTCCTGCTTTCCCTTTCACCTCCCTGCATTGTGCCTACATATGCAAATTAACCGCCATCTTGTTGGCAGTTAACTGCCAATCTTAGTTGGCAGTTAATTTGCATATAGCCCTGATTAGCCAATGAAAACAGCAGCGCCGTACGCCAATTACCATTTTTCCCTTTATTAGTGTAGATGTTTACTTTGAATCTATATTAGTTCGCACAAACACTCCATCCATGCTTTTGTTCCGGCCCTCTGGTCCAGTTTAAGAACCCATTGTGGCCCTCCAGTCAAAAAGTTTGCCCACCCCTGGCAAGGCTTAGGCAAGTTTCTTATGTCTGGGTCTTAGTTTTCTCATTTGTAGAAGATATGATGGAGGACTAGCTAACATCTCTGGTACTTTTGAATTCTAAAAGATTTTATAAATCTATAATTCCACGTGTGTCTCTATTTTTAGCAAACAAACTTTTCAGAAAGAAAAGAACTTGCCAAATTAAAATCAAATTTATAATTTCAATGAAATTATTTTTAATCACATCAAAGTAGTTTAAATCAAAGTAATCAAAATAAATTAAAATCAAAACAATAATTTTATTTTGATGGAATGAAACTACCCAGAAATGTTTGACTAGATAAAATTTCTAATAATCACTAGATCTTGTCTCTGCACTTGAAAGACTTGAAGGAGTTCATCCACTTAGCACTGGCAGAGCCAAACACTGGACCCTGAGAATTGCAGTGGAGAAATATTGGTTATTTTATTATGAATGGCGTTATCCAGGAGAAGAGGAAGCTAATGCTCAAAAGCCCAAATTCCCTGATGGCGTGTAGGTTATAGATTCTATAGGGCAAAATCACAAGACGCCATGTTAGGGGTTCAGGGTCATGGTGGGAGCTGATTGGTCGGAGGTGGGTAAGGGTAATAAATCATTTCTTCAGGTCTTGAGGACAGTTCTGCGGTCTTTTCCAGTGTTCCTCTGTCCAGTCTCATGGGAAAGTAGCCAGGGTGTCGTTCCACCTTCAGGCTCAGGAGCTGAAACATAACTTAGGTCAAGATGTGATATTTAGCCTGCCAAAGTCTAGACTGTGTGACCTTTAGTCAGGGTCAGGCTACTGTCTTCTGCTGCCTCCAGGATTGCTAATTATCCAAGGAAAGGCCAGGTCTCTGAAGGGTAAGAGAAAGAGAGATGATTTCTAGAGCTAGGATTTAAAACTAAACTGAAGCAAATCACAAAGACCTTTGGTTTCACTGGGCTTACCTTCTTAGGAATGGGTTTCCAGCACACTCTGGTCAGGCGATGTATAGATTCAGAAATTATTATTTATCCACTTTCTAACTCTTTTATTCTCATACCAATACTCTTCCTCATGTGTCAAACTACAGGCTTATTGAATTCTACATAGGTTCTCTGTGGTAATTCAGGGAGGTGCCAAAAAAAGTAATAAGCAATCCCTTCTAGAATATTTTCAATATAAATTTTCAAGTGTTCAAATAAAGATATTCTGGAAATTTCCAGTCATCAAGTAAATACTTATCGAACACTGTTAAATACTGGAATGATATAAAAATAATTGGTACCCATCCATGCCCATAAAATGATTATGATTTGTTTGGGGAGAAGCATTCAAAGCTGGTCAGTTTATTGGATAACATTCTTGAATTGAGACAAGTACGAAGTGCTATGAAAACCACCAGCCTGGAATGGCTAATTGCTTAGGAGAGCTAAGGGGACGTTTTGGGGGATACCATAATTTGATCTTGAAGAATGACTAGTCACGAGGAAAAGCTCATGCACAGGGGAATGGTGTGCGGGAGAAGGCAGATAGTCCTGTGAGGCACTTGGAGGCAACAGGCATGTGGTACTAGCCTTATATTTTGAAGATTCTCTATCATGTTACCAAGTTTGGAAATTATGTTAGAACAAATGGGAATAGAGAGCCCATCTTGTTAGCCATCTTGCCAATGTTACCTCATTTAATCTCAATCAATCAGGTAGTTTTGACTTTCCTAGTTTGCAAATGAAGAAATTGAGACTCAGAGAGATCTGTAAGTGGCAGAGCTTGCATTTGAATGAATTGTTTGACTTCGAAGTCCCAGAGGGCAGGCCTCCAGAAGGGGCGGACCAGTTGCTGGTGGGAAAAGTTCTCCTCTGTCTTTGCCCTTAGGCCACCCAACTTCTAATGCTCCCTTCAAAAGGTTGTCCCCCAGGTTATTTTATGTGCCAGGGGATGGGATTTACCTAACTTCAGAATGCTGTGCCCCTTCTTATCAACAGTGGCCTCATGGGGTCTGCCTTCAGGCTTTTCATCCCATTCCGGCAGGTCTGGCCGAGCTGTTCACAGGCTACATGGGCAAACTTAATTAAATTCAAGTGAGTGTTGTTAGGAAGACCTGACAGGCACAGTTGTGTGAGGCTGAATAATTGAGTTGTGCGGGTTGTTTTTTTTTGCGGGGGGGGGGGGGAGGAGAGGGGTTGCCTTCTTGGTGGTAGGCTTGGGGGAAGGAGGGGTTGTTTTGTTTTCTCTGGGCTTCTAAAGATGACCCTGACACTTTTCATAAAGCTGTTTTCTAGTAGGAACGCCCTCCATCAAAGAGACGCAGTTTGGTTGCCAGGCTACCGTGAGAAAAGAGAACTGCAAGTGACAATGCCGACCTTTCCTTGGAGTATCCAGGGTCCATACTTGCTCAGTACAAAAGCACCTCCCATAGACCTCACAGCTAGAACTCCACAGTGTCACTACCTGAAACCCAGACCATTAGACAGGCAGGCACAGCCGCGCTGGGACTCAGCTCATAGCTAGGATGGAGAAACAAACCATGGCAAATCTGTAGTGAGGAAAAAGAAAGGCCACTTAGGGACCCATTTTAAAAACATCACGATAAACAGATGAAGCCAATTCAAGAGGATTTTTTCTGATAGGGCCCTCTGGCACGGTGAATGAATGATGCCTGGTTGATAGAAAGAGGAAACAAAGGTTCTGCAGCTGATTTGCTTATATTTTGGGGGTGAATCACTTGCAGTCTATATCTGGATTGTGTGAGCCTTCAGTACCTCAGATTTTGGCTTTCAGTTTTTTTCTACATGATTTTTTCTCTTCTGGCTGTGTAAATATCACAAAACTCAGGGGTTCCTCATGTGGAAAAGAGGCCACATGCCAACCCGACTAGCTCAGGGAGGGCCTGTGTGGCAGTTTTGCAAACTCAGACCTGAAATAACCACAAAGGATGGTCTGAAATAAAAAATTTTTAATTAAAAAGCAGTTTATAGTGGGTAGTCATGTCCTAGGCCAATATCTTCCCTGACAAAGATCAACTTCGATCTTCACTGAGCCTATTGTCTTTTTTGCTTCTAAGATAATGTGCCTGTGGAATGTCAGGGTAACATGCAACTTCCCTTTTTCCAGACCCCTCAGAGCACAACAAATGGTGCCAGGGCACAGACCACAAGTTCCCTCATTGTTATCCTATGCCCACTTATGTAAAGGAAGCATGTGTCTATCATTTTACTTTTTATCCAATCCCAGAGGCTCCCTCCCCCTCTTTGCTTTCTCCCGCCTCCCTATCTATTACCAATAGGTATCTTATAAATCACTTATGTTTCTCCTTTGATGGTAATTTATAAAAATAGGTGAAAAACCACCATTCTCCAGAGCACTCCCAGCATTGCAACAGTTGGCTCAAATAAATTCACAAAAATTCTTTGCAGGTTTTAATGGTTATTTTTATGTTAACACTCAGTTCCTGCTATCGTATGGATGGTCAATAATCAACCAATCTTTGTATTAGATTCTAGTATGAAAAAAATATATACAAATGACAAAATGAGTATTTTTTAAATGTTTGTTGTTTTTCACATGTGAATCACTATTATAAAGAATCTGGAATGGTAGAAAATTTTAGTTTTTTATCAGTGTGTAGGTTTTCATAGAGGTTTTTTAGTTTGAAATACTTGCATAGATTTCACTACCATAGGCCCTACTCTTGTCCAAAGTCATTGAAGTGTTTATAAATTAGGTGTGCACAATATGTTGTTTTCTTTTAAAAAAATATTTTCATTTCATAGCTTCTTCCACCATATTAATGGTATGGAACTCCATAGTTTATAAAATGTTATCTTTCACATAGACTATTTTTATATTACTTTATCTTTTCTAATTCCTATGATAGAAATTTGGGTAGATATTGTTATCCACATTTTATACATCATGAAATGCAGATTAAATGACTACCCAAAGTCACACATTCTCTTTGCTAAAACTAGATTCTTTTTTTAAAAAAAGTCTCCAGGTCTTTGTGTTAAAGTGAGTGGGGGAAAATTCTTACTCAGTTCCCTCACCTGCTTTTTCCCCCCTTTAAATGATTTTATAAAGATTCCTTTCTTCCTTCTCTGGACCTCTGGAGATCTTTGGTTTTCTAGATAACTTTTAAAATTAATACATGTTCTGACCATTGTTGGACAGAGATGAATTCTTCCATAGATCTCTATGGGTTTTCCTCTTCATAAGAGAATATTCTATAAAGTTTTAACTGTTAATTAATTGATTCATTTGCCATTCAGTCAGAAGTATTATGGTGAAAATCCTGTGAAATTTATAGATGAAATAACTAAAACACTTAATAGTAATTTAAAAAATTATTGAGCACCTACTATATGTGAGACATTGTTCTAAAAGCTGGAACTACAGCAATAAACAGAGAATTACCTGCCCTCCTTGGTTGGTGGAGGTCAATTCCAAACAGATATGACATGGTGATTGCCCTTGGTTGGTGTTGGCATGTTTTTTAAAATGTGTATAAGTGATCCTAATGTGTTACCATTTGTATTGGAATATAACTTAAGACTTTCACCTCATACTAAGGGAATTTGTTTTGTTTAAAATAGTTTATAGTTTTGGGACATAAATATGAACATCTCCTTTATGAATATCAGTCAAAAACATTATATTGAGAAATGTATGGAATCTATGAGGATTAGACATGAAAACCAGCAGGTATTCTTATGTGAAAATTTGAACTGAGGAGATATTTTGTAGAAGATGTCAATATTTGAAACAGGAAATGCAATCCATGGAATTGGTGAAACAGATCAGAGATGATTGGAGAAGCCAAACAGAGGTCAGTGAGGCAGAGATTAGAAACACGTTGTTGGAACCCTGGCTGGAGGGGGAAAGGAGAAGTTTCATGGGGAGCTGGGGCTACACAGCAGAAGTAGGAGCCATGGTGGGTGGATCTGTCTAGTGGGAGCTAGAGACCTGAGTGGAGATGCTACCCAAAGTGGGAAGGGGGGTGTGTGTGGAGGGGTAAATCTCCTGCTTTATCCCTTCCTCCCGGCCTCCAATATCCCACTAGTGCCTTTCACTGGCCACAGCCAAGGAAGCCAGGTGACAAGGAAGTTTGAAAAACACAGGCTGTGGGAATCAGACCTTTTACGATGTACAGAACAGATAAAGAAGATTAAATTTGATGGACACTCACTCAAGACAAGCTCATTATGGACTCTTCTTTCTTCAGAGAGGGCTCTGTAATCAAGCTGCTTTGACTCAAATTCTGGCTTTGTTACTTTTTCTTTGTGTAATCTTGGGCAAGTTACTTAATCTTTCAAAGTCTGACCTTTCTCATCTGCAAAACAGGACCCAGTGGGAATGACATTATGTAACTTGTAAGAGTGTGGTGAAAATTGAATGGAATAATGTATTTAGCATGTTATTATTATTGTTATTTTTGTGTGTGTTATTAGCTCCAATTCAATGCCAACAGGAATCCCCCATTTGGGGTGCAGTGAAGACGGAAACTTTATTTATTGCAAACAGCTCACTTGTCATATAGCACAGCTGAGAACAGCACAGCTGTGGAACAGCTCAATTATGAAACATCCTGGCTGTGAAACAGCACAGTGGCCCTTGGGCGAGGGCCCTCTATGGCTAGACAGCTCTGTTCTGCTCCTTTCTACTCCTCCTGCTCTGATCTGCCCCAGTCTGCTCTGGTGAAAAGTTTTCCATGTTTCAGCTTGAACCAGGGAAATGCCGGCTTCAGTAGAAAGGGAAAATACACTCTCTGAGCCAGAGAGAGAAGCTAACAAATAGAGAAAAGTTCTCATTCATGGTCCCTAATTGGTCCTTTCTCAGGCAAATGAGGTCTCCAAATCCTTGCAGTTTGATTGGACCAAAAAGCAGTGTCTTGATTGGTCAGAATGGAGCTACACTGATTGGTCAGAGAATATGCAGTGGTGATATAGATACACAGTTCAGATTGTCCTATTGGTTGGAATATGATCCAGGAACTCCTTTGTAAGGGTTGGCTCAGCTGGCAGGAACACAGTGCAGGCAGACAGTTCATTGCAAGAGACAGGCATTTTACTGTAGGCTTCTCCCTAAAGTGTGGTTTGCTTGATAAGCCCTTGTTTAGAAAGGGCTGCTAAGCTCTGTTTTTAAGTCTGAGCCCATTTAACCACCAAGAGCCCTTCTTGGTAGATATCTTCTTTCTTGGGATCTGTAAGGCATTGCATTAGGTGATATGAGAAATATAGTAAAGTCATCACCACCCTCAAAGTCATATATAATTTATTCTGGGAAGGAAACATATTGATAAATAAATGAGAGACTATACCATGCAGAGGGAGGAAGAGTGAAAATTGCACATTAACTAAGTATGGAACCACCATATTTAGCTTCCAAGTTGAAAATTGAAAAGGATGGCACTGTGTGAAAGTACTTTTAAATCCTTGTATTGTGTGATTAATATTTAAATGTTCTATCTAGATTTGTAGTCAAGAGAGAGCAGTTGTATTTTATTTTTATTTTTTGGATTATAAAAGTAATAATATTCATTGTATGGTGTTACAATGATATGGAATGATAAAGATAAAAACAATTGGTAATCTTAACATTCAGAGATAGTCATAATATTTGATATATTTCCTGTCTCTCTTTAATAAATGTATGTAATGTATATATACCAGTACATTATTTCATTTATAACATTTAAAACATAATTGTATATAACTAAGTCTTGATATTTTTCATTAATATATTGGAAAGATTTTCAAATGCTATTAAACATAATTTTAAAGACCAATTTGGGCTATATAATGTATATTATAGCTGGACCTTAATTTGTCTATTTTCTTATGTTTGGAACTTCGATACTTTCAATTTGTCACAATTAGAAATAGTGGTGGAGTAGTATAACTATAAATCAGGGAGGTCAGGCTCAAATGCCAGCAGGGTCAAGTCAAGTCCCTAAAAAGCAGGCAACTAAAAGGCAATATGAACTCATAGAGCCTGTGTTTGACACTAGAGAATTCATGCCGTATATTTCAACCAAAAAAACATCAACAACAGACAAGGGTAGGATTTGGCATTTGTGTTGCCGCTTTGGATTTCTATTTCTGTTTTCCAGAAAAGTACCTGTGGAAGATAAAATGCTTGGCCCAATCCTTCCTCCTCCGTTGAACCCATGCCTCTGTGGTGGTTTCATTTTGGATGGAACATACTTCCCTGCTCTTTGACTCCGAGTTCCATCTTATGATTCACTTTGCCTTATGGTCTGTTCCAGGTCCAACCCTGGATCCAAAGGAGTCTAGTGCATTTCCAGTTTTCCTCCTGTACCTCGGCAATCGCCAAGAGAAAAATTTGCGCTGGCTAGCCCACTGGTTTCAGAGAAGGTTGAGATACATTTAGAGAATACCATGCCAGCAGGAATTTCAATATGAAGTAGAGCCATGCTTGCTTCCCCAGAAACCTGTGGGAAATAAATACTTATTTTTGTATGCCACTGAAATGTTGAAGATGCTTGCTGTGCAGAACAGCTAAAGAATACCACATCAAATTGTTTTCCAAAAGAGTATAAATTTGCATTCCATATTAATATATGAGGTAAAAAGATATTGTTGTTTGATTTTGAGTTAATTAAAATTTCATATGCTTAGTTATATTTTTCTTTTGATCATGTCCTTAGACAATATTTTAATATAGTTTTGTTTGTTTGTAGAAGTTCCTTGTATTTAAAATATAAGTTTTTACTCACTCATCCAACAAATCTACTATGTGTCAAGTACTGTTCTTATCTCTAATCCTTGTTAACATTTTTTTTCCAAATTGCTGTTTGCCTTTTAATGTTAGTCTAAGATTATTTTTACCCCCTGTGATCATATTTTTCTGTTTCCCTCCCTTGATTTTTTTAAAAAACATGTTTTTATTGATTTTGGAGAGAGAGGAAGGGACAGGGAGAGAGAGAAACATGGGTTGACAGCCTCCTGCACACCCCCTTCTAGGAATGGAGCCCACAACCCAGGCATGTGCCCTGATAGGGAATTGAATATCTGGGTGCCTGGGAGGACATGGCCAACTGAGCCACACTGGCCATGACTCTTTTTCCTTGTTTTTAATGCAGCAGAATTGGAAAATGATTTTTAATCTTCATTTCTCACTAGGCTTCTTTTTGTAGGTCTTCTCCCTGTGACACTCTGCCCTTTTTCCTTCTACTCTGCCTGATTTTCTTTTCTTCCTGCCTGTTTTCTTTCCCTTTCTGATTTCTTATTTTCTAATGCTACTTTTCTCTTATGGCAGCGGTTCTCAACCTGACTGAAGTCAGCACAAAGGAAATTAGAGGTGAGAGATGAAGAAAGTGTTACAGGTGAGTGAGGGCAGATAGATAGAAAGAGATAAAATGAGAATGAATCTCACATTTTGATAACCTTTTCAAACCTTCAGATCCAACCACTCCTCACATATAGAATTTCCAGCTAGATCAGCCAGTGAAGCGGAACTCCCCTTTGAAAGGCCACTGCGAGTAGAAACAGCCCACACTGTCAGTAACCTAAATGTTCACCCCACAATGTTCAAACATACCAGAAAGGACTTCTAGAGGGATGTTCAAATCAGACTGAGCCCTGGATGGAAAATGTTCTCACCTCCTTTCTTGTTCATTAATCTACAAATGAATAAACTCTAGCAGGCACCTTTGTTCCCCCACAGGTGGACTTGTTAGGTTGTGACTTGTTAGCAGGTTTTACAGGAGTTGAGGGTAATGGCTTTCTCAGAATTGTATTTTCATGGAGTGGCCTTGGTACTGCTCATTAGATACTAGAGGCCCGGTGCATGAAAATTCATGCGCTGGAGGGAGGGGTCCCTCAGTCCGGCCTGCCCCCTCTCACAGTCCGGGAGCCCTCAGGGGTGGGAGGTGACCCAGCCATCAGGGGAAGGCCACGCCCCATCACACCTCTGCTGCTGCCACTGCTGGGAGCACAAGCCTCAGCTGGCCCTGGTTACCTGAGCCTCAGGCGGCCCTGGGCAGCTGGAGGGCTGAGGGGACTGGTGGACTCTGGAGGCAGGCACACAGGGTGGCTGCCCCAGCGGAGCTGAGGTAACTGGGCACCACCATCTTGTGGCTGTGAGCGCCACCATCTTTGAGGGCGGAGCAGCCAATTAGCATATTCCCTCCTTATTGGCTGTGGGTGCTGCCATCTTTGTGATGGTGTGAGGGTCATTTAGCATATTCCCTCTTTATTAGATAGATCATTTGAGACCTAACTAGAACTGTTAATCAAATTGCTCACATAGTCACCATTCAAGCCCAGAAAACATCTTTAGACTTTTGAGCATGAGTAGTCCTGGACAACAGAATCACCTTGACTATGTGCTTGCAGCCAAGAAGGAGTCTGTGCCATACCAATAACTCCTGCTGTACCTGGATAAATACTTCTTCCCAGGTATTGTCAAATCCATTAAGGGGCCATTCCAGTTTTGCTTCTAGTGTCTATGGCTGGTTAGGATTTAAATTTATTTTTAATCTTTATTGTTCAGATAATTACAGATGTTCCTCTTTTTTCCCCCCCATAGCTCCCCTCCACCAGTTCCCACCCTACTCCATGCCTAACCCCCCTGTACCCCCCCCCACCACAGACCTCGTCCATAAGTGTAAGCTCTTTGTCCAATCTCTTCCTGCACCCCCCACAACCCCTCCCCCGCAAGAATTGTCAGTCTGCTCCATTTCCATGCCCCTGATTCTATTATATTCACCAGTCTGTTCTGTTCATCAGTTTTTTTATTCATTTGATTTTTATGTTCACTTGTTGATAGATATGTATTTGTTGTCACTTTGTTGTTCGTAATTTTTTCTTTTTACCTTTTTCTTCTTCTCCTTCTTCTTAAAGAATATCCTTCAGCATTTCATATAATACTGGTTTGATGGTGATGAACTCCTTTAGCTTTTTCTTGTCTGTGAAACTCTTTATCTGACCTTCAATTCTAAATGATAGCTTTGCTGGGTAGAGTAATCTTGGTTGTAGGTTCTTGGTATTCATCACTTTGAATATTTCTTGCCACTCCCTTCTGGCCTGCAAAGTTTCTGTTGAGAAATCAGCTGACAGTCATATGGGTACTCCCTTGTAGGTAACTAACTGTTTTTCTCTTGCTGCTTTTAATATTCACTCTGTCTTTTGTCCTTGGCATTTAAACTATGATGTGTCTTGGTGTGGTCCTCTTTGGATTCCTCTTATTTGGGGTTCTCTACATACACTTCCTGGACTTGTAAGTCTATTTCTTATACCAAGTAGGGGAAGTTTTCTGTCATTATTTCTTCAAATAGGTTTTCAATATCTTGCTCTCTCTCTTCTTCTGGCACCCCATAATTCGGATGTTGGTACGCTTGAAGTTGTTCCAGAGGCTCCTTACACTATCTTCATGTTTTTGGATTCTTTTTTCTTTTTGCTTTTCCAGTTGGGTGATTTTTGCTTCTTCGTATTTCAAATCTTTGACTTGATTCTTGGAATCCTCTAGTCTGCTGTTGAATCTCTGAATATTATTCTTTATTTCAGTCAGTGCATGCTTAATTTCTGATTGGTCCTTTTTCATATCCCTGAGGGTCTCACTAAATTTCTCAGAGATTTCTAGAAGATTCTTGAGTAACCTTATAACCATGGTTTTGAACTCTATATACGGTATTTTGCTTTCCTCCATTTCTTTCATTTGTGACTTGTTTCTTTGTCTCTGCATTTTGGCTACTTTCCTGTGTTTGTTTCTATGTACTGGGTATCTGCTAAGTCTCCTTGAATTGATAGCGTGGCCTTGTGTGGTAGGTGTCCTATAGGGCCCAGTGGCTCAGTCTCCCCAGTCACCTGAGGTGGACACTCTTGGTGCACCCCTTTGTGGTCTTTTTTGCATAGTCTTATTGTAGTTAACCCTTGATTGCTGTTGGTATCACTGGGAGGAATTGACCTCCAGGCTAATTTGCTGTGAGGACCAGCTGTGTCTATACTGGAAGATCTGTTGCACAGGAGATACCCTTATGGGGTAGGACTTGCTTCAGTAGGGCTTTGATGCTCATTGAGCCTGCCCCTTGAGTGTGTCTCATGGATGTGAAGAGTTGTAATCTGGTATGGTCTCACTCTGACCACTGGGTACACTGGCTCTTGGATCTCCAAGGAGGTGCAAGTTCAGCCACTGTCTGGGACCACCCAGCAGGAACTACAGAGAAATCTGCAGATTCCTCCTCTTTGTATGGGGTTTGTAAGTGCCAAGACGAGGCCCTGCTGTGAAGCAAGGTAGGCTGCTGCTGCTGGGCCTTGGGCCTTCTTGTGGAAGCTCTGGGACTCTCTGACCCAGCTGCAGTTTCACAGGATTTAGGCTGAGAAAGGACAGGCCATTCATGAGCAAAAAGCCAATGTGCACAGCTTGGGTGGGGTTGTAAACTGGGTGGGGCAGGGTCTCTGGGAATCACCAGGGTGGAGCAAAAAGCAATGGCTACCAGTCAGCCCTGCACTGGAGAGGTCCCCGGGTCTTCGTGTCCCGCGGCCCCGTGCAGGAACAGTGATCACTGTGAGCACCTCTGAGAGAAAGCCGCCTTCATGTTCCTGTCCCAATGCCAGACAGTCCAGGTTCTCCCCATATGTGTCTGGGTCCCCCAGAGTCTCATCTGGAACTGGAGTTCAGAGCAAGCAGGAGCTTGTATCTCCCTCTCTATTAAAAGAGCAGCACATCCAGGTGCCAGCACTTTCCGCACCTCTTACCGGTCTCAGTGCGCTTTCTTCACCTCTCTAGCTGTGGAACTTCCACTCAGCCAGCTTTCCCGCAGTTCGGGGTGGAAGCTGTTCTGCCTTTTACTTGTAATTTTGATGTGGTTGTGAGAGGCAGCAAGTATAGGTGTTTACCTATGCTGCCATCTTGGTTCCCTCTCCAGGATTTAAATTTTATGACATTTTCAGTTGGCTCCCAACTGAGTTGGAGCTACTTTAAGGTCTGGGTTGCAAATTCTTATTCTAATTTGTTCAGTATATTTCATTTTCAAACTATTGATATTCTATATAACCAAATGTTTCAAACCTTCTATAAAAACTTGGATAATGGTTGCATGAAGGATAGAAATGATCCATCGAGCTACTGAATCCCCTCCATGTTTATAATGCATAATGGTTATATTGTCAGATACTTTTGTCAATCACTCCTGATTTCTTTTATGAATTAAGTGCCTTTGTTGTTCTCTAACCTGTCCCAAGTTGTTTTGGCTGGTGTAAGAGACAGAATTTTCTGAGTCTGACAGGTACTTGGAAGACCTCTGTGAAGCAAATGGTTCCACTTGCTCTATTGGCTATTGCCCTGCTGCAGGAGTCCCACTGAGGGACTCGATTGAACCAGAGCAGGTAGCCAAGCCACTCTGGCATTGACACAGGACAAATTGACCTAATCGATCATCAACAATGTCAACAAGGTTCTGATTGAAAAGGGGAAAATATGGGCGCTGAAAAAGAAGACACTTACTAAAAAGGGCTCCCAGTGGCTAATTGAGCTAAAATTAAAAAACAAACCAATAAAAAACAAACAAACAAAACAGCCTAGCAGCCATTTCTACACAGGGACTAGTCCAGTGATGGCAAACCTATGACACGCGTGTCAGAGGTGACACAGGAACTCATTTTTTTGGTTGATTTTTCTTTGTTAAATGGCATTTAATTGTATAAGATAAATATCAAAAATATAAGTCTTTGTTTTACTATGGTTGCAAATATCAAAAAATTTCTATATGTGACACAGCACCAGAGTTAAGTTAGGGTTTTTCAAAATGCTGATACGCCGAGCTCAAAAGGTTTGCCATCACTGGTCTAGTCATACAAACTCATGCCTACGCTGAACTATCTGCCTCTTCAGTGAATTGCCTACCTGCATTGTGTTTTTGCCATCTGAGCCAGCCCTTATAAAATAGTTCCTGGAACCCTATTTCAATGAATAGGATGGAGGTTTTCCTCATCCAATGTGAGTTGCACAGCTATATCCCTATCAATATCTTCACCAACCAATCAGAGCAGCTACAGTCTGACCAGTCAGGACATTGCCTTTTGGATCAATCAAACTGAGCAGATTTAGAGTCCTCATTTACAAGAGGATGGACCAATCAGGACCAGAAGCAGAGACTTCTGTCTATATAAGCCAGTTCCCCTGTGGGCTGGAGAGTGCATTTTTTCACTGAAGACCACTATTCCTTGGTGGGAGCTGAAACATCAAGGATGTCTTACTGAGCAGAGCTGAGTAGAGCTGAGCAGACCAGCACGGGCCAGAGCAGACTGGAACAGAATGGAGCAGACCAGTGCAGGGCAAAGCAGACCAGTGAGGAGCAGAGGTATCTAGCTGGAGAGGGGCCTGGCCCTGGGACTTCCTGGCCCCGAGGCCACCTCACAGGTATGCTGTTTTTACAGGCCTGCTGTATCGAAATTGAGCTGTTTCGCACTAAATAAAGTTTCCTTCTTCACCACACCCCAAATTGAAGATTGAGTTGGGATTGAATTAGGGATTGAATTGAGGATTCGTGTTAGCTTTGAATTAGCATCAATGCTCTGTTGACAGTAGTAATTACCATTAGGCAATCAAAGCTGTGGGTCTGTGGCTCAGGTTATGGTGTTGGTAAGAATTATAGATCTGAGAGAATTATGGCTGTTGAGGTTATAGGAGATAATACAATTAATGAGAAGAGATTAAACATTGTTAAGAGAATAACCTTGCTGAATGTTTATATATGAGTAAGAGAAGAAAAGACTATGGGAAAGGAGAGGGTGGAAATGTGATAGGAAACAAATGTATGTCACAAAAATCAAAGAGGAAAATTTTAAGAGGTGTCCAGCAACTTCATATAAAGCAGAGGGATCTTTGGGTTTTTACAGAAAAAGCTTAGGTATACAATAGTTATGTGTCTTTGGCAAGTCGTGAAGCACTTCTTGCTTCAATTTCTCATCTATACAAAGAGGCAGTGAAAGTATATGTCTTTCAAGCTTCCTTCCAGTGCTGTTTCCCTGGATCAGGTCAATAAGAATTCACAGGCAGAAACTGAATCAAGTTTTCCAAGCTTTATGAAATAGTGAATGAAAAGGAAGAGAAAATAAATATGAACATGTTGTAAAAAATACTGTTATGGTAACTTAAAAGAGAAACCTAATCAAGAAAGCCTATTTAGCAGATAATGCTCTTTATCTATTCAGTGTCTAATTTTTTATTCCCGATACTAAAAGACCCCTGAATTTGTTAAAGGAGACAGTGAACCCATTTAAAATAATTTAATATCCCAGACATCCTTGAAGCTAGAGGTGGCCATGTAACACAGCTTGGCCAGTGAAGATTACAGAGAATTTTCTGGATTTAGTGAAGATTTTTTCTTCTTGTTTATGGGTACCAATTGTTCTCTACCATTTGTTTGTTTGTTTTTTCCTTCCTTCCTTCCTATAACATTGGTTCTGTACCTTCAGCGTAGAGATAATTTGTGATCATGAGGCCATAATTGTGAGGATGAGTGCCGGGAGCCGGTCCATCCTTGCTGTTTCAAGGGACCTGGCATATATGGCATATGGTTCTTAATATGTTTGCTCACCTTCTTGGCGCTGTGTTTTAACCAAGGTCACCTCTCAGAGAAAGGTTGAATCCCCAGGTAGGGATTTTCCCCTGAAGTTAGGGAGGGAATAAAACCCCTCAACTAAGTGCCAGGCGGGTAATTAATCCCTTTAACTACGAACAATCATGCTTAAACTACATAATCTTTTCTCCCTGGAATGGAGATAAGAAACGCCCTAACCTTTGTAATAGAGATTGATAGGATTGAATCAACTGGTATAAATACAGTTGTAACAAGACAGAAACACTCAGAATTTAGAACACAGAACTGAGAACAGAACGTTTTATACAAGACTGGAGATCCTAGGCAGAACCTCTCTGGAGATCCTGAACAGAACTTGGCTGGAAATCCTGGCTACAGAACCTGGCTGGAGACCCTGACAAGCGAACCCGGCTATGATGATCAACTGAACGCTGCCTCCGTGACATTCCTTCTTCGCCGACTCCGTCCACACCTTTGGGGACCCCTGGACCCGCTGGGGCAGGACCCCGGCAGATGAGACCCACACTTTAAGGAGAACAGGATGGGAAAATGGACAGCCAGGTCCTGGGTAATATTTTTGAATAACTACACCAGCCCGGAGAGACTACTGCCAGACTTCTAGTATCTGAGACAGAGTGTCACTTTTAGTAGGATTTTTATTCTATTAAATCAAAAGCTTTCTTTACTGATACAGTTCCTTCAACTTCAGGGAAAACTTCCCATCAAGACGGAAGGAGAAAGGAAGTATTGATTTAGTGAATCAGTTGATTTGATCATTATCAGGCAATCCAAGGGATAGCTAAGAGATATCCTGGCAATCTGGCTTTTATACAGCCAATTTTTCTTCTTGATTTACAAGCTGATCTTTAAAGGGATGGTAGATTGTGTCATCTCTGCCTGCCTTTCCTTATTATCTCTAGGCCTGTCTTCCAGGACCCAGTGAATACCACAAAGGATTTATGGCAAACTCATTTTCTTAGTATATTATTACCTGTCCAATATGGCTGTAAGATAATACATTTAGAAATGTACAAATGAGGGAAATTCCCCATAGCTGAATAGCTGATGAGTTCTGTTCCCTTGCCAAAGAGTTACTATGATGTAAAACAAACAAAAACAAAGCAAAAATAAACCTGACTACATGATCACAAAAATGGATTTTTTGTTTGAGAAGTGTCATAGCAGAGTGTAATGAGTTGACTTATGAGATTTTTGGGAGCAATCACTGAGCAGCATGACCAATATCTCATAGTTAAAATGAGAAATGATTGTATTATTGGTTCATTTACATGACTGTCTCCTTTTTAAAATTGCATAGCAGTACTGAGGTACAATTTGGTGGTACCTCAGATACTTGTAAGGGATTGGATGCTAGAAATTTAAGAGAGAAAATTTTCTTTGGAAGATAACAGAAGATTATATAAATAAGGATCCGAATAAAACTATTCCTGATGATTTATCTTAAAATAATTTTTATATCTTTTCATTGACATTTCAATATACTTTATCTAAAAATATTCAACTTATTCCTGCCCCGCCAGCATGGCTCAGGGGTTGAGCTTTGACCTATGAACCAGGAGATCACAGTTTGATTCCAAGTCAGAGCACATACCCAGGATGTGGGCTTGATCCCCAGTAGGAGGGTACAGGAGGCGGCCAATCAATGATTCTCTCTCATCATTGATGTTTCTATCTCTCTCCCTCTCCCTTCCTTTCTGAAATCAATGAAAATATATTTAAAAACAAAAAATAATAAAAAATATTCAACTTATTCCTTCAATTTTATTACTTTTACTGTCAAGAAAGTATATTTCTTATAGTAATATTATTTAATAGTTTCAATCTACAAATGAAATTGTTCCCTTTGTTATAAAAAATGAACTTCTAATGTAGTCTTTAGATTGAAAACATAATCATTGTATTGGAATGGATTCTTATTAATCCATGGAGAGAAATATGTCCTCCCTGAACAAAAAGGCTAAGGGATCTCTGAAGTGCTGAAACAAATCTCTTTGCAGATGTTTTGGAGGATGCTGGAAGCTGGGAAAATGTGAAGAGAGCAGCATTGACTTTTCTTCCATTCATGGACCAGAGTAAGTCTAGCATTTTCCCAGATATCAAAGGACAAAATGACCCAGTTGTTAAGCACTGTTTCCAGAATCTTCTCAATCAGAGGTGGAAATAAAACAGAAAGCACAGGACTACACCTTAGAATGTCAATAGAAGGCATTTTAGTGCCTCCCTCCAAAGCCCTATATTAACAAAGATTATTATTTCAGTATAAAATGATGAAAAATTATATGACTTGAATGAAAATGCCCAATAGAATATAAAAGTAAGGATTCTGATTCTGATTACCCGGGAAGCAGTGTTTTGTTGTTGTTGTTGTTTTGTTTTTTCACTGGGGATTACCCAGAAAGCAATGATTTTTTTTCCCCACTGAGGAATTTTGCATTGCTTAAGTAAACAGGATTGACATGAAGAAATGGTTGTGTGGTTGCTCTATAGGTGAAGTACTGAGAGCAGGTACAAAAGGCCTGGCAAAATCCACATAAGCCACTCACCCTCTCCCTTTTCCCCATCCAAAGTCTGTGGAACAATATGGATCTTATTATGGCTTCTGGGAAATACAATTGGTTCCAGGAGGTCATGGCAAGAAGAGATGCCCAAAGTGGCATTTACTCCCTGCCTACTTGGCCCACTAGGTAAGGAGTGGGACTCTTCTTTGGCTGGTTCCTAACAAATGCAACCATGCCAGGCAAAGAATGGTGGTCCTGTGCCAGCCAATTCCTGGCCACGACTTGCTGTCTTTGGCTTCAGATACTTCCTATTTCTCCCCAGGCCACTGTACCTCTGAACTAGCAAAGTATGATTACAGTAAATCTCAACTGTTCATATCTGTGTGTTTTCATGCTAGAAAGGTTGGCACAGAAAGGCCCACGTTGTCTTTGACAGCTTCCTATCAGCTTCCTATCAGCTTCTAATTGCGGACAACAAAAGCATTTCCTTTGCCTCAGGGATGCCCAAGAAGACAGAAAAATATTCAGGCACATTCATTATTTTAGTATAAAATAGGGAACTGATCAGAAGCACCAGAACTTACTATAAGAAACTGGAGTGAATTTTGACACTTTTCTTTTCTCAGTATGATTTTCAAAAACACTACATTTATGTAAACAATATGGACAGTGATAAAAAGAGATCCATCTAAGAGCAATGTAACTATCATTTAAAGGTGATTTAAAAAAAATTGTTGCCAAGTTAAAAACAATGAAAAGGCAGTGAAGAAAGGTTTATATGTTATAGAAAATTGAATTTTAAAATTTTGACATATTCAATAAATTCTACCAGAACCTAAATAAAGAGAAACAGAGATTAAAATGATGAAAGAAAAGATGTGGCATAGACACGTGAAAGGATTTTAATCTAAAAATGGAACTGGAGGATATGAAATGGAGAATCTTATGCATACACTCTCAGAAAAAGGAATTTAAGAATTGAGAGACTGATTTCCCATAAATGTCTGATTGACAGATGACTGAGATTTATCTTCTGACCAAGGAACACATTGCAAGAATTTCTCCTTATCCTCAAGCCAATGAACTTTCTGCTTAGTCTCTGGCAGGACGTCCCCCTCTTTGCACTTCTTGCCCATAAATACAGTCCACCCCAAGCCTTCAACATACTTAACTGTAGTTTGCTACCACATGTGTTTTCAGAATTGCAATCCTTCTACCATTCCCAAATAAACCCAATTTCTGGTACCATATTTTTCCATGTATAAGACGCCCCCATGTATAAAACACCCCCCCACTTTTCCAACCCCAAATTAAGAAATCAATATTTTAAACATTTTTCTGGTTTTCCTCTTAAGGCCTTCTTTTTTGGCATCTTAAGGAGTTGTTCTTCCTGTTTTCTCCACTGCCTGATCATACACTCAGTGGGAGAAGGTCCAAATTATCTCTCTGCAGCTCTATTTCCACATTCTTTTGCATAGCTAATTACATTCAGTGTGAATTTTGCAGAGTAAGACAATCGCTTACCGGTATTTATCTTTTTATTTTTTGACATCTTTATGGGCTCAGAATGCTCTAGTCCAGTGGTTCTCAATCTTCCTAATGCCGCGACCCTTTAATACAGTTCCTTATTTTGTGGTGACCCCCAGTTTCATTGTTACAAATTGAACATAATTAAAGCATAGTGATTAATCACAAAAACAATATGTAATTATATATGTTTTCTGATGGTCTTAGGCGACCCCTGTGAAAGGGTCGTTCGATCCCCAAGGGGGTCGTGTCCCACAGGTTGAGAACCGCTGCTCTAGTCCCTGTTGCATCTGTGCACTCTCCACCTCCACCTCCAATTACTGCATCAGCTGATGTCAGTAACAATAAGGCTCATGATTGGAGGAAGCCTGTTTGACAAGGTATGGGCAGCTACATACCCCCGGGGCACCCTCCTGGGCTGACTTTCATGTACTAGTATAAGACACCTCTTGATTGATTTTCAGTGTAATGATTTTAGAAAAAAATAGCATCTTATACATGGAAAAATATGCTAATTTGAGCTTGCCACAATTTACCTCTTTATTTATGTTGACAGGCAGAAGCAACAAATTCAATATGCGTACGATAGAGATTACAGAAAGGGAAAGAGAGCCAAAGAAAAGAAGTATTAACAAAAAGAAAAGAAAAATTGTAATGAGCTGAAGGAAGTCTGAGTCTAAAACTAAAACAGGCTCTCTGAACACAGGCAAAATAAATAAAAGGGAAATTGATAGCATAAGTTTAAAGAAAATAAATTCAGTTAGTTTTTAAGCAACTTTTTTTTTTTCAGCATTGCATGAAGAATTTATTGCCCTGGCACGTTTGGCTCAGTGAATAGAGCATCAGCCCTTGGACTGAAGGGTCCCAGGTTCGATGCCCCTGTAACTTGGTTGCGGGCTGGATCCCCAGTAGGGGGCATGAAGGAGGCAGCTGAACAATGCTTCTCTCTCATCATTGTTTCTAACTCTCTATCCCATACCCTTCCTCTCTGTAAAATCAATAAAAAATATTTTTAAAAAAAGAGTTTATTAAGGGAATTTACATACCAGGTGCATCTTTTTTTTTTTTTTTAATGTATTTTTATTGATTTCACAGAGGAAGGTAGAGGGGGATAGAAACATTAATGATGAGAGAGAATCATTGATCAGCAGTCTCCTGCATGCCCCCTATTGGGGATCGAGCCTGAAACCTCAGCAATGTGCCATGACTAAGAATTGAACTGTACCTCCTGATTCTAGGTCAATGCTCAACTACTGAGCCACACCATCTGGGCACCAGGTGTGTCTTAAGCCATGACAAGGTGAAGTGGCTATCCTTCACAAAGCAACTCTTAAACAAAAGAAAAAATCTGTAGGCAGTCTAGATAGTTTAGAGCAGAGGTAGGGAATTTCCAGCCCTGAGGACATATAAGGCCCATTAAATCATTTAGTCTGGCCCTGCTAAGGCATTAGGGGTGAGTTAATTAAATGTTTGACCAAATATAGCAGGCTAATTTTAAAGTTGATAATTATGTATGGCCCTCGAATGATATAAATATCCAAATGGCCCTTGGCAGAAAAAAGTTTCCCCACCCCTCATTTAGCAACTACATAGAAAATTAGAACAATGAAAATTCAGTGTATCAAAGCTTACAATAAAGGACCAAAGCCATTCTAGAAAATTGTAGCCTATATATTTGTTATTAAATACAAATGAGTGACAATAAATTATTAAAAACCTCGAAACATTTGAAAATGAGAAGTCAAACATAAGGAAAAGAGGAGAAAAAACTATTAATACAAAAGGTAAAATAAATAATTACAAACTGAAAATATATAGATAATCATAATAGACTAGAGGCCTGGTACACAAAATTCGTGCACAGAGGGGGGATCCCCTCAGGCCAGCCTGCACCCTCTCCAATCTGGGACCCCTCGGGATCGGGCCTAAACCGGCAGTCGGACAGCCCCCTCACAATCCAGGACCGCTGGCTCCTAACTGCTCACTTGCCTGCCTTCCTGATCACCCCTACTGGCCCCTCTGCCGGCCTGGTCACCCCACGAAGCCTGCTTGTTCAGTCGTTTGGTCGTCCCTCACTGTCCCCCCCCCCCCCCCCGCCCCACTGCTGGCCTGGTCGCCCCACACAGCCTACTGCTCAGTTGTTTGGTCGTCCCTGACTAACACCCCTGGCGGCCTTGTTGCCCTGCTCAGCCTGTTCGGTTGTCCGTTCAGTCATCCATTCGGTTGTGATGGTACCTGGCTTTTTATATATATATAGATAGGAACTGGTCTATTAAAAAACATTAAAATGATATATGATATATAAATCAAATCACAATATTACAACATTAACATAAGATATATCTATAAAAATTTAAAATAGACTAGTATATAATTATATTAATAGTGTTAAATATCTTCATGATATGTAACATTTATAGAAAATATAAATTAATAAGATGATAATTAGAAAACTTCTAAAGACCACAAAGCAGATAAATAATTAAAAATTGTGTTGCTTTTTTTAAGGCTCCTGTTTTGATAGATTCTTCTAAACTTTTAAGGAAGAATTCATAAGAAGATCCTAGGTAATGAAGTAAAATTTTTTTAATTCAGGTAATATAATAGAAAAATTTTACAATGTGCAAAAAACTACAGTTCTCAGTTATGACAATGTAATCATTATCAAGATATTAGCAAATTTCATACAATATGATTTTAATATCCTATATAATAAAAGGGTAATATGCAAATTGACCCTAACAGCAGAATGACTGGGAATGACTGGTCACTATGACACACACTGACACCAGGGGGAAGACGCTCAATGCAGGAGCTGCCCCCTGGTGGTCAGTGCGCTCCCACAGGGGGAGCTCTGCTCAGCCACATGCCAGGCTGATGGCTGCCAGCACAGCAGTGGTGGCGGGAGCCTCTCCCGCCTCCTCAGCAGCGCTAAGGATGTCCGACTGCAGCTTAGACCTGCTCCCCGCTGGCAAGTAGACATCCCCCAAGGGCTCCTGGGCTGCCAGAGGGATGTCTGATTGCCAGCTTAGGCCTGATCTCCTCGGGAGAGGGCCTAAGCCAGCAGGTGGACATCCTCTGAGGGGACCCCCCACCCCCGAGTGCACAAATTTTTGTACACTGGGCCTCTAGTAATAACATATCATGGTTGAGTAGGAGGTATACCAGAAAGTAAGAATGGTTTAAGGTTAAGACATTTATGAAGTTATGCATAGCAATCATAGGCCAAGGAAGAAAAGCTACCCAAATATTGTTGGTTTTAGGGGTAGGTTGAGGGCAATGAATGACTCTCATTATCTTACTGCTATTCCTCCTAGAATGCTGAACCAGTTGAGATGTAGACAAAGGACTCAAGTAGATGGACATTAAAATAGTGTTACAAATGAGCTTTAACCATTTGAAAATACAATAAAAATACAAGATGTCTTTCAAAATAGCAACAAAATGACAAATTGAAGAAGTAATGAACAGTAATGTTAAGAAGAAAAATTTACTGAGGGTACTAGAAAAGATCGACATGAAAGACACATTATATGCAGGGAAGGGAGGATTTGATTTTATAAATATACAGCTCTCCACAAAGTAAGTTATAATTCTAATTTCGGTGTGAACTTTTTCCTTTCCCTTCTTGTTCCTGACTTTTTCTTACCTCTCCTCCCTTTCTCTCTTGCTTTTTTGTTTGTTTGCTTTTTTTTCTCTTTTTAAGTGTGAATAGCTAAGAAAATTTAGAAGGAAAAACCCCTGAGAATTATCATAAGATGTCAGAATGCTACAAAAAATCAAAATAAAATTGCTAGATTTCATGTGTGTGTATATTTATGAGCATATAACGTTATTGTGTTATATATATGATGTTACATTCTTACTATGTCACTATGATATATAAGTAATTTTGGGGGGTTTCTGGACACAATTCCAATTCCAATATATACCACAATCATAAATAATCTAGATATTTTCTTTCAATTATTAGAGCATTATAATATCAGGAGATTGTATATATATTGTTAATATGATACTTGTTAGACACCCAGAGCAAGGAACATGGGCCAGGTACAGAAACTCACCAGGACTGAAAGCCCCAGATGCCTTGCAAGAAGCAAAACCCCCGGGTAACCTATCCTCCCCTAGGATATCAATGGTCGTGCATTTTGGACCCGAGATCTTCCATATCACTGTCAGAAGGTTTAGACCCTCTGACCTTTTCCTCCCTAAAGATAACATCTAGGCCTCAGTTGTATTCCAGGTCCAGGCTCAGAAAAGCAGCAAAACCAGACAAGTGGCTGCCTCAGGACCAGCTACATTGACCAATGATTCCCTGTCCTGGCACCAGCCAAACAGTGGAGACCATGACCCTGAAAGAGCACACCTGGAAAGCTGTGAATATTCTATGAAGACCCTCCCCTGAGACCTCCCCTAACATCTTCCCCTGTAAGAAAGAGATAAACACACACAGGACAAAGGACCCAGTGTGCCATTTCCCCACAGGTAGGTATCCTCCAGTCTCTAAGGGACCCCATGACACTTGCAACCAGAGGAGCAATGGGCAGTGGCAGCTCATCCCAGACTAACACCCTGAACTTGTCTCCAAGGCCCCCTTTTCTCTGTGTAGCTCTTCCCTTTGGCTATTGCCATCTCCCATCCCCTTTTCCTTAAATAAATTCCATTTTGTTTAATCACTATCTGAGACAGCTAGTTAGCCTGTCCGCACCTCACCCACTTTAACCTTTCAATACTGTGCTACATATATATGTGTGTATGATCTATATTTGGAGGCTTTGCTAGAAATAGATGATAAATATTTATTCAAGGGTTTTAGGGTTTGCAAACTGGAAACACAATTAGGCAAAAACTCAGAAGTGTTCTGAAGAAGAAGGAAAAGATAAGAGCTCTTATAGTAAGAAGTACATTATCAGAAAAATCACATCTGCATTCTTTGGCTTAAGATTCATCCAGGACCATTATCAGTCAGACATCTGGCAGTCTGAATGATGGATACCAGAGGATGCCAGGTGGTCTGGACATGAGTCCTTTCAGGGTGAATCGGTGGGTTAACTGGAGGTCTGATGTATATCTAGGCTATGACCCAGGACTGGAAAGTTTAAAAGTTCAAAGACTAGTTAAACAACAATGGACTCATTTTCTCACACCTCAACCTACTTGATTTTAGTAATTTAGCAACTTGATTATAGTAATTTTATTTCTTCATACTAACATATATATTTACATGTATAGATATAAGTAAGTAACAATATAACATAAATGTCACATAGTAAAATGGGTAAATGAATTTAGTAAAAACTTCACATTAGGTTCTTCCTTGCCTGGAGGTAGGGGTTAGAATGGAAACAATTACATGCCTGACAGGGTAGTGGAGAGAGCTACCATCCAGTCCCGAAAGGAAATGGGTGAAAGTGAGTTTGGCTCAGATAAAATCTTGGTTTTTCTTTTCTGTTTTGCTGAGAGCTCTGTTTACCGAAGTAAATAGATCCTGCACACCCAGATATTTTTGTCATTTAAGAAGGTAAGCAGCCTCTGGTTTGCATGTTTATAAGGATTTTGTTTTGTTTTCATCAGGCTCATTGAATATAAAGGAGTTACATTCTCAGAACATTTGTTAGAATATCAGAGTAGAATGCTTTACTTAGATTAATACAGTAGTTGTTTCAGAAAACTTCCCAAGATGGTTCATTGTTTATGCATGACTTTTTGGTAATTGTGGGTGCTCTCTGACTAGAATAAGATTTTACTTTTGAAGTCACTGACACTTATGGGAAAATATTTGGCAATAGATGCATATGTAACATAACATATTAAATGTATAATGTTCTTTAAGAACAAACTATAATACTAGAAGAAGTAGCATTTAGAATTTGTTATTGAATTGGACTAAGATGGGATAGTCTATGAAAAGCATTTTTATGAAGTGATAAGTGAATTTTTCATGTTTAGAGGTTGACAATCTGCCAGTGATATTTTCAGTTTGTTTTTGCTTATAGGAAATGGAGTTTTGCGTATGTGCTTGTTGAGCTTCCTGCACAGAGTACAATACAAACTTAAAAAAAAAGAATATGGTGTTAAAGTGAGGAGAACCTTGATAGTTCATGTGATAATGGCTCACTGTGAAAATCATTACATATGAATAGTTCCGGTTATGGAGGTTCTGTTCTTCTCCCAAAAAGAATGGCTTTGCACCTGGGATTCTGATCTGGAACTGATTCTTTCTATCAACTGACATTTTAAGTGTCCTTCTGCCCCAACAGGACAAAGAGGCCCCAGGTTAGAGAGCTGCAGGGTCAAGCAATTAGACAGTTCTCCCAGAATAAATACTATAGACTGCTGGCATTTCTAAGTCTGTAAGAAGGAGAAAACCTCTGGAACTCTAGAATCAGTTGACTATGCTTTTCTTAAAGGTAGCTGTGAACATTTGCAGTTGCAATGCAAAGCATCTCTCAGCAAAGAGGCTCCCAGAGGAAAGCAACAGGTCTCTTTGAAATTAGCAAGGAACTAAGTCCGCTTGTTATACACAAATAACCAGCCACTCTTGAACAATGCAAAGGAGAAAATCCAGACCCAGTTAGCACAATGCAGCATTCTCTTTACCATTCCAAAGACTCTTGCTAATTGCTTAGTGCAAAGCAAATGGACTTCATATTAAAGTTCTACTGTACTCTATATTTGTTTGTGCTTACACTGTCCATGAGATAAAATACATCTAAACTCTCCATCCAAGGTAGGTATTTGATTTTTCTCAAGAAATCATTTTTAAAAGAGTTTTGTAATGTCTCAACTTAGAGAACTCTCTGAAGTATGGTATAAATAGGGGTGGACACCTCTTCCCTATTATAAACTCGTGCCTAGAATGAGCACATTTAGGTTCAGCAAATATGATTGGTAACCACAACTAGAATGTTTCAGCAATTGTACTTTTCTTTATTTAAATTTAGTTAAAGTATCTTTAAATCCCCAGATCTCTGGGCCAGCAGGAAATTCAATCTCACTTACTTGGTCTTCTTACAATTTTAAACTACCCCAAACACAGAGATTGATCTCTCTAGGTCTGAGTCACACAGCTTACCTCTGAGACTCTCTGTGTCCTGGCCTTTGTGTCTTGGGGGGGTGGGGTGGGGAGAAGCATAGATACCCGAGTTTTGGCTCTCCCCAAAGGGCCCAACAATAGCCCTTCCCTTCCAAGACTTGCTGCGTCCAGGCCTCATGGGAACTTAAAATCTCTGTCTCTGTCTCTTTTACCAGTCACCCACTTCTCTATCCTTAAGCTTCTGGAAAACAAAAGTAAGAAAGACAAACTGTACTAGTATACGCAGGACACTTCTTTTTCTTCTTAGTCTTTTCATGAAGCAAGAAAACAGAGCCTCGCCCTGACCAGTTTGGCTCAGTGGCTAGAGCATCGGCCTGTGGATTGAAGAGTCCCAGGTTCGATTCCGGTCAAGGGCATGTACCTTGGTTGCGGGCACATCCCCAGTAGGGGTGTGCAGGAGGCAGCTGATCGATGTTTCTCTCTGTAAATAATCAATAAAATATATTAAAAAAGAGAGAGATAACAGAGCCTCTGTTAAATTTGTGGGAGTGGAGAGGTATTGAGGAGATACAGTAAAAAAGAATAGTGAGAGAAGAGAATTAGTAAATATGTGCTGGTTATTAGGTAGTTAACATCTGTTATGGAATGTTCTCTGACTAAGGTTTATCTATATCTGCATATTAATAATGAGAGCATGTCATCTATTCTCATAGAAGATGGAATAACAGCATTTTCTAAAGTAATCAGAGATTAATGGGACATTTATTTACCCAGAAACAGGATTTAAAGAGGTCTTCTTATGTGGATATCAGAGAAAAACAGGAAATATGAATCTCAGAGACATTCTATCTGGTCTTGAAACATGCAAGACTTTTATAATTACTTAAGACTTACTCAGACACATCATTTTATAACCTAAACCCCTCAAACTACAGTACCTACATAGTGCCTTGTGGTTAGTCTTTCAATAAAAGCATCAACCAAGTCCTTCAAGTCTTCCTTTTTTTTTTTTGTTAAAGATGAATAAGCTCAACAGTTCCTTGAATTCTAAACTGTTAATGTAGAGTGAATTGAAGGCAAATTTCCATCTCAGTTTAGGATGCTCACTGCATGAGTTCCTGTGAGCACCACACATTCCTGGAACAGATTGTAGACTGTGATTTATTTTTAAAAAATTAATAATTAACATTTAAAAACAGGTTTGATTTGACGTGTTCACTGTGTAAGAAAACACATGACTTTTTAGTAAAAGCACATTTAATCTCCTAATCAGTGCCACAGGAGATCCTTTGCTGGGCTTATTTCTACCCAGTTCTGAATTATATGTTGATTGTGTATAATGGATGTTTAGTAAGGAATAGGAGACAAAATTAGATGTTATTCTAAATAGCTCCAGCCTGGTTTTAATGTCACGTGGTTCCTATTTTCTGTAATTATCTATGAATAGTGTGCCCTAGGGTCCTGCAACTCAATGTTTTCTGAGGACCAGCCATGTCACCATAACCTGGGAAATTGTTAAAACTACCCCACCTCAAACTTACACTGAATAAGAATTTGCATTTATTGGGTATATAAAAGTTTAAGCAGCATGTCCATGTCTTTGGACATAATTTGGACTTTGGAAAAACATAGATGCCTAATTTCCACAGTAGAGCTACTGAATCAGAATAGCTGGGAGTTGCAAACAACATGTGCATTAAAAAAAAATTTCTACAGGTCTATGTACATCTAACATTTCTTCTATCAATGAGAAGAAAACTGCATAGTAAATGGAAACATGTTTTCAACATGAATTGCTGCAAGCAGGTATTTAGCTCAAATGCTGAAACTTTTTTATCACTAAGGCAACAGATTTGAGGGTTACCCAAAGTTTATAGACTTACATCACCTCCTTATGTTATTATTAATTTAAATTATTGATGAAAATAAACTGGAGAGTAAATACTTCATACTGATAATTTTTCCTAATATATGGAAAGCATTCAATATCATTAGAATATTTGATTCTGTGTTAAGTTGCATTGATGGCAAAGGTTCTTTCTGAAATGTTCACATCTTTTTGAGATGGCATAAGACTACTAAAATGATTCTATAATTTCACATTTTAACTATGTCCACTAAGCATTTATCATTTGAATTTGCCAGAATAGTGGTAACTTCTGGGTTCTTGCTTTATTTAATATGACAATAACAGTAAAGACCCTAAATATAAATTTTAGTGTTGGTGGTTTTGTTTTCTCCTTAAAACAAGTGACCCTTTGTAATAATAGTAACCAAATGAGAGCAGCAACAATTTCTAGCTTGATCATATCTTTGTTTATCATCTGGTTAAGAATCTATTCAGCTAAAATCCTAAATCTTCCAGATCATAGATCAATTTTTGTTTTTGTTTTTCTCCCTAAAATGTTAGATTCTAAGATTGTGAGTTGTGTTTTCTTAAGAGTCTTGGACTGGTTGTTGATTTCAGAGCTAATTTTCACTTATCTGGTGAATTGTTTTCTTCTGCCCATTTTCTCTGCACAAATTATTTTTAATCCTGGTGCGGAAAAAAAGTTAAATGTCGCCTTAATGAATGGATAGAACACCCTAAGAATTAAGTAATTTATCTTATTGAAAAGCTGTTTTTATGAAGTAAAATAGGGGGTGACTTTTGATAACTCAGTGGATGCAAAGTCTGCTTGTTTTTCCCTTGCGGGGTGGGGGGTGGAGGGGGAGAAGAAGAAAGAAAGAAAACTAAACCTGTATAAACATTTTGTGAAAACTTTGCCAGTCAGTGGATAAACAACATGATGGTTCAGAAAATTAATAATAAAATATAAACTCTCTCTATTTGTTCAAATGTACTGCAATGATGTTTAAAATATATTGTGTTTCACCATATAGCAGAACTATAGTTTTTGCATTGTCATTGCATTAAATACCTCCACAATATTTGACTATTTTTCTTCTTTCAGGCAGCATAGAAAGAGTTAAGTATCCTAATTTCAAAAATCCATAGGAAATTTTATTGCAGAATTTGCTTTATTTTATTTTTTAAATTTTATTATTTTTATTTTTTAAAATATTTGTGTACTTTTTATCCTCACCTGAGGATATTTTTTCATTGATTTTTAGAGAGAATGGAAGAGGGAAAAACAGAGAAACATCAATGTGAGAAAAACACAGATTGGTTGCTTCCTGCATGAGCCCCAACCAGGGAGGAGCTTGCAACCAAGATACTGTCCCTTAACCCAGTGGTTCTCAACCTTCCTAATGCCGCGACACTTTAATACAGTTCCTCATGTTGTAGTGACCCCCAATTTCATTGTTACAAATTGAACATAATTAAAGCATAGTGATTAATCACAAAACAATATGTGATTATATATGTGTTTTTCGATGGTCTTAGGCGATTCCTGTGAAAGGGTCGTTTGACCACCAAAGGGGTCGCGACCCACAGGTTGAGAACCGCTGTCTTAACCGAAATTGAACCTGGGACCCTTTGGTCCATAGGCCGATGCTCTGTCCACTGAGTGAAACCACTAGGGCTGCTTTGTTATTTTATAGTAACAACTCTTAAGTAAAAGGATACTCTCAAATACAATTTTAATATAGTTTTTTCCACACAAACCCATTTCATCTTATTTTGACTCTCGTATAAATTTGGAACACTTAATTAAGTTTCTGACTTGTGGTAACCTACAAGCTTTTATAAGGGAATCTGATTTATGAGCTGTAACTGCTAATGTGCTAGATCTCTCCCCTCTCAATAAATTGTACTGAATCCCATTGAAAATGGTGAATCCTACCCAATTTTTATTTTACTTATTTATTTTTTAAAAATATATATTTTATTGATTTCAGAGAGGAAGGGTGAGGAAATAGAAACTTTAATGATGAGAAAGAATCATTGATTAGGTGCCTCCTGCACAGCCCCTACTGGGTGCCCTTGATAGGAATTGAACTCAGTACCCTTTAGTCCCCAGGCCAACATTCTATCCACTGAGCCAAACCAGCTAGGGCCTACTCTAAAAAAAAAAAAAAAAAAAGAAAGAAAAAAAAAAGTAATTCATGGTCTTGTACTGTGAAGTACCCCCCAAATGTTTGGTAGCATTAAGTTGAGAATTCTAGAAAGCAACACAGAGTTCTAAAGTTAACAATTTGGTGGCACTTCAAAATATAAGCATTGGTGCCCAGCAGGGCATGGCTCAGTGGTTGAGTGTCTATCATTCATGCATGAATCTGTGCACTGGGTCACTAGTGATATTACAAGGATGGATACATTTCATGATACACTAGCAGCCCAGTGCATGAAATTCTTGCATGGGTAGGGTCCCTAGGCCTAGCTGGTGATCAGGGCCAATCAGGAACTTCTGGCTGCCAGCTGGGGCCTCCCTTCCCCAGCTGCTGGCTGCCAGCCAGGGCCTTCCATCATTCTGTGCCACCCCCTGGTGGTCAGCGCATGTCATAGCAAGCAATCAAACTCCTGGTTCCGGGTTGAACTCGTAAGCGGACACTTTGCATATTAGCCTTTTATCCTATCTAATAAAAGAATAATGTGCAAATTGACCATCACTCCAACACACAAGATGGCAGTTGGGGTTGACCAGGACTGCAGAGGAGGACAGTTAGGGGGGACCAGGCCTGCAGGGGAGGACAGTTAGGGGTGACCAGGCTAGAAGGGGAGGGCAGTTAGGGGAAATCAGGCAGGCAGGGGAGCAGTTAGGCATCAATTAGGCTGGCAGAGGAGTGGTTAGGGCAGCCGTGGGCAAACTATGGCCCGCGGGCCGGATCCGGCCCATTTGAAATGAATAAAACTAAAAAAAAAAAAAAGACCGTACCCTTTTATGTAATGATGTTTACTTTGAATTTATATTAGTTCACACAAACACTCCATCCATGCTTTTGTTCCGGCCCTCCGGTCCAGTTTAAGAACCCATTGTGGCCCTCGAGTCAAAAAGTTTGCCCACCCCTGGGTTAGGGGATGATAAGGCTGGCAGGCACAAGCAGTTAGGGGCAAACAGGCATGCAGGCAGGTGAGTGGTTGGGAGCCAGCAGTCCACCGAGATCATGCCTAAACAGGCAGTTGGACATCCCCCAAGGGGTCCCATATTGGAGAGGGTGCAGGCTGGGCTGAGGGACACCCCCGCCCCCCCGCTGCATGAATTTTGTGCACTGGGCCTCTAGTATGTATAGATTTGTCCAAACTCATAGAATGTACAAAAAACAAGAGAATCATGATGTAAACTATGGATTTTGATTGTGATGTATCAGTATAGGTTCATCAATCTAACAAATGGACCACTTTTTCCTTACTTTTGGGGTAATGTTTATAATAGAGGAGGTAATGTATATGTGGGGGCAGGGGGCATGCTGGAAATCTATGTAAACCCCCCTCAATTCTGTTGTGAACCTTAAACTGCTGTAAAAAATAGTCTTAAAAATGTGGTAAAGGTAAACAGAAACAACAACAGATTTACAAATTAATTCTTTGCTGCAAGAAATGACAAAATTTTAATTGTATACTTAATCAACACTAATAAAAGAGAAAAATGGTAATTGGCATACGAGCTACCCTTTTCATTGGCTAATCAGGGCTATATGCAAATTAACTGCCAACTAAGATTGACAGTTAACTGCCAACTAAGATTGGCAGTTAACTGCCAACAAGATGGCGGTTAATTTGCATATGTAGGCACAATGCAGGGAGGTGAAAGGGAAAGCAGGAAGAAGCCCCCTGCCACTGACAGTGATCGGAAACCCAGGGGGGAGCTAAGAACTGGGGGGCAGGGCCGCCTTTGCCCTGCCCCCCAGCCATGATCGGAGAATCAGGTGCCTTTGCCGCCCTGGCCAGTGATAGCAGGAAGTAGGGGTGGAGCCAGCAATGGGAGCTGGGCATGGTCGAAGCTGGCAGTCCCGGGAGCTAGGGGTCTCTTGCCTGGGCCTAAAGCGAAGACCACGATCGTGGGGCCGCTGCAGCTGCGGGTCAGGCCTGGGCAAGGGGCCGATCCTGCGATTGGAGGGTGATGGGGGTCAACGCCTGAGGGCTCCCAGTATGTGAGAGGGGGCAGGCTGGGCTGAGGGACACTCCCCCCCCCCCCCCCACACACACACCCAGTGCACGAATTTCGTGCACCGGGCCCCTAGTATACAATAAACATTGAGTATCAAAATGTTGTCAAATTATGACAAGATACACATTGATCAGTCACCTTTAAACAGAAAACACACACCTCTGCTTTGTTAATTACTGCCAATACAAGGATGCACAGACTAAAATGTCCATACAGCCACTGATTTTGAAATTTAAGTTTAAAGGGGATGATTTCACAACTAGCAGGACTACATAGATGAGGTTACTTTTGAAATTATTTCTCTTCTATGGATGAAAAAAGAGCCACACTAAACCTGATAAGTTCAGGAGAGGCCTGCATAGTGGGCCTTATAAGCTCAGACTAAAAGAAATCGCATAGGATGGTCTGAACACAAAAATTCCTAACAAAGTGAGCCCTGGTGGTAGTTACATCCTAGGGCTGTAGCTTTCTTGAGAAAGGTTAATATTTACTTTAACTCAGCCTGTCTATTGTCACTTTAGATCTAAGACAACATACTTTTGAAATATCAGAGTAATCTTCATTTCCAGACCCCTCAGGTCAAAATCCCCACACCAAAGCACAAGACTACAGAACCCCTCATTGCTCTATTGTTCCCCAATACCACCTCTATGTGCTGCAAATGTTTGCTATCCTTTCCCCACCAAATGTAAAAGAAGTGTGTCTCTATTTTGCGTTTCTATCCTATTCCAGGGATTTCCCCATTTTGCTTTCTCCCACCCCCTTAATTTACCACCAATGGATTTTATGTCCCTCCTTTTATTCTAATGTATAAAATAAGCTGAAAAACTGCCATTCTCCAGAATATTTTCTAATTTGCTTCCTGGCAATTGTCACCAGTTTGGCTGAAATAAACTCATAAAAATTCCCTGTAGGTTTGGACATTTCTTGTGTTGACACAATTAATTAATTAATTAATTAATTAATTTAATGCTCTTTATTTGCTTTTAAAAATAATTCTTTATTGTTGAAAGTATTACATATGTCCCCTATTTAAAACATACTTTGGGAGAAAACATAGTACAAGCATTGGTTTAACATTTTTGTGGAGCATGTATTAGCATCTTCTGTAATATGTTCTTTGCCTTGTGGAAAGGAAGAGGAAGGGTGTTAGAGACTGAAAAATCAATATGAGCAAGTGTGTGGACCCGAGTGTGGGAAACACAGTGGCTGGAGACAAAGAAACATGGAGGGGAGGGCAGAGGTTTGATGCTAGGCAGGCAGGTCGGGGTCTGTTTGTGGAAGGAACTCAATGACTTATCCCCCTCCTCCCCCCAATATGTTTTTATTGATTTTTAGAGAGAGAGGAAAGGAGAGGGAGAGAGGAGAGAGAAACATTGATGAGAGAGAAACATTCATCTGCTGCCTCCTGCATGCCCCCTACTGAGGGTAGAGCCTGAAACCCAGGCTTGTGCCCTGATCAGGAATTGAACTGGTGACCACTGGCTGGGACTCAATGACTACTTTGCCATTGATTACTAACACTAGAGGCCCGGTGCATGAAATTCATGCACAGGTAGGGTCCCTAGGCCTGGCTGGTGACCAGGACTGATCGGGGCCTTCTGGCTGCCGGCCGAGGCCTCCCTTCCCCAGCTGCTGGCTGCCAGCTGGGACTTTCCTTTGTTCCGTGCCACTGCCTGGTGGGTCAGGGCACGTCATAGCGAGCGATCGAACTCCCAGTCTCCCAGTCGAACTCCTGAGGGGACACTTTGCATATTAGCCTTTTATATATATAATTTCTGGTAAAATTAAAACTTCATCCATTTTAGCTGTTTATATGTGCCTACCTCTCTTAGAACTTGCCATATTTTATTATCAGTGACCCATCTGTATCTATGCCATACAGTTTCATTTAAAAACATTTCATTTCAGCCCTTACTATGCTGTAGGCAATGTGCCAGACAGTTTACATGCAAGCTTATGTTAATTACTAGAGGCCCAGTGCACGAAATTTGTGCACAGAGGGGGTTTCTCTCAGCCCAACCTGCACCCTCTCCAATCGGGGACATTCCCCTTGGGGGATGTCTGACTGCCGGTTTAGGCTTGATCCCACAAGGATCTGGCCTAAACCGGCAGTCGGACATCCTTCTTGAAATCTGGAACTGCTGGCTCCTAACCGCTCACCTGCCTGCCTGCCTGCCTGATCATCCCTAACTGCCTCTGCCTGCCTGCTTGATTTCCCCTAAACCCTCTGCCTGCCTCTGCCTCCAGGCCTCTCTATGGGCCTGATCCACAGCCTCTGTGGCAGCTGCAGATCAGGCCCCACCTCTCTCTCTCTCCGGGCCTCGCCAGCAGCTGCGGTGGCTGTTGATTAGGCCCTGCCTCTCTCTACAGGCCTCTCTCTGGGCCTGATCTGCAGCTTCCCAGGCAGTGGCGAGGTCATTAGGCCTCCGCTCGGCCTGGGCTGGAGGCTAACAACTTCACTTCACCTGCCTCGCCTCACCCTGCACCCCCTGCTGTCCCGCTGTCCACCCCCCACACACACACCTGGTAACTGGTCGTCTGTCTGGTCATTTAGGATGTGACGGCCCCTGGTCTTTTATAATGTGGATGTTATCCCAATAAATTTAATAAAAATTGTCTGCAAATTATGCTTACACTGGAAGTGAGCCACTTTTCAGTTTTATTTTAATCATCACTATTGGTATACCCTGTAGGTGTAAAATTTGGCTTCCACACTGTCAACATTTCTTGGGGGCCAAACTTCAGAGACTTCATAGATAGTTCTGAGGTCTTTGGCCTTGCTCTGAAGTTACTGGCTGCCCAAGTTATCACTCGAGGTGCTGAATTTTTCTACGTTGTCTTGGTCTTTTTCTGGATCATTTTCATTCAGTTCCTCATTTGGCCTGTGATAATGGCCACATACTGTTGGCTTTATGGCGTTTGGAGGTTTTCTTGAAGGGGTAGGAGTTTTTGGAAAGGCTCCTTTCCTTGAACTCCCTTAAAGACATCTTTTCACCCCCATGGATGTCTTTAGTACCTGAAAGGACAACAGAGTGAGCGCAGAAGGACATTGGTTTGTGAGGAAATGGCTGGGATGAAAGGTAAAAAGTCTTCATGAGAAAAAGTATGGGTTGAATATGGAATCTGCCAGGCAAGACCAGGGAGTCTTGGGGATATGCCACTAAAGAAGAGAAGTTTGGGTGTGGTCCTTGCATCCTGGACACTGGACCTGGGTTAACAGGGCTCCGTCCTCTTTTACCGTCTTTTGGTGAATGGGGTTGGTTGTTATATAACTGTGCTAAGAGTTTGTGGTTTCCTGTTCATCTTCACCATGTCAAAATTTCCCAGGGCCCTACCCCAGGCCTCTTGAACGTATGCTTTTCTCTAGGACAATGAGGGGCCACACCCCCTAGGCTTTAATTAATCAGGAATCCTCTCCTCCAGCTAATGGTAGCTCTGGGAGAGAAACTTAGACATCATAAAGCACCATTCTGACACTTCCATGGGGAGGAGTGAGGAGGCTGAGATGCTTTGGTAAGAGAAAGGGGGCATTTCTTTAGCACTCGGAAGCCTTCTCAAACTTATTGACCCCATGTTCAATTCTGATGGGTCACATGGTAGGGAGATGATGCTTCCTCCAAACATTTCCCTAGGCCACCCATTTCAGTGGTTCATTGTTCTTTCTCATCCTTCACCATTAGCTAGTTTTCATAAGATTTACCTAAAATCTTTTCAAGGTAATGTGACTGTCTCTGTGGAGATGTGAATCATCCTGTTTCTCTAGTACAGGTTGCTTTTTTTTTTTTTTAATATTTTATTGATTTTTTACAGAGAGGAAGGGAGAGAGATAGAGAGCTAGAAACATCGATGAGAGAGAAACATCGATCAGCCGCCTCCCGCACATCTCCCACTGGGGATATGCCTGCAACCCAGGCACATGCCCCTGACCAGAATCGAACCCAGGACTCTTCAGTCCGCAGGCCGACGCTCCATCCACTGAGCCAAGGTTGCTCTTATGCACCTTGAAAACCATTCACTTCTTGGCTACTACCAGAGAAATTTTCCATTTCACTCCCCTTTTTCCACTGTCCATGTGGCTTTCCCCAGCTTTCTGTTTTCAAGGTTGAAATCATTGCTTTTAGGCTGTCTTTAATGAATAGAGTTGCCCAACTGGTTATCTTATCTTTGTTTAAAATCTTGGGGTGATCTTAGTAGGTATAGTATCTAGATTTGGGGTTTAACAGTATAAGGTGAATGAGGCAGGAATTTAAATTCCCGAAGTTGGGTTTCCTGTTTGTATGTTGAAAACTGCACCTCCCCCGCCCCACCTCCTCAGGGAACTTGGGTAGTAGACCTTTGGTTGGAGGGTTGCAGACCTTGGTTGATAGAGGACAGGAGGCCCAGGCCCTGTCAAAGTATGGATCAGGGGCAGGGCTAAAGGACCCTACGAATCCAACTGCCATCAGGCTTTGGGATTGCTGGGCTTGGTACCGAATTTGACGTACACTGACTTCCTGCAGTGAGGCTCTGTTCTGAGGAGTCCGGCCTTGGGTCAACGGAGGGAGGATCCGGGGACCTTCCAGAGCTCAAGGTGAGGAACATGAGGGAGGAGGGAGGGACCCTGGACCCAGGGCGGGATGACAACAACAGGCGATTGATTTCTTTTCTTTTTTTCCTTTTCTCTTCTTTTCTCTTCTTTTCTCTTCCTTTCTCTTCTCTTCTCTTCTCTTCTCTTCTCTTCTCTTCTCTTCTCTTCTCTTCTCTTCTCTTCTCTTCTCTTCTCTTCTCTTCTCTTCTCTTCTCTTCTCCTCTTCTCTTCTTTTTTCTTTTTTAAGGGATCTGTGGTTTAATCATGGTCCACAGGTTCCAGAAGAGAATAGAGATGAGTAGCAGATGCAAAAGCCAAGTCAGTACCTTAGCATGTTATTGACTGCACTTGGGGAGGGATTTGTTCCAGGAAAGTCTGTGCGTCCCTCAGGAGAGAAAGAAGCAGCAGGGCTGCCTACAGGGCAGTCTTGGGCTCCCCAGGGGTGCGAGCTCCTGGAGCAGGTTGGCTGCCTTCTATCTGCTTCCTGGAGTGCAGCCTGGGTGCTTGGCGCTGGTGCGGGTGGCTTGGGCTCAGCATGGAACCAGGAGCCCATGTCACTCCGTCCCATCTGGGGCTGGCACCTCCTGGCTGGTTCAGGAGCCACAGGGCCATGCGGTCCGACACCTGGCCTCCCCTTGAGGTGACTGCGGGTCCTGGAGGCGCAGGTCTGGGCTGCATTTCTGGCCCCTCTCAGCTCCAGGAACCTCCACATCCCAGGGGCCAGGCTGGCGGAGCCACCCGCAGGCCCTGCAGCTCTGCTCCGGGAACTCATTTAGAATCCAAGAAATAGAAACCTTATTATATACTCTCAAGTCAATGTCAAAATGAAGGTCATGACTCATTGGGTTATGAAATAAATGAAGTGGATCCAGACCAGTATTTGGGAAAATAAACCCAAAACAGGAAACAAATAGGATAGAAAGTATCAGGGATGTTGCATATATAAGTACTGAATCATGAAAGTTGTACTTGGTTACAATGGGAAAAACATTTCTTTCTGTGGTCATGGCCAAAAGTGTCTATAAAGTTTCATGAAAGTCACATTATGGTGGCAGAAGATACAGTGATAACCAATGTCTGAACTTTGTGAAATTAACCCAAAAAGGACTACTGTAATGTCATGGCTAAATATAGTATTTGTTATTACTTAGACTTGGGAGAATTTTAGAGCTGAAACTTCTCATAAGGAGAAAACCAAAGTAGAGTTTTAGTGACTTATCAAGGTCAGAGAGCTGTTAGTTGGGCCTAGAACCCACTCTAACATTCTTGTCCTTGTCAATGTAAATTGATATAATGTTTATTTATGGAACATGAGTATTATTTATTTAATAAATAAGGAAGGGAGGCACAAAATCAGCAAATCACTCCTAGATAATAAGTCAATAATAGGTTACAAAAATGCTGAAAGTCATTTAGAGATACTTCTGTGCTGGGTCTAATTATAATTACGACTAATAACTAATTAACCTAATCCTCCCTGTTACCTGTAAGTGTCCTGTATATACGATTTTGACAAGAAAGCAGGTAACACATGAGTGAACACAAGATCTTGCTATTGGAAGTTAAAGATGCAATCTATACTAATAAAAGAGTAATATGTTAATTAGACCGGGAGACCTTCCGGACGTCCTTCCAGACAAAGCCATGGTTGTGGGCCAAGGCAGAGGCAGTTAGGGGTGATCGGGCTGTGGGGGGGGGCAGTTGGGGGCAACCATGCTGGCAGGGGGGCAGTTGGGGGCAAGCAGACTGGCGGGGGGGGGCAGGTGGGAGCGAGAAGGCCAGCAGGGGGGCAGTTGGGGGCGATTAGGCTGGCAGGGGGGGAAGTTGGGGGTGAGCAGGCTGGTGGGGGGGCAGTTGGGGGCAAGCAGGCTGGCAGACAGCATGGGTAGGGGTGATCAAGCAGGCAGGAAGGTGCGTGGTTAGGAGCCAGCAGTCCCGGATTGTGAGAGGGATGTCCGACTGCCGGTTTAGGCCGGATCCCACAAGGTTGGACATCCCCCAAGGTTGGAGAGGGTGCAGGCCCGGCTGAGGGACACCCCCCTGCCGCTGTGCATGAATTGCGTGCACGGGGCCACTAGTCCTTAAATAATGAATCAAAGTATAGGAAACCCTCCAAACGTACACTTTAAAGAAAACAAACCAAACCAAAAGGAAGACAAGGAACTATGACTTAAGGAAGCACCCCTTAGCAAAACAAACGTTAGCTTCTACACATTTCATTTCAGGCAGGCTCCTGCAAGACTCTGCAGTTGATGTCTTAACGACTATACTTAAGTGTGTGCCTATGTACTCTTTCATGGTCTTTTTGGAGGGAGTTTTTGTTAGAAGCTGGTCCGCGGAGGTTGGAGATCTGTCTGGTCCTCTTCCATCCCTCTGCTCCCTGGAAAGCACCCTCGGGAGTCCACCCTAAGAAAGAGGGCCTGGGTTTGCATTGCTCAAGCTCATCTCCTGTCCCTTCAGCTCAGGATGGTGTCACCTACTCCCTGGAAGCTCGGGCCACAATGGACAGAAATCATTTGATAACTTAATCTTGGTGAGAGGAAGAGACGCTGTGGCCTGTGTACTCCAGTGATAAACAGAAGCAGCCAGTGAGTCAAGGAAGAGACAGGGTATCTTTTAAAGTTAATATAAACGAATAAAGCATAAACAAGAACTTAAAGGGGGTGGGGACACCCCCATCAAATGAGGGAGGCGACTGGTGTCTGGAGGGGAGATAACCACGTTATTAAGACCTGGAGGGCCCAGGGGTTCTCTCCTTAGAGGCTTTCCCCTGGCGGGGAGCACAGTGGAGCTTGGAGGAGGCGCATTTCCTAAAGCCCAGGACCCGTCTGTGGACCCTCCCTCTTCCTATAATTAACTCAGTGCCTGTCCCGCCAGTCATGGACCTTGGCTCCCGGGGCTACCGCCACCCCTCATCCATTTCGGGGGAAGGAGACGATCCGATCCGGGTTGGTGGGTCGAGCCGGGGCCACACGAGCCCCCGCGCGGTGGCAAACCCTGACCATGCCTGGGGCCAGCCGCCGGCACGGTCCTCCCCGCTCCTCCCGTCCTCCTGCGCCGGCAGCCTAGAGAGCGGGGGCGCGGGCTCGGGCCCCGCGTGACGTGGGCGCCGGGGCGGGAGGGGCCGCCCGGGGGCTCCGGCCGCCTTATTAGCGCCTTGCGGGTCCCGGGCAGCGAGCAGACGACCGCTTGGCGAGCAACAGGAGCCGGCGAGCGGCCCACTCCTCCCACCTCCTCCGCCAGCCTCCTCCTCCCTCCGGCTCCTCCCGCCCCCACCTCTGTGTGCGCGGCGGAGTCGCCCTCTCCCTGCCTCTTTCTCCCGCTCCCGCTCGCTCGTCTCTCTCGCTCGTACTTCCCCCTGCTGTGCTTTGGGGGACCCAAGCATTCTCGGCGCGGACCGTGGGGATCAGTGGTGCTAGGGAAGCCTAGAGAAAGCCGCGCTGGGCAGAGCTAGTTGGCAGCCCCCGTCCCTTCCCCCTCTCCCGGCGCAGCCCGTGCGGGCGCGCAGCACCTTCTCGCTCCTGCACTCTGTTGGGGAGGACGGGGTGAGAAGGTGAAGTGGAAAGACTGCAGAGCACAGGGGGCCAGTCTCAGAGCTCAGATTTCATTTTCATTGAAGCAAAGCACAGAAGATCAGGTTTTTATTTTTTCTATTCTGCTTTTTATCCCCCCCTTAATTTTTTTTTAAAGAAACTTATTTTGGGGGGTGTATGCTCTGGGCATTTGCTTTGCCCAGTAGTTGAAAAGTCAACTCGACTCGTGATGGTTCTCCTGTCACTTTGGTTGATAGCAGCCGCTCTGGTACAGGTTAGGACTTCAGCTGATGGACAAGTAAGTGGAAAATAATGAAAAACTCAAACCCAACCTTTTCCCGAAAAAGTTCCTCCCCTCTTTCCCCTCCTCTTTCCTCCTCCCCTCCCACCCTTCCCTGTTATCTGGTGCCTTCAGGAACGGTGTTTTGAGGGCTGGGTGCAGCGCAAGGGGCTTTCGGGGGTGGGTTGGGGGGGTTGAATTGCACGGGAGGCGAGGACTCTCACTCCGGGAGCCCAGGCTTGTCACACCTGGGGCTTCCCCACTTTGCGGCATTCGTAACAATTCTTGGCTACAAACTGCAGCCCATTCGCATCCTTGCCGGGCCGTCTGGGTTTCCCCTTTCCGGAGGGCGGTCGGGGCGCTCGAATGAAGCTCTGCACGCGGGGTCCAGGATCCCCGTGCTCTGGTTGCTGCCACCGGAGTCGGGTTCGCGGGGATTTCTCTTCTCACTGACTCACAGCCTTTTCGGGCAGACAGAAGCGGGGGTTTCAGGAAGTCCTTGGGCCGGACAGGGAGCCATCCAGCAGACACGTGTCCTGGGAGGACTGCGGCGGGGCTGGGGTTTGACAGTTGCGAAGGGGGGCTGGGACATTTCCTGCCCTGCATTTTCCTGGGCAGAGGCGGGAGGCTCCGGCCGCTGCTCTCCCCTCCCCCTCTGCCCAGCTCCTCCTCTTTAAAGCTGAGTGCAGCTCTGTTTCTTTTTGGCCCAGCCCCCACCCTTTGGAGACTCAAGGTGAAGCCCGATGCTCTCAGAAGAGTCCTTAAGAAGGCTCCGCGGGGCGAGCCAAGCCATTTGTAGTAATTCACATCCTCACGGGGCTGGTGGGATTTGGGGTGCAGAACACGACTGTGAGTTTTTGTAGCTCCTCTGGTCTGCCTGGTGTGAACATAGGGTAAAAAGTATGAAATGGTTCATTCTTGACTTCAAATCTGATACACCAGGCCACCCCTTTAGGCTTCTTTACACACGTATAATATATAGACTCTCTTTTCTAATCCTGACCCAGTATCTGGAGTTTTCGGAAAAGAACATTGAGTGTCACTATTTAATTTTGCTGATTTCATCAATGTTCAGTTAAAATCAAAACGGGCAAACAATTCCCTGCCCGAATTGTTACTGAATTGGCTCTTGCTCAGGGACACAAGAACCTTCTACAAACCCAGGTGCAGCCTGGAGGCACCAATCAGGGTCTCCGGCATCTCCTGATTAGCCAGCTCCTGAAAGGCACTAATGGTAGAAATAAAACGCACGAGGTGATAAGATGAAACCCAGTAACTGTTTCTTTTTCTTACTTTCCCCCCCTCCTTTCCAGGCTGGTAATGAAGAAATGGTGCAAATAGGTAAGCCTTGTTCTCAGATGTCATTCTTATCTTAGTAGAAAGTAGGAAATGAAGTAAGCTAAGCAAAATATTGTTTCTGAAATTTCTCCTGTAGTTAAAAAATGATTTATAGTCTGGGAACATTTCTGTTCTTCTCTTCCTCTTTCCGGAGGAGAATCCCACTTTCCTCAGGCTGAGTTATGGTGAAAATTCTCCTGCAGGTAGACTTTTCCAGCGTTTTATTACTGTCTTTGGATAAGCCACTGGTAGGTTCTTGGAGGGTGATGTAGGGCTGGAAGAAGATGCGGAGATAAATCAAATCAAATAAACCTGTGTAGCCTTAGGAGGAGCACAGCTGATTAGAGTAGAAGGCAATGTGTAAGAATGCTACAAAGAAGGGGAAAATGAAGTACCGAGGATGGAAATTTTTCTCTTAAAATTTTTTCCAGCCCTGAATAAACTCTCCAGTGAATTCTTTTATTCCATCTGCTTTAAAATGATTACTACCTACAAATGTGCAAGATACTATTAGGTCTTTTGCAAATAACATTTAAAACCTCAGAATTACCTGATGATGTGGGAATGATTCCCATTTTATGGGTGAGGAGACTGAGGCTCAGAGAGTGTAAGTGACTTGAACAGGTCACTCCAAAGTCCATGATCTTTTTGGAACTGTTTATAATAATATATTTGTTCTGAATTCAGAGACTGAAAGTCATCTGGCAAGGAGCCAGGCTCCATTCAAAGCCTTTTTATACACATTTAACTTGGGTTACTTTAAAAGATTATTTTTCTTTTTGGCAGAGTGCTAGTGCGTGTAAATTCTGTATTTGTCAAGTGATATTGTAAAGTTATCTTTTAGACAAAAAGTTTTATTACTGGAAGCATAGTTACAAGTCATTGACCATGTACTATGTGCCAGGCAGTGTTAATTGCGTTGTGTACATTATGTCATCTAATTCTCCCAACCACACTATTAATTATAGACACCATTGTGCCTATTTTAGACTTAGAGAAAATGAAGCTTGACAGGTTACATAGTTACCTGCTGTGGTGCATAATGGAGAGCTGGAGGGTTTCTACACTTGTATACTATTGGGGAGGACCCCAAGATCCAGCCCCAATGGTCAGCTGTATATCTATATGTAGCTGTATATCAGCCTTCTTTTTTTAATTTTTCTAAATTTTGTTTTATTGCTTAAAATATTACAAAGAGTGGTACATATGTCTCTTTTTTTTCCCCCTTGACCTTCCCCCGGCCTACCCTACCCGCCAGTGTCTTGTGTCCATTGGTTATGCTTATATGCATGCATACAAGTTCTTTGTTTGATCTCTCACCTCCTCCCCCACCAACCCCGCAACCCTCTCTGCTGTAGTTTGATAGTCTGTTCGAGGAGGCTCTGCCTCTGTATCCATTTTTGTTCATCAGTTTATAATGGTCTTTATTATCCATAAATGAGTGAGATCATGCGGTATTTTTCTTTCATTGACTGGCTTATTTCACTTAGCATAATGCTCTCCAGTTGCATCCATGCTGTTGCAAATGGTAAGCATTTCTTCTTTTTTACAGCAGCATAGTATTCCATCGTGTAGATGTACCACAGTTTTCTTTTTTTTTTCTTAAATATATTTTATTGAATTTTTACAGAGAGGAAGGGAGAGGGATAGAGAGTTAGAAACATCAATGAGAGAGAAACATTGATCAGCTGCCTCTTGCACACCCCTTACTGGGGATGTGCCCGCAACCAAGGTACATGCCCTTGACCGGAATCGAACCTGGGACCCTTCAGTTCACAGGCTGATGCTCTATCCACTGAGCCAAACCGGTTAGGGCTGTACCACAGTTTTCTAATCCATTCATCTGTTGATGGGCACTTAGGCTGTTTCCAAATCTTAGCTATGGTAAATTGTGCTGCTATGAACATAGGGATGCATATATCCTTTCTGATCGGTGTTTCTGGTTTCTTGGGATATATTCCTAGAAGTGGGATCACTGGGTCAAATGGGAGTTCCATTTTTAACTTTTTGAGGAAACTCCATACTATCTTCCACAGTGGCTGCACCAGTCTGCATTCCCACCAGCAGTGCACTAGTGTTCCTTTTTCTCCACATCCTCTCCAGCACTTGTCCTTTGTTGATTTGTTGATGATAGCCATTCTGACAGGTGTGAGATGGTACCTCTTTGTTGTTTTGACTGGCATTTCTCGGATGATTAGTGACTTTGAGCATGTTTTCATATGTCTCTTGGCTTTCTGAATGTCCTCTTTTGAAAAGTGTCTATTTAGGTCCTTTGCCCATTTTTTGATTGGATTGTTTATCTTCCTTTTGTTAAGTTGTATGAGTTCCCTGTAAATGTTGGAGATTAAACCCTTATCGGTGATAACATTGGCAAATATGTTCTCCCACGCAGTGGGCTTTCTTGTTGTTTAGTTGATGGTTTCTTTTGCTGTGCAGAAGCTTTTTATTTTGATGTATTCCCATTTGTTTATTTTCTCTTTAGTTTCCAATGCCCTAGGAGCTATATCGGGGAAGAAATTGCTTCGGCATATGTCTGAGATTTTTGTTGCCTTTGGATTCCTCTAGTATTTTTATGGTTTCCTGTCTTACATTTAAGTCCTTTATCCATTTTGAGTTTATTTTTGTGTATGGTGTAAGTTGGTGGTCTAGTTTCATTTTTTTTTTTTTGCATGTATCTGTCCAATTTTTCCAGCACCACTTATTGAAGAGACTGTCTTGACTCCATTGTATGCTCATGCCTCCTTTGTCAAATATTAATTGAGCATATTGGGTCGGGTCGATTTCTGGGCTCTCTATTCTATTCCATTGATCTATATGTCTGTTCTTGTGCCAGTTTTGAGAACAGTGGCTTTGTAATACAGCTTGATATCTGGTATTGAGATCCCACGTACTTTTTTATTCTTTCTCAGGATCGCTGCAGCTATTCGGGGTCTTTTTTATTCCAGATGAATTTTTGGAGAGTTCGTTCTAGGTCTGTAAAATATGTTGGTATTTTAATGGGGAGTGCGTTGAATTTATAGATTGCTTTGGGTAGTATGGACATTTTAATGATATTGATTCTACCAAACCATGAATATGGTATGTTCTTCATCTGTTTATGTCTTCCTCTATCTCCTTTTTCAATGTCCTGTAGTTTTCTGAGTAGAGGTCTTTTACCGCTTTAGTTAAGTTTATTCCTAGGTATCTTAATTTTTTTGGTGTGATGGTAAATGGATTGCTTTTTTAGTCTCTCTTTCTATAAGTTCACTATTGGTGTATAGAAATGCCTTAGATTTCTTGGCATTAATTTTGTATCTTGCTACATTGCCAAATTCATTTATTAAGTCTAATAGTTTTTTGATGGAGTCTTTAGGGTTATTTATGTACAATATCATGTCATCTGCAAATAAGGACAGTTTTACTTCTTCTTTTCCAATTTGGATGCCTTTTATTTCTTCTTGTCTAATCTCAATGGCTAATACTTCCAGTACTATGTCAAACAGGAGTGGTGAGAGTGGGCATCCCTGTCTTGTTCCTGTTCTTAGGGGAAATGGTTTTAGTTTTTCCCATTGAGTATGATGTTGGCTGTGGGTTTGCCATATATGGCTTTTATTATGTTGAGGTATGACCCTTCTATTCCCACCTTGCTGAGAGTTTTTATCAAAAATGGGTGTTGGATTTTGTCAAATTCTTTTTCTGCATCAACTGATATGACTATGTGGTTATTATCTCTCAATTTGTTTATGTGATGTATCACGTTTATTGATTTGCGCGTATTGTACCATCCTTGCATCCCTGGGATAAATCCTACTTCGTCATGGTGTATGATCTTTCTGATGTACTGCTGGATCTGATTTGCTAGGATTTTGGCATCTATGTTCATGAGGGATATTGGCCTGTAATTCTCTTTCATTGTGTTGTCTTTATCTGGTTTTGGTATCAGGGTGATGCTGGCTTCATAGAACGAGCTTGGAAGCATTCCTTCCTCTTGAATTTTTTTGTAGTAGTCTGAGGAGGATAGGTTTTAGTTCTTCCTTGAATATTTGGTAAAACTCCCCTGTGAAGCTGTCTGGCCCCGGGCTTTTGTTTGCTGGAAGCTTTTTGATTACTCCTTTAATTTCTTCCATAGTTATTGGCCTATTGAGGTTTTTAGATTCTTCCTGATTGAGTTTTGGAAGGTTGTATTTTTCTAGGAATATTTCCATTTCCTCCAGGTTGTCCAGTTTGTTGGAATAGAGCTGTTCATAGTATTTTTTAACAATCATTTGTATTTCTGTGGGGTCTGTTGTTATTTCTCCTCTTTCATTTCTGATTTTGTTTATTTGGGTTCTCTCTCTTTGCTTCTTGGTGAACCTGGCTAGAGGTTCATCAATCTTGTTTATCCTTTCAAAGAACCAGCTCTTGGTTTTGTTGATCTTTTGTATTGTTTTTTTTGGTCTCTATGTAGTTTATCTCTGCTCTGATCTTCATTATTTCCTTCCTTCTGCTTACACTGGGCTTTTCTTGTTGCTCTCTTTCTAACTCTTTTAGTTGTAGGGTTAGGTAATTTATTATCATTGTTTCTTGTTTTTTGCAGTAGGCTTGTAGAGCTATGAACTTCCCTCTCAAGACTGCTTTCGCTGTGTCCCATAGGTTTTGGATTGTTGTGTTTTCATTGTCGTTTGTTGCCATGATGTTTTTTATTTCTTCTTTGATCTCTCTGGTAACCCAGTCATTGTTTATTAGTGTGCTATTTAGTCTTCATGTGTTTGATTTTTTTGGATTGTTTTTATTGTAGTTGATTTCCAGTTTTATGCCATTGTGATCTGAGAAGATGCTTGATATGATTTCTGTCATCTTGAATTTGAAGAGACTTTGCCTGTGACCCAAAATATGGCCTATCTTTGAAAATGACCCATGTGCACTTGAGAAGAATGTATATTCTGTGTCTTTGGGATGAAATGTTCTGAAGATATCAATTAATTCCATCTGATCTAGTGAGTCATTTAGGATTGATGTTTCTTTGCTGATTTTTTGTTTAGAGGATTTGTCCAATGGTGATAGTGGGGTAGGCCCCTACTATGATTGTATTGCTGTCAATCTCTCCCTTGATATCCTCTAGAAGTTTTTTTTATGTATTTTGGTGCTCCTATATTGGGTGTGTATATGTTTACCAGAGTTATTTTTTCTTGTTGGATTGCTCCCTTTACTATTATGAAGTGGCCTTCCTTATCTCTTTTTATGTCCTTCACTTTGATATCTAATTTGTCAGATATAAGTATTGCTACCCCAGCTTTTTTTTCATTTCCATTCTCCTGAAAAACCTTTTTCCATCCTTTCCCCATCAGTCTGTGTGTGTCTTTTTTTATGAGGTGGGTTTCCTGTAGACAGCAGATATATGGGTCATGTTTTCTTATCCACTCAGTTACTCTATGTCTTTTGATTGGGGCATTTAATCCATTAACATTTAAAGTTATTATCGATAGATACTTGTTTATCGCCATTTTTATTCTTTACCCCTGTGTTCCTTCTTCATTTCCTATTTTTTTCTTTTTACAGCAACCCTTTAGCATTTCTTGCATTGCTGGTTTGGTGGTAATAAACTCCTGTAGACCGTTTTTGTCTGTGAAGCTCCTGATTTCACCCTCAATTTTGATTGATAGCCTCGCTGGGTATAGTATTCTTGGATTCAGACCCTTCCTTTGCATGACTTTGTGTATTTCATTCCATTCCCTTCTTGCTTGATGTGTTTCTGTTGAGAAAGCAGTCGCTAGTCTGATGGGGGATCCTTCGTAGGTAACTTTCTGTCTCTCTCTGGCCACTTTTAACCCTACCAGACCTGAGGCCCTGAACCTAGCTGTCCCCTATACCTGGGCTCCTGAGCATTAAAGAGAAAAAACCAACATGATATAGAAAAATGTTAGTTACATGCAAACAAGTAGTTAGAATAAGATGGAACTTGGAGACATTGTAGAAAATAGGTCTAGGCAAAGTACCGAAAATTAGGTACAGCGGTATAGTGGCAGATTCAGAAATTACTGAAAAATCGGTACAGTGGTCTGGTAGGGTTAAGATTCTTACTTTGTTGTTGGTGTTTGCCAATTTAATTATAATGTGCCTTGGTGTCAGTCTTTTGGGGTTCATTTTGTTATGGACTCTGTGAGCTTCTTGGATTTGTGTGAGTTTTTTCTTCCCTATATCAGGGAAGTTTTCTGTTATTATTTCTTCAAACATGTTTTCTATTCCTTGCTTAGTTTCCTCTCCTTCTGGCACCCTTATTATGTGGATGTTGTTTCATTTCATGTTGTCCCAAAGTCCTCTTAGGCCCTCCTCCTTCTTTTTAATTTTTTTTCCTAGAAGCTGCTCTGCTTGAGTATTTGTTTCTACCTTGTCTTCTTGCTCACTGATGCAGTCCTCTGCTTCTTCTAGTCTACTGTTGATGCTTTCTATTGAGTTCTCTATAGCAGTGATGTCATTTTTCATTTCTTCTTGGTTCTTTTTCATTTCCTCTTGGTTCTTACACGTATTGTTGAATTTGTCTTCCATTCTTTTCATCCACCTTATGACCATTTCTCTGAATTCTTTTTCTGACAGGTTGCTTGCCTCCACTTCGTTTACTTCCTTTCCTGGTGATGCCTGTTTTTCTTTCATATGCGGGCTGTTTCCTTTGTCTCCCCATGATCTCTCTTCTCCAGGTGTCTGGTTATGTAATTCTCTCTCTCCTTTCCATGAGGAGGAGCAGGGCTCTTCTGAGCCCATGTATTCGCACTGCTTGAGATCCGGTGTTCCTGGGTTCGTAGCTGGTCCCTGGGTGCCATGGTTGCAGGGTCTCTGGATGTATATGCTTCTGTTAACAGCCACTCAAGATGGTGCGGACCCCACAGCAGAGCTGGCAGCTCTGAGAGAGATTTCAGCAGCAGTGGAGGCTGCCCAGTTAGGGGAGCCCAATCCAGCAGTCTCCTGGAGTATAGCTATCGCTCACCCACAAATTTACATTCTCAGAATGTCCACACACTCTCCTTTTCTTCTCTCACTCTCACACTGTCCTGCAGTCTGGCTTCCCATTGGCAACCATTTTTCTTCTGGGACTCAGGGTTCTTGAAACCTTCAGCCTTCTTACTGAGCACTTAGTATTGTTGGAACTCTTCCCAAAGCTTAACATAGGAAAAGCAGGACAGAGGAGAGGAGAGTGCCTGAGAACTGCATTTAAAATATAGTGTCTAGGAAGGGACATCTGTCATTTGTGGTTCAAAGCACTCAGCCATCAATGTATATCTTTTTTAAAGAAGGATTTTTAAAACAACCAATCCTCAAACAAGTAGGGAAAAGAAAGCTGTTTTACTTTTATTACTTAAACATTTGATTACTGAAACATCCCAACTTTTTGCTATGTAAATTAAAAAGCTCATTTAAGATGATCCATTCTACTGAAGGAAAAAAGTATATGACTTTCATTAAATTTTCAGATAGAATCAACATGCTGTGATGTAAGACACTTGGGTTAGGCTTTGGGCCAGTCATTTTGTTAATATAAATTACTTTGGTAGCCATTGCTTGCAGGGAAGAAAGTAGTACAGGTGTGCTTAATTTTGGTAGGAAGGAGATGAGTATCCACGCTCTTGGGCTGTGTTGCTGGAGATTTACTTGCTTCCAAATTCCTCAGTTTTTTGGGATTTCTTTTATTATTATCATTTTCAAGTTCAGTGAAGATAAAAAGAAATTTGGACTCAGGTCTTGTGATAACAAAAGTGTAGCTATCATTTGGTTTGGGGTTAAAATAATTTATGTAGCTCTTAAGACGGATTTAAAAGTCTATTTTAGAAAATGTTATGTACAATAATGAGATTATCCTTCCCTGTTCCCATGTATAAAGCAGTTGCTAATATGGAGGTTTGGTAAAATGCACACCTCTACATATAATTTACTTTTTTTCCAGTAATTGATTTAAAAGTGATCTATAAAAATGTCCAGAGGTGCTATTTGATCAGTTATACAACGAGGAAAGACTCACAAGGTTTGTAGAATTAATCAGTTTATATTTGTTGCTCTACAAATTGGCTAGAGAAAATACCATGGCTCTGAATAATTTCTGGATAATTTAATATCTCAGGAAGAGAGCAATGTAAATTAATTACAAGCTGTAAATGATCAGGAAGCTAAATTTTAAAAATATTTTCTATTGAAGTATAATATGCATGCAGGATAGTGCACATAAGTGTATATTTTGCTGGTTCTTCATGAAGGTAACACTCCCATGTACCTGGACCAATAAGAAGAACATTCCCAGTGCTTGTGCCACATTCATAGCACTATCCCTGTGTGAAGGGTAACCACTGTCTTGACTTCCAACAGGATCGAGTTATTTTGCCAGGTTTTATTGTGTGTGCTTTTATAAATGGAATCCTACAATATGTCCTCTTAACTATCTGGCTTAGGAAACCAATTTTTTTTTAAAAAAAAATATATCTGATACGCTTCAAGGCTGTAGACTAGAAAGGTGCTTATTTAGGTAGAAAGAAGGCAGTTTGTCATGGGGGCAGGTTAGAATATATATAGATATATCACCTATGTAGTGTGTCATAGGGGATATTGCTTCTTTCCATTTCTCTCCACTCAGTAGAAAAATGCCCTCTTTTTAGGTGGGCAAGTATGATTCACTCTAGAGAAAATGGGCAAATAGGTTTTGAACTGTGACCACGTTCTCTGCTTCTTTGTCAACCAGAGAAGAAATACCTACCTACCTACCTATCTGTTTTCACCCTTATATATTCAAATACACCTATATATACTCATATACATTCATACATGCATATGTTAATGTGTATGCATTGTGTATATATGTGTAAGTGTGTTTCATGAGGTCACTAACATACTTCTGTGGCATCTCAGGGTGTTCTTTCATTTCTGACGCAAAATATGGCCTTGGTAGGAGGCCTAGGGCAATTGTGGGCAGGGAGGCTGACTCTGACACATGTGGCTTAGAAAAGAAACATAGTTCTGTAGAAACTGGAGCATCTGAAAAACAGTTCTGAGTCTTTTGTTTCATAAGTGACCCTTTAAGCTGACCTGAGCATCTTTAGAGGAAAAATCATTGTGAGGCTTTGGTGTTAAGCTGTCTTCCTCCCCCCACCCCATCTCTTGGAATGGGGCATGTTCATCTTTCTGTGTCCTCTTTCTGCTTCCCAGCTTCAAATTCAACTGCATGTCATTCTTACCAAAATAAAGTTGCTAATCATGTACTTTAAAACAAATTTACTGAGAAATAAATTTTAATCATTTGCAGGTATTTATTTGGTTTTCAAGGATTAGTGTGAGTCACTTCACCTCATCCTTGGCATATAGTAAGCATTTCCTCTACTGTAGCCCTCATGAGAGCAAAGACTTTGTCTCAATGACTGCTGTGTCCCCAGTAACACAGGGCTTGGTACCTTGTGGGTCCTCAAGTATTTATTGTTCAATGAATGGATCTAGCAAGCAGGGTATTGTCACATTGGAATGTACCTGTGTTCTGAAATTTCTTAAGCGTGCTTGTTCTGTGTCCCTCTTCAGGTTTAATTAGAAAATGAGGATGGTGACCATGGTTATACAACTCAGTGTTGTCAAGGCTTCTTGTAACCTCTCTTTATACCCCACAAAGTTCAGGGACTGAGGCTTACTGGTTTTTAGGTACTTTTTGTGCTTCATAGGTATTTGGCAAATTGAATTGAATTATGTGCAGGTTTTGAATGGCCACTAATTTTGCACTAAGGTCTACTTGGGATCATTTGCCCTGTTGCTGGCATTAGAGGAAATAAAATAAACTAAGATTAAAATCTACCAATCCAGTTTGTGAGCAGCAGCACTAAAAGGTGTGGTTTAAAGGGGGGATACACTTATCCTTTGTAAAATTTAAACTTTTAGCTACCCAAGCCATTGTTCTTCCTTGTAGTTAAAGATCATGCAATTCACTTGACTAATTTAGCTTCCACCCCTCCAGTGAGCATCATAATGGTTAATGTTACTGCTTTAAGCTTCTTAGATGAAGATATTAATATTTGTAGCATGTTATCTATCACCAGTAACTTATTATTGCTGTTTATCTTAAGTATTTCTTCCACATGTTTTCACTTTTTGCCCTAGTCATTTTACCAAATAATCAGGATATTGCTCAGAAATGTTAAGAAATCCCCAAGGTCACCTCTGCTTCCAAAATGATTATCTGTAAAAAGTCTTTGCTTGTGGGTAGCCAATCCAAATTACCTTGGAAATCAATTAGGGACAAGCCCAAATTGTCTGGTAAAATCATGAATGATTTAAATATGAGGAGTTTGGTTATACCACTTTGACTGGTTATACCATATTGACAATGATGACTTACATGAAACTCTAATGCTTCCTCAAAGAGGCTTGCTATTATCAGAATTTTAGGAACCCTCCCCCTAGTGTTCCTCTAATAGAGTTCAGCTTTTACTCGTAAGCTGTGCTATTTCTATTATTATAAAACTAGAGGCCCGGTGCACGAATTCATGCATGGGTGGGTTCCCTCTGGGTGGCCTGCAGGGATCGGGCCGAAACCTGCAGTCCAATGCTGCCTGCAGCTCCCGCTCATCCTGGCCCCACTGTGCCTGCCATGGGCTTGCGCCCAATCAGTCCCTATCGGGAGAGGCTCGCACTGTTACAGCAGAGCTCGCCAGCCATGAGCCCTGCATTTGGCACCCTCTCACGGGGAGTGGCCTGCGGGATTGGGTTGAAACTGGCTCTTTGACATCTTCCGAGGGGTCCCAGATTGCAAGAGGGCACAGGCCAGGCTGAGGGACCCCACCGGTGCACGATCAGGCCGCGGAGGGACCGCGTGAAGGCTCCAGGGCAGGTCCAGCCCATCTTGCTCAGTCCCGGTCAGCCGGACCCAGCAGCAAGCTAACCTACCAGTTGGAGCATCTGTCCCCTGGTGGTCAGTGCACATCATAGTGACTGGTTGACTGTCTGCACCCTGGTGCTCGGTGCACATCATAGCAAGTGGTTGAGCAACCTTAGCATATCATAAGCATATTACGCTTTGATTGGTTGGTTGGTTGTTCTGCTGTTCAATCTATTTGCACATTACCCTTTTATTATATAGGATGCTGAATTATCCTTTTAGTTCGTCAGTTTTTGCTCTGATTATAGAGGTTTGCATGTGCCCATTATAATCGTCTTCTTTAATTTTTCTGTATTTTCCAGATTTTTGACAGTCATCCCAAATAAGAAACTATTGTTACAATTTAGCATATTGTTATTCAGTCTTCCTTTAATACACAGATTGTGTGTTTGTATACCTGTTTTTGTTTTGTTTAATATTTTAGTATAATTTTCCCTATCATTAAAAACTCCTTGTAAACATCATTTTAGCCCCATCATACTAAAAAACATGAATTTATGTATTGTTTTCCTAATTTATTTGTTTTTCTCATGATAATGAATGTTGCCCCACTGTATGGTACATACATCATTTCCTGCTTCTCAAATGACTACTTTAGGAGAAAGACCTAGAAGTTGATGACCAAGTAAAGCCAAGTTAACATGATACATTTTAACAAATGGCTTTAGAAAAAGTTTGCATGACCTGAACTCCCACTAGCAATATAGGAAAGTGTTGATTTAAAAAAATATTAATTCTAAATTTGTTTTGCCTCTATTCTTCTTGACATTTGAGTATGATTTTTAAATATTTGGTTATATAATATCTGAAAGATGGAATGAATCATTTTTTTCTAGTTATCAAGTAACCAAAATATGCACAATTATATTATAAAAAAGATTTGTTCTTTATTTGTACTCTGACAAGATTCATCCACATCATGGAATAGAATTTGAGAGTTGTATACTCTTTAGAATAGATAGGAAAGCGTGGGAAGAGATTCTAGCTTTGGAATCTCTGTTCCCACATGTAATTGATCCACCCTAATTTTCCAAATACGTTTACATGGCTTTGCTGACTAACTGTAAATCCCTAGGAGAGATTTTGTGGTAAAATGTCAGTCTCCTGTTTATAAAAATGATTGCCACAAATTCAGCATGATGAATCTTTTTGGAATTTAGAAAAAATTGTGAGTAGCATGAAATAGTCTATCTTATTCTTGAAGTGACTGATAAAACAAACAAAAAAAATATTTAGGGAACCTTATAGAAAGTAAATAGGATTAAACCTATGACTCTTGAAATATTGTGGTCTTCGATATTGAATTACATTTCCTACAATTTTCATATATAGTATATGTATTTTCCTATGCACATATGCAAACAAAAATAAAAAGAATGATTGAAATTATTATTCATGTGATTTGAATTCTGTGTCTTTTATATGTAAAAACTTCTCTCATTTGCATGTAGAGTCCATTCCTCAATCTTAAATCTAACCAGTATATCCAGTAGAGCACCTATTAACATTCATCTCCCTTCCTCCATCAGATGGTCAGGGCACAGACTGTTCACAATGTGGTTTAAAACCCTGACTCCACCACTTTCCTGCTGATGACTTTAACCTCTCAAAGCATACTTTTTTTTTGTATGTAACATACGCATATTACTGCTGCTTAGTTCATACAGTTGTAAAGGATTCATACAATTCTGGTACATGGAAAGCTAACTATAATAATAGTTATTATTAGTAGTATGTCTTAGTCTTGTGCTTTTTAAAAAATACTTTTACTCAAGGAGAGCCACCTCATTCTAACCCCTACATTTTTGACAGGTCTACCTGACACCATGAGTTTCCAGAAACTACTTTTCTGTGCCACGGACTTGTAAACTATCCATCCACTCAGCTCACCATATGGCAGCTCTTTGAGAGTTCTATTTCCATGTATTATCTTTAAGTTGATAATGAGGTGATGCTTTCATTCATAGGGATATAGCAGCAGCAGTTCTCAACCTGTGGGTCACGAACAATGAAAATACACCCTGCATATCAGATATTTACATTACGATTCATAACAGTAGCAAAATTACAGTTATGAAGTAGCAACGAAAATAATTTTATGGTTGGGGGTCACCACAACATGAGGAACTGTATTAAAGGGTCACAGCATTAGGAAGGTTGAGAACCACTGTGACTAGAGGGAGGGAATTGAGTAAGGAGAGGTACAAAAACAGCTATTTCAAACTAGAGACTCCGTACACAAAATTCGTGTAGTGTGTGTGTGTGTGTGTGTGTGTGTGTGTGTGTGTGTGTGTGTGTATGTCCGTCCCTCAGCGGGCCTGCACCCTCTCACAATCTGGGACCCCTTGGGGGATGTCTGATTGCCAGCAGGTGGACATCCCTCTCATAGTCCCGGACCACTCGCTCTTTACTGCTCGCTGCTCCTTACTGCTTGGCTTGCTGCTCCTTAGTGCTGCCACGGAGGCGGAGGCGGGAGAGGCTTCCGCCACTGCCGCTGTGCTCGCCAGCTGTGAGCCTGGCTTCTGGCCGAGTGGCGCTCCCCCTGTGGGAGCTCATTAACCATCAGGGGCAGCTCCTGCATTGAGCATATGCCCCCTGGTTGTCAGTGTGCATCATAGCAAACAGTCGTTCTGGTCATTCTACTGTAATGGTTGCTTAGGCTTTTACTATATAGATAATTCCACCCCACCTAAATTGTGTATACCAGACACAATTCTTTCTCTTTTTCTCACGGTATTTATTGAAATTTCTTCTTTCCATTTCATTGAGAGAAAATTCTTATATTAATTATGACTCCTTTGAATGCAAGTAACAGGAACCGAGTTGACACTGGGTAAGGAAAAAAAATTGATCAGGTAATCAAAGTCAGGTATAGCTGGATCTGAGAGCTCAGAATAATCTCAGGAATCTCTCTCTTAATCTTTCAATCTCTCTCCCCCTCTTTTCCTCCCTCCTTCCCTCCTTTCTCATTTTTCCTATGTGCTTGCTTTATCTCTCTAAGATTTCAGTGTCTGCGCCTCTCCCCTGCCTCCACCTTACCCCCCAAATAGTGCCAAATACTGTCAACAGCATCTCTAGGCTATCATTCTACCTTTCACCCCCCTATACAGAACACTTCTTTTATGAAAGCTCCAGGAAAGTTCCTGGGAGGCCTTTAATTGGCTACCTAGCTTGAGTCATAAGCTTATCCTTGAACTATTCACTGTGGTTAGGAATGCAGTGTTCTGATTGGATATTTCACCCTTGACTTACAGGAACTAAGTGTGGAGTGTGGGATGGTTCACCTGAGGGAAAATTGGCACGGAGTGTGGGAGGATGCTAAGGTGGCACACATGTACAGTAGTGCCACAGATGTGAGGACTTACCAGCACATTGCATGGGAACTGGTGGCTGCAGTAGGCAGAATAATGGCTCCAAAGATGTCACTTCTAAATACGTGGAACTTGAGAATATGTTATGTTACATGGCAAAGAGGAGTTAAATTTGCAATGGAATTAAGGTTGCTAATCAATTGATCTTAAAATAGATTATCCTGGATTATCCAGAGGGGCAGCACTTATAAATGGAAGAGGTAGGTGAAAGAAAGATGATAGCATAAGAAAGACGGGTGGATGTTGTTGGTTTTTGAAGATGGAGGAAAGGGTCCATGAGCCAGGAAATGCAAGGCAGCCTCTGTGGGTTGAAAAAGTCAAGGAAACAGATCACTCCCAGATGTTCTGAAAGAAGTACAGCCCCGCTGACACCTTGACTTTAGCCCTGTGTGACTTGCTATCTCCTGAAACTGTAGCATAACAAATTCATATTGTTTTAAGCACCAAGTTTGTGGCAATGTGTTATAGCAGCAACAGGACACTAATCCAGGCAGTGGCCTTGTGGGCTATTTCAGTGTCTCATACTTTTGTTAAACCATGAGCCGGAGTGTCTTAGATTTGGAAAATATAATTACCACAAGTAATGTTACAGTGAAAGTCTTTAAAAATGCTCTCCACATTTCTTATCTGTTATATTTCCCCCAGCCTTTGGCCCTGGAGATGGATGCTGATTTTCCTGGCTTTAAGTTCTAGACTCAAGTTAAATTAGCCTTTAAAAGTATTATCTATCAACAAATTGTGAGATGTGTGAGAAATACTAATTTTTAGAATGCCTAATATAGCTCTCGACTCTGCAAAACTTGCAATGATGATAAGTACAGCCAGTAGAAGTGCTTTTAAAACTAAGATTGGAATGCTAAAATTTTGGCATTTGGGCCTCACTTACAAAAATAATTCTCTTCTACTTGTTATTCTGTTATTATTTGATTATATTAAAATGTAGCAAAAAAGGAAAACTCGGATGTGTTTTGTTTTTGTTTAAATAACATTTTTCTTCAGGCTATTTTTATTTTTTATTTTCCTGAAAGATCTCTTACCTGATTTCATGTTCTGGATCAGTAAAGAATGTGCTGTTCTTTCCTAAGTGACTCTTGAACATAAACATTGTGCAATTGCAACAAATATTTATGAAAAAGCCAGATTAAAAAAAATGAGAAGAATTTTTAAGTGTACAACTATTTGTTCTTTCTTAATAAGTAAGAATAACACCCCCCTTCCCCCCCCAGCACCTTTTCATTTTTTCCTCAAATAGCTTGATAAAAACTCTTGGACTATGAAAATGGGTTTGCAACTAAAATAAAAGACACCAAAGAGTTTCTTTGCCCAGAGGAGATAAAGTGAGGACAAAGAATTTGGCCGTGTTCATAAGTTCAGCATGTGTCACAATTAATTTTTAATTGGTTTTGAGAGAAGATGTGTCCCCTTCTCCGATGGTGTTTACAGCCTTGGTAAACCCTTTGGCGTGTGGTGTACTTGTTAAGGTCCACTTTTCACCAGACTCACATCTTTCCTGGAGCAGCTGGCTCCTGTCATTTCTGATGAAGGTCATTCTCTTTCCTTTGGCTTGGGATTTGGAAATGTTGTTGGAGCTACTTCTTTAGCAGATCTTGAAAATGCTTATTTGATTTCATTCTTGTGGCCAGATTGTTGCATGCTGACAATTTATACCTGATAAAGGAAATTGCTTGTGTGATCTGCCTTTATGTATTAGAGCAATCAGACGATTCTTGGGAGAGAATCCCAGTCTCTGGGTTGCGTAATGGAGCCTGGGTTGTGACATCATCCTGGACTTCAGGCCCTGGACCTGGAGCTTAAGGTATCTTCTAACCGCATCAGAAACACAAGCTGGGGTGGGGGTAGAGTGGGGAGAGAGGCCCCTGAGGGGTGCTGGGTCATGGAAGGAATCTGAAACTGACTTCCTTCTTCTATAGCTGGAGCTAGAGGATGATGGTGATGGCAATGATAACATCAGCTAATTTTTCATTTATTGAAATGCTATTAGATAGGGCAAGCCTGACCTCACTTAATTCCCATTATTGTCCCTAATTTACAGATAAACTCTGTGAGTCTTGATTTTCATAATTTGCTTGCAGGATGCCAAAGAGTGTATCAGCTTGAAACCAACCGGAATTCAATACGGTGCTTTCTGACTCCAGACCTTTAGTGTTCAACCATCATACCTTCCTTCCTTCCTTGCCTTGGGTTAAAGCCACATTGCCTCAGTCACATTATTCCCACAGTCTGTGGGCCTGGGGTGCTTTGGTCTTAATTAGATCGGCTAAAAATTGCTGTGATCTATGGGAGCTTTGTACTGCAATCACTCCAGGTCCTAGCAGTGTTGATTGTACTGCTGAGCACTTTTGTTCTCTCACTGTTCCACAGTGAGGTCTTGGAAATGCCCTGGGGACATCTAGTTTCCCTGGGAGATATCTGTGTATCATCCTACAGCAGACTTAAAAAGATACCAAACAGCATGTCCTCAGTTTTGAGCATAGGTGACTGAATGTGTGAAGGAGATAGGAGGATCCCAAAGCATGGACCACAGTGTCAGACTGTGAGAGCATTCCCTCCTAAGAATTCCCACTTCCAAAAATAATCATTGATTTTTTTTCCTCCCAAAGACTGGGAACACGACAGTTAAGATGCCACATGTCTGCCCCAAAGAGCTTAAAATCTCTCCAAGGACAGGCCATAAGCGTGTAACTTTCCTTCCGTAGAGATTTTTATAATTTATGCAGACAGTGCATGACAGTGAGAACTAGGAAGATCAGACCAGGAGGGCTGTTTTCTGGACAAGCTAGCTGGGAAGATTTTTTAGAAAAGATGGGGCTTGAGAGAGGCCATGGGGGCTGGGTTGAATCTGCATAGATGAAGAGAAAGCAGCAGTTCTTTTCCCCTGGGTGATACAGTAGAGCAGGGCTGTGAAGGCAGGCATGATTTAGCCGGGCCTGGTAGGTGCATTAGAATGTTTTGATAGGCTAATATGAGAGATGGTGCTGAAAAGAAATTAGGGACAGTGCAGAGGTCCTTAAATATGAAAGTTAAGTTTTGATTTGCCTAAGTTACCTATTCTTTGAGTTTCACTTTCTTACTGGTAAAGTGAGAGAATTTGATTAATGGTCTTTCAAGCAGTGTTTAGATCTAACATGAAAAATATATATCAATTTTCTGAATCTATTTTATCCTGAAGTAATGATGAACCAGGGAAACTATTCAGAGAAATAACATTAATGTTAATGTTAATAGTATTAATAGTAATAATATTAATACTTAACATTTATTGAACACTTACTATGTGCCAAACAGTGTTCTGAGCATTTTGGAATAGGCCATTTAATTTTTACAATAATCCTATGAATTACATGCTTTTACTCTCATTTTTACAGATGAGTACTGACATAAAAGTCTTGTGACCAAAATCACAAAGGTAATAAGTGTAGAACATAGACATTTTATTGTTTATTTATTTTTTAAATTATATATATATATGTATTTTAAAATAAGACCCTTACATATGCTGTCTACATGAGACTCACTTCAGATCAAAAGACAACACAGACTGAAAGTAAAGGGATAGAAAAGATATTTCATGAAAATGGAAACAACAACAACAAAAATATGTATATTTTTAAATATATATATTTTTATTTTTTGCCCTGGCTGATGTGGCTCTGTTGGTTGGGCATCATCCTGTACACCAAAAGGTTGCTGGTTCAATTCCAGGGCACATGCCTGGGTTGTAGGCTCAATCCATGGTGTGGGTCATGCAAGAGTCAGCCTACCAATGTTTCACTCTCACATTGATGTTCCTCTCTCTTTCTCTTCCCTTTCTTTCTCTCTAAAAAAGTAATCAATAAAACTCTTTAAAATGTATTTTTTAATTACAGTTGACATACAATATTGTAAATATTCTATTAGTGTCAGATGTACAACATAGTGCTCAGACATTTATATAACTTATGAAGTTTGCACCTTGATAAATCTAGTACCATCTGACACTACACACAGTTAATACAGTATTATTGCTCTATTACCTATGCCATACTTTACACCCCATGACTGTTTTGTAACTAACAATTTGTACTTCTTAATCCCTTTCCCCTTTTCACCCATTTCCCAACACCCCTCCAATCTGCAAACCATCAGAATGTTCTCTATAACTCTGAGTTTGTTTCTATTTGTTTTTCATTTATTTTGGGTTTTAGACTCCACATATAAGTAAAATTATAGATATTTCTATTTCTCTTTCTTACTTATTTCACTCAGCACAATACTCTTAAGGTCCATCCATATTACAGATGGCAAGATTTCATTCTTTTGTATGGCTGAGTCACACTGCATTGTATATATGCACTATTTCTTCTTTATCCATTCATCCATGGATGGACAGTTAGGATGCTTCCATATCTTGGCTATTATAATGAATGCTGCAAGGAACATATGAATGGATATCTTTTTGAATTTGTATTTTGGCTTTTTTTTGGATAAATACCCAGAAGCAGAATTGCTGGGTCCTTGTTATCTCTTTTATAGCCTTTGTTTTAGAGTCTGTTTCTGGTATAGATATTAATATCCTAGATTTTTTTTTTGCTGTTGTTTCCATTTTCATGAAATATTTTTTCTAACCCTTTCAGTCTGTGTTGTCTTTTGATCTGAAGTGAGTCTCATGTAGACAGCATATATAAGGGTCTTATTTTCTTCTCCAGTCAGCCATCCTGTGTACTAGTATTTTGTTTGGAGAATTTACTTACATTTAAAATAATTATTTCTAGGTATGTAGTTATTGTCATTTTATTCATATTTTATATTTTAAGATTTTTTCTTCTCAAAGTCCCTTTAACATTTCTTATGATACAGGTCTGGTGGTGATGAAGCCCTTTATCTTTTTCTTGTCTGGGAAGCTCTTTCTCTCTCCCTCAATTCTAAATGATAGCCTTGTTGGATAGAGAAATCTTGGTTATAGGTTCTTGCTTTTCATCACTTTGAATATTTAGTGTCAGTCCCTTCTGGCCTGCAAAGTTGTGACAGTCTTATGGGAACTCCCTTGTAGGTAACTGCTGTTCTCTTTCTGCTTTTAGCACATTGCAGGCAGATGACGAGCATTCTCGTGTTTTCATATTATAGTGTTTTACATAAATGTTAAAGGTATGCCTTAAAATTAAATACCCTTGCATTTTGAAGTTATTTATTACAAGTTCTTACAAGCTAATATCTTTTTAAAGTATGCTACTTTGTAAAATGTTTTTTTGGTACTCATTCAATAGAAACTTATTTGGCCACTGGATAAAGCTAGCAGTAAAACTACTGGTGAACAACATGTTAAGATTCTCTTTTTGTCTTTAACCTTTGGCATTTTAATTATGATGTGTCTTGGTGTGGGCTTCTTTGGGTTCATCTTGTTTGGGACATTCTGCACTTCCTGGATTTGTATGTCTATTTCCTTCACCAGGTTAGGGAAGTTTTCAGTCATTATTTCTTCAAATAGGTTTTTAATTTCTTGCTGTCTCTCTTCTTCTTTTGGTACCTCTATGATACAAATGTTGGTATACCTGATATTTTCCAGAGGGCCCTTAATCCTCATTTTTTTTCTTATTGCTGTTTGGATTGTGTTTTTTGTTACCTTGTCTTCCAAATTGCTGACTCAGTCCTCTACTTCATCTAGTCTACTGCTGATTCCCTAATGTATGCTTCATTTCAGTTATTTTATTCTTCATTTCTGACTGGTTCATTTTTATGGTCTCTATCTTCTTTTTTATGCTTTCTATCTATTTGATGAAGTTATCACTGATATGAGTGTTTTGAATTCTGCAGATTGCTTATTTCCATTTTGTTTAGTTCTTTTTCTGGTGTTTTCCCTGTTCTTTCATTTGGGACATGTTTCTTTGTGTTCTCATTTTAGCTGCCTCCCTGTGTTTGTTTCTACGTATTAATAGAGCTGTTACATCTCACAATTTTGAAAGGTTGGCCTTATGTAGAAGGTGTTCTGTGGGGCCTCGTGGCACAGTCTCCCTGATCACCTGACTTAGGTGTTTTAGGTGTGTCCCTTGTTGTAGTTGAACCTTGATTGCTATTGGCACATCAGTGGGAGGAATTGACCCTCAGGCTGATTGTCAGGACTGGCCCTGACTACGGTGGAGGAGCTGTTGTGTAGGGCTGACCTTATGGAGCAGGATTCACTTTAGCAGGGCTATGGTGCTTGCTGAATCTGCCCTTTGAGTATGTCATTATAGAGGTGATTGGGTGGTGCTCTGGTGTGGTCTGAAGCTGGCCACCTGGTGCGTCGGTTCTGGGGCCTCTTTGGAGATGTAGGCCAAGGCAATCTGCTGCCTGTGCCTTGCCCTGGATCACTTAGTGTGAGCTACAGAGTAATCTGCAGATGGTTGCCACTTGTGATGGGCTTGGAGCTGCCTGGGAGAGGCCAAGCTGCAATCTGGTGTTGGATGCTGGAATCTAGGCATTTTACTAGTAAATGTAGGGCTTTGAAATTTTCCTGGCAATAATTTAGATAATACTTTGGTACAATTTATACAATAGTTGGTAGTGAGAGAAAATTATATGTGGGGATTAAGACTTGGCACTTGCAGCTTTTTGGTGTGAGGTGATAAGGACTTGAAGGTGATTGGAAGAAAGGGGAGAAACTTCTAAGGAGAAATCAGTGGGACCTAAATGATGTTAATTGGGGGGAAAGTTAAAAATGAAGTCAGTTTTCTCAGCCTGGGAGATTCAGCACCTCATTAACAAAAAGAGTGAAGTCAGGAAGGCAAACTAAATATTCAAGTAAAATGAGAATTTGCTTTAGATATTTTAAGGGAGAAGTGTGTGTAAGACATTATTCTCAGCAGAGAGCTGTCCTATTCAGGTTTCAGGTTGAGGGATCTTTTTTTCCTTTTTAAACCTATATTTACTGAGGCCTATTATGTGTGGGGTATCATCATGCTTAAACACAAACATGAGTGAATGGGTCAAAAGTCTCAGAAATGATTAGAGTTTGTAAACTAATTGGAAAAGTCTAACATGGTTGATATTAAAACAGAAAGTCTGATAGCTCCAAAGTCTTTTATATGGGCACAGAACATTGACTCCTCAAATTCTTTGATGTACATTGTGTAATATTTGTGTATGTGTGTACAGTTGTATACATATGCCACATATACATACAGGTGCATTTACACAAGAATGGGTTTTGTTTTGTTTTTCATGCAGCACAAAGGAGAAGAAGGCATTAAGTTAAACTCTAGAATGAGGAATTAGATGTGAGTGCATTCCCTGATAAGGAGAATTGTTAGTGTTATAATTAGCCTGCCAGTGGAGATGTGACAGTACTTTTTCTTAAAGATAGATCAAGTTTTTGAGATGATCTGAAATAAAAACATCCCTCTTATCTACCTGGGTTCTGAACAAGTTGAAAATAGCACATCTAAAGACATAGTGAAATTCTCTTTTACAAAGGGGCTGGGATGAAGCCTGGGGCTCTCACTTGCTTGAGCCATGTTCTGGCTGAGGGTGCATACCATCTGGCTGGGATAGGGCCTGCCCCTGGGGACGTGGAAGAGAACATGTGCTCCTTATCACGATCCTTCCCAGGGAGAAGAATGATGAGGGAGGTGCTGAGCTCTGCAAACTTCTTCTTTTTCCCAGACTTACCAATCACATACTTCACTCTTCTCTGCTGGGGGAAGGGTGAGTTAATGGAGAAGAAGAGGCCTGGACTACTTGGAAGAAACTCCCCTCACATAGAGCAGGAGCAGGTTAAAGTACTCTGCCTCTAACCTAAGCAAAAATGACGCCATCTACTTGAGATGCCCTAATTATAAGAAAGAGGCAAAGATTAGATGATTTTTCAAGGTCATTTTTATTTTTGATCTGTATAGTTGTAATTCTATGAATAGCCAATGGGATTGCAAAGTGAGGGCTAATTTCCTGCTGCCTGCTTCTAAGGGTGAGGGGCTCTGTGTCTGCATTCCAGAAGGCCAGCTTACAATTTTACATACCGTCTTCAGACTCAAACTGCTCTTATTCATTCACTTATTCACTCACAGATATTTATTGAGCGACTTCAGTTCTGTTGTAGGCACTGGGGAGTTGTAGTGAAGGAAACAGATAAAAAAAATCCCTGCCCTCCTGAAGCTTACTTACATGCTAGTAGATATAAAGAAGCAATAAACGTGCAAATATAATGTATAGTATGAGATGGTGTCAGGTTTTGTGGAATAATGTGGAATATGAAAGGGGCATAGAGTGATAAGGTGGTGACTGGTGGTCAGGACAGACCTCACTGGTAGAGGTACATTTAAGCAAAGGCCTGAAGGAACTGAGGGGTGAGCCATGCACCTGTCTTGGGGGGTGGGGTGGGGGTTGGGAAGGGAAGACACTGGGCAGAGGAAACAACAAGTACAGTGACTTTGAGGTGGGAGGATTTCCAATGCTGGGCTGTGAGCTGTTTTACTTTGGGATGGGTTTGGAGGAAAAGCATGACATGATCTGTGACTTTAATTACTCTAGCTCTTTATGGAGGACTAGAGGCCTGATGCATGAAATTCATGCACTCAGGGGGGGTCCCCCAGCCTAGCCTGTGCCCTCTCACAGTGTGGGAGCCCCACAATCGATTGCCCCAAAGAGGTAGGCCCTGCCCACCCATCCGGGAGTCCTTGATGGACTGCCCCAAAGAGGCAGGCCGGAGCCGCGGGACCCGCCTCCACACCATGCATGCAGCATCAAGCCCCCGCCCAGCCGCATGCACCGGCTGCACATGCAGCCTCCTGGTGATTGCTTGTTACTGCATGAGGGCCTCACGGCCACATAGGTTTTTATTATATAGGATAACCTATAACTGGGAAGAGCAGAAGCAAGGAATGGTTAGGAGGTTCATTCAAAACTTAGATGATGGTGGTTTGGCTTAGGGTAGTAGCACGGGAGGTGGTGAGCAGTGGTCCAAGTTTGGAGGCATTTTGAAGGTACAGTCAATAGAATTTATGAAGAGATTTGGTGTGTGGTGTGAGAAGAGATAAGGATGGTTTAATCAAGTGTTTCGTCTGCATAACTGGGAGGATAGAGTTGCCATTTACTGACACAGGTGAAGGACACATATGGAAGCAGGAAGATAGGAAGTTTACTCTGAAATGTTAAACTGAGGTGACTAGTGAATGTCCACATGGCAATTGTACTGACAAAAGAAGAGCTCGTGGATGAAGCCTGGGCTAGACATCTACAGTCCTAAGGCATTCAAAGTCCCAGGACGGCATGAGCTCACCAGACTAGAGAGGATAAATGCAGAAGAGTCCACTACTGCGTCACTGCAGTGTGTATAGCTCATGGGAACAAGGGGACGTGAGGGAGAGGGGGGGGGGGAGACCAGTGAGGAAAGAGGAGAACCAGAAGAGAATGGTGTCTTGGAAGCCAAATAATGTATTTCAAGAAGGAAAGAAAAATGGAATCAAACGCTGCTCATAGGGCAAGTATGAAGGTGGACTCTTGACCAGTGGTTTCGGCAGCATGGGGTTACTAGTGACCTACACAAGGGACTGATTGGAGTGGATTCGAGAAAGAACAAGGATGGGAAGAGGGGAATTGCAGGCATCTAATATAGTAAATCTTTTGAAATGTTTTGCTATAAAGGGGAGAATTAATGGATTAGCTAGAGATGGATGTGGCATCGAGAAGGTTTTTTTGGTTAGAGATGGGAAATATGGCAGCTTATTTATTTGCAGGTGGGAATGATTTAGTGATGTGGGGAAATTGATAAAGAAAAGAGAGAGAGGACAATTGCTGAAGCACTATTCTTGCAAAGGCAAGAGGGGCTAGGAAGTGGTATACAGTGGAGGGTTTACCCTTAGGTAAGATTGAAGAAAATACATACAGTAAGGAGATAGACCATGTGTGGAAAATTCACTGTATCTGAGTCATGCTTGGATAATTAGTGAGCACAATTTGGCTTTAGAGTGCCCCAGCCCTCTGTGCTTGTGAAAATTATGGCCACAAAACCTTTACATACCTATTGATGTGGCCCTTCAGCCATCTCAGCTGACAATTGAATAGTTTCATATATTGAAATTATGCATGGGCATTATTTAACACTAGAAAGACTGAAATTTAGTATATACCTATATTGTCCAAAAGCAGTCAAAATGCTTTTCCAATAACTCACTTCTATTCGACATTTCTTTCATGAATTTAGGGCGCAAAAGAAATAAAATAAACAACTTATTAGAACAAGTATCACTGCATAAAGATTCGAATAACAAGTACTAGTTTAGCTTATTGAGCAACTGCAACTTATCAAGAATCGACAATTTATCATGTACTTGTATGTTATCATGTGACGGTAATCGAAAAAAAATGAAAACTGTTATTTCAATACAGAGCCGAACTGGTCATATAAGAAATTTACTCAATTCAATAATAAGTCATAATTTCCCAAGCAGTCAAAATGACTGCTTTTGGGCAATATAGGTATAACACATATATATATACCGGAAATGAAGGAGGGGGAGGTAACTACAATTATTAATAAATGCATTTATATGTTGTACAAAAAGTCACAAAATTCTAAGACATTGTGTCCTTATATACATAATTGTTTTTCTAATTGAAATTAAAAAGCAGTCAAAATGACTTCCTTGGGCAATCTAGTGTTAATGATTAGCTAGCTTACATTTAAGTTAAGTAGCTAATCCTTACTGATTTCTTTGTATAATCTCATTTAATCATTTCACCAAACCTGTAAAGTTGGAGCTATTATTACTAACCTTCAGTTAACAAATGAGGAAACTGAGTCTAAGGAAAAATAAAGAACTTGTTCAGGTTCATATCTTAACTTGCTGCTTTTTGACACTGTAGTTCATTCCTTAACTATAGGTTATATTGGTTTGCAGAAATATTTGGGCCTGTGAAATGTCTCATTTCTGAATGCAGCAAAGTAACAGTGAATATGATTTAGTTTTCTTATGTGATTTTACTGAGATTAAATACTTTTGATATCTTTGAGCTTTACCCACCACTCTTTTTTTTCCCTCCCAAAGACCAAGAATTTAAGAGCCTTTTACTGAAATGTTTGAAGATACACTAGAGGAAAATTTGGTTGACTGGCTGTGGGTAGTCAGAACGTAATCATTCTTGTGGTAGTTTTCCTTTATATGTCAGATTTTAAATTAGAAATTGACAGTAAGATGAAGTGAGTAAGAGCATAGGAGCATGATCTTCAGCTTCAAAATGATCAGAATTGAAATTTTCCTTTGGTTCCTCGCTGGCTAGTGACAGGCCGTCTAGGATAATAACACCTATCTACTGGGAGTGTTGTGAGAATTAGAGATGATATATTCTTGAGCACAAAGGGCAGTGCAGTGTTTATTCTGATAATAAATGGCAGATGACTGGGTAGCGACTGTGTCAGTTCATCAATTTACCGTCAGGGGAAGATAGCCTGAGAGATTACTAAGTGCATCTTATCCCTTGATTACCTTAATTTCCACCTGGAAATGGACTCACTCAGGGTTTAATTTCAGAAATGTTTCTTATGTGCACATTTTAGCAATGATTTACCATTAGCATTAGAGATGACAAAGCTCTATAGCAAAACACCATCTTTATTTTGAATAAAATTTCAGAATGTGCTGTCTGACAGGGAACATGGGACTGTCCTAGGGAATCTGGAATGTATGGTTTACTGTCAGCGTGAGGCTCTGGGTATCCTTCTGGGTGAGGAGGAGCCTCCCTGCATTCTTCTTAGATTTTCTAGTTCTCCAGACTTGGGAGGGTCCCTCAGCCCGGCCTGTGCCTTCTCGCAGTCTGGGACCCCTCAGGGAATGACCACCTGCTGGCTTAGGCCCACTCCCCTGGGGATTGGGCCTAAGCTGGCAATCAGACATCCCTCTGGCAGCCCGGGAGCCCTCGGGGGATGTCCACTTGCCAGCGGGGAACAGGCCTAGCTGCAATTGGACATCCTTAGTGCTGCTGAGGAGGCGGGAGAGGCTCCCACCAACACTGCTATACTGGCAGCCGTCAGCCTGGCTTGTGGCTGAGCAGAGCACCCCCTGTGGGAGCACGCTGACCACCAGGGGGCAGTTCCTGCATTGAGCGTCTGCCCCCTGGTGGTCAGTGTGTGTCATAGTGACCAGTGATTCCCAGTTGTTCTGCTGTTAGGGTTAATTTGCATATTACCCTTTTATTATATAGGATATTTAAATGCCATTTAACAAAGAAAAATCAACCAAAAAAGTGAGTTCGCATGTCATCTCTGACACACGTGTCATAGGTTCGCCATCACTGGCCTAGACTTTGGTTGTGTGACTGCCCTTCAGTGGAGATGGGAAATCCATACATTAAAATAAAGCATTACTTTCTCCTTCCCATGGAACAGTAAATAGATGGTTAGAGAAAGAGTTATAACTGGGATTATTGGTGCAGCCAGATGCTCAAGGGCCTTTGATAGTAACTCTGAGTGTGGAGCAGCCTAGAAAAAGCAAAGGTTCTCTAGTTACCTGCATTACCACCTTAACACTCACCAAATACATTCTACTGACAAGAGACCCTGGCAAGTACAAAATCAGCTATTAGAGTACATTGGGAAGGCCGGGTTGAATGGGGAGTTCGTATCCTCAAGGAATTAATTAGGGGTAAGCTTTGTTAGTCCACATCCAAGCTCCGAATTCATCGTTCACTATGGGAGCTTTCCCCTCCATCACTCTACTCCTGTGACACTTGAGTTCGTTCCCTAAAATTTCAACTTCTTTCCCTAAACCAGAACTTACAAAAGTACTCACCAGAGATTTGGTTGTAAGGAGACCAACTTCTGTGTCTGTGCTTACAGTACTACCTAGTATTGGGCCTTGGCTATGACAGGGAGCCCCTACGGTACAGGGGGGATTATGCTGCTGTGGCAAAGTTATGCTCCAGTGTTGGAGCTGGGCTTCACTTTTTTCTGTGATAGGACAGTCCTTACTCCTCTGCCTAGTAAATATTTACAACCAGGTTACTTACTCTGTGCATTTTTAGAGAGATATTTTGTTTAAATCCATTGGTCATTATAAGTGGCATAATGATTACAAACATGCACTCGAGAAATTTCCAAGTTGCAAAATGACTTCATTTGTCTTCTGGTTCTTTATACATTGTTTGAAGTTTGTATTTGAAAATTATAAAAGATAATGCAAACTGCCGGGGTTCTTGTCCCAGCATCAAGAAGGGTTCAGGAATCTGGAGAAGGCTATGCATAGATGACATAGGAATCTGGAGACTAATAAAGAGTCCGGAGACTAATAAAGAGTCCGGAGACGAGATATAATTTTGAAAGGCATTGGGGGTCAGAGGACCTTCAGCTAAAGGAACTGAAGACTCCCTCCTTGTCTAGGACCGTTGCTTTTATTAACACAATTTGTCCTAAGGCAAGGTGGAGATAATACACTTCAAAGGGTAAGGTTTCAAAGGGTACAGAAGCATTGTCAGGTTGGGGGAATTAGCCTATGGCTGTTCAGGTGTTTGGCCAGTAGGAGGCAATAACATGTAGATTAAGATGCCCTTTAACTGTCTGGCAGCCACAGTCAGTTTCCTATTCAGGTTTGGGGAAATGCCTTTAGCCATTTCCAACAGGTGACTACATGTGTGACTCAACACATGTAGTTAATCAATTTGTTCTCATCAACCTTTTGATGAAATTCTTGAAATTATGACATGCTGGAATAGGTTGCCGGCAGCAAACATAGTGATTCTATGAGGATACTTAAGAGCATAGATTGTAGGTTCATTTATAGGTCTCAAACTCTATTGAATGACATACACACATTTCCTATAAGTGAACAGTATTTGTGAATCATATAATTTTCTAAGGTACTTTGACACACTACAGGACTAGTCTTAGATTAGAATTCTGAAAGTGGGGAACTTTATGTTCTCAAGTTTCCCTTTCCACGCTTTCTCTTTTCATTCTGTTTTTTTTCTTTATTCTTTTTTAAAAATATATTTTTATTGATTTCAGAGAGGAAGGGATACAAACATCAATGATGAGAAAGAATACTTGATTGGCTGCCTTCATGTCCCCTACTGGGGATCAAGCCCAGAACCTGGGCATATATATGCCCTGACCAGGAATCTAACCTTGACCTCCTTTTTCATAGGTCACATAGGTCAATGTTCAACCACTGAGCCATACTGGCTGGGCTTCTTTTTTCATTGTTGCCCCCTCCTTTCCTTCAGTATCCACTGTCTTCTGCCTTCAAAGCCATTTCTATAAAGGGATAAATGGTTCATTCAGTGTGTTATCTTTCCCAAGGATGCTTGCATTTTAGCAGACACAATATTCACATTGGTTAAACTAGGGGAATTAAGTTCTAATTTTGAAATTCAGTTTAACATGTAAGTGGCCACCCATGTTGTCAGGTGGACCCCAAATACGCTTTCATACTCAAGTGTCTGTCCCACGTAAGGAATACTGTGCAAAATGACAACGCCATTTGCTTTTGACTAATATCTGTGTATTCAACTTATAGATCATTATTTCTTCTTTTTTACCTATTTCCTCATTTCCTGAAAATGTTCTGTGATTTATGGGACATGACATGATGTTGTAGAATGACGATATGGGCTTTGGAGAAGCAGTTGGATCCATATCTGAGCTTCACAGTTATTTGACTTGGACATATACCCCGATTCTCAGTTTCCTCATCTGTGAAGTATGATTGTTAGAGTTGTTATGATGGAAGAAATGTGTATGTACTACAGTGTATAAATTACATGTCATGGTATATGCAACATAGAGTAGCTATTGTAACTAGTATAAATTCTATTCTTATAGGAAAAAATATTTAAAAAAAATTTCTACATAACAGAAACTTTGTGAAAAGTTTGTAGCAGGTGTCAGTTAAGCAAAAAATAACTGGAAATGTGTCTTGATTATAAGCAAGCCAGGTATAGTTAATGGAGACTTACGTTCTTCTTAAATATATAAATGAGATGCATATTTGCAGTATAGTAAACTTTTTTAAAAATAAAAAAAAGATTTGTTGAACCCAGAGTTACCTAGGGGCATTTGAGAAATAATTTGAGTTATCAAAATGTAATACGTATGAGATGATTCAGAAATATACTCATTATGCGTGAGAGTGCAGTCTTGTGAATTGGGCACTTTATGTCTATGTTATGTCCTCCTGTGTTGTTGCACAGGGTCCTACAATTGTATTTCTCACTCCACAGATTCACCAATAAAGAGACACAAAGAGTATGAGCTGGTGACTCCAGTCAGCACAAATCTAGAAGGACACTATCTCTCTCATATTCTTTCTGCAAATCACAAAAAGAGGTCAACAAGGGACGTGTCTCCCAACTCTGAGCAATTGTTCTTTAATATCACGGCATTTGGAAGAGATTTTCACCTGCGACTAAAACCCAACACTCAGCTCATAGCTCCTGGGGCTGTTGTGGAATGGCAAGAAAAATCTCCGGCGCCTGGGAATATAACCGACCCTGTTAATGATCGTCAACCAGGAAGTGCTTCCGAAAGAATCTGGAAAACGGAGCCTTTGCAGACCAACTGTGCTTACGTTGGTGACATCATGGACATTCCGGGAACCTCTGTTGCCATTAACAACTGTGATGGTCTGGTAAGACTCATTCCCTCTTGTGTGTATATGTTTGTAGGTGTTTGGGAGTGTACCATGGCTCCAGCATGGTTTGGAAGGTAGAGGTGAAAAGGAAGCCTCATTATAATACTTTAAATTCAGGAGGAAGCAGTAGAACACATTTTATTGTCAAAGATGTGTGCTTTGGCTCAATTTTGACATGAAGACATTATTCCAAGAAACAAAAGACAGCTATTTTAATATTTTTTGCTTATGTCTTCACTTGTGTTACATTGGGGAATTTTATTTCCTTATTTCTTTCAAAGCATTCTGAAAACTTTCTAAAGAAACATAGATTCCTCCAAAATGATAGTATTACACTTCTTATGTGGAAACTTTGGATATTTTCTTAAAGAAAGTATTTTGAAAGCATTTTTTCACTTCCCCACAGAATGCTAAAATGGGAAATGAGCAGATCTGAATGTCACAATTTGTTCAAATAGCATTTTATGAACACAAGATGTAGTAGTTTCTGTGTGGTAGCTTTGATTCATTTTTCCTTTATCTTGAAGTAAAATATATTGCTCTTTAGTTTTATGGTTGAATCCAATAGTAACTGACCCCTCTGTGTACACTCTGCAGATGTGAAATATTTTTATTTGTGTTGTATCCCCAGTTGTTATTTGAAAAGAGTGTCAGTGTTTATGCCTTTTCTATCCACAGTTGACTCCAAGTCTTTGTTTAAAAAAGAGCAACCATTTTTCCTTTCTATGGTTGCCAGGCTGCTGTTTCTTGGGAGTTCAGAGCTATTCCCTTTGTTTTGCCACTGCTTCTAAGAGTTCTCAAAATATTCTTTACATTCCTGCTTATAATTATTCCATCTTGGTCCTCCACCAGTACCATGAATACTGTGCAATATCCTCTCTATGCCTAAGATCCACCCAAAGGATTTAGGATACCATGTTTTATCAAATTTTGGTGAGTTCATTGTTTTAGGCCTTAGTTTTCAGTCTTATACTACCTCATGATGTTCTGTAGAATTTTAAAAGCACGAAAGAACTGAATAGAATGTGTGTGGCAGGTCTGACTCTCCAAGTTGGATCCCATTAGTTTAGGATCCATACCCTCATATTTGGGGTTGGACCATGTTCTGGGGTTTAAAGACATGAGGAATCTTTCAAATTCTTCTTATTCTTCATGAAGGCTGAATAGACCTGAATTAGCTAAGTCATTGAAGTTTAAAGTACTCACAGAGAGAGCTTGAATTAGTACTGCTAAGCTATAAAATGGAAATAAGTTTTATAAAAGGTATTTTATAATAGTTATAACTAAATTATATTGAGTATAAAATTTAATTCAGCATTTAAAAATTTTTACCTAATTTATTTTATTGATTTAGTTAGTTATTTTGTTTTTAATTTATTGTTGATAGTATTACAGTTGTCCCCCACTTACCTCCACTTTGCCCCCCTACACCAAGCCCCCACCCCTCCCCAGGCCTTCCCCACACTATTGTCTGTGTCCATGGGCTATGCATATGTGCATATATGTTTTCGGTTAATCTCTTCCCATCCCTTCCTGCTCCCAGCCCTCTGAGATCTCTCAGTCTTTTCCATGCATCTGTGCCTCTGGACCTGTTTTGTTTGTCAGTTTATTTTGTTCATTAGATTCCACATATAAGTGAGATCATGTGATATTTGTTTTTCTCTAACTGGCTTATTTCCCTTAGCATAAAACACTCTTTTTTTTTTTTTTTCTTCTTTTTTTTTTTTTTTTTTTTTACAGCCACACAGTATTCCATGGTGTAAATATACCACAGCTTTTTTATCTACTCATTTATTGATGGGCACTTGGGCTGTTTCTAGATCTTAGCTATTGTAAATAATGCTCTATGAACATAGGGATACATGTATTCTTTCTAATTGGTGTTTTGAGATTTTTTGGATATATTCCCAGAAGAGGGAATGCTGGATCATAAGGCAATTCCATTTTAATTTTTTGAAGAAACTCCATATTGTCCACAGTGACTGCACCAGTCTGCATTCTCAACAGCAGTGTACTAGAGTTCCCTTTTCTCCACATCCTTATCAGCACTTGCTGTTTGTTGATTTATTGATGGCAGCCATTCTGGCAGGTGTGAGGTGACACTTTGATGTAACTTTAATTTGCATCTCTCTGATGATTAGTGATGTTGAACATTTTTTCATATGTCTGTTGGCCATCTGTCTGTCTTCTTTGGTCATTTTTAAATTCGATTGTTTGCCTTCCTGGTATTGAGTTGTTTGACTTTTTTGTATATTTTGGAAATAAATTCCTTATCTGATATACCATTGGTGAATGTGTTCTCCCATCCAGTGGGTTCCCTTTTCATTTTGTTGGTGGCTTTTTTGTTGTGCAGATGCTTTTTAGTTTGATGTAGTCCCATTTTTTTTCTTTTCTTTGTTTTTCTTACCCTAGGAGATGTATTGGTGAAAATATTGCTATGTGACATGTTTCGAGACTTTTATAGTTTTGCGACTTACATTTAAGTCTTTTTTTCCATTTTGAGTTTATTCTTGTGTATGGTGTAAGTTTGTGGTCTAGTTTCTTTTTTTTTTGCATGTACCTGTCCAATTTTCCCAGCACCATTTATTGATGAGACTATTGTACTCCATTGTATGCTTTTGCCTCCTTTGTCAAATATTAATTGACCATATTGGCATGGGTTGATTTCTGGGTTCTCTGTTCTGTTCCATTGGTCTATATGCCTGTTCTTCTGTCAGTACCAGGCTATTTTGATTTAAATGGCTTTATAGTATAGTTTGATATCCGGTATTGTGATCCCTCCAACTTTGCTGTTCTTTCTCAAGATTGCTGTGGCTATTTGGGGTCTTTTTTGGTTCCATCTAAATTTTTGGAATGTTCTATATCTGTGAAATATGCCATTGGTATTTTAATAGGGATTGCTTTGGGTAGTATGGACATTTGAATGATGTTAATTCTTCCAATCCATGAACACGGTATATGCTTCCACTTATTTGTATCTTCCTGTCTTTCCTTTTTCAATATCCTATGGTTTTTCTTGGTTAAGTTTATTCCCAGGTATATTATTTTTGTTGTTGTTGCAATGGTCATTGGGATTATTAGTTTAGTTTCTCTTTCTGAGAGTTCATTATTGGTGTATAAAAATGCCATCGATTTCTGGATGATAATTTTGTATCCTTTGCCAAAGTCATTTATTAAATCTAGAAGTTTTTTGGTGGAGTATTTAGGGTTTTCTACGAACAATATCATGTCATTTGTGAATAATGGCAGTTTTACTTATTTCTTTCTAATTTTGATGCCTTTTATTTTTTCTTCTTGCCTGATCACCGTGGCTAGGATTTCCAGTACTATATTGAATGAGACTATGAAGGCGGACATCCCTGTTGTGTTCCTTATCTTAAGTGAAACACTTTTAGTTTTTGCCCATTGAGTGTGATATTGGTTGTAAGTTTGTATGTTGAGGTATAGTCTCTCTATTTCCTCTTTGCTGAGAGTTTTTATCATAAACAAGTGCTGTATTTTGTTGAATGCTTTTTCTGCATCTATTGATATGATCATGTGACTTTTAGCCTTCATTTTATTTATGTGATGAATCACATTTATTGATTTGTGAATACTGTACCAGCTTTGCATCTCTGGAATAAATCTCACTTGATCACGGTGTATGATCTTCTTAATGTGTTGCTGGATCCGAATATTTTTTTTGAGGATTTTAGCATCTATGTTCTTGGGAGATATTGCCCTGTAATTATTTTTTATTTTGTAGTGTCTTTACCTGGTTTCGGAATTAGGATAATACCGGCCTCATAAAAAGGGCTTGGAAGTCTTTATTCCTCTTGAATTTTTTGAAATAGTTTGAGGAGGATAGGGGTTAATTCCTCTTTGAATGTTTGTGACAGGATAAATGAAGAAAGTGAGACAATATATAGAAACTTTTATAGCAATTTGGCAGTTATTACATTTGGGTTGGTTCTAATAAAAAATGGGGCTGGAGTTTTGTGTCTTATTTATTTTAATTTATTTTTTCTAGTAATTAGTTTTTATTGTATTTACAACATTATTAGTATGAGACCAAGTGGGGAGAAAAGAAACTGTTTCTTCACCACAGATAGTTTGAAAAGCAAGCAATGACTTTTACCTGTTTTCACCCCTCTGGACATCCTAAACTTGACCAAAATAGGTAGTTTCCCTATTCCAGGTAACTGCAAAACGATCACAGGAAAGGTACTTTAACATTGAAGAGGGCACAACAATTATTTGAGTAATATATCCAGAGCCATGGTCTAGAACAGGGGTGAGGAATATCCAGCTTTCAGGCCATATAAGGCCCATGAAATCATTTGGTCTGGCCCTGCCAAGGCATTAGGGGTGAGTTAATTAAATGTTTGATCAAATATAGCAGGCTAATTTTTAAGTTTATAAGTTAGTATGGCCAACGAATGATGTTATAAATATCCAAATAGCCTTTGGCAGAAAAAATGTTCCCCATCCCTGGTCTAGAGACTGTGATCTAGACATGCTTAATAAATAAAATATGATTCTTTTGATTTCTGAAATCAACATCAAAGTCTTCTGCACAAAGAATCAACAACGATTCTCACCTAGTGTGACCAAGAGCAATGCCTGTTCCTGTCTAGCATGACTTTTTCTAGCCTTTGCCAATATTACTATTTATGAGTGACTGCTAATTCTTTACCAGTTACAACTTTATTCCTGCTCTTGTGTGTCCCACTTATAGGTAAGAATTATTGAGATACTCAGTCATGGACTTGTCCCTGCTTTCTGACAGCATCCAATCTAGAACAAAGCCCTGCTCTTCTGGACTCTTCCCCGAATCACCCAACAAAAGCCCACATCCTGTTAAGAGGCTTTTTTTTTCTGACACTTTTTATTACTGAGATGTTAATGGTTCCCTCTGGTATGCATTCTCCCTCCATGCAATTTGTAATAAACCCCGCTTGTCAACTGCAGTTGAGCTCCTGGTGGTTTTTGGCTGGAGGGGTTGACATACTTTACCTCTCTGCTTCTACATCTTTGAAGTGAGTGTCCAGTGGTCAACAGTCATGGTGATGGCAGGCATTTCACACTCTTCTCAGTGGGAAGACACTTCTGGCTGAGAATCCCAGCTGAAAATAGATTTCTTTACTCCACGGAGCCCTGGCATTTGCTTTGTAACACCATTAAATCTCCCCTGGCCGTAGTGGCAGCTCGCAATCATATTTTGTGGTCTACAAATTTGCCAAAATAAAGGATTGTTTGGTTAGTAGGATTCATGGTATGTATTTCATAAACATAAGGAAACTGGAATTTTTCTAGGCTTGCTAGAACGATATGGCCTTGTTAGTTCTCCTGGGTTATCATTAGAGGAAACTGGTTGGGAGTGGAAGAATTGACTGGTGATGGCTGCTTTGGGTTACCCAGTTCAGTGATTTCCTCATGAGTTGATCAAGGGTGCTGTTCTAGGAAAGAAGTTTTCAACTTTTTTTCACATTTGGAATTTTCCCATCCAATGAAATCACTAGTGGTTATCTAATAAAATAATATGTAACATGGATAAACTTAAGAAAGGCCTGTTTAGAAAGCAGGATGTGAGATGTTCCTCGTCCTGGTTCCTCGTCCTCCTGTCCTGTTCTCATTCCAGACCACTTCTCACACATCTAACAGTGACCATCACTGCTAGGGCAGGAGGTCTTGGAAGCTTAAGGTTAACAATTTGGGAAACACAAATAGAACCTCTTTTCTAAAATATCTGATGTTCACATTTGGTTAATACTGGAGTCATTTTATGCTTTTTAGATTTGGGGCATGGCCAAATGAAGTCTTTGTTGATTAACTCAGAAAGAAAGCAGCTTTAGGATTTCCTTGCTGTAAGGCTTTTGCTTTGGGATTTGGTCCCTTCAAAAACATGGTCTTGTCATGCCTCTTTCAGAAAGTCTACCTGTAGAGGCATTTTTTAAAGAAGTCTATTTAAAAAAATTATTATGAGATAGTATACCTGGGATTGAGAACATTTGACCAGTGATTGTAAGTACAGCTCAATCTAGTAAATGAAATGTTTGATACTAAAAATAGATACAGCTCTGTAGCTATTTATCATGGACTTAGAAAAGAGGGTTTTCCAGTGCTGACCTTTAGATATTGACATTTGAACATCTGCTTTTTATGAGAAGAACCTGATCGCTAATGGCCAGTCACCTTCCACCTTTTCTTTCGGTGGAACATGTAGATAGAAGGTGTCATGCATTTTATTGATGAGATAAGAGGGATATTTGTGTTTTCAGGGTTTACATGTTGATTTAGAAGACCTTGAAGTTCTGAGGAACAATGCAGTGAAGCCTTGTTTCAGCTCTAGGTACCTACACCAGACAGTTTTAGCAAGGCCTTACGAAGAATGTTAATGCATCTTTCACACAGCCTGGCTCCTAGGAAATCAATGATTGTTATCACAGTCCCCTCTTTTTTCTGTCTGTAGTTATTGGTCCTCAAGATTTTGTGATTGATAATGATAATTAAGGTTGCAAAGTAAGAAACACTGCAGTTAGTTAATCTAGCCTGTGACCTAATTTGTGGAAAAAGTCTTCCCTGAAGTGAATACCTTGGTGTGAATCCTGTAATTTTCAGATCATCTTCTCCACCTGATATAGAGCTCCTTTATCATATTTCTCTCAGAGTCTCCAACCTCTGCTCTGAAGACTTCTAAGGATGGGAAACTCACTACTTTCCATCGTATTTATCTAGATCTCTGCCACATGGAAAGTTCTTCCTGAGGTTCTACTTAGAAATATGAAGTGAAAAAATATTTTTCCACTTATTAGATTCTTCAGTGTTGACAAAGATATAGTGCTAATGCTTACCCTCTTACTGTTGTTATTACAATACTTGGGTTTTGCATAATGAACACTTGATCATTCAGTGTACATGCAGCAAACTACTTCATTTTTAGGAAACATTTTCCTTATTAATGTGATATATGTCATAGCCTGGCTAGAATGGAATTAACCAGACATAAGTCACAATCTTAACATTCCTCTCAGGCTTTACATTTGATCAAATATTTTAAATTATGAATCTCAGAGTGAGACATTTTTGGGAGAGCAAAATATAATTCTATGACATTAGCTTGTATATATTGTTATTCATAGTCTTCCCAACTGTTCATTTCATATCTCTTTCATTAGGTGATGGTGGTTGATATGCTATCTTATATCCATTTTTTTTTCAATCTAGAGGTTTTTTTAAATAATAATAAAAAACAACTACAAGGAGTATGCATTTTCTATAACTTTGTGGAAACAGTTGAGGTGAGACAGAGATAAAGGGAGCGTGGTGGGCCCCTAGCTTGAACTACCAGAAAATTCATTTTTGAAGTTAAATGGCATTATCAAAGTGGTCTTGATGGTTTTTTTTAAATTAAGTGATAGGACTTCCCAACCCCAGTTTAAATGTATGAGATTTCTGGAAGGCTTACTTTTGTCTGGTGATGTCCCTAAATGGAAGTTCTTTATAGATTGAGAGGACTGTGCTGTTAGATGCCTGGGTGTCATATGAACATGGCAGGACCCAGTCTGAGCATGTGAAGCCCAAGAGAAAACGAAGAACAGCACTTAGTGAGAGATTCTGCAAATGTTAGCAACCAAACACAGTGGGAAACGTTTTATTTAGCATTATCTGTGAAACACTATGCTTTTAACACAGTGATTGGAATCTTGGGGCAATACTTCCTTTGGGCTTTCAGGATACTTGATCTTGCTTAGAGGGTGCCAATATTTCATGCTTTCCTGCCTGGCTTCATATAGTCCTTTATTGTGCATACCTGGCTCGGAGGATGGTATTAACTGGCTGCCAGGACAAGAATGCGGACTAAGCATAGTGATGCGGGTTCAGATCAAATTAAGTCCCTGTGAGATACCTGTTTCTATTTGGTCAGCTGCATGCATTGTCACCTTTGGCTTCAACTATGGGACCACATTTAGACTTGACATAATGATGAGGGGAGACTCCAAGCCATATTGGTCCTAGACCCTCACCATTGATCTACAGTTTTCAGGGAGGGGCCCCATTTTATATACTGCACTTGGAAAAATGTTAATAAAAGTATATTAATTTATAAGGATGCCTTTACATTTGGGCTGTATTTATAGAATTACCTTCTTACTCTTTCCCATACTTAAAACTTGGGGGTTGGAATTAGATCAGTGATTCTTTCTGTTCCACCTATTGGACCTTATATTATGAAATATTTTGTGAACCAGATAAAATGCTTATTAAATAATTAATCATTTCTCCCTAGCTGTTAATAATTAAAAAAACATAAAATTGCTGGTCAAAGTTCCCAATGAGTACAAATTACTCTCCCTCTACACTGGTTCAAATATTTTCCAATAAAGAGATTAAATTATTCATAGACCTGTACCAATTTCTTCAGCATATGACACAGTAACAGTCGTTCCAGATCTTCATTACTGCCTCCACTGGTTCTTATGGGCCCAGGAATCTAAAATTAGGAAATTATTAACTATAAGCTTCCCCAGATCCTAGGACTGACGTTCTTTCTATGACTCTATAACTAAGTTAGTGTTTTATTTATCCTTGTGGACAGTGCATTTTATCCCAAGGAAGAAATCAAAGCATCACACTGACCATTATTTAATTAATCATAGTCTGAAGTGGGAATGGTATAGGTGAGTGTTACTTTTCCAAACTTTGAGATGTGGTCACTTTCTAATAATGCTTTATCTACATTTTAAAATTAATTTTTAAATCACTAAGTATATGTGTCCTGTGTTTATGAAGGCACTGAGGAACTTCTAATAAAATGTGGAAATAACCATGTAAAGAGAAATATATGTATACATATATATGTATATGTATATAATGTATATACAAACACACATACATATGTAAGTATACAGTTATGCGTTGTATAATGAGGTTTTTGTCAATGACTGACCCCATGGAGAATGGTGGTCCCATTAGATTATAATGGAGCTATAAAATTCCTGTGACCTAGTGATGCTGTACTCATCTGTTTGTGACCATGCTGTTGTACACAAACCTACTGTGCTGCCAGTCATATAACAGTATAGCACATACAATTAAGTACAGTCCATAATACTTAATAATGATAATTACTATATTACTGGTTTATGTATTTACTACACAATACTTTTTATTATTATTTTAGAGAGTACTCTTTCTACTTATAAAATAAGTGTTCTGTAAAACAGTATGACCTATTAGGACAGCAGCAGCCTTACAGATCTCATATTTACTGAGTCTCTTGATTGAATGCTTTTTTCTCTTGTGCTTGATTTAATCTCATGTTGTTTTGTACAGTAACATGCTCTAAGGTTTCTTACTATATTATTATATATAATATATATGTAATAATATATTATATTATTACTAGATTTCTATGATGTTCACACAATAATACATAATATATGTTATGATATTAACAATAATAATAATATTTCTATGATATTCACACAATAACGAATTGCCTAACTGGATTTCTCAGAATGTATCCCTGTTGCTAAGCAGCACATGGCTGTGTGTGTGTATATGTATGAGACTGTTCCTTGGACATGCAGTAAGGGAAGTACCAAGTTACCTCACCATAGGAATGTAGTGCCAGCTGTGTTGATGAAGCCATTTCCCTGGCAGAGTTCTTCATATGTTGCATCTGAGGAATATGCAACTGAAGCTGAGACTCATTGTTCTCCCCAAGGGGCCTCTAACCTTAGCGGGCATCAGGATCTCCTGGAGAGCTTGTGAGGACATGGATTGCTAGAGTTTCTGATTCTAGTTACATTTCTAACAAGTTCTCAGTGACACACTCCATAACTCTACTGCCTGTTTCATGTTTGTGTGCAATGATACTGGATACTGGTTTTTCCCAGCTGACTAACTGTCTCTGGTATGGAATTTCAGCTTTTTTTTTTTTTGGTGTGTAGTACTGTATTGGCCCTTGCCCACTGCCCAGTCATAATCCCAGCCAGTTTGACTCAGCACCTGTCAGTCCCAGATTGGATTAACTGTGTACAACTACAGCTTCCTCTCTTGGTTCCCTTGCCTGGAGTCTACATGTTCCTTGGAAGCTCCCAGTGAATGCCATCTCCCCAGGCCAAGTTCCGGTGGAATACAGAAACTGAGTGAAATTGGACATGCCACTTAATGTGTCTGATTCTCAGATTCCTCTCTTCATTCATATAAAGATTTCCTGATGGTAGGTGGCACTTAGAAGTGGATAGTCATGTAAGTTATTCAGTAACCAGTAGTCACTAAGAGGTGCTCTCAAGCTTCTGAATCGCTTTGCTTTCAAGAACTTGTGTGGGGCTGTGCCATGGACAACACAGAGGCCTCAAGATCTTCAGTTGTCCTGGGGCTATCATGCTCCTTGGGCTCCCATGAGTCAACCCTGTACTCTCCATGCATCAGTTCTATGCTTTACCTACCCTCTTCTGTATATTCACTTTCAACCTAGATGATCTCTTCCAATTTTATGGCTTCAAATACCATCTATACAGTGATGCCTCTGTATGGCCCTGACTACTCCTCCCAGCTCCAGACTTCTAAGGGTATCCTGCTGCCTACTCAGCTTTTCCACTTGGATGTCTAATAGTCATCTCAATTATAACTAGGCTGAAGATTAATCCTTCATAGCCACCCCTGCACGATTTCCTCCAAAAATAAGTCTGGGCACTGTTTCTCAGGCCAAAAAACTAGGCTTATGCTAGATTTTTCTTTTTTCTTTTTCTCATCTCTCCCATAAAATCCATAAATAAGTCTTGAGGTTTTTCTACAAAATATGTTCTGAATCTACTTATTAAATCTTCAAAGCTACAACTTTTGTCCAAACCCTCATTTCTTCCCTGGATACTGCAGTGACCTCCTGTTTTTTTTTGTTTGTTTGTTTGTTTTGTGTGTGTGTGTGTGTGTGTGTGTGTGTGTGTGTGTGTGTGTGTGTGTGTTTTGTTGTTGTTGTTCATTTTCGCCCCTTTTTGTCCTTACATAGAAGCTGAAGCGAACTTTCTGAATTTGGTGAACTTTTCTCTCTTTAAAGCCTTCAGTCACTTCCCATTAAAATCTTACCATGACTTTTAAGATTCTCATGTCAGTAGTTCCAGTAATCATTGTTTATCATGATCACCTAAAGAGCTGTTAAAAATATATAGGTGCCTATACCCCAACCCCAGAGATGCATTAATTTGGTCCAGGGGAAGGCTCAGCATGAGTAGATTACATGCTGCTCCAGATGATTCTCATATGCATCTAGAGTTGAGAATCATTGTTGTGTTCAAAAGGCCTCTAACCTTAGAAAGTATAAGATTCCCATGGAGGGTTTATTAAAACAGATTTCTGGGCGCCAATTTGGGTATCTGACTCAGTAGGTCTGTGGAGGGGTATAAGAGTTTGTATTCCTACCAAATTCTCAGGTGACATTTTGAGAACCACTGTTCTTCCAGATGTGGTCTTAGCACAGTTCTCTGATATCATCCCTTTGTTCACTATATTCAGCCAGTTTTGGCTTCCTTTTGTCTTTTGAATAATTTAAATTTTTCCCATCTCTGACCTTTTGAAAATTCTGTTTCTTAAGACTTCTGAGAATACTCTTTTCTAGATCTTTAAATAGAGGTTCCTACTCATCATTTGGGTGTTGACAGATTCCATTTCCTCAATATGAATTTTCCTGGCCATTCTAGCTAAAACAGAAACCCTAGTCATTCTATACTATATCAGTGTTTTAAATCTTACTTGTAGCCATTATTTGCATCTCAAATTTATCAAATTAATTTTTTACATTTATTGTTTGGGGGAGGCATGTTTGTCTCTACTAAGGACAAGAACTTCCCCCGCTGGGTTTTAAATAATGCTTGGCATAAAGCATGTTCTCAGTGAATTAATATTGACAGACTGAATGGTGTGAATATATTGCAATAGAGGATTTATTACTATTTTGAAAGGTGAATTATAGACCTTTCTTTGATGTTTTTAGATTTCTCTGTGTGTAAGTTTCACAAATGAAAGGAGTGCTATGAACTTGAAAGTTTAAGTTTTCTAAAATTTCATCTAAATCAACTCCTTCAACCTGAATAGTGTTTCAATGCTGTGGTTTTTATAACTAAGTTTTTTCTCCTCTCGTTTTCCAATCTCCTCTTTTTTCATATAGAGCAAGTAAAGGGGGCAACATCATACTGAGTTCAACCCACACTGAGTTCAACACCATAGTAACAGCATAGTGTGTCTCTTAAATTAATTTACTCCTATTAGGCAACAAAAACAGATACAGATCAGCATGGCTTCCTGTTGCTTAATTTAAAAAAAAAAAAAGACATTATAAAATACTATGCTTTGGATTAATTCCTTGGAAGAAAATAAATTGTGCTTATGTGTTGACTTTCCAGTCAAGGACGTTACTATAGCAACCTGTAGTTCTTCCTGAGCACTGATCACATAAATTTTTGTTTATAGGCTTCTCTTTCATGCTAACCTAGAAATTCCATAAGAGTTGGACCCGTGTCTGTAATGCTTACTCTTGTATCCACAAAACCAGGTACCATGCTTGATACACAGTAGGAACACAATAAACATATGATGAGTTACTGAAATACATTCCGTGGACAATCTGCTGGCTATCACCTTCCAGATCTCATGAAACTTAATTGAATAAATGCTTCTTCTGTGCAAAATTCCTCTCCTGCCTTTCCCTTTGGTACCTAGAACTCTGCCTTCTAACCGTTCATTTCTTCCTGTGGTTTCTCCGTGATGGAACATTAAAATGTTTCTCAAGCCAAGTATGGAAAGCCACACCTCTTTAGTTTCTTGGATTGTTTGACTCCTTTTAGACAAGTACCAGACTTTCCAACTCTGTGTCCCTTGGTAACTCCCAGGATTTTTTATATTCCAAGGAGTGAATTCTTCCTCTTTCTGCTTCTTAAGAGAAAATAAATGGATTGATTGACACCTAGATAGAACTTGGCTGAGTCTTGCATTCATCCAGTAAGTATTTATTGAGAACCTACTGCAATGCTACCTACTTTCAGTGCTGAGGATGTAATGCAAAAGAGGCAATGCAAAAAGCCCCTATGGAGTTCAGATAGAGTGGGAAATACAGACATTACTTTTTTAAAATTGATTTTATTATTTATACTATATTATTTACTTTGATTTATTTATTTATTCCAACACCATTTATCTTCTCTATGTCCTCTTCCACCTCCACCCGCCCCTCTCCCCCTCGTAATTTTCACACTGTTGTCCATGTCCATGAGTTCTCTTTTTTCCTTTTTGTTCAATTCCCCCCTCACTCCCCACCCCCAACTCCAACCCCCCACCAAAGCTGTCTGACTGCTCTCTAACTATGACCCTGCCTCTATTTTGCTTGGTAGTTCAATTTGTTCATTAAATTCCACATGCTTTTTAAAAAGTCACCCAACTGTGTAAATAAAGATAAACTGGCATAACTGTTATAAAGGAAGGAGACATTGTTTTATGAAATAAATAACGAAGTCATGTGACCTAATCTAGGAATCAGGGAAGGTTCCCTAAGGAAATGGTAGTTGAGGTGACTTTTTAAGGATGGATAGGAGTTCCCTAGGTAAGGTTCTCATTGAGCATATTTTATGAATTAAGAGGACAAGGGAGAACACAGGGTCAGATTATCAGGGTTGGCAGAGATACAGTTTGACTTCCAGAAGAAAATGAATCTGTCACTGTGGTCCTCCTGAGCAACCACAGATGTTTAATCATACCACTAATACTAGTTATACTTTATGAGCACTGACTATTATGTGTGAAGCAAAGATCTGTCCTTTAAGGGAATTATCTTAATCCTAACAGCAGTTTCCATTTATGGGTTAGATGTCCAGAGGAATGCATGTCTTGTCCTGTGTCTCACACAAGACTGGATACCTGCATTCAGAATCTGTGTTTCCCACTGTTATATAATCCTGGTACCAGGGAATCTTCCTAATATTGCAGATAGCTTGGGCAGTTTGAATTCAAACATAGACACATACTAGTATATAGATCTCTATTTATTTATGCATTCCCTACCCATATACATATGTATAAAAAGGTATACATATGTATGTTTATATAAAATAGACCATTTAGGTGTAAATATATATAATATACTAGAGCAGTGGTTCTCAACCTTCCTAATGCTGTGACCCTTTAATATAGTTCTTCATGTTGTGGTGACCCCCAATTTCATTGTTACAAGTTGAACATAATTAAAGCATAGTGATTAATCACAAAAACAATATGTAATTATATATGTTTTCCGATGGTCTTAGGCAACCCCTGTTAAAGGGTTATTTGACCTCCAAAGGGGTTGCGATCCACAGGTTGAGAACTGCTGTACTAGAGGCCTAGTGCACGGATTCATGCACCGGTGGGGTACCTCGGCCTGGCCTGCGCCCTCTCACAATCCAGGACCCCTCGGGGGATGTCGGAGAGCCAGTTTTGGCCTGATCCCTGCAGGCCAGGCCAAGGGACCCCACCGGTGCATGAATCCAGTACTGGGCCGGTTTTGGCCTGATCCCCACAGGCCAGGCCGAGGGACCCCACTGGTGCACCATGCACCGGGCCTCTAGTATGCATATAAGATCTTTGGTTAATCTCTTCCTGCCCTCCCCCCTTCTCTCTGAGATTCATCAGTCTGTAACATGTTTCCATGCCTCTGGTTTCTGCTCCTGCATTGAGCATCTGCCCCCTGGTGGTCAGTGTGCATCATAGTTACCGGCTGGTCGGCCGGTCACTTAGGCTTTTATATATAGAGATAAGTATACATAGTTAATATATATTGAAGCTGAAAATCTAATCTTAATGATTTGAAACCAAGCAATATGACTATGAAAAATTTGCGGGATGGGATAGCCAGGTGAGCACCAGCAATTAACAAATGGACTGAGCTGTTTTCTATCAAATTGGGCTGCCTAACTGCAGCAGGTGAGTGAATTTCATTATGGCAGGTGAAAAGCTTCTGCATGTGGCCTTATCCTCTGCCACTAAAGCAGCTCATCTCTGTCCACAGTAGCTGCTTATAGTTTTAAATAGCACACCCTGGACTCTCTCTGCCAACTTTTCTCAAGCCAGCCAGGGTTACTGTGGGGCCAGGGTTGCACAAATGATGCCACGATGCCGTCTGAGTGAGGCCAGGGAAGGGGTTAGTGAATTGGCCAGCTGCCTGGGCACCAGTGCAGGGAAGCCATGGAGCTGTGCAGCAATTTCCTGCTTGGGGTGAGGCCCTAGAAGGCTGGTTCTGGCTCATCCCAGCCTCTTAAATTCTTTCATGATTCTTTACTGCGCCCCCTCCCACACACCCTTGGATTGCTCTCAGAGAAGAATTTGATTTGCACTGTCCACAGGTACAAGGGGATCATAAAGCCCCATCCCACTCGAGCTGATAGTCATTTTGCCTGGAATTTCCACTATTAGGAAATGCAAATATCATACTCTTTATGAGTTTTTAGCTTAGGTCAAATTGCATTAGCAGTGGAGCAGACTCGCTCCTTGAAGGACACTGAAGGGATGGGAGAAAAGAGAGGTGAGGTGGACTGTGGAGACGAAGCATACGTCAGGAAAGGTCTGAAGAATCAGGCAATGCCTGGGAAAATAGACCATCAGGAAGGAGATGAACAAAAGAAGAGGCCGTACATTTCCCTTTCTTCACAGTTTTACTTAAGTCTAATCTTGACTTTGCCCATTCTCTTTCTTTGGAGGGTGAGGATAAAAGAAAAGGATCAGATTAATTCTTATGTTTCTTTAGGTGTCATTTCTATCAAGGTGATGAACTGTTCCACACTAAGTAGGGATGATAAGTAGCTTCTTGTCTGAACCATCCTAATTGCCTCAGCAATGGCTTTCTTTTTTAACTTCAGATGCCTCTCTCATAATTGGTGAAATTTCAGGGAGAAATTTGAGGGCAGACTTTTTTCTAAGTTATATTGTGCTGATGAAACACTTCTTAGTGGACGGAATATCTGGTCACTGCTTACTTCTGGCTCATTTACTGAGCCATGGACTTACGTAGGGCTTCTCTAGCGTGGAATATTTCTCCTCTGTGAAATGGGATCTCTCTAAGGAGAAGCATTTACTCTGACTAAATAGGAGTTGGGTCCCAAGACTCTGCTTTGACTCTCAGTAATATGGAGCAGATGCCCTTCCCAGTGTAGGCCACCATGGAGATGTGAGCACACCTTGCAGGGGAATGTAAGGGTCTGCGTGTCCTCCCAGCGTTTTAGTCATGGGGCTGCAGGGCCCTTGGCTATTGTAGAACCATTCCCACTTACGGATGAGGAAAGTAATGCCCAGAGAAGTTGAGCACTGAAATCCATGTCACACATTTCTACTTATGAGAGAAGGAACTGGATTCACAACCCTGTGTCCGGCATCTTCCCTGTGTAACACCCGGTTCTGAATCTGGATTACTCCTGAGGGGTCTCAGGGCAGCGTCCTATCCTCTCCAATTCAGTTTTTCCTTCTCCTCAACTTACTCAAATGCTTGGTTTGGCAATATAAAATTGTTATTTATTTCACTATTTTATTTGAGCTGGCTGCCCTCTGCCTACTTCTCATGAAGCATAAATTCTCATAAGCCAGTTACGTCCTTTAGAAAATATATATCAGACTAACAACACACATTTTATTTAATAACAATAAGAAGCATACTGGTTAAGAACAGACTGTGGAGAGCAGTATGAATCCTAGCTTCATCACCTAGGCATAAAACAATTCCAAGTCTCCTGTTCTCATTGCTAAAATAATAAATTATAAGTTAATAATTAAACCTGTTGCATCAGTTATTGTGAGAATAAATAACCCATGTAAGCACTTAGTACAGGTCCTGAGACATAATAAATATTCAGTAACAATAATTATTATGCTTTTTAGTTATGCTCAGTGTTTTACTTTATTACTCATACCGCATTGTCATTGCCTCGACTTTAAAAATCATAGAACATTGTCAGCGTGCACTTATTTAGACAAGGCTAGTGTTGTTTTCACCATCAAAACAGCAGATCTCTGACAATTCTGAGGATCAGGTATGTATAGGTACCTGCATACCTTTCTGCCTTCATCCTTCTTTCTTTCCATCCTTCCTTCTCTCTGTCGCTCTCTTTTGAAGTCTCTCCCTTTTACTTACTTTTGAAAGCACTTGAGGAGATCTCATCTTAGGACAGTGACAGCTACGTCACTTAAGGAAAGATCAGAGCAAAGACCATGTGAAGGAGGTGAATGGGAGTATTTTCAAGCATATGAAGGGAACAAGATTAAACACTTAGGAAATAAAGATTGCTCGAAAGATTTGGGCAGTTAAAGCTTAAAAGGAAATGCATTAGGTTAAACATTATAGTCCTGACAATGGAAAACAAGATACATTAAATCTTCAAAGGTAAATTATTTCTTTCTCAATTGGGGTAAACTTAAGTTACAGTCCTCCACTCTACCAGCTGAGCTATCGAAGGGAGCAGTAAACTTAAGTTACAATAATTGTAGACCCTACTTATGTAAATCAAATATTGATCACTAAACTGTACTTGTGACAATCTTTGCATTTACAAGTCACATTTTCATGTCATTTTTTTTTGTCTTTTAATATGGTCTGATTATAATCTGGTTATATGTTAAAAGATATTGTTCAGATTATGCATGGAAATAATTCAATATCAAAATGAGCCACTTTTGAGTGGGTTGTGTATTGATATTTTCACTTATTTCTTGTTGTTAATCCTCACTTGATAATATTCCATTGATTAGAGAGAGTGGAAGGAAGCGGGGGCAGAGAGAGAAAGGAAGAGAAGGAGATAGACATTGATGTGAGAGAGACACATTGGTTGTCTCCCACATGTGTCCCAACCCAGGGCTGGGGAGTGCACCTGCAACCCAGGTATGTGCCTTTGACCAGAAATCGAACCCCAGACACCTACACTCTAACCACTGAGCCACCAGCCTGGGCTTCACTAATTTTCTAACAAGCAATAGGGATGAATCATGCAATTATTTAAAAAAAACTATTTTAAAGTTTTCAATATAGGTTCTTCATACTTAAACCTAATAATAATTTAATATAATATTTCAAATTTCTTCAGATATTACATTATACAAGTGAGATAATAAGTTTTCTTTTATATTAATTTGAGAGACATTTGCTTGCAATTTTACTGTTTTGTTTAATTTGTTTGTACTGGAAAACAACATGCTTATTAAATATGTAGGACAACATTGTTCTCAGGGTTTTGTTCTTTTTAATGTTAATTGTGTAAACAGGTAAAAAGTCCAGAAACTGTGCTTTTCAGGGAAAAAAAAAAGAGGAATTATTACTCTGAGTCTGTGTTACCTTCATGAAATTGTAAAGAAATTACCTCAAAAATTATTGGAAATAGAATTTTTCTTCTTCCTTTAATGTATGCATCAAATGTAGATTGAATGTACACTCTGCCTACATTTTATTTTCTTTCTTTTTTTTTAAAAATAAATCTTTATTTTTCAGATTATTACAGTTCCTCTTGTTCCCCCTATAGCTCCCCTCCACCCAGTCCCCACCCCACTCCAGGCCTTCCCCCGCCTCACTGACCTTGTTCATAGGTGTAACCTCTTTGTCCAAACTCTTCCCGCACCCCCACAACACTTTCTCCCTAAGAATTGTCAGTCTGCTCCCTTTCCATGCCCCTGATTCTATTATATTCACCAGTCTGTTCTGTTCATCAGGTTTTTTATTCATTTGATTTTTAGGTTCACTTGTTGATAGATATGTATTTGTTGTCACTTTGTTGTTCATAATTCTTTCTCTTTACATTTTTCTTCTTCTTCCTCTTCTTAGAGAATACCCTTCAGCATTTCATATAATGCTGGTTTGGTGGTGATGAACTCCTTTAGCTTTTTCTTATCAGTGAAGCTCTTTATCTGACCTTCAATTCTAAATGATAGCTTTGCTGTGTAGAGTAATCTTGGATGTAGGTTCTTGCTATTCATCACTTTGTATATTTCTTGCCACTCCCTTCTGGCCTGCATAGTTTCTGTTGAGAAATTAGCTCTTAGTCGTATGGGTACTCCCTTGTAGGTAACTGTTTTTCTCTTGCTGCTTTTAATATTCTCTCTTTGTCTTTTGCCCTTGGCATTTTAATTATGATGTGTCTTGGTGTGGTCCTCTTTGGATTCCTCTTGTTTGGGGTTCTCTGTGCTTCCTGGACTTGTAAGTCAATTTCTTTCACCAGGTAGGGGAAGTTTTCTGTCATTATTTCTTCAAATAGGTTTTCAATATCTTGTTCTCTCTCTTCTTCTGGCTCCCCTATAATTCGGATATTGGTATGCTTGAAGTTGTCCCAGAGGCTCCTTCCACTATCTTCATATTTTTGGATTCTTTTTTCCTTTTGCTTTTCTGGTTGAGTGATTATTTTACTTCTTCATATTTCTAATCTTTGACTTGATTCTTGGGATCCTCTAGTCTGCTGTTGGATCTCTGTATATTATTCTTTATTTCAGTCAGTGTATGCTTAATTTCTAATTGGTCCTTTTTCATATCCTTGAGGGTCTCACTAAATTTGTCAGAGGTTTCTAGAAGATTCTTGAGTAACCTTATAACCGTGGTTTTGAACTCTATATCCAGTAGTTTGCTTCCCTCCATTTCTTTCAGTTGTGACATGTTTCTTTGTCTCTGCATGTTGGCTGCTTCCCTGTGTTGATAGAGTGGCTTGGTGTGCTAGGTGTCCTATAGGCCCAATGGCTCAGCCTCCCTAATTACCTGAGGTGGACACTCTTGGTGCACCCCTTTGTGGGTTGTGTGCACAGTCTTGTTGTAGTTAAGCCTTGATTGCTTTTGGTATCACTGGGAGGAATTGACCTCCAGGCCAATTGGCTGTGAGGACCAGTTGTGTCTACAATGGGAGAACTTCTGTGGTGGAGACACCCTTATGGGGCAGGACTTGCTTCATTGAGGCTATGGTGCTCACTGAGTCTGCCCCCTGAGTGTGTCTCTTATGGATGTGAAGAGTTGTAATCTGGATGGTCCCACTCTGACCACTGAGTAGACTGCCTCTTGGATCTCCAAGGAGGTGCAACGTCAGCCACTGCCTGAGGCCACCCAGCAGGAGCTGCAGAGAGATCTGCAGATTCCTCCTCTTTGTTTGGGGTTTGGAGGTGCCCAGATGAGGCCCAGCTGTGAAGCAATGCAGGCTGCTGCCGAGCCTTAGGCCTTCTTTTGGAAGATCTGGGGTTCTCTGACCCAGCTATAGATTGACAGACTTTTAGGCGGAGAAAGGCCAGGCCATTCATATGCAAAAGGCTCTGTGCACAGCTTGGGTGGGGTTGTAAATTAGGTGTGGCGGGGTCTCGGGGTCACCAGGGCAGAGCAAACTGCAATGGCTGCCAGTCTGCTCTGCCTTGGAGAGGCCCCGGGGTCTGTGTCCTGTAGCCCCATGCAGGAACAATGACTGCTGCAAGCACCTCTGCGAGAAAGCTGCCCTCACATTCTGGCCCGATACCAGACAGTCCAGTTTCTCCACATATGACTCTGGGTCCCCAAATTCTCACCCAGAACTAGAATTCAGAGCAGTCGGGAGCTTGTATCTCCCTCCCGAATGAAAAAGACAACAGCGTACCCAGCTGCCAGCCCCTTTCGTGCGCGCCTTCATACCTCCACACTTCCACACCTCTGCACCTCCTATGGGACTCAATGCGCTTTGCTCTTTCCTACTAGTTGTAGAATTTCCACTCAGCCAGCCTTCCCATGGTTCTGGATGATATTCGCTTTGTCTTTTAGTTGTAGCTTTAATGTGGTTGTGTGCGGCAGCAAGTTCAGGTGCTTACCTATGCCGCCATCTTGGTTCCTCCTACATTTTCTTATTATTATTCAACTTTCACAGTAGTCAAGTTTTTACTCTTTGTTATATGAAAGCTTATTGGGCAATGCCCAAAATGCTTATGAAATTAAAAATTAGGTTATTAAATTCAGCTATCATTATCCTCTCATATTCATAGAATAGCCCTATCTGAAAATAAAGTAAGAATATATTATTTTCTACCTGGTGGGGTTATGGTTGAGATTTTTATATTCTTAAGACTTAAAACAATTCTGTTAAATACTTGCTAGTGTTAGGCAATTAACTCACTTTGGTATTTGCGCAGCCTTATATAGTTCTTTTTTCTTTTAAAATTTGAAGTGAATGTTAAACTTTTATAATGGTTTTAACCTTTTAAAAATGTTTTAATATTTTTAACATGGTCAGAAATGAAGACTGTTCTTTTTTCATTGGTTATGATTCATTTCTGTAGCAGTTTTCAAGAAAGTTGTTAGATAATGCTTAGAGATGGAATAGAATAGAACCTGTGTGGCGGAGACTTAAACGTTCAATTTATTAAGTATAGTCACTCTATATTTATTTTAAAGTTAATAATGGAAATGGTCTAATTTCAGAGGATCACTCTTTTTTCACTCATTACCTGCTATGAATCATAGATTTTGTAGGTGACTTCCATTCCCTTTCTGTTTCTGGCCTCAGAGTCTCAACTCACCTTGAGCGTTCTGTGAAGGTATCTTCAACATGGCAGATCTAGCATCTCGTGAGGGTTATAACCAGGACAATGTAGGAGGTGCTGCTTAATCTGTTCTGAGAGAAAGGAAATTTGGAAGTACAATGTAAGTTGAATGGAGAGAAACTAACCGGGTTAAGTTTTACTTAGCGGCTTTGCAAACTGGACCAGGTGTTAAAAAGATCAAAATCAGTATGACTGTTGAGGATGGAGTTTGGCCCGCCACACCTACTTAGAAGGTCAGTGGTGGGAGGAAGGGTGCTCAGTCTTTTTTTCCAATTATGGATTTGTGTGTAGGAGAAAGGATGTACCATTTCCTCTTCGACTGTGAAATGTCCTTCCCCTGGGGCCTTTTATTGTCTCAGTTCCAGCAATTTAACCTGCCATCTCACTTAAGCTTCGTTCAGCCATGGAGTCTCCCATGTTTTCACTTGGAATTCTTGAGTTTTCCCTTCCCTGTTTGGTGAAAGGGACATTTAAAGCTCTGTGTATTGGTGGGAAGTTTTAAGGTCATCTTTTATGTATAATTTAAGAAATAGTCACTTTTGAGGATGTTTCTTTATAGAATTTGTTTTGGAACAGTTAAAAGTAAATCTAGCTTTCATAGCAAGAATGATATAAACTAACATTTGTTGAGAACAGATCACATGCCAGAGACTCTGCTAAGTACTTTCTGTGTACTCTCTTCTCTAATCCTAACAACAACCTTGTGAACCAGGCACCAAGCTCTTTTTGAAAATTATTCAGAAGACACCTGCTATTTTAAGGGAGTATAAGTATTAGAAAAATAAAGAAGAGACCTAGGCTTAAACAGTTAGGGCCTGCATTATCAGACATAAAGATGAGAAATGTTTGGATTAATTTTGAAATGTTGTTAAATAGTCATTAATTTTTACTGTTTATTTTATATTTACCATTAAGGGCTGATGGTGTGTAAGAAACTGTTAAATGTTTTGGTGAGGATATAGATTATTTAAACAGGGGTGTTTGAGAGTTTACAGTAGAGTAAGGAACAGTGACTATGGTTTGAATCTGGGCAGAAGTATAGACAAGTGTGGGGAATGGCTGGGTAAGCTCAGGAGAAGCCCATTGCATGAAAATCTGATGAGCTTCCTGAGAGAGGGCTTGCCCCAGGGAAGAATTCAGTTCTTTTGAGCTATTCTGAGCTTGAATTGGTCTTGGGCATAAGGGACAGAGCAACTCTGGCTATGGGATAGTTGTGCTTTTTAAAAAAAATATATATATATTTTATTGATTTTTTACAGAGAGGAAGGGAGAGAGGTAGAGAGTTAGAAACATCGATGAGAGAGAAACATCAATCAGCTGCCTCCTGCACATCTCCTACTGGGGATGTGCCCGCAACCAAGGTACATGCCCTTGACCAGAATCGAACCTGGGACCTTTCAGTCCACAAGCCGACGCTCTATCCACTGAGCCAAACCGGTTTCAGCTAGTTGTGCTTTTTAATATGGAACGCTTCACAGATTTGTGTGTCATCCTTGCACAGGGGCCATGCTGATTTCTGTATCCTTCCAATTTTTTAGTCCATGTGCTGCTGAATTGAGCACTCTATATTTTTCTTTCTTTTTCTTTTAAATCCTCACCCAAAGATATGTTTTTGTTGACTTTTAGAGAGAGAAGGAGGGAAGGAGAGGGGGATAGAAAGGTAAAGAAGAAGGGAGGGAGGGAGAGAGAGAAGAGGAGAGAAGGGATGGAAGATAGATGGAGGGTAAAAGGGGTGGGAATTCAAAGGACAGAATAAGAATGATTACTCTGATCCTAGGGCCCAAGGAAGAGTTCAGAGAGGAAAGTCTTAGAGAATATTTGCCATTTAAGCACAAAGAGATCAGAAAGAGAGAGAATGCCAGTCTGTATGGGAAAAATATAGAAGTAAAGATATAAACATGGCAAATATGGGGAAGGAGGGAGAACAGTGAAATTTAATTGGTGTCATCATGGAACACATAAAGAGTTTCTGAGTGACAATATAAACAAGAGTTTCCTGATTGGCTTATACTCAAGAAGATAAAGTAATTAGGTTACATGATGGGGAGTGAAACAGAAGTGGAGAGGAAGTGGTGGAGCAATTTGGAGGCTACTTCAGTAGCTACAACACAATAATGCAATGCAATGCAATACAATACAATAATAGGAATGATTAGGAGCTAGAGAAGTAGCTGTGGACATAGTGAAAAGGAAAAGATTGCATAACATCATTGAGTGGGATTCCTACAACTTGGCAACTGGCATGCAAGAATATGTGTAGTGGGATCAAAGATGAGCTGAACTGAGCTGAAAGTTTTGGGATGACTAGGAAATATGGAAAACAGAACAGAAGAAAAACATTTGATGAATTCTAAGACATATTGAATATGAACTGCCAACAGGATGTGCAGATAGAGATGTTTAACAGACAGCCAGGAGTTGTGGGAACTCTGGAGAGATACAGGGCCAGAGAGAGGAATTTGAAGATATGGGCATTAGGGAGGTAACTGAAGCTGGGGCAGTGGATAGAGTTGAGGATGCTCAGATGGGAACAGCTGAAGTGTAGAGCCTTGGAGCATATGTATTTATGTTTGTTTGTTTGTTTGTTTGTTTATTTATACAATTTTAGGTTCACAGAAAATTTGAGCAGAAGGTACAGATTCCCCAAGTACACTTTGCCCCCTAAATATGCCTACGATACTTATATTTAGGAAGCGAGAAGAATAGGAACCAGAGGCAGAGGCAGAAAGAAGTAGCCAACAAAAGGAAAGTAAACACAAGAGTTTATAGTGAGCAAAGGATTTAAAGTTTAGGGTCAAGTTTAAATTGGTAAAATAATTAAATTACACAATCCTTTTTGTTTGAAGTGGTCTTGTTAACTAAAATTTTGCCAAAATAGCCCTATCCAGGTAACTAGCTGGTTAGAGCATTGTTCTCATACACCAAGGTTGGGGGCTTGATCCCTCATCAGGGCACATACATGAATCAACCAATACATAAATAAGTAGAACAACAATTGATCTCTCTCTCTCTCTCAAAAAAAAAAAAAATTTTACTCTCAATAAGTAAAATTTAAATGTATGCCAAAATAGTATTCCTAAGAAGAAATTCCTATAGAATCTACTTAGTATAGAATCTAATCAGTATTGGTATCTTGAAATTATATTTGTTCATGGTTGAATCATATAGATGACATTTCAAAGTTTATTTCTTAAAAAATATTCCTCCTAATTCTTCTGTTTCTCAGTTCAGAAAATCACATCAATACTATTTGACTCATCTTCCCCATGTTAAATATGACCATACTTTTGTTTTCTATAGTTGCCTTGAAATATATCTTAGGAAAGTAAAAAAAAAAAATGACTTAGTTTTTCTGTCCAAGAGTTATTTGTGGGCGATTTAAACTACTAATTTGTTTTAACTGCCTGCCCTCCCCTTTAGTCTGTTTATAAGCTGCTTCAGAACCATGACTATTAATGAGTCATTGCTGAGGTACAGATTAAAAGCTAGCATCCCAAATTCATAGTAGGAGTAGTAGAGAGGACATTTGGAGGGGGTTGTAGTGTGCCTATATAGGTAGACTTACATATTTCTCTTTATAGAGTTACTAGAGGCCCAGTGCATGAAATTCATGCACAGGTAGGTTCCCTAGGCCTGGCCAGTGATCAGGGCCGATCAGATTCCCTGCCTCCCCACCTCCCCGCCTCCTCCTTCCCTTGCCGCCCACCTGTGCACTGCCACTGTGCAGTTCCCTCCCCTCCCCCCCCCACACACCCCACCTCTTCTAACCCTCGCTCCATCAGCACCCTGTCACCACCACTGGTCACACGCCATGTTCCGTGCTGCCCCCGGTGGTCAGCACACGTCATAGCGAGCGATTGAACTCCTGGTCTCCTGGTCAAACTCCCAAGAGGACAATTTGCTTATTAGCCTTTTATATATACAGATGCATATTTTATAATGTGCATGTGCTTATTTATTGCAGTTCATAGATGTACTTTTTGAATTGGTATTATTATTATGCATGATTGATATTATGAGTGATATTGTGCATTTCCATGATATTGTGTTTGTTATTTGCATACACTCAAAGGTAAATATTACATGCTTAATGTGAATAGGGGCATATATGATTTAAAAAATTCAGCATAAATGCAGGGGCATTTATTTATTACCCATGTAGATCAGCAGTAAAGTTTTTAATAAGCAAGTCAAAAGAGATGGGCACATTTATCTCTGTATTGGACAGCAATAACAAGAGACATCAAGCCAAAACCGGTTTGGCTCAGTGGATAGAGCGTCAGCCTGTGGACTGAGAGGTCCCAGGTTCGATTCCGGTCAAGGGCATGTACCTGGGTTGCGGGCACATCCCCAGTGGGAGATGTGCAGGAGGCAGCTGATTGATGTTTCTCTCTCATCGATGTTTCTGACTTTGTCTCTCTCCCTTCCTCTCTGTAGAAAATCAATAAAATATATTTAAAAAAAAAAGAGAGAGACATCAAGCCCTTAGGTAGGGAACCAGCTAAGTGCCTATGGAGAATTTCATGTTAGGATAGAAGGATGAATGTAAAAGTGGCTCTTGACTTTCCATCAACCTGAAAGGATATCATGGATGAAGTGGTGGGATTTTTGTAGTGGCTTAAATGCTCATTGAGAACAGTGCCCTATAAATAGTGGACCAAGACGTGGTTTGTTCTCAAAATATCCCAACCTCACCAGTTGGGTGTTTTAGTTGTCAAGAGAAATAGTATTGGCTAACATGAGGAGAAATGGAATATGCTTGATGTGTTTTGGGTAACTCACAGAAATTGAGGGAAAAGCTAAACAGCCAAGCTTTAAGACAACAGGAACCAAGACAGCAAGAACTCTGTCAAAATCCATTTTCTGGCCCTAACAGGTTTGGCTCAGTGGATAGAGCATTGGCCTGTGGACTGAAGGGTCCCAGGTTTGATTCCAGTCAAGGGCATGTACCTTGGTTGCGGGCATAACCCCAGTAGGGGGTGTGCAGGAGGCAGCTGATAGATGTTTCTCTTTCATCAATGTTTCTAACTCTCTATCCCTCTTCCTTCCTCTCTGTAAGAAATCAGTAAAATATATTTTTAAAAAATCCATTTTTCTGTAAGATTGGAATGGCTAGGTTCCAACCATCACATCCTGAAGATTCAAATCCCCAGGAATGAGATTCCAATTCGGTCATCTTGGATTGGGTCACTCTTCAAAAGATGGCATGCGAAGGGTCGCTATCCTAAAGAAGAGTGAGGTGCAATTAATATAAGAAGAGAAAAGAGGTGCTGGACACGAGACCTGCCATAGACACTTATAGTGCTTCATACTTCTTTTTAAAAAAGTTTTAAAGAATGGGCTTGAGTGGTCTCTGAAACTAAATCTAGATTTGTATACACTTACATCTGTAGATAGACATCCCACTCATACATTTTTTATACACTGCTTTGGGATGATCTCTGCCACTTCTTCCCTTTACTCATCACTCTTGTGGTTGACTTACTGAGTGACACACTACAAGCTGCCTTTTTCCCCCTCAAAGAGAAAACTTAAAGAAGTCCAAAAAGGCCCCCAGGACACATTATTATAGAGGGTAATATATGACAAGTACTGAGGTCAACTTAATATGGAAAGTCATTTTTGGGTTGATAATGAAGGTGGTTTATATTTTTAGGCAAAGAACTGTGTTCCCATATCATTTGGCTAGAGTGGAATTTACATCAACTTTCGTGAATATTCTTTTTTTTTTTTTTTCATACGTCAAAATGACAGAACCTTTTTATTTTTTTTTATTTTTTAAAAATTAAATCTTTATTGTTCAGATTATTACAGTTGTTCCTCTTTTTTCCCTCCATAGCTTCCCTTGACCCAGTTCCCATCCCACCCTCTGCCCTTACCGCACCCCCACTGTCCTCATCCATAGGTGTACGATTTTTGTCCAGTCTCTTCCCACACCCCCCACACCCTTTTCCCCTCTGAGAATAGTCAGTCCACTCCCTTTCTATGCCCCTGATTCTATTATATTCACCAGTTTATTCTGTTCATCAGATTATTTATTCACTTGATTTTTAGATTCACTTGTTGATAGATGTGTATTTGTTGTTCATAATTTGTATCTTTACCTTTTCCTTCTTCTTCCTCTTCTAAAAGGATAACTTTCAGCATTTCATATAATGCTAATTTGGTGGTGATGAACTCCTTTAGTGTTTTCTTATCAGTGAAGCTCTTTATCTGACCTTCTGATAGCTTTGCTGAGTAAAGTAATCTAGGTTGTAGGTTCTTGGTATTCATCGCTTTGAATATTTCTTGCCACTCCCTTCTGGCCTGCATAGTTTCTGTTGAAAAATAAGCTGACAGTCGTGTGGGTACTCCCTTGTAGGTAACTGACTGTCTTTCTCTTGCTGCTTTTAAGATTCTCTCTTTGTCTTTTGCTCTTGGCATTTTAATTATGATGTGTCTTGGTGTGGTCCTCTTTGGATTCCTCTTGTTTGGGGTTCTCTGCACTTCCTGGACTTGTAAGTCTATTTCTTTCACCAAGTAGGGGAAATTTTCTGTCATTATTTCTTCAAATAGGTTGTCAATATCTTGCTCTCCCTCTTCTTCTGCACCCCCATAATTCGGATGTTGGTATGCTTGAAGCTGTCCCAGAGGCTCCTTACACTATCTTCATATTTTTGGATTCTTTTTTCTTTTTGCTTTTCCAGTTGGATGTTTTTTGCTTCTTCATATTTCAAATCTTTGACTTTATTCTTGGGATCCTCTAGTCTGCTGTTGGAACTCTGTATAGTATTCTTTATTTCAGTCAATGTATGTTTAATTTCTAGTTGATCCTTTTTCATAACCTCAAGGATCTCACTGGATTTGTTGAGGGTCTCACTAAATTTATCGGCGGTTTCTAGAAAATTCTTGAAGAACCTTATAAGTGTGGTTTTGAACTCTATACCCAGTAGTTTGCTTTCCTCCATTTCTGTCATTTGTGACCTGTTTCTTTGTCTTCGCATTTTTTATGCTTTCCTGTGTTGATAGAGTGGCTTTGTGTGCTAGGTGTCCTATAGGGCCCAATGGCTCAGCCTCCCCAATTACCTGAGGTGGACACTCTTGGAGCACCCCTGTGTGGGCTTTGTGCATAGTCTAGTTGTAGTTAAGCCTTGATTGTTGTAGGTATCACTGGGAGGAATTGACCTCTAGGACAATTGGCTGTGAGAATCAGCTGTGTCTGCAGTGGGAGAACTTCTGTGCTGGAGACACCCTTCTGGGGCAAGACTTGCTTCAGTGGGGCTTTAGTGCTCACTGAGTCTGCCCCCTGAGTGTGTCCCTTATGGATCTGCAGAGTTATAATTGGATGGTCCCACTCTGACCACTGGGTACACTGGCTCTTTGATCTCTAAGGAGGTGCTAATTTAGCTTCTGCCTGAGGCCTCCCAGCAGGAGCTATGGAGAGATCTGCAGATTCCTCTTCTTTGTTTGGGATTTGGAGGTGTCCAGATGAGGCCCAGCTGTGAAGCAGTGCAAGCTGCTGTGGGGCCTTGGGCCTTCTTTTGGATGTTCTGGGTCTCTCTGACATAGCTGCAGTTTGTTAGGTAATTTTCAGATTGCAAATGGCCAGGCCTTTCATATGCAAAAGACTCTGTGCACAGCTTGGATGGGGCGGGGTCTCAGGGTATCAACAGGTTGGAGCAAACAGCTATGGCTGATCCTCAGCCCTGTCCTAAGAGGTCCAGGGTCTCAGTGTCCCACGGTAATCACTGTAAGCACTTCTGAGAGAAAGCCGCCCTCGAGTTCCGCCTGCTGCCAGACAGTCCAGTTTCTCCCCATATGTGTCTGGGTCCCCAGGAACTCACCCGGAACTGGAGTTCAGGGCCGTCAGGAGCTTGTGTCTCCCTCCCAGTTGAAAAAGACAACCGCATCCTCAGTTGCCAGCCCTTTCCACGTGTGCCTGTGTACCTCTGCATTTTACTTCCGCACCTCCTCTGAGTCTCAGTGTGCTTTTTTCTTTCCTTCTAGTTGTAGAATTTCCACTCAGCCAGCCTACCTGTTGTTCTGGATGATGTCCGTTTTGTCTTTTAGTTGTATTTTTGAAGTGGTTGTGCGAGGCAGCAATTTCCGGTGTTTACCTATGCTGCCATCTTGGTTTCTCTCATGAATATTCTTATCTGCTGGTAGGAGGGGGTTCTCCTGCCGAAATAAGCTTTTCCTTCTGTTGTGCTGTTTGGCTTCTGGTTCAGAACTTCATTTACTACATTAAAAACATGTCCAGTGCTGTCAACAGAAATCCAGAGCTTGCATGTACTTTTTTTCCCTCTGAAAACAAAGTTTTTTTAGGTTTTTTTTTTTTAGCTTTTCTAGTAACCACCCTTTTATTACATCTATTTTTCTCAAAATAAGATGGCTTGATTTGTGATGTTATTTTTAAAAAATTAACCATGAGTGGTGCTAACACTGTCAGTGATACTACAGGAAAGATTTTAATTGTTAAAGGCATCGTGGATCACATAAACCAGCTACCTCTGCCACTGAGCAGTGTTGGTGGTGGTGGGCTGGACCAGCTAAGCTGCCTCAGGGTGGTAGCAGTGGTGACCCTGGGAATGGCAGACACTTTCTATATGTTCATTGTGTGGCAGGGGTGCTTATGAGGATTATCATCCAACAGGAAATAAGCATTCTACAGACTGAAGGTTGGGAGGGACCAGACTGATGCTAACTGCCTTGATGAGCTTGAAGAAAGGTGAGATTTGAATGCCATGGTCATGATAATCCACAAGATGGAGTCATTTTACACTGATAAAACATTTCCCAAATGAACACATGGGTGAACAATGCTGCTTTCAGCAAGATAAAGCCCAAAGTAAGAACATTTGGTTTATTACATTGAAAAAATATGGCTAGAAAACCACACAAAAGCTACTGCTTTGATGATCACTTTGTCATTCCAGATTTTATTAGCTCATTTTGCCAGGACTATAGGTTGAAAATTTGCTCTGTAAGATTAAATATGCCTCTTTTTTCCTTATGCCATGTTTTCAGGAGATACAACTGGATCTTTGGAAAATCTAATGAATTTTTGTTTACGAAATTATAACTCATTTCAAAATATTAAATGATAGAAATGAAAAAAAAGTGTCACAGCTTAACAAGTGGCACATAGTAGGTGCATAGTATGTTTGTAGGTGAATAAGATTGGTTACACAGGAAAAGTAAAACAGAAATTGTGCTATATTGAAATACTATGCTAATTTGTCTCCATGCAAAATATTTGCTGTCTAATAGGTCTGCTTTGTACTTCCGTCTTTTTTCTTTTAACCATGTTGAAATATATGTTCCAAGAAATAGTCCTTTCCTCAAATTATAGAGTTCTCAATATCTTGATTGATGGCACATATAATAGTTATATGGGTTATTGTGGGATTATTTATTTATTTTTGCTCTAGGCATTTAAGAAATAATTGAACTGAAATGAGTAGATGAGATTGGATGCTTTTTTAGTTACTGTTTTGGAATTGTTAGTGTTGAATCATGTGTTTTAATCTTGACTTTATTTCTACAAAAGGTTTTAAAGCAGTTTGACCAATAATTTCCCTTCTCTTTTCCCTTTTATAACAAAAGGTAGTGAATGTCACCTGCATTCTTTCTAGACATGCAGATTGTAATGTGTAAAGTGTAAGCTTATTAGTAATGTGAACAAAGCCTTTTCAGAGAGGGAGGGAGGGAGGGAGGGAGGGAGGGAGGGAGAGAGAGAGAGAGAGAGAGAGAGAGAGAGAGAGAGAGAGAGAATGAGAATGAGAGAGAGAGAGAGAGAGAGAGAGAGAGAGACACACACACACACACAATGATGAGAAAGAATAATTGATCGTCTGCCTCCTGCATGCCTGCCCCCACTGGGGATCAAGCCCCCAACCAGGGCACATGCCCTGACTGGGAATCGAATTGTTGCTGCTCAACCACTAAGCCATGCTGACCAGGACAAACTTTCAGTATCTTTCAAAAAATTTTTTTTCATTTATAAAATAAAAATGGTGAGTATAGATGTGATCTTCTCTAAAATAAATTCTTAAATTCGGGTAAGGATGAGCACAGTTTTAATTAAATTCAATCAACAGAAATTGATACCTTATTGAGCATTTATTATTTATAAGGCTCTGTTTTGTCCTACCTTTTATTTATTCATTTATTTATTTTTTCATTTTTATTGAATTTATTGGGGTGACACTGGTTAACAAAATTATACAGGTGCCGAAACCGGTTTGGCTCAGTGGATAGAGCGTCGGTTTGCGGACTGAAGGGTCCCGGGTTCGATTCCGGTCAAGGGCATGTACCTGGGTTGCGGGCACATCCCCAGTAGATGTGCAGGAGGCAGCTGATCGATGTGTCTCTGTCATCGATGTTTCTAACTCTCTATCTCTCTCCCTTCCTTTCTATAAAAAATCAATAAAATATATTTAAAAAATTATACAGGTTTCAGGTGCACAATTCTACAACACATCATCTGTACACTGCATTGTGTGATCACCACCCCAAGTCAAGCCTCTGTCCAATCACCATTTATCACCCTGGCAATCATCAATCACACTATTGTCTGTTTCCCTAAGTCTAGCTCCTTTCCTTCCCTTCCCTTCCCTTCCCTTCCCTTCCCTTCCCTTCCCTTCCCTTCCCTTCCCTTCCCTTCCCTTCCCTTCCCTTCCCTTCCCTTCCCTCCCCTCCCCTCCCCTCCCCTCCCCTCCCCTCCCCTCCCCTCCCCTCCCCTCCTCTTCCCTTTTCTTTCTCTTTCTTTTCCCTCAATCCCACCTTTTAAAACTTAGGACACTAGAGGAGGAATAAGAAAGTGATAGAGCAGATGAGACATGAAGAACATCAGAGAGTGGGAATGGAAGTCTTCCAGCCAAGCTGGCACACCAGCTGTTCTCAGTAGTACGTTGATCACAGAATGCCTACATTCTTCCCTTAAATTATGAACAGGACACTCTTGGTTCTTAAACTCTTTCTTCCATCTGGTAATTCAGTCTGTTTTGGAGAATAAATATTTTTCTCCTACTTTTGGTTCAACTTTTTGGTATCAGAAATCCATCTATTTGAAAATTTGATTTTACTAGCTTGTGGTACTCTTGATACACTCTAAAAAATACATGTCCTGCTAAGCTGGTGTAGCTCAGTGGTTGAGCATTCATCTATGAACCAGGAAGTCACAGTTCGATTCCCAGTTAGGGCACATGCCCAGGTTATGGGCTTGATCCCCAGCGGGCGGCCTGCAGGAGGCAGGTGATCAGTGATTCTCATCATTGATGTTTATATCTCTTTCCCTCTCCCTTCCTCTCTGAAATCAATAAAACATATATATTAAAAAAGTATACGTTCCAAGCCCTGAATTTATTAATGTTGGAGGGGTCTTGACTCAAAGTTGATGGACAGTAGATTGTCAGTTGTCTTTGTCAAATAGACATAGAACCTGTGGTTCAAAACCTTTTATTTGCAAGTGGGAACCAGAAAGGCCTCTCTGTACTGGACTAAGCAGAGATTTATGTAAATTGTATGAATATCAAAATTACCATAATGATGAAATAATTTTCTTATCTCTTATTTCTTATTTATAAATTAGAAATAATATGTACTATAGAGGTTTTTAAGTCAGGCTTAAACAAAGATAACATGTAAATTTTACTTCACACAGTGTTTTCATGAAGGTAGATATGTAGGTGTTATTTCTGTTAAAAGTTTAGAAGACATTAAAGAGTATAAATATGATTAGGATCAGCAAACATATCTCGGGAGAGAAGAAAATAAATTATAGGTTGGGAATTAAAGTAACAAGAATGGAACATTGGGAAGAAAACTGGTAAAAAGATGTTTCTTGAATGATTTTATTAGAACACAAAATATAAAACTTGGGAAATTTTGTATTAGAATATATATGTTTGATTTATTATCTATTTTTAATGATATCTCAACTTTTAAAAAAGAAGATCAAACCTAAAATTACTACTTGATAATTAAACGCTAGTCTGAACTTATAAAATGTGTTAGCTTAAGCTGATTGTGAATGAATCAGTATGGCTAACACATCTGTAGTGGTTGTAGAAATGAAGTAACAGGGCTGGAATAAAAATGTGCAAGAGCAGTATGTTGGACTATGTGGGAAAAATGTGAAGATTGAATTTCTTTAAACTACAGATCGTGTTCCCCAGTTTTAGTGCTTGTTGTCATGAAAATAATTACAAGCCCACATGCCTGAGGCCTAATGAAAACCTGGTGGCTGCAGAAATAATCGGAAGTTTAACATGCTACATTCTCTTTCTAACCCATTTCATCTAACTTAACATTTCAACAGTGTTTTAAAAAAACTTTGAGTATACCAAACTCATGCAGATGCTCAGCTTTTAAATTTTTTTGTCATGTGGCAAACAAAAGAAGAAGTAATTGAAAGGGACTGGCATTTGTAATCTAACATTTTTCAAGCTAAAGAGAAATTTTAGGGCCTTATTCTTTTAGAAATCTATTTCCAAGATTGGTCTATACTGCCTTGTTACTTGAGTATCTTTTAGGTGTCCACCTTTAATCTAGGCTATAGTGATAGAAAATAGCAACAACCCTCACCACCACTCTTTGCACACTCTCTGCCAGGCTGTCTGTCTTCATTATGGGGGTGCTTCCTAGTTTTCCCAGTGTGGATTTGCTGTGAGTAGCTGGGGGTGTGGTGGCGGGGCGGGGGTGGAGGGGTGGGGTGGTCCATTCCATTTCTGCTGAGGTGAGCATAGAAATTCAAGGGAATGGAATTTTCCAAGCTTCATCTCTTGTTTGCTGTAGGAATGTAGAGCAGACACAATGACTCAAATGTAACTCCATATGTGCCTTAATGAGACTCAGACCCACTCATCCTCCTTTTGTTGTTGTTGTTTTTTTTGTTGTTGTTGTTGTTCTCCTTTAAGCCTGCTCTATTCAGGGTATATTCTTTTTTTAAAAAAAAAAAAATATATATATATATTTATTGATTTCAGAGAGGAAGGGAGAGGGAGAGAAACATCAATGATGAGAGAGAATAATTGATCAGCTACCTCCCACAGGCCCCCTGCTGGGGATCAAGCCCACACCCTGGGCATGTGCCCTTACTAGGAATTGAACCATGACCTCCTGGTTCATAGGTAGACTCTCAACCACTGAGCCACACTGCCTGGGTTACTCAGGGTGTATTCTGGTATGACATAGATGGTTCTGAGTTTTGAAAAGATAATGGTAGTTGTTTGTTTAATGAATGCTATTGAAAAATTATCTATATTTTAAAAACAGGAGGCCAAGAGCTTCCAGGACATTACTCAAAGAATTTCAGAGAGTAACTAGGATAGTAACCTTATATGTAACATGCACTATACTTTAGTGTTAGGTTTTTAAAGGTTCATCATTTCTTTGCTTTTCCACACATTTCTGTAATTCTAATGTGTTTAAGGGAGGACCCTTGGGTTGGGATAGATTGAATGAGGAAGAGGAGGAAGAGCCAAGTTATTTTGGAATAGGCATGTGGCAAATAAATGCTATCTTGAGATCTGGGTACTCCTTGTTTTTGGAGGTACCAAAAACTGTTATTCGAATTGTTCTCTCCCCTTGCAGTGAGATGTATATGAGAGGCCACGTAGACCTCTCTGAGAACCACTGTTTGCAACAGATTTGTTCTCCACATGACACCAGGGTAGACAAAGTGTGTTTGTTACATGTCTACCTTGGAGACAAATAAAGTCTTTGCTTCCTGGATTCATTGTTAAGGAACTCTTATTCTTCTGGGAAGAAGAGAAATAAGAGAAGGAGGGGCTTGCCATAAACAGAAATGAAGTTAAAACATGTATTTTAAGATTAATCCCTGATACTGCTCTAACCAAGACCAGAACATTTAGTTTAGCTATAGAATTTTTAATGATAGTCATCAAGTTATAATTCAGATACATTGAAATTTACCAATTTTAGATGATCTATTTAGTCAATTCTGACAAATGTGTGGTTCTGTAGCCATCACTGCAATTATGATCTAGAAAAGTTCCCTCCTAGGCCTTTGTAGTTGGTTCTCTTCCTCCATGACCTTCTAAAACCACTGATCAGCTCTCTTTTATTGGGATTTTGTTTCTTCTAGAATTTTATACAAATGAAGTCACATAATAGGTGTTTTCTATTTTCACATAGTATGTATGTTTATGTGGCTTCCTTCAGCTACCATAGTGCTTTTAAGATACAGCCATGTTATCAATGCTGAATCCATAATTGTTTATGTTTATTGTGTAATACTATTCCACTATATGGATACACCATAATTTGTTTAGCCATTCACCACTTAAAGACATTTGGATTCTTTTTAATTTATTGGCTAATACAAATAAAGCTGCTATGAATATTAAGGTAAAAGTCTGTGTGTGGACAGGCTTTCGTTTCATTTATGTAAATATTTAGGAGTAGAATTGCCCGATCATGTAATAAGTATATGTTTAAACTTTACAATAAACTGCCAGGCTACTTTATGAACTGATTTCATTTTTCATTGCTCATAGCAAGGTGAGAGAGTTCTAGTTCCTCTATATCCTTGCCTATATGAGCTAATGTCAATTTTCTTAATTTTAGCTATTGGTATGAGTATGTAAGGATATCTCATTTATTTATTTTCATTTTTGTAATGACTGGTGCTGTTGAGAATTTTTTTTATGTGTGTTTATGTAATTCATATATCTTTTTTTGTGATATGACTGTGCAAATATTTTGCTGATTTTAAAAGACAGGTTGTCTTCCTGAGTTTAAGAATTCTTTATATTTTTGGATATAAGCATTGTGTTTTCTTCCATCGATGGCTATTTTCATTTTCTTAATTTTCTTAAGAGGAAATGTTTTTCATTTTGTAGTCTAATTTATTGATATTTTCTTTTATATTCATGTTCTTTGTGTCCATTTAAAAAATTCTTAACAAACTAAAATGCTTTGTTTCCTAGACATTATGTAGTTTCAATGTTTATATTTAGTCTAATCTACTTGGGCAGACTATTTTCACTTTATTCTTTTTCAAAATTGTCTTTGCTATCTTAGTTATTTTGCCTTTCTATATAAATGTTAGCATAATCCTATCTATGAAAAAATCTTTCTTGGATTTTCATAGAAATTGTTTTAAACTTGTATAAAAATTTGGGGAGAATTGACATCTTTACTATGTTAAACTTTCAATCCATGTTCACAGTATATCTTTCCATTTATTTACCTCTTCTTTGATTTCTGTCATTAGTATTGTGTAGTTTTCAGCATGTAAGTCCTGTACATGTGTTTTTAGATTTAGATCGCTTATTTCATTCCCCCCCCCTGAGTGGTTATAAGGGTATTGTGCTTTATAATTTTAGTGTTGACATGTTCATTGCTTATATGAAAATATAATTGATTTCTTGCATGCTTATTTCATATAATGCTACCTTGCTAGACTTACTTAATCTATGAAAGTTATTTTTTGTTGGTGGTGGTAGTGGGATTTTTTATTTGTTTGTTTGTTTTGGGGGGGGGGATAGATTCCTTGGAATTTTCTACATAGAAAATCATATCATTTGGAATTAGAGTTTTCTTTCTTTCCAATCGGCAAGTCTTTTATGTCCTCTCTTTATACTACATTAAATAAGGAGTTGTGAGAACACACATCTTTGCCTTGTTCCCTACTCTTAGGAGGAAAGATTTGAGTCTTTTACCATTAAGTATAATGTTACCTATAGGTTTTTTGAAGATGCTTTTTATCAAGTTGAGGAAGTTCCCCCCTATTTCTATTTTTCTGAACATTTTTTTCTCATAAATGGCTGTTAAATTTTGTCAAAGTATCCTCGTGTGATTTTTATTTTTTATCCTGTTTATGTGGTAGATTAAGTTGCTTGATTGATTTTCATATAAGAACCAGCTTTCCACCCCTTCAGTATACTTCAGTAGGTCATGCTGTGTAATTCTTTATATTGTTATCTTGTTGGATTCTGTTTGCTAATGTTAAGGATTTTTGCATCAATATTCATAATGAATATTGATGTAGAGGTTTTAATTTTCCTTTTCCTGTCTTTGTCTGGGTTTTGTATCATGGTAATATTAGCTTCTTAAAAACTCTACATCAGTATCTTGAGATTTTTGTCTTTGATTCATGGATTATTAAAAGTACTTGTTTAGTTTCTAAGTGTTTGGGGAATATTTCTATTATTTTTAGTTTGATTCCATTCTAGTCAGTGAACTCAGTGTGATTTTTATTTATTTTAAATTTGTTGAGTTGTTTTTAATGGACCAGGATATTTCTATCTTGCTATATTTTCCGTGGGCTCTGAAAGTGTGTGTATTTTGGTGTTCTTGGGCGGAATGTTGTATATTGATTGGATCCTGCTGGTTGATGGTGTTAAGTTCTTATAGATCCCTGATGATTTTCTGTTTGTTCTATCAGTTCTTGCAAGAAGCATATTGAAGGCACCAACTATAATTGTGAATTTGTCTATTTCTTCTTTTAATTCTATCAGTTTTTGTGTAACTTATTATGCAGCTCTGTTATTTGATACATATCCATAAGATCGCTATATCTTCTTGGTGGATTGATGACTTTATTATTATATAATACCTTTTTCTGTCTCTGGTAATTTTCTTTGCTCTGAGGTCTACTTTTTTATGATTTTAATATAACTACTCCTGATTTCCTTTGAGTGATGTTTATGTGATATATCTTTCTCCACCATTTTACTTTCAATTTGCTATATTTGAAGTGACTTTTTAGACAGCTTGCAGTCAGGGTATAGTTTGGTCATGTGGGAAGAGGGAAGGATGCTTCATTACTTCTGGGCGGTGGGGTGGGAGTTTGGCTTCCCCTGCAGTGTCCATTGATGACTCTGGGGACTGGTTACTAACTTTCTGGGATGAAAGTTCCAGCCTCCCACATGCCTTTTTCTCACATATCAGTTGGAATGTTGGGGTGACTCATTATAGTGTTAAGAGAATCAAAGTCTAGGATCCTTAGTTGGCTTGTGCTGGTGTGGGTGATGGTGGGACCACAGCTTTTCCCCCTCTGGTGTTTGGCTGGAGTAGGGCTGTTATTGCCTACGGTTTTTTATCTTTTATGCTGGCCCTCTCCTGGTCCTTTGGCTGAAGAGAACAGTCTTTTGTTGGGGCTTTTGTTTTTTGCTTGTGCCTGTTATTTCAGACTTTGCCCACTTTTTCCACTTCAAGTCTGGAATATATGAGGCAAAAAGAAAACCCAGCATGTCATCATGGATTCTGAGGTCTCTAGTCAGTCTCTCTTCTCCCCATCATTAGAATTTTATGTTTCTTATGTATGTAATGTCTAGGGTATTCAGTTGTACTTAGTGGAAAGAATCCCTAGATGGAGTAGAAGTACGTTTCCCCTATATTCCTGGAGATGGAGCCCATAGTCTGCATTTTAACATCTCTGGGATCTAATGCTACAGATTCACATGTTGAATAGTGAGGTTACTATTCTTGTTAATACTGATATTTCATTCTTACTAGAAGTTCAGAAATGGACTATCAAGTTACCTTTGTTGCAGATTACAGGTTTTGTTTTGCTGTACCTTATGCTAATTTTTAGATGAATTTCTCCCTTACTCACATTCATGATCATCATATATTACAATTAATTTTGAGACACCTTTGATCAATATCTTAACACAAAATAAATCATTAGCAAAGGTTTTCCCAGGCACTTAAATCATTCCATAGCTGTCAACTTGAGTTATTTATGAAGAATTACTTTAACTCTTTATCTTGCCCATCTTCTGTATGGAATCTCCAGTAATTATTCTCATGTGCTATCACAGCTCTGATTTTTTTTTTCTTCTGTTTTACATCTGGGACTCTCTGCAAAATAAAAGAAGCAACACTTTCTTTGAATATTATCAAGTTTTAATACCTTTTTTTCAAATACATATTGGGAAAAAAACCAAGATGACATTGTTAGATTCTTACCGTTAAAGGAATTTATAACATGAACTGGTAGGTTAATTAGCCTATCTCAGTGAAAACTGTAAGAAAACAAACTGCTTGACATGGATGCAAAAACTTATGAGTAACTTTTATGTTCAAAAGTACTGTTTTTGTGTCCTTAATATACGGCATAAATCTACATTGATTTGCTTTGCATGTTGTTAAAAGATATTTCACCAGGGATCTTTCTGTATTTGGCATATATTCTACAGTAGCAGAGGATAACATTTTATTTTCAGAAGAAATATGATCAGTATGTAGTTTGTTTTTTTATAGGCTTCATTTCTCCTATAGGGCATGAAAATTGGCCTTGAAAAATAAGAGAAGCAGTGGAATTTAGAATGTATGAATGTCAGATTATTTACAAAAACATTATTCCTTCTATTTGTCATTTACATTGTCAAGCCCCATTTCTTTTTTTCCTGTAATAGGATTTCCAGATGTGAATTAATATCACTTTCAGGAACTCAGTTCTCATTTCTAGGTATTCCTTGTATTTATCTTAGGAATTTTGAGTATCTGTTTATTGTTGCTTAGTTTTTGACATTCCATCTTCAAATTGAGGGAGAAGTGCTCTTTACTGATAACCTTTTCCAGTGGGTGGGTCTTGTTTTCTCTAAGGCAGTGATTCTCACACTTTTTGATCTTGGACCTTCCTCATATATGGAAAGTTATTGAAGACCTCAAAAGACATTTTTGTTTATATAAGTTAAGTCAATCTACATTTGCCATACTAGAAATTTAAGCTGAGAAAATGTTAAAAATTGATTTATTTAAAATAATAATATACCCATTCTATGTTAACATAAATAACATAAAAATAGCTGTGTGTTTTCAAAAATTAAATTTTGTAAGGATGGCATTGGTTTTCATTTTGCCAACCTTTTAAATATCTGGCTGAATAGAAGACTGCGAGGTTTTCATATCTGCATTTTCATTTTAATATGTTATTTTGACTGAAGTCTATGAAGAAAATTTGGTTTTAATAAACATATGCAGTTGGAAAAGAAAGGAGTATTTTAATAGCCTTTTCAGCTAATTGAGGGTATTCTTTTTTCCTATACTAAAACTCAATAAATGGCAGCATTTTGAAGGTTAGTTGCAATGTGGAATCTGAAACCATATCAAATATTTTTGTTCTCTGTTACATTAAAATCTATGTTGCACTTTCAGGGGCTCATTTAGCCAAGTCTGATTTTGTAATTTCATGCATTGATCACTTGGAAAATATTGGTTCACTGAATTATGAGATATTACAATGAAACATTTGTTAATATATTCATAGGTGGTATTAGAAAGTGTTTTCATGGCAGGCTGACAAGCTCATAGTGGAAGATAGAAATACTCCAAAATTCTAATTTTTGCCTGTAAGCTTGAATTTTATCATTGGCAGCAAATCCTGTCACTTGTTTTCCTTGAAGAGGCAGGCTCACTTTATTCATTTTCAGGATGTTTGCCAAATACTCAAGTTTGAATAACCATAATTTATGTTAGTTGTTATTTCAAATAAAATGGTGTTCCCTGAAAAAAATTGCACTAGTGATCTTCCTTGAAAAATCCCTTATAATTTGGTATGTAGGGGAAGTGTGATATGCTTGTGCACTTCCCATTCCTGTCAGGCTATTAAAAATGTTGGACTTCAGCCCTGGCTGGTTTTGCTCAGTGAATAGAGCATCGGCCTGTGAACTGAAGGGTCTCAGGTTTGATTCTGGTCTGGCTCGATCCCCAATAGGGGGTGTGCAGGAGGCAGCTGATCAGTGGTTTCCTCTGATCATTGATGTTTCTGTCTCTCTCTCCCTCTCCCTCTCTCTCTGAAATCAATAAAAATATATTTTTTAAAAAATATCTAGCATTTATTATAAAAAAGTTGTACTTTAAAGATGTAATAAAATTGTTACTGTTTTATCAGCACATTAAGTTCAACTAGCTTTTAAAAATTATTATTACTGTAGATATGTAGAGGTGTAGAATATCATGACTCCTCATACAGTTGGGTGCCACTGCCTTGATCAGCGGTTCTCAACCTGTGGGTCGCGACCCCTTTGGTGGTCGAACGACTCTTTCACAGGGGTCACCTAAGACCATCCTGCATATCAGATATTTACATTATGATTCATAACAGTAGCAACATTACAGTTATGAAGTAGCAACGAAAATAATTTTATGGTTCGGTCACAACATGAGGAACTGTATTTAAAGGGCCAGAAAGTTGAGAACCACTGGCCTAGATTCCTGCTAAGGTTCCCCTCACCCATTGCTTTTGCACCATCTGTGCAGATATCAACACAGTGGAAAAGGCAAGAACCTCTGCATATTAAAATGAGATTTGACCTTGTAGAACCCCTTTAAGACAGTGGGTTTCAGAATTTCCAGAGGTTCATGGACCAAATTTTGAGAACCACTGCACTATGTAAGTCATAGATATGTAGGACAATGGATATAGTTTTTAAAAATGCTTACTGCTATGTAATTTTTTTGGGGGGGGCTTTGAAATTTAAAGGAATTTATAAAAAATAGTTTTGGTAATCCTCATTGTACCCCTGAGATGTAGGTGGCAGCCTCATTTTAGAGATGTGAAGTGGACCCTTAGTTAAACAACTAACCTGAGATTAAATCACTGCTATGCGTTGGAGTTGGAATTCAAACATCTCTTCTCATAATATGGCGGCTACATATCAGTATTCTTGAGCCTCTTGGACTATAGTGTTCAGTGGTTGTCTGTCTTCTAAGCATATTTCTAAATACACATGCACATGCTTCAGGCTTACTTCTTACCTTTCTGGAAAAACAAACACAATTTTTTATTTATTCTTCCACTAGAGGGGGCAAGAGTGCTAATTTATTAAGTAGATAATGATTGATGAACAGGGTTTAAATTATAGATTGGGAGTTGGATTTATAGTTATATGTATGTACTGTAGGAAATTGTATATGGAAAATTCTGAACAATTGTCTAATGATTATTCCTGATAAGAAAGAAGCTGGGCTATCATTTTATTGAAGCCCGGGAGACTGCTTTCTGCCCTATATAGGAACATTAAAAGTGTGACTGGCAGTTGAAGGGAGGGGTCATGTAATATGAATGACAAAATAAACAGTGAACCAAGTCAAGAAGATTCAGATTCTCATCTCAAGTTTTTTTCTTCATTTGTTTTCTTTAATACATGTATTACTTTAACATTATTCATTTAATTTTGTTATCTGTTTTACGCAGTGGTGTAGGAAAGAAATAATATGATTTTCCTGAGACATTATTTAAGCCTTGAAGGAAAGTATTACACAACTCTTTGTATTTGGATAATGCATTTATTAGTCATTATTTCTTATTCTACATCCATCATTTAAATATGTCTAGGTATGGAGAAATGCCCTTAAAATATCTAGTTTCTCTCATATATAATTGCCATGTGGATAATTTCTAGTAAAATGATGAAGTATTAAAAAAAACCCTAAAACTGTAAAATAATGCACAACATTTGGTTCTAATGTGCTTATATTTGAAAATAATTTTTTCTATGGTCATTAAGATTTCTTGTTCCTGTAAATTTAAGATGTGAAAAAAATTAAAAATCCTATCCGCATCATAATCATGATAATTGTGGAACTTGGTCACCCAGGTTCTTACTCTGTATATTGTGTAATTTTGTTGTTGAATTTATAAATGCAAGATGCAAAATAATTTATCATTTCACTATTTTTAGATATAATGAAGACTTTGCTTGAGCTCTGGATAAAGAGACTTATTTCACACTCTGAAAATCTTTGTGGGATTATTAAATAATACATCTTTACATGATTCTGATTTTGAAAAGGTAGGGCCATTGGAACAAAATGGACCAGAGTTCATAACATTCATTTCTCTGATACCACAGGCCATATGATGTTGGCTCTCCTATGTAATTGGACTGCAGAGTTGCTGTGAAGTGGTAGGTGTTGAGGACATAAAGATGAGTTGCAAGTTACGCTGTCTTCAAGGATAGCAGTCTAACTGGGGCCCTACACATGCAAGCAAACAATCTCAATGAGGTGTAGTGATCACATGATGCAAATTCGTTAGCATGACATCACCTCAAAGGGATACCAACTTAGCCTGGGGCACATTCTGTGAAGATGCTTCAGAGGAGGCAAGACTTGAACTTAAGGGAGAAGCAGGTCTAGAATTTGGGGAGCTGAGAGGAAGGAACATATTTTAGGCAGAGAAGTAACATGGGGCAATTCATGGTGGAATAGGACAGTACGGCTCTTTGAAGTTGTAAGAGTATAGAGTAAAGATGGGATACCGTAGAGGAGTAAGGTGGACATCTGCAATGGGTTGATGATGATGTATCTTTAGTACATATTAACAAGTTTATATCTCATTTAAACGATAGGAAGCTGTGTGTAACCTTTTAATAACGAGTGATATGGTCTTGCATTTTAGGAGACTTACGGGAACAGCACTAGGGAGAAGTCAAAAGGTGTTGAAATAGATTCAGTGAGAAGTGGCGAGCCCTGAGATGAGACTGGAGTATTAACACTTGAGATGGTAATCAGCAGATTCCCTAAAGTATAGGGTTAACAGGAGAGAATGAAATCAAGAGGTTTTTAGGAGTTCGAATCTGCCAATTTGGCAATTAGACATTGGTCTTGAAGCAGCTGATGGACCCTAGGATGACTCTTAGTTTTAAGGTATGGGTGACTGTATGGAAAATGGAGGAGAGGAGCAAGTTTTTTTTTTTTGTTGTTGTTGTTTTTGAGGGGGCTTTGAGCTGAAGACAGAATAAAATGTGAACTTGAAGTAATTTTTGAGTACTTTTCCATGTGCCAGGGATAGAGTACATTTTTTTTTTTTTTTTAGCAAGTGAGGAAGCAGCGCAGAGAGGTTACATATCTGACCTAAGATCACACGGCTGGCAGTGGTGGAACTTGGCATTGAATACAGCTCTCTCTAAAGTACAACCTTTTCCCATTCTATTACTTTCGGAATCATTGCATACAGCTATAGTTGAAGCGATGGGTGTAAATGGAAGTGCCCATGAAGAGTATATGGACAGAGAAGATATGATGGCCAAGGACAGAGCTTGGGCAGATAGCATTAGATTAAATGGAACCCATAGAAGATGCAACCAGTGAGGTAGGATGCTAACTAGAAAAGACATTGCATTCAAGATAAAAACTTTAGAACCATCCTTCAAGGCCCTCATTCTCTCTCACCCCTACATTCTGTTAACCAGCAAAATTCTGTTGGCTTTGTCTTCAGAATATACTCCATTTGTGACCATTTGTACAAGCCATTCACATCTCCTTGTGTCCTAACAGAATTTCCTGCATCTATCCTGTTCCCCTACCATCTTTTCTCACCCAGCGGTCAGACCAACTCTTCCATATTGTAGATCGGATTGTCATTTCTCCCTCTGGGCTACCCTGTGGTCTTCCTTGTCATTAAGATAATCCAAACTATTATGACTCTGCCACAGGCTACCATTCCAACCTTTCCATCGTCATCCTCCCCCAGGCCACATCGCTAGCTACAGCCCAGGCACGATGACTTTCTGGACCTTTGCACTGACTGTTTGCCTGCTTGGAACAATTTCTCCCCAGGTCTCTGTCACTTGTTTAGAGACTTTCCCTAACCAACCTGTTTGAAATAGCACCTTCCATCATACCATTCTACCTCTTCATTCTCTTTTTCTAAGTTTTCATTACTTGGCGTATTACGATGGTTTTTTTGCTTTGTGTCAATTGCACCTGAAATTTCTGGCCCATGCCCAAGATTGATGAAGTAAAGATTTTGCCTTTTTTTTAAAAAAAAAAAATTTATTCCTATAGCCCCAGGATCTAAAATACAGTAAATGCTCAACATATATTTGGATGAATAAATGCAGCCAGATTGGCTTTTGAAAACAAGTAAATCATATCATATCCCCTGTTTAACCCTCCTACCCCGCCCAGTTAGTCTCCCATTGCTGTGGAAATTAAATCCACACTCCTTTCCATGGTTGACAAGGACTTCCATGATCTGGGCCTTGGCTGAGACTGACCCCTAGTCTTGCCACTCCGCCCTGGTTGACTACATTCCAACCACATTGGCCTTCTAGTTCTTCCTGGAACTTGCTAAGCTTATTTCTTCCTCTGCCAGCTACTCTTCCTACTGCTTGGCTTCTTTTGATCCTTCAGATCTTTGCTCATTGCTTCTGCAGAAAAGCCTCCCCAGGCTACCCTCTCTTAAAACAGTTCTCCCAATACTTGCCTCATTCCCCCAAATCTTCCTGGGACTCGGCTTATATTTATCATCACAGTTGTCACTGAGCAACATTGTTCATTTATTTACTTATTTATATTCTCTTTCCCAACTTGGGTTGTAAACTCTGAGGTAGGGGGCTTTTTCTGTCTTATTTACCATCAGATTCCCAGCGTCTAGAAGGAAGTGCTTGGTACATCTTAGAAGCTAGTATTTAGAGGATGGATGAATGAAATACATTTGCTACTTTTGTGCGGGTGACTGATTGTAACTGTGAATACTTGAATACTCTGTTAGTGACACACAGTTTAAATAAATGCCTAAAACTTC